>NW_024368374.1:8577729-9226212 GCF_014805655.1 Passer montanus | reverse complement strand
TCAGCACCAACGCCAGAAGACGCCAGGTGTTGATAGCCCAGACAAGATGCCTATCTGTGGGGACCAGAACCATCAACACCTCAAATCTGAATGCCAGATTCCGGGAACCAGGGAAATGGATCATTCTACCCCTGGACAAGGCTTTGTCCAGAGAAAGAAACCAACTTGAATATGAAGAACTCAGAAGGAAACAAAGACTTTCTGCTGCGGTCCAAATAAACTGTATAAGAACTGCTACCTTGAAGCAGTTCTTATACAGTTTATATATAAGGTCTAGGTGCCAGTTGGTCCTTTCCTCACGTTCACCCGCATCACTTCCCGGGGGTGATACGCTGTCCGTTTTGGTGGTGGCTGTCGAGACTGTTATTATGGTCGCGAAATAAATTTTATTTTTCATATTTTTATTAAAATTGGCTAATCTGCATTTTTTTTATCTATAACACCAATAAGTAATTTTACTGGTTTAAAAAAATGTGTAGGAACCAGAGGAAAGCCATATATGTGGGAGAAAATAGATCAAGCACGGAGAATCGCTGGTGTAATACAAGCAGAGGTGATACAAAATTGGATATATGCAAAAGATCGGGGATTAAGCCAAACAGCAAGGGCTTCCAAGTAGGTATGAGAACACAATCACTGAATAAAAGTAGATTAGAACTTCAAGAACCAGACTTGTTAGGATCGGTACCTGGAAATTATTGCTTGTTTTTTAACTACTTTTTAAACCAAAAGTCAACTGATAATGAGCAATGTCCTAGCCACATGTCCCAAAAATAATAAGGTCATCCTTAACCCTAATTTTCCATGGTATAAGAACGTGACTAAATATTGCCATAATTGGAGTTATCTTGGAAGTGCTGGCAAAAATGCAATTTAAGAAAGCTTCCACCAAGTGTCTTTTTAATCTGTGGGGTTAGGGCATAGCCCACAATTCCAAGTAATCCATTTGGTAGCCCTTGTTATTTAGGAAAACTAACCATGTTTGCCCCTAGTATGTGCAAAATGCTGAATCAGACTATTTTTACAGAGGGACATAGCAAGAGGACTAAAAGAGCAATCACAAGCTTGGGACCTGAGTGTAGGAAAAGGAATAACAGTTCTTAACAAGAAAATATATGAAGAACAGAAGAGAACAAACATAATAACAGAAGTTTCCCACCCAGCAAGCACTCGTTCCTCTCTGGTGTAGTTATGACCATGGCTGGCAGGGGACACTGGTGGCTCTGGCGGGGCAGAGAGGCTGTAGTGACTCACACCCAGCAGGGACAGCGGTGGCCTCTGACATGAGGGAGAAGGGGGAGGTGATTTCCCTGAAACTCATGCAGGCAGAAACCAGTCTTACACTACCAAGTAGCAGCAGGAAGAAGCAGGAAAAGCAGACAGATTTGATCGTAGTGCCGAATTGCAGTGTGTCAGAGTCCTGGAGTTGAATACACAAAATTCGCACAGTACCATGCTACTGCTCTCCTCCATCCCTGAATGCCAGGGAAGAGGGACCCACCCTCCAGCCAAGTCTCAGGCCATCACCAGCACCTTTCATGGCATTATGCAGCAATTCCAAAACCAAAGGTCTGATCAGGAAAGTCTAACCCATAGCCAAAACTCTCCAAACTCAAAGAAACTCCATTGGAAAGACAGAGTCGTTGGCCACTTCCCTTTGTGTCATAATCACTGACTATTCACCCAGAAAGGCTGCTGTCTCCCTTCCAGCATCTCCCTGACAACAATGGAAGACATTCACTGAGAAACCTAAGCCACAAGAGTACGCAGGGACCTTATCTCCTCCTACAGTGTGTAGGGGTTTTGTTTGAGCAGGACCAGGGAAGTTCATAGATCCCCTAGTCTTAACCAGCCAAGTAGCTTCTGCTAAATTTGCATCCCAATCCTTCCATGCCTCATTACCTAACACTCTTAACACAATCTTCAGCTGTCCGTTATACCTCTCAGTCTTTCCAGAGGCTTGCGGTTGATAATCTCTGGGTGGCTTGTGGGTGATAATCTCTGGGTGGTTTATGGGTAATAAGCATGCAATACCATGTTTCTTTGCCCAAGAGTTTATTAGGTTGTTTTGAAAAGTAGTCCCATTGTCTGATTCAATCCTCTCTGGGGTACCATGTTGCCACAAAATGTGTCTCTCAAGACCTGAGATTGTGTGTTGTGCAGTGGCAATGGTTTACAGGGTTTGTTGCCAGCCAGCTGGTTGTTACCTCTGTCATAGTGAGTATATAGCTCTTGCCTTGGTGTGTTCATGGCAGCGGTCCAGTGTAGTCAGTTTGCCAGGCCTCACCATAGTGGAAACCCAGCTGCCATCCTCTATTCCAAGGAGATTTCACTTGTGTGGCTCCTTTGCAGCATGTTTCATGTTCATGAAACACGTGTGATGGCCTCTATGAAGGTGGATAGCATCTGTGGTCAGATGAACTTGTGAGCCCATATGTCTTTTGTATCCTTTCCTAGATGCCCTGATGTTTCATGGGCCCATTGGGCTATAAACAGCTCATGCTTTCTCTTCCAGTCTAAGACCATCTGAGTTAATTCAGTTTTGGCAGCCTTGTCTACCAGTTCATTGTTCTGATGATTTTCAGTGGCACAGCTTTTGGGCACATGAGCATTTACATGATGTACCATCAGAGCTGCGTTTTCCACCCATGCAGCGTGGCCTCTTGGCCATCGGGGCACACTGCTGGCTCATGTTCAGCCTCATGTCAATCAGTCCCCCAGGTCCCTTCCTGCCTGGCCACTGTCCAGCCACTCTGTTTCCAACCTGTAGTGCTCATGGGGTTGTTGTGGCCAAAGTGCAGGACCCA
The DNA here is from genome assembly GCF_014805655.1 of Passer montanus. Taxonomy (NCBI): domain Eukaryota; kingdom Metazoa; phylum Chordata; class Aves; order Passeriformes; family Passeridae; genus Passer; species Passer montanus. Next base: position 9,223,405 of record NW_024368374.1, on the reverse strand, counting down.
GGACTTGGTTTTGCTGAACCTCATATCATTGGATTTGGCCCAGCAATCCAGCTTGTCCAGGTCCTTCTGCAGAGCCCTCCTACCCTCCAGCAGAACAACACTCCCCCCTAGTTCAGTGTCATCAGCAAATTTAGTAATGGTAGATACAATCCCCTCACCCAGATCATCAGTAAAGACATTATACAGGACAGGGCCCAACACTGGTGCCTGGCCACACAGTGGATGCAGCCAAGCCATCCATCCAGTCCTTAACCCATCAAAGAGTGCTCCTGTCCAAGCTGTGGGCTGCCAGCTGTTCCAGGAGGATGCTATGGGAGATGGTGTCTAAGGCTTTGCTGAAGTCCAAGTGGACTACATCCACAGCCTTCCCTAAATCCACCTTGTGGGTCACCTGGTCATAAAAGGAGATTAGGTTGGTCAAGCATGACCTGCCCCTCCTAAATCCCTACTGGTATCCTGTATGTGCCATGTGATCATACTCTTTCTCACCTGCCTTTGCATCCATTTTTGAACAGCCACATCTTGTCATGTATTAGGACCAATAGGAATGAATTCCTTCACATTAGTATCATGAGAGAGTATCCCAGCACAGCTGTCCAGTTGTACTGGTTTATGTGGCAAGGGTCTGGTAGTGTGTGGTGGAGAGTACTGCAAGGGTGGCTTCTGTAAGAAGATGCCAGAAGCTTCTAGCGTGTTGGACAGAGCCAGTTCCTGCTGCCTCCAAGTTGGACAAACCACTTGCCAAAGCTGAGCTCATTAGCAATGTTGCTAGCACTTTGTATGAGAGAACATATGTAATAAAGGGTAAAAAATTATGGAAGAGAGGAGTGAGCAAATGTGAGAGAAATGGCTATGCACAGACACTGAAGTGCCAACACTCAGTGGATGAGAGGAGTGCTCCAGGCACCAGTCCAGAGATTTCCCTGTTTCTGAAGGATATACCACTTGAAAGGGACCTGCACAGCAGCAGTTCATGAAGGACTGCAGCCCATGGGAAAGACCCATGTTGGAGAAGTTCATGAAGGACTGTCTTCTGTGGGTGAAACCCCATGCTGGAGCTGGGCAAGAGTATAAGCAGGATGGAACATCAGAGACAAATTGTTATGAACTAAACACAACCCTCATTCCTGCATACCCCTGCACTGCTCATGACAAGGAGGTAGATGAGTTGGGACCCTAGGAAGAAGGGAGGGATTGGGGGAAAAGGTGTTTTAAGATTTGTTCTTATTTTGCAGTGTCCCGCTTTATTTTATTTGCAATAAATTAAATTAATTTCCCTAAACTGAGTCTGTTTTGTGCATAACTATAACCAATAAGCCATCTCCCTTTTTCTGTCTCAACTAATGAGCTTTTCATTTTTTTGTTTTTTCCTCTTTTTGTCCCATTGAGCAGTTGAAGTGGTATAGTGGCTTGGTGGGTCTGCCAAGGACAACCCACCACACCTGTCCTGGCTGTCAGGCTGGGTTTTGGGCTTTCCACTAAGAAGCAGTGCCCTCCTGGGATGCTGCAGTTGGCACCCTGTACATCCTAGGGTCCTCAACTGACTGAGGAGTGATAATTGATACCAACACTCTCCTGTCACAAATGGGTCTTAAGCGGGCAGAGAAGACAAATTTGTTTCCCTCGCTTTTGAACTGTAACAGGGAAGAAGCCTAAATGAAATACCTTTCAAATATGTGGAGACAGGAAAGGGTTTGTCTAACAAGAAAAGAGGTGTGTGTGAGGCCTGGATGTGTTCAGTCATATCTTCATAGATTTTTACAACTAATCTTTCATTCTGAATATGAAACAGATATTTCCCAAGGAAATAATCACTGGTAGTTTTTATGCATGGCCCTTAATTGCTGAAGTCAAACGAGTTACACCATTAAAAACTGAACTGTACCTCAGCAGTTCACAATCCCTTGCCTTCTCTGACCAGAGACCCCCAAAAGTCTGCCTCACTGATTTCTATGCATGTTGCTCTCCTGACTGAGGAGCCACAGCCTCAAAAGCTCCTTATTGCTCAAGGGTAGAGGGGGCTGAGGACTGTGAACAGCAGTGTTTTCTAGAGTCTGAAGGGTTGACAACTAGCAATAACCCCAGGAAGAAACTGCAACACTGATGATTCTGTGAGAGGAGATAATGACAAAAGAGAAGGTAAGGATTTTCTGATTTTCTGGAGATGTGGAACAAGGCCAGAGCACTATATGAGCTAAAGGAAAGCAATCTTCCACCAAAATTGTGCTAGCAAACTTGCAAGCATGAGAGAGGTTTGAGTAGAAGAATTAAGCAGTAAGAGCACATTGAAGCTGTGAAGTAAGGTGGGGAATAACATTATGTTAGATGTTGGTGCAATCATTCAGAAGAATGCTTCTGATTCTGAAACCTCTTCCAGAAGGTTTCAGCTGGAAACTGACTCCTTAATTCAGTAATGTCTTAAGGAAAAAACACCAAAAAGTACCTGAAAGGCAGTATCTGATCCTCTTCCATCCTGTCTTTTCACAGATAAAAGAAACACAGTCTAGGAAAGGACAAAATCCACATGAGCCAAATAATTTTTGATTTGGGCTCTTCATGAAAAAAAAGGAAAATATTTGTTGAAAATAGCTGGCTGAGGATACTTCATACTTTCACAGGATGAACAATTCCATGTAACAGTCACAGGTCTATGTCTCCAGTAGCCCAGGTCCCAGTAAACAAATTATTCATCTGTTAAAAGCAGTCCTAAGTTAGGTCAGGGAAGGAGCTAGAACACAGGAATAGAGCCAAGAAATGGCCGTGAAATTTTTATTTCTGGCTTTCTGCCCTGCTATGATTCTCTCACAACCCCAATTTCCTCAGAGAATTGTTTTGGCAGAGGGGATGCTCTCAGAGCCTGGGATATGAACTGTGTGGGCTGTATCCAAGAGTCCCTCCATGTGGCTATCTGAGACTTGCTTTGTTTTATCTCTCCCACTGTCCCTGCCCTTGGCATGCCCTCAGGGTGCTGTTGATAGATTTTGGAATCCAACTAGTTTGCACACTCACTTCATTTTTCATCTGAACATCAAGTTGTCAATAATCATCAGTTATCCCCTCAATCATTGTGAAGAACACACTAACAAACATCTGGTAAGCATTTGGAAATATCTCAAATTATTTCAAAGATTTTCAAAAGCACTCATAGGGAATCTGGGCTGATGCCATTCCCCTACCCCATCACCTTTAACTGATTATTCCCATGGTGGGGATCTGCTGCTTAATTTGCAAATGTCTAGTGCTGAGTTATGGAGGTTGCTGAAGACATTTAAGTTATTAAACATTGGTAGAACATTAGGCTGTTCTAAGACTCTGTGTAGTACAAAATGGCTTTTTTCATTGAGATTTTAAATTTCAACTGCTGCTTTTAAACACCTGTGTATTAGTCCAATTTAACTCATAATTCTATTGCATACTTTGTAAGAAGCATCCATACAATAGACTTAATTTACTACTAGCCTTAATTGTTGGCAGAGACAATATAATTCTGTTACAATGCTTCACAGAAACACTGCAAATATAACACATACATAAATTACTTCTCACTGATGTGAAAGTCCCTTCCAGTTAAGCACATCTGTGCTGTGAGAATACAGAATGGCACGTATTTTCCTGGGAGCAAATAGCAAAACTGCATAGTCTACTGAAAGACCTACTGGCAATTAGTCTGCTGAAGGGTCAAAATTTGAAAGGTAATACTAATTCTCTTATAAATCTTAGAAAATTTCAGTGCTCAGAACCAAAGAAAAGAGCATTCAGTTAGATTTACTTCCCAGTCTACAACTATTTGTTCTTGCATTTAATTTGAGCTAAGAATAGAGAAAAAAATGCTCTACCATGCTCTACCATGCTCTACTGTGTCACCTGCATAAGCTGTTGTTTGAAAGGTAATACTAATTCTCTTATAAATCTTAGAAAATTTCAGTACTCAGAACCAAAGAAAAGAGCATTCAGTTAGATTTACTTCCCAGTCTACAACTATTTGTTCTTGCATTTAATTTGAGCTAAGAATAGAGAAAAAAATGCTCTACCATGCTCTACCACTGTGTCACCTGCATAAGGTGTTTTATTTGTTGATGCCTCCCTTATGAAGACACAAAAGAGAACACTATTCTCATCACCTCCATCAGCCACAGAAGAACTCAGCTGTGTAAGCCAAAATTAGACATATCAAAGCACCTTTGATCACTTCATTGTCTGTCAAGTCCTCTCCAAAGCAAGCACTGTCTTCCATAATGGATTGTATTACTTTGAAATGTCATATTTAATGTGTGCTCATTCCTTCAGATCCCTGATACCGTCTAAGGTGCTGACTGCGCAGCACCACACGGAGAGCCTTGCAGGTGGGTCTATTAATTTCAGTGTGTTCCTGCTTCTCAACAGCATGTGGTTTAATTGCAGAATTGGTGAAGCAAGGGCATCGCAAGAATTTATCTCCATTTTTCTGTGTGTGCACAACCACAAAGTCATCCTGCCGTGTAGGTTTGAATGAGTTATGGGACCATAAAAAAGTACTTCAATTCACAAAGCTATCAACTCTTTGTCATGAAACAAAAACACCTGCCAGAAGAGTTTTATTCTTACTTGATAATCACAGCACAACTAGGCATGGGACAAAGCCATCATTTAGAGGGATATTATTATGCAGCAGATGTGCTCTGAGGAACCATAGTCTAAATTTAGTTACTAATTAGAAAAACACATTTTACAGATGTCATTAATTAGCCAACAATCTGAGAACTGTCTCTTTCAAAAAGGAAATGTAATATTCATTAGTAAAGTACCCACCACAGGATTTGACTTCTCTTGTCCAATAGATCCAGCAATGGGTCATTACTCATGTAGGTAACTTCTTGTTTTGCACTAATAAAATTAATTCTAAGCTACATTTAGCTAATACTGAAATTATGCCCTTGAGAAGAAACTGCAGAAATACACAACAAGCCAGCATTCTTACTTTCCAGAGTTTTATGAAATTCCTCTTCTGTCTTTCAGTCTGTTTGGACACAATCAGATCATACTTTTGTCCAATAACCTGTGATTCAGAAACTTCCTTTTTCATACAGAAGATCTAAAATGCTGAAGAATTCCTGTAGCTCCACGAGTCAGGTCCCTGAAAAATCATCTGTAGCATTAGTAAAATACCAAAGACGACATTTAGAAACGTTCAAGTAAGTTGGAACAAAACTGCAATATGAGGAACGGGATGAAAGTTGCCAGTGGTGGTAACATAGCTTTCTCTGTCAAATGAAAAATCTTGAACTCTCAAAGAAAAGAATGTCTCAAATATTTCAACCAAGAGAAAAAAACTGTCGTTAAATGTTACAGGGTTGATTTATGTAAGCTGTGGTTCAGTGGCCATATGCACTCAATTTTTTTATTCTTTGCACTGGGTCATATTTCCCATAGTGTCTCATTTTGTGAAGGAAAATGACTCAAGAAACTTGTAAGGAATTCTTTGGCCACAGGCACATTTCAGGAAATGTAAAAGGTACCTAGGTAGCCTGGAAATAGAAAACTATAAGGAAATATGGGGCATTGGTTCTGCAGTATAACTGAGGCACACTGATTATATATACCCTGAAGCTCTGGGTACTTGGCCAGCTCCTCATTCCAAGCTTTCATTATTAGGTTCTCACTTTTCCAAAGAAAAAATATACTGGGTGTGGGAAGGACTTACACTTCAGGAAATTAAAGATATTAGTCTAATTTGGAGTTTTGACAGAATTATTTTAGTTAGCGCTGGAAACCCTTAACCCTACCCATCCACAAAATCCATGTCTCCTTCATTGGTTTTTGTTTGTTTCTCTTTTGCTTGGTTGTTTTTTTAGTTTTGTTTTTGGGTTGGGTTTTGGTTTTTTTTTACAGAGTTAGACAAATTTCAAGCAATTTCCAAGTATATTGTTGAAAATATTTTAGAAGGAAGTCTCCATAACAAGGACATGGCAAACACTAAACAAAGCTTTAGGATCTCTCTTGAGAGTCATAGCAATGAGAAATATTTGTAGATCAAGCATATTTTTGAGTGAAATGAAAAGGCAAAGATTTAGCTTCTATTGATTCTTAAAAATCTCAGAGACTTTGAATGGCATTGGTTTCCTTAGAAACTTAGACTGAGCTAGTTGTGGAAATTTTTCTTGTAGTTTTTGGAGGCTGAAAGGTACCTCAAGAAGGAGGTACCTTTCCTACCTTATCCCTTCCAGCTTCCTGGGTTAAAACCCCAGTTTTAAGAGTCATTCAGGGCATATCACTATGGAGGAAAATGGGAAACAGCGGACATTTTTTCTCACAGTTTGTTTAGGAAACCCTTCTGGACTTCCTTCACTCAAAAATAATTCAATGCTAATGTTTTACTCAGAGAAAATGATGCATTTCTCTGTTGTCTGATAATCGCTGTTCTCTCTTGGGACATTCTGTACAAATAATTTCTGAAGACATTACCAGTCACAGCCATGTCTGTGTACTCAAATTTTCTTTCATGGGTATCCAACCTACATTTTAACCTCATCTATAGACACACAGAGCTAATTTAGGTAAACATTGAAACATGTACATGCATTTTCCACTTTAGGAGATACCTATAAAAATACTTTTTCTTTCTGGCCTATTTGTTACTCTTGGGATCCTTTAAAATGAGTTTGCTGAAGGGACTTAAACTTGAGGCATGTAGCTTCACCACAGTGGCTCACCCTGATCCTTCAGTAGTGTTTCTGTGCCCTGATTTAGAAAAAACATCTCAGCAAGTATCATGTGTTTGGAAAATACATTTTCTTTCAGTATTTTCTTACACAGTCACCTCCATGAATATTCTAGCTTCTAAAGCCATTTAGTAGTACACACTGTAAAAGAAAATCCAAACTCAGTTAAAGAGGATTAGCTCTCTCTGTCCCATGAGGTGGCCTTTCTGCTTGCACCTCTCCTGCAGCTTTCAGTTTCTGAGATTCATGGCTGTTACCCTGGGAGCCAAAGTCATATATATGTTGTGTTCAAGACACTCAGTGAGACATTGCCTGTTAAAATGAGCACAGCTCTGTGTTGCAAAGGGCATAGAGTTCTTTGTATACAAATTCAGGCTATTGTGCAGCAGACAAAATAAGATTTCAAATAAAATTAAAATGAAAAATGTTGTTGTTTTTGCCACTTCCTTTTACCTAAAAGTATTTATGCAGGTGCAATACTTTAGGATCAGACAAGAAAATAAGAAGAAATAATTTTCACACTTTTACAGTGTAATGATGTTTCAAGTCCTTGTATTACTTCAACAGGCATGGGAGGTACTGAAGAATTTCTAGACATTCTATCTATGTAATCACCTCCCACCATTCCACCTTATTTTTCTTTCTTTCTTTCTTTCCCCCCTCCCCTCCCCCCACGTGGCTTGTAAGTTTTTTAGATTATACTGTTGTACACAGTTTTTCCCCTCGGAAATCTTCACCAGCAGATAATACTAGCTTTCTAGTTGGAATGTAGGAAAAAATGCAATGAAAATGCCTCAAGTCCCAAGGGAAAAAAATGTTTCTTGTAATTATTTTTTATCAGAATAAGCACTTATTTATCAAAATGAGATAGAAGTATTCATTCTTTAGAATGTCTAAAACCCTGTGTATAGTTAAATAAAATCACAAGAGTACTGAGAGCAGTCTAGCTTTTTCCTACCGGATTATATCAGACAAGCTGTCCTAGTTTAGAGTTAGCTTGGATTGCTAATATCACTGTGGCACCAGCCCACATCTTACGTCCCGTGTATGGGGGCAACAGCCTAATGCTCTCTGTTGTGGCAGAGAGGGAGAATAATCACCAGAAGAGGACACCAAAAAGGTTAGCAGTTCTTGAGGAGGGTTGGTGGAAAAATGTTCCTACCTTTAATTTTCAGATTAAAATTAAAAGTTAAAACAATCTCCCAGTTGTCTGGATCTTTAGTTCTGCCTTCCTTGGTGGAGCTGCTTTTATGCTGGGACTAGCAACAGCCTGATGGGATCCAGAGTCTCCTCAAATAGATCTATTGGGTTCTTCACAGGGATCTCCAGAGGCAGTAATGTCTTCTTCCTAATCGAGCTATGGAGAAGCTCCACTTTTTCCTTGTCCCTCATATATCTCCCTGTATGTGTCCTTCCAGCTTCGCTATACTCCTTTTTCTGTTAGAGTGGCTGTCACTGTCTTCTGACCCTGTACTAAGTTCTTCAACTTGAAAATGGTCAGAAAAGTCTTTGGGTGATGCTTGGTGGTTTTGCCCCTCAAATTAGTTCTTTTACTATACCAGTGCGCTGAGCTAACTCAGCATGCAGTCAGAGGAGCACTAGGGCCAATATAAGGGAAGGAGCAGGTTAAGCAGTCATGGTGAGGGCAAAAAGCAAGAAATGAGAGGAGAGATGAATGAACTGGACTCCTTCAGGGTCAAGCAGCCATCAGGTCAACTCAGCTCAGCTGTATAATCAGCCTAACTCCATTATTTATTAATGGAGTTAAAGCTGCCTTATCACCAGCACTATTTCAATTCAAATTTCAAACTTTGTTTAGTTATTTAAGTTCAAGAACCTACTACTTATCAACCAGGAGTTTATTTTTACTTCCTATTGATATTTCCTATCAATATGCTGATGGTGGGACCAGGCATTTTGGTGAGGCATGCTGGATACTGCAACATTTTATAAGAAAAACCATCCCAAAAGAACTCACAGGCTGTACAGTTAGGATGTTGCACCTGAACTCTTCTTCTGTTTTGTATCCTATTCCTTTTAATCAAGAATCTGTGCCTTTTGAAGCCATGTTAAAAAGCCAGGCTGGTTTGAGATAGTAGAGAGGAACTGGTCATTCTTGGATCCTTCCAATATAAATTGAACAACTGACTGGGTGAGATGGATTGCAGGGTAACATAGCAAAACTCTCTGCTCTAAAGGGAGCCAGTTCTGACAGGCCTGTCTGGAGGTGTATTCAGAAAGAAAAGGCAGAAGGCAAGCAACTTTAAAAGACGGGGTTCCTCGGAGGAAAGCTAATCTGAACAAGATCCATCTGCTCCAGAAACAATCCTTGTTCCACTGTGAGAGGAGGAAATGGGTTGAACAATTAGGCAGAGATGCAGCTCTAAATTTAGTTCCAGAGATTATATAGGCGTGTCTTCTGCTGCTTGTATTCCCAATGATTTCCCTGAAGCGGTATCAGTCTGAGCAGTGGTTATTATGTTATTCATGGCTTTATGTTCTGTATAAACTATTTAAGAGATACGGGGAAGAAATCTTTTGTACATGGCCTTTAAGGTTCTGGGCAAGGGACAACTGACTGGTTTTCCTTTGTTTAAGCCTGTTCATTAGAGGAAGAAGAACAAGAGGAGAAATCTTTCCATTAAGTAAAAAAAACTTTCACAAAAGTTTCAGAAAATACACTCAAGGCAGATGCTTACTGTGTCCTTTGGTCTATAGTGGGGCCGGAAACACCATGCTTTGTTTTTCAAGGAACAAAGATGTGTATCAGTTCAAATGCCATCCTGACTGAAATGGAAAAAACCTCTGATAATGGCTGGACAACATGAAAGGAAACTGCGGAAGAAGCAGAGAAGCAGCAGATGCCTGGAGAATACAGAGTGGCAATGCTGGTGGATGCATTAAAAAATCTAAAGGAATAGAGGAGAGAATGAGTTTTAACTTTAACTTAATGGAAACTGTAGGAAAATGGAGAATCAGATCAATAGTCACAACTGACTTGATCTAGCACACACTGCAGTCCTATTGTAAACAGGGCTTTGAACTAAGTGGCTTCCAGACGTCCCTTTTAATCAACATTTCTGAAAGCTTTTGCATTCTTGCAGTGTCAGGTGAGGACGTGCTGCCATTGTCTGATTTTTCTGCATTCAAAATTACTACTACATTGCACAAGTTTTCAGTCTCCTGATGTCCTTAGTGCAGGGATCCTTCTCCTCACCTGGAAGGGCAGCCCACAGAGGAGCAGCTGGGATGAGGCTCACGAAGGTGGGTAGGGATGTGAGACAGGGCAGGCTGCAGGGAAAATAGTGTTGGTCAGTTTTATGATGGGATATAGAATTGTTCACTTCTTGGTAAATGGGTAGAGAGTGCTGGTAATTATTATGGGGTGGGGACCAAATGGTGCACTGCAGGTGTGCCTGACAGGTCAGTTGTGAAATAAAAGGTTTCCATACCAGGTGCCAGTGCTGATAGGGGTTAGGTTAAGCTGGTAATATACTACAAGACCTCAGAGAGGCTGAAACCTGGGCAGCTGGAGAAAGCTCAGCTCTAGCTTTTCTGTTTTCCAGATGAAGGATGGTGCACATCCCACAGGTCACTTGAAGATAGTAAGTATCTGTTAAACTACAGAAGAGTCTTCCTGAATTCCAGAACAGCCATAGCTGTGTTTTTCTGTTTTTCTGCTGGCCCAGGACAGGAGTCACGGATCTCACTCAAATCCTATCCAATCCTACCCTGCTGTCAAGGAGCTGTTCAACAGAGCTCAGTGTCCCTCCCTAAGGCCCAGAACTTCCACCTCCTGCTCCTGAGAGCCACTGAGAAGCACCCTGGGTCCTCTTTCTTGTTCTCTGTTCACTTTTACAGAAGTGAAAAAAACATCTGGCAGAAAGGAATGAGCAAAAATTGAAGCCTGCCCAGGGCTGGTTTTCTTCGTGCATGCAGCTGTGAACAATTACCATCACACCCACATGCCAGAGCACACACATAATCATGCCTTGTAGGCACAGCACACAACAGCCACAGGGTGCTTTCCGCTTCTGTGGCAAAAAAACCCCATCCCAGTTACTATCAAATCTACTAGACCTGCCATGATGGGCACTCAGTCTCCCCAGTGCACTCACTGATAACCCAAATCAATCATATATGCACTATTTTGGTATCGCAGCATTTCAGGCAGCAAAGAAGGCAAAGGATAATGAATAGAAAAATGCAAATACAATATCTCCTGTAGAAATCTATGTTTTCTGCACAGGTTTTATACTGTCCCTTAGCCTAGTACCTGGGGGCCATATCAAAACTAGGAGCTGCAGTGACCTAACAGCTTACCTGTGTCTCTAATTAATTCAGATGAGCTTCCCAGAGCAGCCTCCCTTGCTATATAAGCTATGAATATAAATAGGCATGATAGTTGAAGGCTTCATTTCTAGAACACTGGAAGAATTTCCTAACTCCCTGATTTTATTTATCTGAATCACATCCCAATACAATTTTGGAGCAAGAACTGGGAATATGCTGTCTCCCCAAACCTGCTTTCTGTGCAAAGGAAATCAGGGTCCAAAGAGATGCAAGGAGCAGCATGATCCTGGGGTATGACACAACATATTCACTAGGTAGCCTCTGCACAGCCTGATAAGTAGGTCATATGTTCCAGACATTTCATTTAGACATTATAACTTATTTTCAAATTGACTGAAAGGGCCATCATGGCCTGACACCAAGCTTCCAAGATGCACATTGCTCTTGTCACAGTTACTTTCAGAAGCCACCAAAATAAGCATTTAAAGTTGGTGTACTGAAAATAGCCCTGAACATCTGTAATGTCCCAAATGCAGGTCTCATCTTCTAAAATTTAAAATGTAGGTCTCACATTTTTAAAGAGAAAAGGTTTTGCACATTTTTAGGCAAACTTTTGGGTGGCTTAGGCAGGAGCTAGAGTGCTTTTCAAGAGATGGCAGACCTAAGTTCAGTTTTTGTTTGAACACATTCAAATCCACAACTTCCGTCCTAGCACCAGTATGATTTATTTTACCAGGTTTCTGACTTAGCTTCATTACAGTATTCTCTAAATGTCTCCTTGGGACTGAGTAACTGTAGCAAGAAATGTTTATGAATCATTAAGCCAGGTTAAGAGAAAACGGATGCAAGAATCACCCTGTAGTTCAGGTACTTGGATGAAAAGGAGGGTTTCTGCTTTATGTTCTTGCTGCTGCCCCTTGACTTTATTCAAGAAACTTGTCTAATATAAAATAAATTTGTATATCTGAGCTAGGGTTTTTGTGGACCATACTACAGAAAAGAAAGCTGCCAAAGGAAGAGACAGGATAACTTGAGGTGGCCCTAGACCTCTGACTCACAAATAGATGAAAACAGACCAGACCAATCAAAGACTGTGTTGTGCTAGAAAACTGTACACACATTTACTGCTGTCTCAGGAGCAGGTGTATGTCCAGTAAAGAGATTCTTTACCTAAGTTTGCATTCCTGACTTATTGGTATGATGTCCCTCAGAAGAACTAGTCAAGAATTCAGTGTGCTACGATGAGGTGAAATTCTGATACAAAGCACAAGGTTAGAGATTTTGTAGTGTTGAGACACCATTTACAAGATCTTAGGATAGAGAGAGTGAGATGTTCTGGGATTGGCCTTTGGCAAAGTTATTTGGATGCCAGACTAAATGTTTATGGTCTACCATAGCACTGCTTCATCTAGATCTTGCCTAGGCAACAACTGTGTTCCCCAATTTTAGACTGGTGCCTTCCAACAGGAAAACTGGGCCAGCTTGGAACAATCAGCAGTGTTAGTTGTGCAGGCAGCTGAGAGTTTTGAAAATCACTCACACTCCTGCCTGGCAAATCCAGCTGATGGATTTGAAAGTTGCCAAACCAGGGAACCTTCCCACCTCCATGTACTAGCCCCCCTCAGCAGAACTGGAGCACAACAGTCAACCTGTGTGGGGCAGAACCATGAACATCATGCAGCATTTCAGTACCCCTGGCAGACAGGAGGTCCCTGTGCTCTGTTTTCATCTGGGTTTGAACAAGATGCCTGGAATGCCAGGACGTGAAAGCAGCTTGCTGGAGTTCAAAAGAAAAAGATGGAAGTAAAGGACCTCGGAGACTTTGAATGATTAGCTTGTGTTGGCACTGCCAACCATGGCAGCAGACTGGGTTTCCAATGTTAGTGCCAATGTTTAATGACAATATTGCAGCCTTTAATCTGAAATAAATGGAGTTGATGTCATTGAACAAGATGAAGAAAAAATAAAAGCACGGGGCTTGACAGCTCCCATTCTAGCCAGCGTTGGCATAAAGCTCTCCTCCATCCTGTCCAGCACTCCAGCTCTTTTGAAACAATCTGTGAAGTAGTCATGCTGCATTCAGTGCATTAGCAGTGACTGAAAACGTGATCACTGGAAGAGATACGCAACTCAACAGGCTGCAAAGTTGTTCTATGATTTTTTAAAAGGCCACCTTTTCTTTTTCTGATTTAGCGATTCCCTGTATAAAAAACCTGACTTATTCCTTCTCACACTGAGAAGTTACTCGGACATATTGAATTCTTTGGAGGAAATATTTCCATCTAAATCTGTCTACAGTCATCAGATAAATTCAGAATATACACAAGGGAAGATTTTGTTCTTTGATCAACTTAAAATTTGACTGTGTTGACAGCAAGTTATGTCTGATCTCATTTAAATCAGTGCATAACTCAGTTTGCTTCAGCTAGAGCTCCTCTGGATTCACACCAGTGTATGTCTAATGAGAGTCTGACCTTGCCTTTCAGGCTTTTGCAGATAGTTGTTGTCAAATAATCTTTCTGCAGGCTACTTAAATTTGTTTCTTCCATGATGAATGATCACTTACTGCCAGGCAAGTCAACTCAGCCCTTCCCAAGAAAGAAAGGTCAAAATTTTCTCCTATTTCACCTCACCTACTGCCCAGCATAAAAGCTGAGAAATTTTTGCTTTTTCTCAGGTCCTCCAGTCTCAAGCTGAGCAGGAATATTTGTTTGGGGCCTCTTATATCCTTATTTTCCTCCAACTAGTGATTAAAAACACATTCTGACTTCAGAGGTCCTCATCTACTGCTCAGAAGTTCCATAATTATGTCTGGGAAATTCTATATATTTAGTCTAATATATCGGAAACTAAGTATTGCCATTGACATATGAATAAATTTGCACTTATAAAACACAGCCAGAGAAGTTACTGAAATGCCTTTTCATATCTCCTTTCCAACAAGAGGGAGAAAAATAATCTACATTTTTCCTCCTAAACAGGTAGATATTTAGAGAAATATGTAGAAAGCGTAATTTTGAGACATTGCACTGAAGCAAGGCAACACCTGTTCTTGTAGTTGCTTGTACACATGATTAGGGGAAAAAACCAAGAACAAACACAAATCCAGTAAAAAATTTCCTAACCTGATATGCTTGGCTTTTATACACATAATTCTATGTTTCTCTCTGGACAGGGGACCCCCTTCTTTTTTGATGCTCCTGCAAGGTTTTATTTTTCTGTTGGTGATACTTACCCGGGGTTTGGGCCCATCAGGACAAAACTGTGTTGTGTTGGAAAGTATGACCACAGCTGTTCTCTTGCTGCTTCACAACGATGTCAAATTAGATAATGTTGTGGATTCCAAATATCTTTGAGTGTGCAGTAATGTTTATCTCTGCATTGGTGTTTTGACCTGTCATATCACCCTGAAATTGCCTAGGGACCAATCTTCTGCAGCTGAAGCTGTCAGTTCCTTTCACTGAGCATCCTACTGCCTGGTCCTTCCTAACCTGTTTGTGGATCTGTCTCGCATAGATCAGTCTGGAGTGGATACAAGGACTACACCAATGAATCCTTAATTGCACTGCTGCTTTCCTAAAGAGAAGGAATTTCTCTAATACCCTGTTTTAGCAATTGTTTTTGATGACACGAGTTCTTATACCCTCTCCCCATTTTACTTTATTTCAGAGCCATTAGTGTAACCCTTTTGGAGCCAGCCAGCCTACGTCCTTGGCAGTCTGTTGCCATTGCAGGTGAGCTCCATCATGCTCCGGGGAGATTTCAGGGGTTTGGAGACTGCAGCAGTGATTTTGTGGTGCACTCTTCTTCCACGTGCCATTGGTTAACTACCTCCACAGCTGGCACTGCCTGGATGCAGAGGGGAAGGACAGGCAAACAAGTCTGCTTTTGAGACACCAGGTTGCCTGACCCACCATGGTGATGTGCATCTGGACTGCTCTGCCTGCCTCTGTACCAAGTCTCCTGCTCAGCAGAAAATGTGGGCTGCTAAACACCATTAATAGGCCATCCCAAAATAATTTTTCTAAAGTTGAATGTTTTTTCTAAAGTTGTGGCTAGAGCTAACAAAGGCTTCCCAGAAGTGAGTAGTCTCATCCCTCAGCTCAGAGGCTGCAGGCTGGTTTGACCACACCTGAAGAGGAAGGCAAGAGAAGGAGAGTAGGGCAGGGGAGTGTGCAGACAAGCTGGAATTCCCGCTCCTGCAGCCAGGAAGCTGGCAGGATGGGGTGATGACCACCACTCCATTGCTTCACCTGAGAGTAGTAGCCAGTAGCCACACTTTCCTACTGTGACCCTGAAGGAAGAGAAGCAGCTATTCCAGTTCTCCCACTCTCCATCAACCACAAAGTCAGCAGCCATCACAACCTCCCTTCATCAGGATAGTGCTTTGGGTGGCTACCTGCTTTGTCTGTTCCCAAAGGAGCTCTGGCTTGGGTATGAGGCTAAATTTGGCCATGTTTTACTGCTGATGTATTTTTGATGTATTGGTGACCTCTAAAAATCCCTGCCCAATGCTAGATGAGTAAATTTTTGTGACAGGCAAAAAAAAAAGTCTTCAAAAAGTCTTGATCTTTCATGGTAGCTTTCTATATCTATCTTTCATGTTAGCTTTCTATATCTAGTGCTGGAAATCATTGGAGATTCATGGAGTAATGAGCCCCCATGTACAGTCCTTCCCCGGTACCAAAGCACAGCAGAATGCAGGAGCAAATGGGGCCTCATTGCATAATCTGCCTGCTGACAAGTAGATGTTTGTAAAAAATAGGAAATAGGTAAAAAACAAGAATTCTTTCACACTTCACACTGAAATTTTCTTGTTCTTTATGGACAAGCTCAAGCAATTTTGTTTCAAACACCACACCCTAATCCATGTTATAAATCAGAAGAACTCCCTCAAGTCAGTGAGCCTGTGAAAGAAACACTCCCTCAAATCACAAGCTGCTGTTTCAGGGAGTGTGTCCCAGACAACACTTCATTTTCACCTCCCAGGAGCATCCAGGTCAAGTGTTTTGAGTAGAGGAGCTAATCATGCTGCCTAGTTTTAAGCCCTCAGTTTAGGAGCTTATATGGAAGGGTTACTCTCCCTCAACAGGTAAAAGAGAGAGAGACAGCTTCTTCCAGCCAGCAACCCAGATATTTGTCTTATGCTTCCAAAAGAGCTCCTTCAGTTCACTGCCTATACAGAGAACTTAGGTTGATGTCTAAAACAGGCCAAAAGAGTCCTAAAATGTTCTGTCTTTCTACCCAGGGATCTGTGGGGAGATTAGTCCAATCTAGGCTTCTAAAATAAACTCCTGAATTTGGTGGCTGTAGTTTGGCAGTATGAATAACACATCTTTACCTGGATATCCCTGTTCCCAGGACCTTTTGTATTCCACTGACTACATACAGTAATAGAGGACCAGCTATAAAGAAAGCTTGGGGAAATCTTGGCAGTGATAGGGTTAATTGGTCACTGCTACACCCTCAAAATCACCCAAAATAAAATCATAGAAATTCTTTTAAGGTCACTCCTGTAAAGAGCACCAAACAGGAAGCCCTTTTTCCCATTCCTCAGTGCAAGTAGTGTCACAGGTATGTGTAGTTTTGCAGTGTTCCTGTAATGCTAAAGAATCCACACATTCCCTCTTCACAGCAATCCCTGTCTCAAGGAGAAGGGAGGATATTAATGCTTAATGCAGATGATGAAAAGCTATAAACTGTTAATTTGCTTACAAATAGGGGACATTACATTTTGTAAATATTTTTGTCTGTTGGTAACTGTCGTTCTTCTCTGGCTCTTCTTTCTCTATATGGGCACAAATGGAGATGAACAAATGGAGATGATCAGTGAATCAAATGATAAAACCCAGAGAAGGTCAAAGCAGTAGCATTTATTGCCATCATCTCTCAGAGAATATATGAGGCATTAAAATTCTGATACTGTGCCATATTCTAGTCACAAAGATTTTAACGAGCACAAGTAATGGCATCAAATGAATCTCACCTAATGACATGAGCAATAACGAGAACAAGGAAAGGTGCACACCACCACCTCCTTGAGTGTGATCCTAAATAAGTGGTTTACAGTCCATCTCAGAAAGTGGGGGCTGTGTCAACATATTAAGGAATGCACAACACAGCCAAGATGATTAGTCATTACTTATTGCACAACAACTGCTGTTGATTGCTACTTCTAGATGTCTGATGTGTTGCCATCCCAGGCTACACCTTTTTTTCCTCACAACAGTCATGAAATTTCTGTTGGCAGATAATGAAAGCTGCCACAAATAATACAAGGGAAGCTAAATGTAAATCTCTACTGTGAATCCACAATTACTTCAGGGGAACAGAGTAAACAATGCAGCTGACAAGACTCATATCTATCAGCTCTTCCTTAATGTCATTATTTTGCATAATATGTGGTTGCAACTCAGAAACATGCTTGATCCAGGCATATCATCTGTTTGCAGGCATCAAATCAAAGGTGGCATAAATGCTTTTAATTTTATAGAATCTGGAGGATGAAGAGCAGAGTCATTCTATGCAGCATTGACTGGCAGAAGTTTGGAATTCCTCTTTGCAGGCTCCTTTCCCGAGAACTTCTAGAAAATGTGACAGAGCTTAGCAAAGCAAAGACTGAGCTGCAGATTTAATTGCTTGGCTCTGACACAGACAGCAATAATTGCAAAAGACAGTTAAGAATGTATTAAAGATTCCATCTCCCCATTAAAGATGAACCAAGTTGTATTTTCATCATCAGCAATAATCAAAGTAGTTTATTTACTACAAGCCTGCTCTGACTTGGCTGGGATGTTATTTGCCTTCCTGAAAAAATAACTTCTTCCAGAAACTACCTGAATACAACCAAGGGTTTGCAAATCTTACTTTGCTCCTCTTAAAAATCAGGCCAAACTGTCCTTACAGTCCTAGATTACTGGGTTTTAAATTGCATTGCACTAAAATTTAGCCCTAGCTGGAAAGCTTTCAAACGGTGTAATTTGCTCTCCTGTCTGCCGTGCTGGCACTGGGGCCAGCTGCAGGCAGAAAAGGGCGGTAAGCTGCACTTTGTACCTCCTTGAGGTGCCTTTTTGTGTTGTTTTGTGGCGGCACACTGGCCACCACACAGTGCTTCATTTGGGGATTGTCACCTTCTCAGTGCTTACACTGTGACAGTGCTGTTGTATTTTATTTAGTATAATCATCCCACATGATCTGCCAAGGCCACCTCTGCTAAACAGGAAATACTGTGACCAAAGCTGGCATGTCAGAACCTTTTTTTGTCTACAGGTTGTCCCAGCACATCACTGTATGTTATTGGAGCTGTGCTCACACATAATAATGTGATTTTCTGTGATATCTAGTATTAGTGTCTCTGCCTATAGACTTGCATAATTTATTATAATTTTCTCTCCACTCTCAGTAATTCTCAGCTTTATGTTTTCTGCTGAAAATGTGTCTGTATTAAATTATATATTGCTCCAAGGTGAATCTCCACTTATTTCTAATCATTACTGACTTTTTAAGTGAAAATGTGGTAGGCAAGCTCATTTATTTCACTTTCTGAGGTCAGCCTCTTATGTTCTCAGTTGTGTCATTAAGACATTCTGCCACGTAGAAGCTCTTGAGTTATGACTCTCCCTTCAGTAGTGGCATCTACTCCATATCCTTGCCTTGTACTTGTAAGAAATTTAAGGCCATGTGTCATGAAGATTCAGCCAGCGAGGAACAAACCTGTGAGCTTTGGGATTTAATGCATGAGCTCTTATTACTTGCAAAACTCAGGTAGCTTGGTCAAAACTGAGCTAAATTCATCTTTCTTTGTCCCAAGAAATACCAGACGTATCTGTGAATCAAGGAGAAAAGTTGTCATGAAATCCTTTGAAAATCCAGTGAGGAACCTACTGGGTTATTGTTAATAAATAATTTTGAAAGTGCTACATGTAACAGCAGCCATTAGAAGTCAGGGTTTACCTGCACTTGTGGAGTCTGATGGGCAACATATTTTCTGGAAGGGGAATGTTGGACTATCTCAGTACTAGAGGTCAACACTGATTATCTCATGTTCACCAATTAAAAGGGAGTCCTAAAATTCCAAATGTTACCTTCAGTACTGATTATCTTTCAATCAGTGGTGACCATGGTGTCATTCCTATCCTGTTCCGCAGGAGCTGGATGTTGAAATGATGTCCAGTGATGCCACAGGCACCTTCTGCTGCCAGTCATTGCCAAGTTATTATTTCCAAGATGGATGTGATGCTGCAGATGGTGAAGTGAAGGAGCCTTGTCCACAAACACAGATGACTGTTTTTATGCTCAATTTTTGAAGAAAAGTGATCACAGACACTATGATTTACCATTGCATTTGGCATAAGCAGTGGTTTGTTCACTTGTCCTGTGGACTTCAGTGCCACCTCTGGCACAGCCAAATCCACAGAAAATATGTGACTGGAAATACACAGAATTGTCTGCTGACATTGCCTGTATATTGTTTGCATGGTGCATGGCAGGACCATGATCACCATTTTGTTAGCAGGATAATGATGATTCTTGGCAAAATAAAAGCTGTGTGCATTGGCAGGACCTTTGTGCATGGCTGCACTTGTGCTTAGCTCCTAACCACAGCCTGTTCTGATGCCAGTGGGAGTTTGTTGCCTAAACCACTGGTTATCAAACAGCTCATACAATTTCAACCTTCTTTTTCCCAGACCACCCGCAAAGCCAGAGGGAGTTCATAAGTTTAAAACATTTTTGTGGAACATCAGTTTCACAGACCGACTGATAACCCCTCAGCACAGACCACAGCTTGGGAGCCTCTTGCCAAAGCTTTCCTGAAAATGTGCTTTGTAGTGATGTGCCAGTATAGGAGGAAGAAAGGAGAATTGGGATACTGCTCAGGCCACATCTCTGAAGCAATGATGATGCACACACCTATACTTCTTTTATTTAACCACCACAGACTCACAGGTATCAGCAGGACTGTGCCTGCAAGTGGGCCTTCACTGACCCTTTGAAGCAATTTGGACAGGGCTCTCTGTTACACACTAAGATTGATGTCTATTTAAAAATATGCTAAAGCTGTGTGGTTATGCAGCCTCTACCAGGGTACAGATAATTATGAGAATAATAGCAACCTTTCAAAGGTGAAGAATTGCCACAGGTGAGGCTGGGAGCCTAATGGGTAGATGTAGCTAATTTAATAGCACTCAGGCACCGGGCATTCAAAGCCCAGTTCCCTTGAGTTGCTTTATACTAGACTGCAGGTGTAAAGGGAGCAGAAAGCCATTGAATCATCTTTTTGGAGCAGCAAATTCACCTGATATAGGAAGCAGAGGTTGTCATGCGACAAGGTTGTATAATCTCATGAGCAAGGCTGAAGAAATTAGAAATATGCCAGCTATGTCAGTGTATCCCAAAGATCCTTCTTCCAATTTATGACAGCCCTAAGATGTTTGAGTGCAGGCCAAGGTTCTCCTATTACTAGCCAGCCAGGGAATTTAGAGGTCACCAGCCCATTGTAGTGCTTCCACTTGTCATTCCATTTTTTTTATGCCTTTAATTTGACTAGAACAGAAGGTTTCAGCTCAGGTGTCTTTTGCTCTTCTAGCCCAGGGAGCACAGATACATTAAGATTGGACAATATCTGATCAAACTTCTGAGGCAATGAGAACTGCATGTAAAATTCTAAGACTGCACATAGCTCTGCCTTGTGCTTTCCTGTGGCTATATTACATACATTTATTGAAATTCAATTTGTAGTTAGAGAACAAGAGGATTTTTTAAAGGCAGTCTATTGCTGCAGGTAACAGAAAAGACATAAATCTGCTAATGCTAAAATTTCTGGACAGTGATACTCTAAGCAGTTGTTACTGGGGGAGTTTTACCAACCATGGGAAATCTCAGACAAATACCATAAAACTTTTCTTTTCATACATCCTCTGAGTCATTATACAAAAAAAAAAAAAAAAAAAAAAAAAGGGGGGGTTAAATTTTTTTTTTTTTTTTTTTTATTTTTTTTTTTAAAACCCCCTGGGAATTATTAAAAAAAAAAAAAAAAAAAAAAAAAAGAGGTGGTTAAATTGCTATTCTTTTTTTATTTAATTTTGTCTTTCTCAAGTCTTCGGAAAGTCACAAGGGTGTGTATCAGCAATCAGCATACTTTAATTCAAATAACAGAGGCTGGGGAGACATTTTCTGGAACTTTTACTCATAGTGGAAAGTTCCGCAGCAGATATTTTCCTGCAAATAGCCCAGAGAGGTAAAAGATAGAATTTCTCTTCTCTAAAAGAGCTGTCTCTAAATCCAGGATATCAAGGCTTTAGCTGTATGCAGCTACAGTATTTTATAGTCAGCAGACAAAATACTGCTTCCAAAGTAGCCAGCAGTGGTTGTCCTTTACCCAATGGGAGACAGCAAAGGTTCAGTGCTGGGAAATGATGATGAGACCTCCCACATGAGAAGATGCTCCCTGACATGCACTGGGCATGGCAGTGCCTTGCTGGTACAGGTGAACTGCGGTCCAAGGCTGAAGAAAGAAGAGTCCTCAGCCTTTCCTGGCACTTGGAGTGAGGAGCAGGCATGGATTTCTATAAACAAGTACAGCATGACTCAATCCTCAGGGAGAAATGAGTGGCAGCTTTGTACTCACCACACTTCTTGTATCAATGGGGATCCAACCACCCTCAGCTGCCCTTTCATTCCCACTGTACTCACTGATCATGGAGAAGGTGACTTCTAGGGGACACACCAGAGCCCATAGCTTGGAAATATGCAGTAAGTCCCTCCAGCTGTGCCACTCCTGTTCTCACCACAGCCCCTTTCCTTATTCCTCCTCTCCATCTTCTCTCATGTTCTTTGCCTGCTTGCTGCATCCTGCCCCTAGTTAACTTGTCATTTCTTTAAGATGAGGATAATCTTTCCTAAATATTGTACTTACTCAGCATGACAGAAGCTTGAGAACCTCTGGGCTCTCCTGTAATGAATGTAATATATAATAATAACAAGATGTCATTGAAAAATGAGCCTGGCACTGTGCAGAATAATTGAGAGTAATGTTAGTTTTTAACAGGAACACTTTTTTGCTCAGTGATATATACATTTTGTCAGAAACAGGAATTATCAAAATTTTCAGATTTGCAATTTCCCTCTCCATTTATGTCACCACTTCTTTTCTCCTCCATTTTATTATCAGTTAGATTTTTTCCTGCTTTCTGCTCTAATATGAGAAAGGAGTAAAACTCAAATTCTAAGATGAAGTGGAGAGTTTAGGCTGCATTAAAAAAAATATAAATACTGAAATTCCTCATTTCTAAACATTTATTTTAATATAGTTTTTCAACAAAAGTGCTATAAGTGAAATATTTGCACCAGTTATACTAAATATATTGTGACTAGATATATCTCTCTTTCCCCTTTCTAGTCCCTCCCTAGTAGCCATCCATTTTCTCCCTCTCTCATTTTTCTATTTGCCTGCATCTTCTTACCTCTCTTGCTTTGTCCTGCACATGCAAACACTCACTGACACAGATATTTAGACTGGTGCTTTGTCTCTGCACAGCAGAGAGGCTAAAGCTGAGCCTGGGTTTTACATCTCTCCAAGCTCCAAGTGTATTCTCCAAGCTCCTGTCTTGCCTTTGAGACGCTCACAGCTGCACAAAGGCCAATGGGAATATAAACATTCTTTTTCATTTCTTTGGTATCTTCTCCAATAACAACAACAACAAAAATCTTTTCTCTTCTTCTGCTTTTCCAGCAGTAAGGAAGAAGCCATTGTATTCACGTTTAAACTGGAAAGTTCCAGAGGGAGAGAAAGACAGGGAAAATCCCTACTTACAAAAATAATACTATAAATTATTTTAATTATTACAGTTTGTGATACTGAGCCAATACCTAAGAGGCCCTCCTGAGAGCTAGGGGCCCCTTTGTGTTCTGGGATGATACACACAAAAGGACTCTGCTCCAAAGAGCTTCTTTTTTTCTTTTAAGGAATTTCTGGCGCTGATTGGATGTTGATGAAAAGTGCTGGCTTGGCAGCAATAGAGAGGAAAGTCTCTTGTTCATCTGCAGACAGTGCAAGTTTCCCCTTTCCTCTCTCCTGCTGGCCATCAATAGGGCTCTTAGAGCCATTCATAGTTTTCCAGGTTGCTGGGTGAAGCACAGTGCAGAGGTTCTGGTGGATTTGTGGATCATGACACAAAGTTTTCTGCTCTTGAGGGGAATTAAGGTCACTTGAGCTCATGTCCCAGCCTGAGCTCAAAGCAGACGTGGTGCTGTCTGTAACACAGAACACAGACATGTGTGGATAAATCCCTGTGTGTATGCACAAGGTGTGTTTCCTGACCCTGATGTCCTAATGACACAAAGTTTTCTGCTCTTGAGGGGAATTAAGGTCACTTGAGCTCATGTCCCAGCCTGAGCTCAAAGCAGACGTGGCGCTGTCAGTAACACAGAACACAGACGTGTGGATAAATCCCTGTGTGGATGCACAAGGTGTGTTTCCTGACCCTGACGTCCTGACCCTGCTCTGTGGCTATTTTCCCATTGACTCATCTTCTTCATACTCAGACTTCACCCTCTTCATACAAGCCACGAGTGTCTACAGCCTTGCTACCTTTCCAAAATGTTTCTAAAGGATTTGACATGCTGTGTATCCTCTGCAGTGTGTTGATTTAGTTTGTGTAACCTCAGTGAGGCCAGTGCATTGAGACTGATTTAGAACTAGCTCTTGATTTCCTTATTAAGGGGATACAGCTTTGAACCCTGAGATAGCAGAAGCCACCTTCCTGCAGGTGCAGAGGATGCAACAGGAGGGAGGCAGGAAAAGTCACTGAGGAATGGGAGAGGAGACTTCTTCTCTATGGCCTTTAGACACCTTGGCAGGAAGGTGCATTTCCTCCTTCCTTTTGACACGCCCATCTCTGGGATTCACTCTGGTAGCAGGCTTAATGAAGCTGGCTCTGACACAGTGTGGGACATGGAATGACAATAGTTCTGCCTTGCAGAGGGAATGTACCTTAACTTCAGCATCTTACCCTTAAAACTAGGATAAAACTTGCATTTAAGAGAAACAATAATTATCTAGCAGAATTAAGCATAAAATTGCATGAGTAACTTTTCTTTTTTCTTTAAATAGTCATTCTTAATCTTTCAGTACCCAAGATTTCTTTTGTTTGCATTCCCCTGCTTTGAGCAACCCAAACTATTTAGCTTCTTGTTATACTTGTTATACTAAGTGGTTTTTAAATGGAAAATAGGAGCTCAAATTTAGCAGTCATTCATTAATTTCAAAGAAATGCAATGTGGTTTTTAATATATGCTGTACTTTTTATAGCTGGTGCACTTTTAGGAATTGAAAGTGTTAAATAAATTAGACGGTCCAGTGAATCTTTTCCAGCCCAGTGTGTTGCTGGGATTTGGACCTGGTCCATTGCATTTCTTTGAAGCTCTTACTGCTTCTATATTTTGTTTTCTAATAGCCTAGTTAAGACAAAGAACATTTCCTTCAGAGCTTCTAGTCAGCTCTGCATTTCACTTGGCTTCTATTTGATTTTTGGACTGTTTCTAATTGATTTCCATTAATAAGGTAAAAACCCCGGTTGGTTTTTTTATTTTTTCCCTTGTGAAAAAAGAAACAAGTAATATGAAACATAAAGTTTATTTGGATTCTATCCAAACAGTTAACTCCTTTTAGTTTATCCCCAGTAGAAGCTCCTTTGGGGATGCACTATCATTTCATCAGTAGTTTCTCCTCTGCTTCTGTATTTCTTCAATTAAAATTCATTTCACAGAGTGAAATTTGTTGCTTATTTCTGTTGGAGTTCCACACTCCAGGGGTATAGCACTCCAGGGTTATACTATGATCGGAAATTTTGCTGTATTTTGCATTCTGAGCACATTTTCTCCTTCCTGTAAATCATGCATATTTGTATTTATTTGTAAATTAGTCCATGCTAATTTCCAGCTCTTTACCTAGCCACAGAATCTTAATTTTATTTTTGTTACCATATCATCCTTTTTTCTTGACTGACTAGAGGGAGAAAATTACAAAGCAGACATGATCAAAACTGCAAGACTCAATTAGAGCAAATGATGAAACATGATGTAATAAAGAAATGATTGCAAATATCATGTCCTGTTACTTACTATATATATTTTTAAGATGCTGTGAATTTTCATGCTTTTAAAGGCTGTCTTAGTAAATATATCTGACCTAGCACCTTGAGTCAGCACATGCAATAAAGAGATTTGTTCTAGTATTATTCCTGCTTTCCTCAAGGCCCACTGGAGAAGAACCAGGTTTATAAGGAGAAATATATTTAGATAGAATCAATTTTCCTTCCCATGCATGAAATTCTACCTCTGCCTCTGGTAGTATTAAGTTATACCAGTCCCATCTTAACCTCTGAATTATGTGAGGCAGGCAGAGTGAACAGAAGAAAATGGTATTTCCATCAGCAAATAAAATATTTTCTCATCTGACTGTGGGCATTTGAATGCATTCTCACTGCAGGGGTGTACCATATAATTTTTGTTTTGCAGACTGTCCAGGCCAATTGCCCTGCAGTGCTAATGCAGGCAGACTCCATGCCAGAGCTGTGTGGAGTGGCAGAACGCAGCAGGCAGGCAGGGACAGCAGGGCCCCAGTGCCCCATCGCTGGGAGGTGAATATGGCCCAGATTGCAGACACATGGACAAATCCTTCCCCACAGCACAGGGCAGAGTCAATGCCCAGTCTCAGTCCTCCTTGAGAAGCCCCAGGTCAGAGGCAGTGACCACCTCTGCTTCAGGCAAACACCTTCTCTCCCTTTTCCCACCTTGCCTGTGCTTGTGAAGGAAGATCATTTGGCAGCAGCACAGCACTGTCAGAAGCTCACTTGTGAGTGCCCTCTGTGCCTTTCCTGGGAACAGCAGGAGCTGGGAGAGGAACAGATTTCACCCACACTGGCACAGCGTGTCCAGCCTGGCAGCTTGCTCTTCCCTGACCTACTTCAATAGCAATGGGCACTCGTACTCACTAAGGCTGGGTGCTGCAATTCTCTGCTAGCCTAGCAGAAAAGTTGGCTTACTAGTGCAGGGACATGTTAAACTGAGAAAATGCATGAGCATCAGGCAACATCTTTCCTGGTTATGTCCTTGAGGACCCTCCTGGGTGACACAAGATACACACAGCTGTCACTTGCGCTGACACCCAGCAATTGGTGGGGGATGCCAGGAGCTGTGCCAGCCCTGGTGAGGCTGTAACATGCCTTCTCTCAACATGACTTGGGGCAAAGGCTTTCCCTCTCTTCAGCTTCACCTGCTGCTTGCCTCCTGAGCACCAAAAACCCTCCTGCACAGCACTTGTGCTCCCTGCTGAAGTCCCTCATTTGGCAAATACTAATACTGTGTGTCAGTGGAGGTCTTCACTTCTTCTCTGGTTTATTTTATAGAGGGTTTGATTTTTATTTTTTTTACCACTACTGGTAATTTTATGTTTATAGTGTTTTTATGGCCTTCCTGATGTATCATTTCACTGTGACCTCACAGCAAGCCCATGTGTGCTTTTCCCCCACATGATTAATTATTTTAATAGAGGCAAGAGAAAGAAAATGGGGAATTTGTGGATAGTGGTTTTCCTTGCTTGGTGTAGGGAAGCATTTCATTGTGGGTCATTAAGATTCGCTGTAGCATAACTCAGTAATAATGTGGAAAAAGAAATCATGTGCTTGTGGGTTGTGTGAACTGAAATTACAAGCCATGTCCAAACCTCTGAGTCACCTCTGCTGCTTCCCAACACAGCTGAGTCCAGGCAGGAAGCACTGAATGAGCAAACAGTGCTTAAAACCATCTATCCCAGACCTCTCGCTGGGTGCTTCTTGAAAAACTATCCATAAGCAATTTTAAAAGGATAGATTTAATGAGTGGGCAGAGAAAGGCACATATTACCCTCCCCAACTAGCACTAATTGACCCTGGATGCCTGATTCATATAGTATGGCTAGGGAGTAAATGGTAATAGTAATGGTAAATAATGCTATCAGTGTGGAAACTGATCCAGTCATTAGTGGTAAAATATAATGCTACAGAATCCACACTCCAGGGATCCCATCATTTTCTTCACAATACTTACCTAAAGGAAACTGAAATCTTATAGAACAAAAAATTGGCATTACTCTGGAAAGGAAATGAAGATTTACTTTAAAATAAATAAAACCCCCCAAACAAGGCAGCCATCAGATTTGATGCACAATGTTTTAGGGAAATTATTACCATCCCTTCTGATCTGCAAAATTTGTATGCTTGATATACGGCTGAACTACAGAGCTTTCCACCAGTTTGGACTCCAGCAACCACTTTTCTGGCCACTTGCATGCACCCTGTCAGCAGCCAGTCTGGTGTCCTCCATGCCTGGACTCATGGTCACAAAACCATCCCACCATTACTCTCATATGGAGCAGATCTGAGCGTCTATTGTCAGATCTTCAGACTATTTGTTGTTGTAAGGAAATATATTCTTTCAGTCCTTCTAGTGGATAGGTGTGAGCACCTGATAAATCTATGTGGGGTACCTAAGGAAATTTTGCATGCCGCAGTGTACTGGAAGTTTACAAACTTCAGGGATGCAGTTGGAAACAACAGCAAGATTGCAAGTCAGCTGAGTA
This sequence comes from Passer montanus, assembly GCF_014805655.1. Taxonomy (NCBI): domain Eukaryota; kingdom Metazoa; phylum Chordata; class Aves; order Passeriformes; family Passeridae; genus Passer; species Passer montanus. The sequence continues at coordinate 9,195,796 of NW_024368374.1, read as the reverse complement.
ACTGCATGGAAAAAGAATACTCTGGGATAGTGGGCTGCAAAGCCAATGCTTTTCATGTATTCAGAGACCTATGAAGCATCAGGCACAGATCAGGATTAGGGGTAAAGTGGCAGAGAGGGGTGGATGTGGACATCTTAGTCTGTGACAGGAAGGAAGCTCCAGCATGCTATCAGAAAACCTGGCTGAAGGGTGCTTACCAGACACCAAAGAGATACTGGCTCCTATTTTCAGCCCAGGTTTTAAACTACACTGAAGTCCAGAAAAGATCTAATTTTAGATCAGTGGGGGCAAGGCTGAATGCACAAAAACATCCTCCTACTAAACAATATCTCTGTTGAGTATTGCCGTGCTGGGTATGAAATTTAGCTGCTATATCCATACCAGATCTGTTAAATACCTAGAAATTATTCATCTGTGATAACTAATGAGGAAAATAAGATAATTAATTTCAGTGTTTCTTGCAACAAGGAAGCTGTCTGGCAAAATATGCCAGACAAAACACCCTTACAAAACCATGTCATTAACTTAGATGTTTAGATCATTCACATTCCTAACCATGAATAAAAAGAAGAAATTAAATGACAATCTTTAATTGTCTGTATAATTCTTCTTAATGAGTACATTCTGGAGTACCATAATGGTGGTGTAGGTTTATGAAACAGAGATCTGTCTTCCCTTAATAAGAAAGAAGGAAGCGATACTGCAGTACTGGTTAATTATTGGATACCCTTTCACTGTTAATTAAAGGTCTATGCACATGCAAGCTTGGAGAACCAAAAAGATGTAACACTCAAAAGTACATATGTTATCAGAAAACTGAGAGGGTTAGGGGAAAAGGCCAGGAACTGATGGAAAAATAAATGAGATGAAAACTAATAGAGATAACTGTGGTAACAGTAGATCCACTAAAGAATGTATCATACAAGAGTCACAAAGGTAATGGGACAGTTCACCTGCTTAAGAATAAACATGCAGGAGTGCTTTGCTGGCTTAGGTGTGCAGAGTGCTTAGGTGTGGCCGAGCCAAATCCATGGTCAGTGGAGATGGGAGAACCTCAGTCAGTGCCACCCTTCAACTCTGTATATAAACAAAGATGAAAATAGGTATGCTTGGAAGCTGAAAGTTAAAATGTTATATCAATGAGACGTTCTCCTCCAGTTTGAACAGCTGTAGGCTACCACCTTGCCAAAGCTCTTCAGCCACTGCCTAATTCAGGCATGAGAGCATTGTATCCAGTTCAGGTTTGACTGCCAGCATCTGCATGTTCTCACCTGTGCATGTCTTCACAAAGAACCGTGGGTCTTCATGCTGTCTCTTGGTTGAGAAGGATTTCTCCCCACGTATCTGCAAATTTGCACTTACTGCTCCTTCAGACCCTGCACTGCAGCATCTCAGAGACAGGCAGGGCAGCTGCTGAGGCCATTGCTCATTGCATCCATCTCTAGGGTTCACTGCTTAAGTGTCCTCACCCCTTTGTCTCTTATGGTACACTTGGACAGAAGCTCTTCAGGATTAGAGCTTCTTGAGGCTCAGATGCACAAAAAGCAAGTGCTTTGTTAATCTTGAGCCTAGGTGAATCAGTGAAGAATCACGGTCAGTTTGCTTCCAGGTTTGCTTCAGGTGATGTTTTAAATTTAAGCATTCTTCTTACCTACACATATCTTGGACACATAACCTGTGGCACTGGCTCAGTGGTGTGCCCACACCAGCTTTTGCTCAGCTCATGACAGCAAACCCAAAGGATTAATTGTGAAGGGGTTTCAGGACAGCCATAATGCTCATGGGATCTAGGGTGGCATGTCTCCAGTGGGATCTGTGCTGCTGCCCAGTGCATGTCGGTGTCCTCAGTGCTTACTGAATGACAGTGACACAGTTACATCCTCCTCATCATTGCTGATTTACTACTCCTTAGGGAGAGTGAGGGCAGTCTCCCTAGGGAGTAGTAAATCAGTGGGTAGACTTGTGGGCCAGAGTGACCATGGAGGAGATGGGGGATAAGAGGGAGATAAATCCTTGGGAAGACAATCGTGAAGGTCAGCACACTGTTTAAAGGTGTTACTGCAGCTCTGTGATGACACCAAAGCTCACAGCTGGTTTCAGGCTGTGGCACTGACCCTGGTAGAAGAGATTTTTTTTAACTCAGTCTCTTCCAAGCAATGCAGTGTTCTGCTCTTCCTTGAGGCTTTGCTTGTCAAGCTACCCTTGAATACATCAAAGCTACTGTTGATAGGTATAATTTGTGTAATTCAAAAATCTGCATCATTTGTGGAAAAAAATTTTGGGATGCTACTAGGAAAGAAGAAAAAAATAAAGGCTTTATTTATTGTGTTGAGCTGCTGGTTCATAATTGCTTCCAGAAGGGCATGATGTTCTTCTGCTTACTTGGGTGAAGCAGCAATATATTTTGTTGAGGTCTGAGCTGGCTCCCTGCAGCTTTGGGCCATTACTGAATTAGAGCCAATAAAGAGCATGCCCTCTTTTCATTGCTGCAAGTCAAAGCCTAGTGGGGCTCAGTAGGACATTCAAGTAATCCCGGATTAAATTAGATTTCTCTGAGCAGAATGTCCAGAATGTGGTGGATGACACAAACCCACCCTCTGAGCAGGCAAATCCTACTTCCTAGCAAAATCGTAGGCAGGACAGAATGTATTGTCATAGAGCCTTGAGGAGCAAATGCACAGTTACCAATTTTCACTTGCAAATGCTTCACCCACACTAGTAACTAGAGGAATGGCTACCAGCAGGCAAGGAGTGCAATCTAACCAGCATGTGACAAAGACACCCCAACAAGCCCTGCTTCCTCGCCAGCCTCTTTGTGTGACCTGTATCACAGCAGAACCCAGCCTGCTTGCTGAAGCTTGCTAATGCTCAAAGGAAGAAGTTGATATTGTTTATGTTCCACATTCTTCCATTGCTCAATATCCAAATATTTCACAATGTAGATCCAGTTTCAAAAGTTCATTTACGAGGGAATTCTTGTTCCAAGCCCAGTTTCCTGTTGCAGCCTGAATCCCAAAGCAGGTCATGTGCAGCAGTTGGCTCATGACTTTCTGGAGATGCTGCACCACTGATTTTATAAACAGTGTATAGTGGGAAATGGATGAATATGTTTCTTATTTGAATAAATTAAATCTGGCAAATGTCATTCACTCCAACAAGAGTTGCTCATGGTTTCCAGAGCATGCTGTGCAGCTTTCCCAGGAGCAACCCAGGGACAAATCTGTCTCTACACAAACAAAACTCCCTTGCACGTCTGTTGGAGCAACACCAAACAGAGAGAAGTGTTTGATCCTGGAGTCTGATTCCCCACAGACCAGAGAGCGAACTCTGACCTGAATAATGGAAAGCAGCCTTGGCTTCTGGCAGCCAGGCTGCAAGAAAGGAGGCTCTGGTGTGGTAAAGATGTAAAACTCCAGCACTGACAGGAGCTGCTCCTGGCTTGTCTGGTATGCAAGAGGGGGGCGAGTGCTGCCACATTCACAACAGCTGAGGGCAAGTTTGAGTCCCAGCTCCTTGTGGGAAAACCAAATGTATTCCTGCCAGGGACACTCCCTGGCAGCAGCAGGAGGCACCTAAGGATCCCCAGTCAGAGCGTGGGTTTACTTGTGTTCATACATCCCTGAACATGCTGTGCTGGATCGGAGCTTCTGCTCAGTGCTGTGCTCAAATGTTGCTCCTGCTAGCAGGGAGCTAGCAGGAGCAAGGGTTCAGTGGGGTAAATCCTCTTATTGGCCCAAGTGACAAGTTAGTTCAAAGGGGTGTATTGAAACCCCTTTTCGGGATGTGAGCACCCCAGTCCAAAAGAACTACCTGACACTAATATTTCTCCAGGACCTGATGGAGGCTGTGAAGGTACCCAAGTGCATCATGAGCCCTTTGATGGTCACATTGTGGAAGAGCATGGTCATTCTTGGCTTTTTCAAAGCTCTTCTGTGTGCTTAAAGCAGAGCAGAGTGTAACTTTTTTGGTTCTTGTCAATATCATCCTAGTTGTGAACCTGCTTCAGGTACTGGAAGGTCATAATTAGGCCATGCCAAAGCCACCTCTTTTCCAGGCTGAACAAACACAATTATATCAGCCTTTCCTCATAGGAGAGGTGTTCCACCCCTCTAACCAACCTGATTGCCCTCCTTTGGGCTTGCTGCAACAGGGCTATGTCCTGCCTGTGCTGGGGACACCAGAGCTGGATGCAGAACTCCTGATGTAGACAATGGGGAGATGTACACTTCTTACCAGATTTTTTGTTATGGTCTCTGGGGATTTTCAGCATGGGAGGGAGCTTGTGATGTTTCCAAGTCTGAATTTTACAGAAATTTTTAAGAGTGGCTTGCATTAAAAAATACAACTTGGGTATGAGTGTGCTGGTGGTGCTGCATGGGCTAACACTGCCCAGCTCTTCTGGGGAGCTTGGATGAATGTGTCACTCCAGTGAACCCATGAGATTTTCTCCTGAAATAAATGGGTCTAAAGGAGGTCAAAATGACGGTGATATCCTATAGCAGCCTTGTGCTCATCAAAGTCCCTTCTGTTGGCAACAGTGCCGGTTCCACCTCTCTCCCCTGACTTTTCCAGAACTGCTAGTACAATCATGACCTTTCCATTTTCTCTGTGACTTTGTGATCAGCGTTTTGTGGGCAGAAACCTGGAGCCAGTACTGGGCAGAGTAGCAGACTGTTTCTTTTGGTGGCCCAGTGCTCTAAAAGCAGCTGGGATTTCCCATGGGATAGCACCACAGTCTCAGTAGCTCCTACAGCTTTCTTCTTAATTTTCCATTTTTAAACTGATTTAAGTGTTTTGTGTGTGTGCAGCCTCTGTGGAATTGTGTGTGTGGAGGAGAGGCATCCTAGCTGTGTGCTTTGTGCATGCACATACACATTCACTCACACTCCAACCTTAATTATGCTTCAGGTCCCATCTGTTCACCCCCGTGAGCCCAGCTTATCTCTTACTCGCATGAACGTGAATCCAAAGCAATTCCACTCATTTACTGTGACTTCAAATAAGCTGCAGAACATTGAACTGGGCAAAAGCAGACCAACTGGGTGTTTATTTTTTGAAGATTGAAGTAGAAGAAGTCTTTAATCTTTTAACAACCCAGCTTTTGGCCTTTGAACACTGCAGGCTGTGCAAATGTGCCACCTCCTTTGGGAAATCTAGCTTGCAACAATTTTGCACCATTTCACAATATTATTTGTTCAGGCATTGAATGATATAGACTTAAGGAATGAAAAAAATAGAAGAATACCCCAGTTAGCATGCCCTTTTACCTTTCCAGCCTAGAGAAAGCTTTTGCTTACAGACAATGGTGGCTTGCAGCCAATGTTAACATGGCCTTTTGACTCGCAGGCCTATGGAAATCTTCCTCTGTCTTTCCCAGGAGGTGTCACTATGAGCTATCACTACACTGCCATAGTTCACAGGCATACAAGGCCTGGTTTATGGATGGAATTGACTGCCAGGGACCTGGCATGTAAGTTTTCTTCAGCTTTCTTTCTGAAAGGGGGCATGACCGAGAGTCGAGAAGTCCTAAATATTTATGTTGCATCTTGGCTTACATGGATTTTTCAGTTCAGATGGGTTTCTCATACCCACAAGTCTCTCGATGCAGGAGAAGATCTCTGACTATATAAGAGGAAAGGAGAGGACTGCTCAGTATCTGAGACAGCATACAAAATCCCCACAAATAGTGATGCAAGTGCAATCCCATACTCCAGCTGCTTTACTGGAATCTCTGGTTCTCCTTTCCATTCCTCCTACTAACTTGATATTAGACTTCACCTCTCTGCTTCCCCACTGCATTCATTGCTCTTAAAACCTGGAGCACTACAAGCTGTTTCTCACCACGTGCCAATGAAGAGCAAAACAAGCCCATGACAGTGGTTGAGATCCCAAAAAGCCCAAGTGGTCGTTATCAATAGTACTTTTGTGTCTGCATCTGCAGTTATGAGGAGCAGCACTCAACAAAAAGCACCTTCCTCCAGGGAGAGAAGATCCATGTATCCTTTCCAGTGCTGAACAAGGACCTACTATCCTGCACACAAAAGAACAAGGATTTGCCTCTTGATTTCGTTTTTCTTCCTGTAAGCCTACTGCGGGAAAGTTCTGTTTTATTTGAATGCAGCATTGTTTATTTATAATTTTGTCCTAGTTGTGTGACAGATTCAGCATGTGTCACCCAGCAGGGGAAGAGTAGTAGGCTGGAGAGTTAACAAATGCACTGCAGTGAAGCCAGATGGCCTGTTTTCATAAGGAGCTTCTGAAAGATGCTCTGCTGCATAGATTCCTTTTTTCTTTCCTTCCTTTGGTGCCCAAAATTCACTAGAGCAATGTTACTGTATATTAACTCACCAACCAGAGCTTCACAGGTGAGTTTTCCACCTGTAATCTCATCTAACACCTCCTGTGAACAGAAAAGCACACAACCTGATGTACTGAATCAGCCCATCCCCTCTCTCCAGAAGCAAAGTCAATAAAGGAAAGGCTCCTGAGCACCCTCTCAGTTTTGGTGTACCAGGGGCACTCAGGTGTGCGTGAGGTGCCCATGGATGCCCTCAGCCTGGCTGGGGCACAGCCAGCACCCTCTCCCTGCAGTCAGAGGTTGCAGAGTGTAGCCCCAGCTGCCTGGAGGCTCCTGCCTGATTCCTCCTGGGAGCTCCCACGCCTGTCAAAACATCCATGCACATCAAGGGGACTCTCTTAGTGCTTCGCTCCTGGGAAGCAGCTGACTTGAAAGCAATCTCAGAGCATGTACTAGTGAAGAAGATATTTGCTGGAAGAGTATGTAGTTGTGCTTACATTTTCCCCAAAGGACCCTGCCCCTGAGGAGACAGAATTTTCTTTTCTTTTTCAGGATATCATTAAAGAATGTTTCATCTTCTTCCTTATTTTCTCGTTTGTTTCTCCCTCCAGTTCCCCGTTGGGATGTTTTCCAGTTTCACAGAGCTTGCATGCACTTTCCTTAGGAAGCCATTAATACCAATTTCAAGCCTTAGTTTTGACTTGAAAGATGAGACAGAGTCACTTTTCAGGCTCATGAAAAATGGGGCAAGATATGAACTGATTAGGTATTTGCAGCATCAGTACACCAGAAAGTCTGATAATACAAAAAAGAAGATGGGCAAGCTAACTGCTGTTATGCATGATATCCCAGCATTTGTTACAATCAGCAAAGAAAATCTTGACATTTGAACAGGAATTACTGTAAAGATGGCATGTTTTTTTCCTCTACCCAGCTCTGAATTGCCTGTCTGAATACAAAGGGTTAAATAAAGGGAGGCTGTAAGTGCCTTTTTAAAGAATTAAACTTTTAAAGAGCTAAGGACAAGTGATTTATTATATAGATAAGGCAGCATTAATCATATGGGTTTGTGGAAGATTTTGTTCTCTTTTTCCCGTCTTTGCTCCAGGGGAGAAGCTATCCACCCACCCAGCTATCCTCAGTCAGCCTAGAAGGTGTTATTCCTCCCAAGGCTGGAGGAAAAGCTAAAACTGAAAATACCATGGGAAGGGAGAGTTTTGAGGTGGGGGTAGAGGGTCTGCCCAGGATAGATGTTGGAGAGCCTGAAATATAGGACAGCAGGGATCTGCAGGAATGGCTTCAGCATGATGCAGAGACACCAGAGTTAACTTTAAGAGACTCATAGGGCACTTAAAACAGGCAGCCTAGAAATGGAAATAGCTATCTGTACCAAAGATTGCCAGCATGGTGTCAGCCCAGGGCCTTGTAGGGCATCATACTCTGCAGAGCACAGACACTGCACACGCTATGAGCCACTTCCACTTGTCAGAGGTGAGCTTAGAGAGGCCCAGAGCCCCACATGTGTGAGCAAACTCTGCTATTGATTTAGATCTCACTTGAAATGCTTTGAGGAAAAAACAAGTAATGTGTTGTTTTGAAGACATCGACTCTGCCTTTCTACAAGTTGCTGTCACACATTCTTGAAGGAGAGGTCTTTGAAGACAAGGACTATGTAAACTAGTGATTAATTTTATCCTTTTTTGAGTTTAGCAATGGAACAAACAAACAAACCAACATACATATATACATATATATATATATATATATATAAAAATATATTTTTATATATGTATATATCCTTAAGTCTGAAACGCGGAAATGCTGGACTAAACCAGTTTGAGGAGATGTCTTTGAAAACTGAAACTACTTATTTGGAATTGGCTTTTGCTTATTTTCAACTTCTCAAAATAATGAAAAAAGAAAAGACTGCATTCAAAAGGAATTTGTCTGTCATGCGCAAAACAAGTGAAAAGGTCACAGCAACTGTCAGTAGTGATGAAGGAAAAAAGGCCAGAACTGATTCTTATCATTAAAGTCTTGTGGTACAGTTGCACACTGTCCACACTGTTTAGAGCTAGCTCTTTCCATAGTAGATTCCTCTTGGAGAGACACCCGTAGAGAACCAAAAGAAATGCAGGGAGCAAAATAACTATTTAGTATTGTGGATCATCAGGGCTCAGGCTCTTTCTCAGAACTCGCTTAATTCAGCAGTTTAGATTGCTACCTGCTTTAATTTGAAGCTTTATATTTGCTATACTCTCCTGGCCTATATTTAAATTATTTTGCTAATTATTTGATTGGATCTATCCTAGTTATTCAGAAAATCCCCAGATCATTATTGTGGAATGAACCATTCATTCACAGATTCTCAGTCTAGCCTGTTGAAGCTGTTCCTTTTTACATTGCTAGCTTATATACTTACTTGACTGAAAAATAAAAAATAAAGGCAAGGGAAGAAACTACACTGTGCAGGTGAAGATCTGTCAGTATGGCTATAAAATCATCAGGATGGAAGCTGTCTGGTCCTTTCTTCACTTGGGGGTGATACCATCTATCAGCACCTGTTTCCTGGCTGTTTATCTAGCTGATATTTAAGTACTCTTTACTGACACTAGCAATGGTGATTCTGCAAGATGCTCCTCTTCTTCAGTCTTCTCCTCTTTAGATTTAACAATCTGTTTCACCTCAGCAGTCTTTGCTTGTAGCTCTTCTTTTCATTCAGCCTTAAACTTTCCCACTTTTCTCCCCTTGACAAGACTCTTTCAGATCCCACCTTCACAGTGTGTGGCACCCAGCGCTGGGCACTGCACAGCTTGACAGGGATAATGAGGGTGGAAAAAATTCTGGCAGTATCCTGGAGCCTGCATTCCTGATTCCCCATCTTTGTGTGGTATTCTCCTCCTGTGTATGACACTGGGGCCTGTGTTCAAAGCCTTCCGTAAACTTTTCAAGATAGCACCCATCTCAGAACTTCAAACAGCAAATGCTTTAGCTTTGAAAAGCTGCTGTGTTTAGGTGGGCTTTGAAGCAGATGCCTCCCTCAAAGTGCACATGTTTATGCTGATCTGAATCATGTAATTGTCAAAGGTTTTGGAAATGTCTTGAGGACATTTGCCAAACTAGGGGCCACTTAGGAGGAAATAAAAAGATGTAGTCACTACATTTTTCAACAACATTACATCTATTTCTGTCTCTGGCTGGGAGGCAGGGATGCAAGAAAATGTGTGGAAATGACAGAAATAAACCCAAAGAATATTTGGGGTTTTATCAGAGGTATGTGAGTTTGGGTACACACTCAAATACATGCGTTTCCCATAGTGTCAGAGCTAGATTATTAATTTCTAGTTTGTCTTAAAGTAGACAGTGCTAAATTACAATGAAAAGAGAAAACAAAATATTATTAATACTTCTTACATTCCTTTCTATAAATATTTTTATTTATGTATCTGTGCAGGCACATATATGCACACATGTTGATGGAAGGGATCTGTGATATTCTGCCATGTGCATTAGTCCATGTAACAGCAACAGCAGGTATTTGGTTTAGTGAACAGATTTACAGAAACTTTTTTCTTCTTCAGCATAGGCAATCACTCAAAAAGTAAATGTATGGCAGGTGTACTGATACTGTAGATCACAAGGGTGTTGTAAGAGTTGCTGTAGTCTATCAGGATAGTGTTTCAGGCATGAAATAACCTTATTCTAATTAATCCATGTGCTTCCAAGCATAAATGAGTAGAAGAGCTCTGAAAAACTGTTTCTGAGATCCAAGGTTCTTCCTGGGAAATACCAAATAAATATTGCTTAGACTGATTACCAAGTTTACAGTTAAATGATTTCTATGGGTCATGCCACAACATTACAGTCATAAAATTACCTGCAGAAAGATAGGAAGACAGCAGTCTTTGGACAGCTAATGTTAATTTATTTTATCTATTGCTACCTACTCCGGGAGAAAAAGAAAGTGTTTATGATCACTTTTGTTCTGTATTAGCTATGTTATTCCATTGGTCTCTTGGGATATGGGAGGTAAACATGGTAGTCTTACCTACTGTTTGGTTCCTTCTTGTTTCTCATGTTTTTTAACTCCTGCAAATTGAATTGTGAAACAGATGATCAAGTGGTTTCCTTCTTTCTCATACCTTCTCCTTCTCTGATTGTTCAGAGAGGGTCTGCTCAGGATTTGACTGTGTCTAGTACTAGACTGCTGTGCAAATAAGATCACAGAAGAAACAGAAGTTTCACTGCTAAGAAATGTTTTTGTTATCAAAGCAGGCATGTTGGGCTGTTCCAGGCACTTAAACATAGCTTTAGCTGATGTTAAAAAGTCCATCAGAGAAGACACCTTTAGCTCTGTCTTGAAAAACTCCTGGGAAATGAAAGGTTGAGACAGACCAGGACAATCATTTCCCTGGTGCGATTGGAGTCACCAGTTTTGCTCCTCCCAAAGACAGCCTGATATCTGCAAATAAGCCTTGTTCCCCTATTTTTGCATGAACATATTAGGCTGAACTCTTCATCTCTTTTGGGTTTGTTTTTTTTTAGGGTTTTTTTTTTAGGGGGTTTTTTTGGTGTGGGGTGTTTTTTTGGTTGTTGTTTTTTTGGTTTTTTTATTGTTTTTTTTTTGAACACTGCTTTCTTAAAATAATTAGAAAAGAGGCACTTGGAGAGGAGATGGCTGCTTCCCTCTTTTGTCCTGTATAATCGCTTCTGGGTCAAGTCTAAGGGGAATGTCTAATTAATATTGGACCTTGCTGGTCTTCGGTAAAATTTCACATGACTGAGGAGCACACAGTTGCCCTTTACACATCTGCAGGACACCAGAGATGTGGAGCTAACAAATAGTCTTGTTGATAACTTGTCAAAGACGAACACCAAATCACTTCTCACTGCAGCGGGGACAACCACCAATGTGGGAATATACAACCTGGAAATTCTTTAGTCTTGATATGCCTATCTTTGCTTTATTTCTCACCTCCTATCCCTTGAGCCTGGAAAGTATATTACATATAGCAAAACTTGGATTCCAAGCCTAAATGGCATTGGATACCATAGGGATATTTTGTACCAGCACAGAGCTGTTTAATTTCATTTACTCCCTGCAGGCAGCACAGAATTATGAGGCAGAACCAGCCCACATCTCAATCAGGACTCAGGACTGGATTCAATGTCTGTACATGGTATTTCAACAGACAGTGCAAGAAATCTTCACAGCAGATAACTAGAGAATAATGAACCAGACAGTTTGGTATCAACCTTCTGGAGTTGGTTTGTGTGCTTACAAAGAGATTTCAACTGGTGAAGCTTCAGCTCAACCTGAAAGCAATGGTGTTATTGAAAGAGGAAACTCAGACATTAAGGGACAGCTTCCTGCTGTCTCATCTTTTTCCTGTTCTTACGGTTAAGCCAATCTGTTTCCACCTAACATAAAATCCAGATAAAATATTGAGCTAGTACATATACTTTGTTTACTGGAATTTGGTAAGAATCTTTGTTTTCAGAAACTCATTTTTGGGAAATTTCTTTTTGGATGATATTTTTTCTAAACACGGAACTTTGTGTGTATAGTATGAAATTGAGTAGGAACAGGCAGAACTTCTTCAAAAAATTCTTCAGAAACAGCCTTTCCTTTCTGATGTTCATTTTATCATCCCCACCTGAAGCAGTTCCACTTCCTGTAAAACCATGAAATAAATAATATTTCCTGAGTTAGAGAGCAGCTGTCTGCAGAACCTGGAAGTTGGGGTACACATATGGGTTGAAGGAAATGTCCCTACGGCAATGAATATTTAGTTGCTTATGCAAAGTGAAATAAGTCCAAAACACACCAGGAGTCCCTCTGCAGGCCAGGGGAAAAACAAAACAGAAAAGTATTAATGAGGCACAAAATCTGGTTTCTATATTCCTTGCAATATGGCTGTTCTGTAATGGCTTTTGAAGCTCACAGATGCTCATAGTAACAGTGTCTTTCTGCACTTGGAATCTCAAAAGATTTTATTTTAGATACAATGGTTGCTCTAGAAGTGATGGTTATGCACATGCAAGCAGGATGTACTTCACAGTATATCATTTTTTGGATGTTTTCTATTTCCATCTCCTTAGACTGTGAGCTGAAATAAAAGGCAAACATGACCATTTAAGCAGTTTGAAATAATGCAACTTCCTTCAGAAATGTCCATTCTATCACAGTCTTCATATTTATTATCTCTGTTTGAATGCAATCATTGAGATTGCAAGACTGCAGCTTCTGCCAGAAGATTGCAAGACTTCACAGTCCATTTCTGTCTTCAGAGCTGGAGGACGAAGTTAGAGGTGAATCTTGCCTTGCAAAAGTAGAGGTGCAAATTCACTGGTACTCAGTGGCAGAGGTTTTACTCTTGATAGAAAGAAATGGCATATTATGCTTCCAAGGAAAAGTGTTCCCTTTCAGGCTTCCTGCCTTCAAAAATGCTTTCTGCTCAAAATTACATGTTTGGGGATTTTATGGAGCACTGTGGCAATCTGGAGTCACAGTATGTTTGGCTGCCAGGTTCAGTTTAGGCACATGGTGTTACTACAAGGTTTTTCAAACTGTAATGCAGCATGAAGCTGGATTCCTTTCCACTTTTACCTGATTATCCTTAGCAGAGGCTGTACAGTGGGCTGTCCTGCATGTCTGACAAACCAGTCCTGTCTTGTAGTAAGCTCAAAAAACCAAAACAGTATCATCTTCAGTTGGCACTCAAAAAAGTTTTCATCCATAAAGAGTGGTAAATGGCACAGTCCTGGTTGCTGTATAACCAAGACAGATAGGACACAAACCCCATAATGCTGAGTGCCTAGATGAGCAATTTCTTGCATTACCAAGAAGAGACAGGTTTCCTTAGAGGACAATTCAGAAAAGACTGGCATTCCACACTATCATCCAAAGAACTGTAACCCAGCCTTCTAGGCTTTATAGTTAGGTACTTAAAGTTAGGCAGAGTGGAAATATTTTCCTCATTGGAAATTAGGCACTGCTGCCTATAAGTAAATGAAGTTCTTCCACAACATATAAATATATAAGCACTGTACAGGAAAACTTATCTCATGCTTGAAAAGTGTCTTCAAGTTAGTGGGATTCCCAGCTCTCTGAAAATGCCTATTTTTCTACATGACATGGAGAAAACACTCAGGTGATACACAGCTCAGATCCACAACTTTTCCATTGCTAAAGTGAAATTAGCTGAATCCCCCTAAAAGGCAGCTGTGTGAGACCCTCCAAATTACTTTGGCAGCCAGTGGAACACTCAGTTCATGCATGATTCAAATCATCCAAGTGGGATTTTCCATATGGGAATTTCTACAGATCACTACTGAAGCTTGTGTATCCTTATGTGTTTATCAAGGATATTGTCATGCCTTGGACTTGAACTGGTGCAAACATTAGTAGGAGAGGAACACCTTGTCTTTGAAAGAGAAATTACACAATTCTGGGGAAAATGCTCTCTATTATTTTTATCAATGATCTGAACAGTGCAGTTGAACATACACAAAGTTTGCTGAGGAGGAGCTCTGGATTTCCCAGATGACAGAGATCTGCAAAGATTGGAGAGAGCTGGACAATCACCAACTGTATGAAACTGAACAAGAGCAAGTGCTGGATTCTCCACCTGGTATGGAGTCATCAAGGTTATATACACAAATTAGGGGGTGAGAGGCTGGACAGCAGCCCTACAGAAAGAGACCTGTGGCTTTGGGCTGATGGGGTGTGTTTAGATGGTAGAACAGGGAGCGAAAACAAAAAAGGGGTTCAGGCAAAGGCACAGGCTTCTTGGGTTTTCTTGCAAAGGTGGAATTCATCATACTTCCATAAACAAGGTGCAAGCCATATCTCCAAAGGACTGTCCCCTGGAGAACAGATATTTAAAAAACAAGCAGGGTTATAGAGGGCAAACAACATGAATCTCCAAAACTAATGGAACACAAAATAAATGCAATCCTTCAATCCTTCTGGACTGCCTAGTAAGCACATGGAAGACAATATTACCTCTGTATAGAAGCCTTAAGCTAAGTCTTCATATTTATCCCTATGTTCCTTCTAACCCCAAAGTTTTCCACATCAGTATGGTTAAACAAACTTTACACTCAACATTCAATAGCTGTGATGGGGCATGAGCTCTCCTCACCCATATTATCAAGAACTGCTTGGTGGGTAATCTCCAAGTATCACTAAATTCCTGATAAGTTGCCATACTTGCCCCAAGGACAACAAACTGTTCAGAGATTTGCATATAAAATTTCTACTGATGGTTTTTACAATAGGACTTGGAGGTGGGCAGTTGCAGCATACATTTGTGAAGCTTACAGCTGTGTTCAGTGATAAGATAAGAGGTTCTTTTGTAGAGACCACAGCAAAAGCTTTGTCAGTGACTGAAATGACACTTCTATCCCATCATGAAAGATGCCTCTCCCAGTAGATGTGTAGCTGGCATGACATTATCATTTGAATTGGTTTTTTGGGTTTTTTCTATGGATTTGAGAGGGAAGAATCTTGTGATTTACAAAGTGGTCTGTTATTTTTTATTATTATTTGTAACATTAAAAGAAAATTGACTGCAGCAGAAGGATTTTATAACCATCTTTAAACTTGGTTATCAGCATACCAATATTATTCAATAAATACATAAAACAAATCACTCCAAGGCTGGAAATGGAATATTTAACATTATGCTGCCACAGGGGAGATGCTCTGGTTATAGCTGAGTAGAAACTCAGCCTATTTTTTATAATTATTTTGATGCTTGCAATTTTCTGAATCAGAATTTTCCCATGCTTTCTCTGAACAGGAAGGATTTTAATTTGGGTATTAATTTGTTAAAAGTCTGTGACCTGTTTCTCATTTGCTTAATAAAAAAGAGAAGGACTGAGAAGTCACCCATATTTGTAAATTCATCTATCAGGGAATGATTTTGTAGGTTTTACATACAATTAATCTATTAGGGAATGATTTTTTGGGTTTTGTATACCATATATATTTGTTGTCCCCTAGCCTTGATTAGGCATCTAGCAAAAGTCCATCATGTAGCTCTATCACTAATAACTGAGAGAAATCCTAAGAGGACAACTCCTTTCACCCATGCTGACACCTACTGCTCTTTCACTTCTGAAATCTCAGTGTCAAGACTAGATGAGCTGGTGACTTAACACATAGTTTGAATTAAATGTCTTCCACCCAGAATTTGAAGAATGGCTTTGGTTTCAGTTTATAGGGAAAAGGTCCAGGACCTCTGTCTATGTTGCCTACTGAGGAGAAGGCAGACAGTGATACAATCACAGTTATATGGGTTCTTAGGGGATGTAGCCTTTGGTTATGTTTGCTTCAGTCTGTCAGGCAAGTATCTAATGGCTGGAGGGTGGAGATGAAGTACAGGCTTCAATTGTGAGTAATTAAGGAATGGAATGACATATCAAGGGTGGTGATCAGTTCTTTACTGCTGGCATTTTAAAATTGACTCCTAGCTGGTTTGTTTTTTCTTTTTTTTTCTTCTTCTTTCTTTTTGAAACCATAACAAGAATTATGTCCAGGAAGCCTTTTGGTCTGTTTTTATACCTTTTGTTCTAGGTTATCTCAACCCACCACACCAACCAACTTTGAAATAATAGTACTGTTTATCTCACTCAGCTTTAGCAATTTAGCTTTAGCAGAGTCAGGGAATCTATGGTCAATGGAGTGAAGTAGGTACTTCTATACATTGCTTTCTAAGACCATGTTACCTTCATCTTATTATAAAATTCCCCATGTGATCAAAGAGACAAAACTCACCTGGAAGGCAAATCATGACAAACTCAATCAAACATTATTAGTGCAATTTAGAGGAAATTTTGGCTGAAATCCACATGAGAAATGACTAGGGATGCTCAATGTGCAAAATGTACAAGATTTCTGACAGACAAATCATAGATTAGGATTTTTCTTATCCATGTTAATTCATATTCACTGCAGTAAAAAGAATACCTGAAGCCTTTTGTCAGGAATAAGGACAGAGGTGGTATGAACTGTATAAATCTTATTTTCTTTTAAATGTTGTAGGTATTATTCATCTACAGATTATTAAATGCACTTTACCGGACTAAAAATTTAATAGTGCAGGGTATGGAAGTAACTACTGTATAATATGAATGACAAGTAACAGCGTGCCTCATTATTGCACTCCTACATTCAGTGACAAGATAATTTACCAGTTGTTCTCTTCCTCTGTGGTCCTCACGCTGTAATTAATTTATGCATTTGAGTACAGAGGAGACCTCTTGCCCTTTAATTTTGAAATCTCAGACTTCTGTTCAGGTAAGTAATACCTCTCTGGGCCAGCTACTGAATTTTCACTCATAGGTCTACAGGAAGAAAAAAATCCATCTTTGCAGCCCATCCAGCAGCATGGCTCTGCAGGGCAAAGACTTGACCTTCTTTACTCTGACAGTATGGAGAACTATTCTCAAAGAGATTATGTGAATATGTCTGAGCCCTAGAGTTCACGCTTCAGCTAATGGCTGATTTTCAGAAAGCCATCTGCAGGAAATTTCAAAATTTCTCCCATTACCTGTGTGAGTGCTGCCTCATGTATGCAGTCCAACACAGCGTACCAGTGTGATTTCCTGTTTTATCTTTATCTGTTCTCACACGGTCTAAGTCCCACGGCCTTTACTTCAGCAAAACTCAAAAAATGGCTGTATAAATTTTGTTAGGACAAGGACAATGATGTTGGCAAGCAATGACACTGCACAGCAGACACAGATAGTTCTTCAAAAAAAATTTGGATTTCCTTTTCCATCACTTCTGACACTTTCTACCCCTTTAAATCAGGTCAAAAAGCTGAATGAGAAGAACAAACTCTGAAAACAGTTCTGAAAACTCTCCAAGAGTTTTTGGGGTTTTTTTTGATACATGGAAACAAAAGGTTCTACTGTTTCCAAATTGAAAGGCCTTATTTAAAATCAAGGTGACATTGAAGTGCATCTACCCAAAGAGCCGTGGCATGGCATATTACAATTGCAATTACAATGCCTGAGATGCTCATTCTGCCCTTGGATGAGGCTACTTGGCAGATGATGAGAGCTCTATGTTCTCAGATGAGACTCAGAGCACAGTCAAAAAGAAGATTTACACTGTGTTTTAACCTTAAACTGCTCACATCAAAACATTTCAGGGCATGACAGTGCTTTATTTTTGAGTATAATCAAATTTTACCAAATAAAATGTATCTGGGATGTATTTTTCAGAATAAAAATAGAAGCAGAAGGGTGTTGCGAGGAAAGTCAGACTTCCCCAGGAAATTACTTATTTTGCTGAAACAACATTATCTCTAGAAAAGTGGAAAATTCACAATATTCACGATGACATAGAATTTTTTCATGCACCCTTTCCACAAAGAAATGAGATACTAATTCATTCCTAAGAGAACCAGAGGAATTTGTTGTTTGCTTTGTTTTTAAAGGAGGATGTATAGTCAGTCCCATTGGAATTAAAAGAACATCTTCAGACCTGAATAAAAAATGCATTCCATAAGATGTCAAGAGGAAAGTTTTTGCAGAGCCAGCCTCTTCAAGAGCTTGTTACAGGCAGTGATCTCAGGCAAAAGCTTTAATAAGAGCTGAATTTACACACAAACATTTAGAAAGCAAATAAATAAATAAGTGGGGGGAAAGAGCTTCACAGCATTCAGCGTAATATTTTGGTATAATACTATGAGCACAGCATTAGAGAAAACCATGCATCTGTTTTATGTCTGGTTTATATTCTTCTCTTGTGTGTGCATTTTATGCACATAAAAATTAACAACCTTTGACTATCCATTTGTATTTATAACATCTGCAGTACCAATGGGTGCAGTTCTAGTTTTTCTGTCCCAGACTTGCTAAGCATCCTAATTTGGAAAGAAAATGCCAGATAACTCTCCAGGGGAACATTCACTATGTCAACGTCTCTTGATTCCTAGACATCCTAATCCTAATGTGACCAGTGGGAAGTCTGCAATGAAGGAAATCCCAATGGCAGTGAAGCAGGGTAAAGGTAAGAATGCCAGTCTTTGATTTTTCTGTTTGAAGCATTGAGGTATAACTAAATGCAGTCTGAGGTTGGAGTGGCCTTTCTGCTTTGGGGTCAAGAATGCATTTTGACAATGTAAATGAAAAATTTCGCTGAACGAGATGAGTTCAGAAAATTATATCCCACTACAACTGTCCCCACAGTGGTCACAATCAGAGCTGCCTGGATTCTCCCTTTCTTTGTGAATACCTAGACAACAAGGACTCTCTACTCCAGTATATTCTTTGAGGACACTGGAGTTCACCACTACCTTAGAGAAAGAAAACAAAAGCCAAACTAAATCATAAACAAACATACAAGAAACTCACCAAAACCAAACTAAAAAAACCAAAACAACAACAGCCAAAAAAAACCAAAAACAAACCACAACAAAACAAACCCCAACCAAACCAAAAACCACAAAACACATCAGAACCCTAGGGCCTCTAAAGACCCACTGGCACAAACCCCCGAATTCAGCTAGTGGGACTATTACTGTGATAATTTTAAGAGAGGTTTTAAAAAAATACATAACATTCTCCTCTGCTACAAATTGCTGCAGTGAAAATGTTCCAGCTGGTGTGCAGCTGGTTCAATTCAGCTATTTCCATTTGCAGATAAATTCTCTAGCTGTGAGGAAGTTGCCAGTTGTTTTGCTGATAAATTCAAGATTTCTTTTGAGCCTGCTGTGCAGTGGGGGAGCAGGGGAATATCTCCAGAGGGAAAATGAAATTTCTGATGAGCTGCATGCAGTAATACACTGAAACTGCATCTTTCTGGGATTGCCACCAGGTACTTTTAAAGTTGGCCCTTCCTCAATGAGAACAGACAGGAATGAGTTAGTGAGCTATGATGAAAAGCAGTTTTCAGAGAATTATTGGTGTGGAAAAGGCCATGTCACAAACTTCAGGTGAACCTTGAGTCACCTGAAGAGGGCTTTCGGGGAAATGCTCTTCCCAGTGTGTGGGTACATCTCAAAAGTGTGTTGTACAATGAGGTCATTTGATAAGAGTGTCTTTGAGACTGCTGTTGAGACTGGCTGTGTCCAAAACTTGTCTTTGCACCCAGGCACTGGAACTGCCTGTGGAGCACCGTAGGTCTCAGAGCACTCCATAGGAAAAGCCAGCCCAGGGACAGACCTTATGAATGAGGAGGAAATAGCCAAGGCCTCCATGTAGCAGAGAAATATGGATTTGGGCAGAATTTCCTCCACTTTAGTCCTTCTTGTCAGCTATGAAAACCCTGCAGGTCTGCTTAGTTGCTGTTGAAATTTTCCTACGCAATACCGATTCTTTGCAGAATTCACATTAGAGAAACAAGAGCTCTATTTTGGCCTGAAAACGCATTCTGCCAAGCAGGGGATTTCTGGTTGTTTGTTTCAGCAAGATGAATAGCACCCAGCTTAAAAAAAAGCCATAAGCTTCCTATATTTATTTTATTCATGTTCACTGTGGTGTGGGATGAGTTTACCTTGGCTAACACATACACACAGGAAATGAAATAAAAAAGAGGCTGGTCTTAGCAATCAACGCTGGTTGGGTGAACAGTGGAAAGGAACCAGGGCTTGGTGTTACTTCTCACCTTGGTCTGATGTACAGTTGGTAAGTTACAGAAAGAAAAATGCTAAAGTAAAAAAGTAAATTAGAGGGCTTTCTCTCAGGAAGAATGGAAATGGCATTTTCTGCAGAGGTTAACTCTCCCCTATTATTAAAAAGCAAAGAGAAATGGCTGCCAAAGAGACAGAGCTGACAGGCCATGTAAATGGCCAGTAGCTGAAGTCAGAGCCCACATAGCCTTTCCAAGTGTGCTGTGACTAAAAGCTGCAGCCTCCAAGCCATTTGTTCTCCTCCACAGTTCCTCATATCAAATTAATATAATTTTTTAACTTTCCGTATTGCCATGCTAATTTTAAGTTGGAGCAGGCCCTCCTACCCATAGGACCCAGGCTGCTGCAGGAGTGAAGGAGAGCTGTATGGCTGGGAAAGAGCAGCAAGGGGCTGGGGAGAGAAAAATACTGCTTTTTTGGGAAATGTCTCTATGGAGGGTGCTGCTCAAGTAACCTGAAAAAAATTCCACACTCATTTTTCTGTTGAAGTAACTGAGGTCAGACTGTACCTAGTATGTGCCCACAGAATTCTGGGATTCCCCTTAAAAAAAAAAACTTTTCAAACTCTACAGAATTCAGCATAGAGTTGCACAGGATAACAGCTTTGCTTTTGTCCTTACTGCATTTCTGAAACTGGCTGTCACAGAAGTGCAAGGCTGCACTAACCAGCAAACACATTTGGCTGCATGTAGGCAGCTTTTTAACTCTTTTTTTCATCTGTTGTCTCCAAGATATTTTCTCTAGATTCCAGGATGCTGTATTCCAGTCACTAAAGCAACCAGCCAAAGTCTGCTTCGAACCCCAAATTTGAAATGACTGAGCTCTTTCTTTCTAGTCCTTTGGTATCAACTTTAGCTTCCTGACAGCAAATTTGAAAAGTCTGAAAGAAGTTGCTCTCTTTCTATCTGACATGTTACAATCATCTGCTCCCATACTGAGCCAGGTTTTGGGGGTCGTAATCAGCAAAACACAAAAGTACTTGCAGGGCAATATAGCACTGCTAAAACTTTTCTCTTGACTTTAAGGTGTTTTGGAAATTACTTGCCACTTATATAAAACAGAATGTGAAAACCTGATAGCGCTGTTTTGCTCTTTAAGATATCAATATTTGGATTTTATTTGATTGAACAAATGCTTCAGTATTCTAACATGAAGAGTGAAAGCAATGAATAAAACTTCCTGAAAGCAGAATCCAGTATGTTATTGAAAATAATTACCATTAAACAATCTTCAGAAATTCATTTTTGCAAAATAAGACCTTCTCCTAGGCTTTCCTATACAGACATTCATACTTTTGAACATTCATGCTGTCAGATTTTCTCACTCCACTGCAAAAAATTTTCCCAGGCTGCAGTTGGCAACTCCAGGAGTTTTCTCCATCCAGTGAAGCCAGGAAGTGTGAAAGCTGGGGAATTGTTTTTCCTTAAAGTATGTTTTTGATCATTCACATATGTGGTGTTCAAGATTTGGGCAGAAGTCTGCTTTGCTTAGCTGAATATCAGAACTGGGCCTCCTGCCACTATCACATCCTCACAAACAGGTTTGGCTCAAGCTTTAGACCAGTAAAATGGAGGAAAACAAATCTACTTTTTATGTCTTGTGAATCAATACCTGACCCTGTCTTGCCTATACTACCTTAGGCTGCAACTCGTTTGAAGCATAAAGAAAAAGTAATTTAAAAACTTCAAGTGCTTGACAGTAATACTAATGTGGCAAATTCTTCTTCATTTTGCTGCAGGCAGGAAGTCCAGTGAATGTCTTGAAAAGCAAGATTTTGCCAGTTTTAGCACATGCTTCTCACATTTTTGATGACTGTACCATTCATGTGTCAGAAATAACCACAAGGAATGTGAGTTCTTCAGGCAGTACAAGTTTTCTAATGGCTCTACAGTAGTTTTTGGAACAGAACTATGCTCCTAGCTACTCCTAGATATATGCCAGCTAGCAAAAATCAGTCCACCCCTCTCCCAAACAAGTGTTTTAATTAAATTGCACTGCAGCAGGTTCAGCTGAAGTCTTTGAGAAGAAGCAACTCTCATGCTTTAAATAACAGATGGTAAACTCAGAGGATGAAGTCTTGGTGGAACTAATGCCTGGTGTAGCCTGAGCTCCTGATTTAATGCAATTTGTAAGAAACTTTTGCCATGATGTTTCAAAGCTCTCTGTTCTAGCAGCATGTCAGAGAAGGGAGTCTCTTAAAATGCATGTGCAGCTCTATCCATGTTCTGCAATTGGGGGCTTATTGTAAAGCTGGCTTTGGTGTAAAAATGGGATCTAAAATATTAGACGCAAATTGAATCTAATTCCTTTCAACACTAAATTCTAGGGAAAGTCCTTCCATGGAAACCATGTTTATCTAGAGGAACCAAATATGAGCAAATAGACCCTTTTTAAGTAGAAAAAACTCTTAAAACAGGGGCTAACATGACAGGGTGGGATGTAGGTACCTCAGCACTTAGAACTGCTCTTACACTTGCCAGAAGATCCAAAGCTGTCCCCTGCTTCATCCACAGCAGGCCCAAGTAAATTGCTTTTTCCTTAACATGATCCAGAGTTTGCCCCTTTATTGCTTGAGTGAAACTTGTCCTTGGTGCAATCGATCTATTCTATTTATTTTCTCTCTTTGAATCCATTTGTCAACATTCTTGGAAGGTTAACCTTCCAAAAAATTTTCAGCCCTTCTCAGCTCATCTATGAAATGTCACAGTCCTGTTTTACAGTCCATTTTACAGGCCATCAGTGAAACCTTTGAGAAGATCCTGAGATGGTTCATGGCAGAGCCCTGATCATTCTTCCTGACACTGAAGCATTATGCTGTCCACAGCTCATTGTGTTCCCCACCTGTAGGTCTGTAGGAGGATTTTCTAGGCAATATTAGCTTATCTTTTAGGATCTCTGATATTTCTGTCCCATTTAATTCTCTCTGAACTTGTGGCCATGATAAAGCCCTTACCTATACCTTTCTGGCCCATTGTCAGAGAAATGAGGGCAATGCTCTGCTCTCCTGCACCTCACAGTTGTGCTGCAGGGCTTCATCATCTGAACATGAGATGTTCTGAAAAGAGCTTTGGCAGTAAGTGCTCCAAATTTATATGAGTCCTAGTGATGAGCATTCATCTATACATGGGGAAAGAACAGGATTCAACTTTTATTTCATGTGAAAGCTGAACTGTTTCATTTTATTACTTCAGGCAATACTAGAAACAAAATAAACAGTAAAGAAATTCTTAAATCAAGGCAATATTAATCCCATCCCACCCAGCCACAACTGAGATCAGTTGTTGAGTCTGCAATAACTCTAAATGCTTTCCTTTACCTAAAACCACCACTTCTTTATCCATTTATTGCTCAAAATTTTAAGATAGTCCTCCTCAGTGCACTTGCTAACACCTTGCACTGGGCTCCTCTGCTACCCTCTGACTGATTTTGAGCATAATTTCATGAATGACAAAAGATAACCTCTCTCTTGCTTCCTGTGTAGGCTGCTCTCAGCTGGCTTGTTCAGCTCAGTTCTGGTCTTTATTGCACAGTGCTTTATCTTTACAGCTCTTATCAGACTTTGTACCACTTTTCTCATGTGCTGGGTATTACTGGCAAAGGGTCCATTGTTCAATGTATCAAACATATACTGGAAAATTGCTTCTGGCAATGATTCTGGATATTTTTTTTTTGGTTCAGCAATCAGGCTGCAACACATGTGATTTGTGCTTATGGCTTTGCATGGGCTTGGGGCTCAAAATGCAGAAAGACATCCATGTTTTTCAAACCAGAATCTGGAATTAATGCTTAGCACTGCAGCCTTAGACTAAAAGAGCTCAGGATGGGATCCAATATCTGACACACCCCCAAAATGTCTGCTGTGTAGATCACAGTTTTCATACACATAAGAAAACATATTTTAAGTCCTCAGTGTCTTTTAAATCAATAAAAATCCTGAAATTAGACCTGTTCCTTTAGCACAGCTGTGACCTACACTGAAGAAGTCACTGTCCTCCCTTTGCCTTACAAGGATGAAGGGGTCAGGTTGGACACAACATCACCCTGAGTACCACGGGAA
The DNA here is from genome assembly GCF_014805655.1 of Passer montanus. Classification (NCBI taxonomy): domain Eukaryota; kingdom Metazoa; phylum Chordata; class Aves; order Passeriformes; family Passeridae; genus Passer; species Passer montanus. The sequence continues at coordinate 9,171,792 of NW_024368374.1, read as the reverse complement.
CTTTAGTAGAGACTTGACTGTCTCCTCTCAAACACAACTTTTCTCCATGGCACTTAACCTTAACAGAGCTTTAGACTATGAGGTTGGAGGGAACCTTGTAGATTATGTAGCTAAAATTTCTGAATAATGCAGAGTGTGCTTTGCTTCCCCTCCCATGTGAAGTCCGCCACAGTCTTACTGAAGCTTGCTTTAGACCAAAACACTCTTGATGAAGTAAAAGGCAGATGTGCCCCTCTTAGGTTGGCAGTTTTTCATCTTTGCTGCTGAAAATGCATGTTTTACTCCTACCTTTCATTTGATTGGCATTAACAGCCTTGCATTGTTTTTTATCACGTTTTTCTCTGATATGTTAAGAAAAATAATAAAAAACTTGAATATTTTCTCATCCTATTAGAATGTAAGTTGCCTCTTTGTTTTGCATGCAATGAGCAAAAGGATTTCCTTGCATCTCTCATTATAAGGCATCTCTCTATTCCTCAAAAGTTGCTGTCACTACTCTCTGCATTGTTTCCAAGTTTTCACAACTTCTTTAATGCATGAACTACTTATACAGATATTTGTTTCTAAGGAATGTTGTTTGCAACTAAGGCAACATTTCACATTCACAGTCACTATCATCAGCATCCTCACTGACAATATCAACTATTAAGGGTGAGATCATAAATTGAAGTAGCTTGGAAACTTCATGGATCTGTGCTTTATGGATTGCCTAGAAGCATTAGAAGGGTCAAGGTTGGCCTGCTACAGATCCCTATCATCTTCTTGTCCCAACAGATCAGGCTCATAGGAAGAAATGAACCACGGGTACATTTCTTATTACTCTCTGCCCTGTTCTCATGAGGGAAAGATCTTTGGATCCTTGCTCCACCTGGGGAAGGAGATTATCTGCCATGCCTAAAGGGAAGAGTGTCATAACTCGCAGTCAGACAGACCTAAAACCTAGACCAAGAACCCTAAAACCACCTAAATCAAGAAATCCCTTTGTTCCTTGAAAATAACACTGATTTTTCAGGTACTGTGCTCTACAAAGGGTGCATTGTATCAGCACAATTTGGCTTCACACATTGCATCACAAAAACAATGCATCTAAACAAAAGCCATATATCTAAAACATTCTACTAAATGATGTCTCAAGCTGCTCACTGTTGCTTTTTCCCATCTTTCCCCTTCTCCTTCCATTACTTTATCTACTCTAAAATTCTTGTTACAAAGTCTTTGGGAGAGGTTCTTTTTATGTCTTTGTACAGAAGCTGACACGATAGATCTGTCTGATCTAAACAAGACCTTTGAGTGATAGGCAAGGCTCATGAATAGTGATTATTGCTTCCAACCACTTGAGAACTCAGCACTTTTTCAGAGAAGTTGACCTACTTAAATTGTATATACAGGTAGTGCTTGCAGCCTTGCATTAAATTGCTCCAGCAAACAGTCAGAGAGAGAAATGTGGAGGATACACAGCTATCCTGCAGGTCAAGATGTGCACTAAATGAGAGCCTGCAATTATAGCACAGGTCTTGTACTGAGGCGCTTTACTGAGAGCTTGAGATTGTCCTTGTGGGAGTTGAGGGATCAAATGCGAATTACTAACACTCTATCTTGTACCTAAGACAATTACTGGTTCAATGGACTAAAAGAGGTTGGAAATTAACTATTCAGAGCAGGTCTACCTTGCCAAACATTGTTAATATAATCCAGATTTAGCATAGACATACACAGTGCAACAAGAATTTGGCTTTAGTTCAGTTTTTCTCTGACCCTCTGTCACTCACTCTGTGGATTTCAGGCTCTCAGTTCATCTTCAAGGCCCTGAAAGGAGCTCCCAAGATTTTTGGGAAAATTATACACTGGTCCAGATCAGGGGTTTAAAATCCTGATAGGCAGCAAATCTACTTACAGGTTTTCAGTCTGCTTTCCCCTCCTGAATTATAACAGAAGACATGGGGGAAGAAAGTATAAATAACAACAATTAACAAGTGAGACATTAAAGAACTTCCTTTCATAACTGAGTAAATTTTCAGAAAGGTAGAGGCAAAAAACAAACAAGAAAAAGAATAATCAAACACTATGTGCATACGATACATAAACTCAATGGAAGAAGGAAAAGAGACAGATGTCACACTGAAAAATAAACCACTAGGGTGCTTATTAAAAGTGACAATACTCCTACAGAAAAATATTGCTGCCTTGCTGCAACAGACATTAGACAGTTTTCCATAAGCAAAAATAATTGTCTTGGTATTTAATGTCAACAATTTACCACCTCCTACAGAGATGTCAGCAAATACATACCCAATCCAAAACATTTTACATATGAAAACAAGAAGCCAAGTTAGGAAAATAAGTACTTGGCTGGATGAAATGTAATGGATGAAATGCTGTTAGAAAAGAGCTGTTGTTGAAGCAAACTGGGTTAGGGTCTGGAGGTAACTGGGACTAATGGTAAAAATTACAGGGTCCTACAAGCTCAGCTGCACACCTGACAGCGTGCTAACAAAAAAGGCAGAGCTGCAAGGAATCAGGCCAGATATTCAAAACAATATTTTTGGTTCCCTCACTTCTTTAGTGTTGTATGTTTGATTTTACAGGAGTGGAAATTTCACTGAGTTTTTGCTCATTAGCAAAAAGCTGAGAGATGAAACATGGAGAAATTGTTGCATGTTTCTGGAAATCATACTTCAAAGCTGTAAATAAGATGCTTCTCTTGTGTATAATAGGGCTCCTGTGTTTCCATAATATGATAAAATGTCAGACCCATCTTTCTACTTACAATAATTTGGCTGTATTAAATATTTGGAAATATGTCTGAGTATTTTTTGTCTCAATTTTGTTACAGAAAAAATGGAAAACCATAATCAACAGCAAGAGATGAAAAATACTAATATCAGCAAGAGTACAAGCTCAGCAGAAGGGGAATTTTCTACCTTGTAAATATGCAGCTAACGTATTAATCACAAGGCTACATAGCCCTTGGCCAGGATCCAAGGATGAAACATGCATTACTTTTGCCAACAGGGGACTCTTCACCTCCTCCAGCCATGTATGCTACAAAAAGATGCTGAGAATGGTTCTAAGAATAGTAAAAGCAACATAGATATAATAGATTTAGCATATAAATACGAACATCCATAGCACATATCAAGCCTTAACAATATATATCATGGTTTACTTTCAAAAATGATTAAAGTATTTAATTATGTGCAGACCATGCTTTCAAAAACCCAAGATTATTAAGTATTGGGAGCATGGTGATCTATTTTGCACACAGGCAAAAAAAGATGTGAAAAATTTCAAATAACACCATAGCTTGCAGGGGAGCTTGAATTTGCTTTGGCTGCACACAGTTTAAACATGATGCTGGAAGGTCAGGCAGTGCTCTTCTAAATAAATCTATCACAATAAATGGAATTGCTTTGGATTTGCCCTGAATTCAGTTAAAACAGGATCTGTTCTATGAAGTTCATTGTGGTCAGTAATGCAAGCTAAAATGAAACTCCAGGAAGTTCTTTGCATTTTCTTCTATTTTATTACGAAATTATGAAAGAATGAAAATAGATACAGCTAGGTTTCATTAGGGAGTACAGATTTTAAGAGAAAGGTTGTTTATTATTATGTTTTAGAATCTCATGCTCAACTCTAATAAATTGTAATTTAATTGTAATGGCTTTTTAAGTTTCATTAAGCAGTGAAGTAAAAAAACTCTGGTCTAAAAGCTCTCCAGACTTCTCCTTCTGCTCAGGTTGATATATATTTTCCTACAGAGGCAACAAGGACAGGGGAAGAAAGTCAAACCTGTGCCTCTGCAGCTCAAGGAAGGAAGGAAGGAAGGAAGGAATTTGTTGAGTTGTTTCAGCTGTGAATAATTATTATACATATCTTGTTAAGTGTGCCATATATCCTAGGATCTGTCTACCAGAGCATTATAGTAATTTAGAGTAAAACACACTGATCAGAGCTGGCACTAGAACTCTTTTGAAATGGAACTGGATGGCAGTGTGACATGGCACCATCTGGGTTCTTCTCCTGTTTGGACATAGAGTGGGCGTACGCTTTGGCACTGACAAAATAAGAATGTTATCAGTGCAGTACATGTTGACACTTCCACGGTGAAGCTGATGCCAAATCTCTCTGAATGAAAACCTGGCCTCCTTGACATCAACAGGAACTTTGCCATGAACTTCAGCATGGCACACATTTCCCTTCTATCCTGAGGCAGAATAAGATGAAGCCTCATATGTGGAGTAATCTCAGAGGACAGAAGCATTGAGGAATGGACCGTGATACAGGTTTTCATGTGGTCCTCTGGCACAGATAAGACAGCAAGGAGCAGTATTCTCCTAAAAATGTACAAGTGTAAAGCACTTATTGGAAAGAAGCTTATTGTATAGTCTTACTGCCAAGCAGTTCATTGTGTGCACAAGCTTGAAAAGGATGGAAAATAGCCATAACTAGCTGAAATGTAAATGTTTGCATTAAAATCCTTTATAACAGCGGGACTGGTAAGCCTCCAAACAAAAGAAGAAAAGAACAAAATGCCCTCACTCAGCATGACTGCTGACAGAGCAATCGCAAAAAAAGGCAAAACCAACAAATACTACAGTGTGTTCTACTTCTCCAGTTACATTTTCTGTTTACTTTGGCAATAGTCACTTAGCACCAATGAATTTTGACAGAGAAACAGTGATGACTAATGGAGGCAGGTGGTACACATTTGAACTTTACAGACATCAAGCAATAATCACACAGAACTGTGGAAAATACGATAAAAATAGAAAATCCAAAAGTATATTAGAATAAAAACAACAAAACCCAAAAAAAAAAAAAAAAAAAAAAAAGATTCGTGTGGCTTTCATTCTGGTAATAAAGCTGCAAATGTGGACTCCGAATATGCTGACAGCTAATTAGCTAAACCATGGCAGTGCAAATTGTGTGCTGCCAAGGAGTGGATGAGAAATCTCTTGTGGTAGCATGGGAGTTGTTAAAAGCATGTATCGCTTGAGAAGGGAACACCAGATTCGTGTTCTTTAGTGACTCCCGTTGTCATCAGGAATGTGCTTTTAGTTTACACACAAAAGTAAGGAGAAAAGGGACTTTAAAATGTCTATAGAGGAGCGTCTTCTTGCAACATCAAACCTTAATCAGAGTATTTAATTGAAATCTTTGCATACCACATGTCATTGTATGTATCACTTTTCATACTGGCAGATGCACAATGCTTTCTGTGTGAGGGTTGCAGCTGCTCAACACCAGCCCAACAAAACTCCTTAAATATGTACAGTTCTAAATGAAATAAAATCAGCAAACAGAAGCGTAAATTAGAATGTGACACCCAAGGTGGTGTTTAAAGGACAAACACCTTCTAAGAGTAAACATTAATAGACACTAATTAGGTATAAGTGAAGGCAGAAGCCCATTTAGAATCCATGCATCTAGTGGTTAAGAAGGAGCAACTAATTAAAATGAGGAGATTGAAGGCAGTCAGAATGATAACTGCCTCAATTTTAACCACTGGAACAGTGGTTAAAAGTTAAAGTTAAAACAGTGGTTAAAAGTTCCTTTCCTGCCCGATAGCCATGATCAGGTGCTCCAGAAGAAGGTGACAGAACAGCAGGAGCTGGAGTAAACCCCAAAATAGTGTCTCAGCACTGCATAAAGGAGGTATAACACAATGAGTAATATGGTGGCAGACCTTCTATTCCTCCTGCCTCATGATGTAAATACAAGTCAAGGAAAATAGTGAGAAATTAAAATGTGGTCCTTTGCATATTTTAGAAAAGACAGCACAGGGAATTTGCTGAGAGGAGTCCTGAGAGGATCCAGTGTGCTCAGAGAGCGGGAGCAGCCAGAGAAGTCTGAATTAATTACATTTCAATATTTCTAAGGTGTATTGAGTGTCATCCTTCAGAACTGAAGCTGATGGCTGTACTTGAGAGACAACTGTGATGAGACCCATGGAATCAGCCAGTGCCCGTTTGCCTGCATCAAGCACCTGATGCCATCTGCTGAAGGCACCAAATTGTTTCCATGTCAAAGCCAGGGCTAGAGCGTGACCAGGGGAGGGAGATGGTGAGATCCACTGATAGATGCCACAAGCACTCAGCACAGCCATAGGATGCCACCAGGCATCATCTGTGCCCCACATCGCTCAGGTGATGGGGAGTTCAGGACAGGATGGCAGGTCATCATTTTTCTTGGACAAGCACATGCCACAGTCTCAAAGACCCCCACCCAGGGAAATGGAGCTCAGCACACAAAACCCAATGACATGCAGGGCTGTTACAATTTTAGCTGTGTTTTCAAGAAATCCAAGCACATAAAAAGTTAGCCCTAGGCCCATAAGGGGAACTGGACAGAAGTATGCATAGATCCCAAGTCCAAGTAGCCTGGTATGCCCATGTCCATGCAGGTACACTATCTTTGCTTCACTAAGCCTCTCCTCCCTGTTTTAGTCCTCCCAATGACAATATCCCTATGAACATGTCAATCACAGGGCTGTGCCTGGGCAAGGATTGGGAGAGTGTGGGTTGGCATAAATGAAAACCTTGCCAAGGAGCCCACAGGAAAAGGGTATAGGTAAGCACACATCAGCCCTGAGGACATTGGCCTAGGTTTTTTCATGGGTACAAAGTTAATCTGATAAACTCAATCAAGCTCTTTTAGAAACATGCACTCCCAGGGAGTATAGATTGGGAATAATTTAATTTCAGCTTAAAGTAATTAGATAAATTAGGATCAAGCCCTTAAAAAGTCTATTTCTCTTCATTCACATCAAAAAAGATTATCTAAGGTGTAAGCATCTATCACTCAGACACTTGCTATTGTGTGACATTATTCATACATAACTGTATGATTCAAAAGCCTGTAATTTGCAGGAGTGGCTGTGATGCTTAGGACTATGGACTGTCTCAGTTTACCTACAAGCAGTTGCAGTTAGGAATGATTATATCCTTCTGCAGCTTTCAGCTATAATAAAGATTAGTTAGTGAATGTGCCCAACAATAGTTTTGCTGAGAAAAGAGGTTATTAATCAAGTTGGATACTCCAACCAGTTCTCTCTATTGTGTTTCAGCTATCGGAAAGTGCATCAAGCAACAAAAGGCAGGGGAGCTGCAGACATTCCATCAGAAACTCGCAGCAATATTTACTCTACATGCCATGGCAACCAAGTTATTTTGGCTGTGCCTAGCCCTGCTGTGTGCCCTTGTTCCACAGGCTTTACCACCAATTTTGGATTGCTAGGATTCAGGGTCCTGCGTCTAAGGGAAAGCATCCACCCTTGCCAGCCTGACCTCTCCCATCCAAGTACTTGTGGGCTTTTCCTAATGAGCCCATCCATCTTTGCTTGGTAACAATTCAAGCATGTCAGTTCTTTGAATGGGAGGAAATATCTTTAAAACATTTAAGAGTTTCAAAGTGTTATGATATCTTTGCTGAGCAAATAAATACCCAGCTGATTTAACAAAAAAAAAATCCCAAATCCCGCAAAACAAACTACAAAAAAAAGAACACCCCCAAAAAACCCTATTAAAAAAAAACAAAAAAAACCCCCAAAACAAACAAAAAAAGAAACTAACAAAAAACCCAAAAAAACCCAAAAAAAACCTCAAAGCAAAACCCACCAATACACCAAAAAAAAAAAAAAAAAAAAAAAAAAAAAAAAAAAAAAAAAAAAAAGAGGAAAAGAAGATATAAATATGCAGTCAGTGATGCCTCCAAGTTGTTTGCATCTTTGGGTAAAAAATGGTATTTTATATTCTTATTTTAATTCCAATTAAGGATTATTATTTTTCTTTTCTTGGTTTTTTTTTTTTTTTCTTGTGAAGTGGAAAAAGGGCATCCTCAAAAGAAATTAATGGAATATTTGTGTTAGGGGGGTAGTCAGGAACCCATCCTTGTGTGCCTCTTGCCACATGTCACCCATAAGCATGGAAAGGGTGATAACAGTTGGGAGGACAGGCAGAGGCATTACATTTTTCAAGTCCTCTGAAAGGTCCAGTTGCTTAGATTTGGGAGGGAGTTTACTCATGACTATTCACAGAATGCTACCACTTGTGCTGTGAGAATTTGCCTGCCATTTCAGAAAAGTGCATCAGTCAGAAAGCAAAGGAGAAAACAGGCCTGGAGTAAATGGAATAATTTTTTTTTTTTACTGTCTTCACTGGGGAAAGGCAGAAGAAAGACAGATGGCTGCTTTCAGGTGATACAAGAATACTTTACACATAAAGCCATTTGTAAAAGTTTCTTAGCAGCACTGGCTAAAGTAGTTAGATAAAAAGTGTTCAGTGTTTTGTTTTGAGCATGGCACAACTCTCCATGAGATTTAGGTTGTTCAAAAAAAGGGGAGCCCTAACTATAGTTACCACAAAAACAATACATATTTCAGTAGGTTTCTTACACTGCCAGTGAAACCTGTGCTGAGAATTCCCTTCTAAGGGACCTCTAATACACTGTGTTACTAAAAAGAGACGTTTTCCTCTGCAGGATTATGTGTTTCAACAAACTGAAAAACATGAATCTAAAATACTTATTTTCATACAAGAGTAACCTGATGGCTCAGAAGAAAATGTGGTTTTTCTGTGTCTTAAAATGCTGTAGGACTCTGTGAACCTTACTAATATATTTGAAACTATAAAGAATAAAGACAAAACTCTCTTAAATAATTTTCAGGCTAAAAATACCTTTTTATTATCCAGTACTTGTAGAGAGGAGGAACTTAAGTGGATAATTTTTTATCTGCTCATTATTATTGCCGCTGTTGTTTTTATTGCTGTTACTGCTGTATTATTTCAGTCTATTTTAAACCCCAGTCAAGGCTGAGGTTTCACTGTAATTTGTATAAGTGATCCATAAAATCTACATAATAGATTACTGTCACTGCAATACATTAGATTTTGCATGGAGGGAAAGTCTCTTCACATTGAATGTTTTCTCAGAGGACTATGCAGGATGTTTAGGAATAAATGCAAGCAAGTCTCCTGCTCCCATGGCACATCTCTGTGGCTGCACAGGCGCCAGCTGGGACAGCTTGCCAGGTAACACTTTCTTCTGAGGTTTCTCAGTCCTTAAAAAGTCTGTGTTTATGGTACACTTGTACTAAGGCAGGGAAATGGGAACTTGTCTGCCCATCTGAACAAACCCTAAGATATTTACAAGGACACATAGTGATAGGAAAAGGAGAAATGGCTTTAAACTGAAAGAGGGTAGCTTTAGAGTAGATATGAGGAAGAAATTCTTCACTCTGAAAGTGGTGACACACTGGCACAGGTTGCTCAGAGAAGTGGTTGATTCCCCATCCATGGAAGTGTTCCAAGGCCAGGCTAAATGGGGTTTTGAGCAATCTGGTCTAGTGGAAGGTGTCCCTACCCATGGCAGCGGGGTTGGAACTGGATGATGTTTAAGGTCCCTTCCAACCCAAACCATGCCATGATTCCATATTAGAGCCTGGGACTGCAGTCAGAGCCGGGCCTTCTCAGGGGCTTGACACCCTTTTGCATTGGCTATGGAATTTCTTCATCCATATATGTCTTTCAATGTGGGCTGCTGCCACGCCGAGTCAGTGTGTGTCATGTCTCTGGTTTGATGGGTTTGCAGTGTGGTGGCAAAAATGTACAGGAGCAGGGAAAAGGGAGAAATGTGCCTGTCCTTGCTGGGCACGTTGGAGTCAAGACACAGCTTGGGCAGCTATGTGGAAAGCAAGAAGCTCCCAGACACTGTGGCATAGGCAGCCACTTCAGTGCTAATTATTTGCCTGAATGTGTTAAGGTAGAGAACTTCTTCCATAAATCTGTTTCTCTCTGTGGGAGCCAGATCAGACCAAAGCAGAACTAAGCAAACCAAACCGCTTGGCTCCTTCCTTGTTGCCAAGACTTTGATGCCAACAGGCTGAAGGTTTTGCATTCTCCGACGGGAGATTGCTGAAAACCAAATTCTCCTTGTTCAGGGATAGGTCAGGGCCATGGCTGTGTTACAGCCTTTCAGTCTCCATGTCAAGAAAAACAAGGAGGGAAAAAAAAAACTTGGTTTCAAAACATCATGGCTCTGATGCCAATATTTCAAGTGGGAGCCTATAGCAAAGCCAATTTTATTTCATGCTCAGCCTTAGGTCATATAAAAACCCTCACCCCATGGTCTATGAGATGAGCTCAGTTGGTCAGAGCATGGTGCTGATAACACCAAGGTTGGGGGTTCAATCCCTGTATTTCCTTAAGATTTGGATGCAGTGATCCTTTTGGGTTCCTTCCACCTCAAAATATTCTGTGAATCTGTTACATAAAAGCCCAAACCCCCTGTTAATCCTCATGAACACTTCTCTGACACAGGTGACCAACATTTCCTGTTCCTAGTTGGAAAAGCTATAGCATGGAGATTAATCCCTAACCATGCAGACAGAGTGAAGTAAGATTAAAACTGCAGGCACTTTGCCAGCCAACCCATCTCTGGAGTCCAGAATCTCTGGGTTTGCTTACTACCATGAGTCTGAATATTTGCATTTTTTTTAACTCCTAAGGGTGACAAATGCCAACTGTATGATGTGTTGAATGAGAATTTGTGTGTTTCATTTCCAAGCAGATACAAGGCCCTCCATGGCACTTTCTTCTCTTGCCTGCAACATCCAGATTTCCCTCCTTTTGGTGTGCATCAAAGGCCACCAGGAAACCTCAAGACAGATTGAGAGACCCTTGGTGACTTGGTAAGGCTGGAGATCAGCCTGCCCTGGGGGTGAATCCCACCTGCAGCTGCAGAGCCTCCATGGAGACAGGACCATAGCCACACAAACCTAGTCTCACTGTACTCCAAAGCATGGTGGAGAATCCCTGGTCTTTTTCCAGCACAGACACATGCATGGCCACTAAAGGAATTGTTGCTGCTTTCTTGTTTAACCAGGAACAGGAAAGAAACAAAAACTGGAGAAGTGACAAGAATTGTACACCTGAGTTTTTAAAAAACTTGTTCTTCACACAGCTTCAGCAAATTAATGTTGGCATTTGTGGAAGACACACTAGTCTTTCCTGAAAAACACAGAAAAAATATTTAGAGTGCAGCCCAGTGTTCATCTGGTATACTGGAAATGTTTGACAGACAACAGTATCAGATCCTTCTGGTTTTACCGAGTCCTTTGTAGCCTTTGTAGTTTCTCTTCACAGAGAAAAATCATGAACAATGCTGAAGCAGGATTAATTAAACATATCAGCTAGGGATTGAGCAGAAAGACTTATCTCCATTTGGGAGCTAGCCACCTGGAACCGGAACTGTATGGACCTGTCTCTTATTCTCCCTTTTTTCCTCATGTTCACATGGGACAAATAAGTCCATAATGTTGAGCAATAAAGATTTGCTCTCTTTGAAACCTGGGTAGACCAGAGATAGGACATAGTGACACCTGAATTGCAGTAAATTCTGAGCAAAAACATGATCCAAGAAAGACTTGACACTGAATGAAGGGAAGGGCAAAGAATCCCAATCCTTGTATTTGCTGGCAGCTGAAAAGGCAGCAGACGTCTTCATAAAACAGCTTTGCCCCTCCTGGGCTGACATGGTGCTGTCAGATTGAAAGGGCACAAATGCCAACTGCTCTGCCTGACATGCTTCAGCAGGGAGAAATGCTGCAGCCTGTGTTTGGCAGCGTGATTTGCTGTCAGAGAATTTCATAGCCTTGGGGTGCAATTACCAAAAGCTCTGGTGCCTGCTGTGCTCAATCTGTACTTCGGTACAATCGATGGGCGGGTACGCCAGGAGCACCCAGCAAGGACAGGAGAATGACAGCATGTGGCAACCATCCCAACTCATGAGGAGCCAGCACTGGAACGTGGACATGGTGCAGGGAACATGGAGCAGGCAGTGGAAGCAGTGGGACAGGTTTGGCCCAGGTGGCTGCTAAGCCCCACCAGCTGCATGCACAACTGGGACAGAGGGAATGAATAATGAATGTCTGCAACAAGGCCAGCTTGAAGGTGAAAGAGTAATGGGAGGACAGAATGGGGTCTGGCAATCTTCCAAGGGAAAGGGTTTTAATCTGTGGGTTTTGTTTTATTTGAAGGCTTCTGATCCTCAGGCAAGAAATAGATAAAGGGTCTGCAAGGATTCACTTGTGTACTGTGCATGTGGGGCAAGTTGTCATCCCATCCATCTGTACTGGTCTTGGCAGGAATAGAGCTAATTTTCTTATTAGTAGCTGAGTTTCAGTGCTGAGTTTTGGGTTTTGTATGAAAACCATGTTGGTATCACGCCGATATTTTGGTTGTTGCTGAGCACAGCTCACGCTAAGCCAAGGACATCTCAATGTCCCATGCTCTGCCAGTGGCCAGGTGCCCAAGAGGCTGGGAGGGAGCATGGCCAGGACAGGTGACCCAAACTCGCCAAAGAAATATTCCATACCTTAGAATGTGATGCCTAATATACAAACTGGGGGAGCTGTCTGGAAAGGGCTGATTGCTGCTTAGGGCCTGACTGGGCCTGACTAAGCAGGTGGTAGGCAATTTTCCTGTACATTTCTTTTCTTTTGGGGTTTATTCCTTTCTTTTTCTCTCTCTCCTTTTCATCATTATCATCACCAACATTAACATCATTTTTTTATACTTTATTTTAATTATTAAACTCTTCTTATCTCAAGCCATGAGTTTTACATTTTTTGAGCTCTTGTCCTCATCTCACCAGGGTAGAGGCAGTTTGGAGCGAGGAGCTGGTGGCACTTGGTTAAACCACACAATCCCAGCTGGTGGGCTCCCAGATTTGGTTCCTGCTGTCCACCATCAGAGTGAACAAGCTTTGAAGTGAGAGCTGTGCTTGCCCTAAACTGGGATATCGCTGAGTTATAGCTACAATGTGAGGCTTGTCAAGGATTTTTGCTTTAAGCTGGTCAGATGCAGCTGATCCATTGAGGTCCTATCAGCAAACTTGGCATTTTTCATGTGCAAGGACTCCCAGGAATGCATGAAGAAAATGCTGTAAATGAGACTTTGCTTTCTTTTACATTCTGCAAGAAGGACTCGGGATAAAGCTAATTCCACTCTGTCTTGTGTTCAGGTTCTCGGTTCCATTATGCACAATTCTAGGCCAACTTAAAGGCACTCAGCAAATAACATATTACAATATATGTCAGATATTTTTTATCTGGGAATTGTATGTAAATACAAATGTATTTTGGGAAATGTATGTAAAATAAAAATTTTTTTAAAACCCCAAGCATGTAGTTTAGTTTGCTTGCCTATGAAATCTCAGTGGAATATTTTTTCTCTGTAGTCTATGAGGAGAAAAAACATCGGAACAACTGATGATCTTTTTGTTTTTAGATTTCTTTTACTGAAAAAATCCTGCACTGATAAGTGATGTTACTAAATATAAATGCTGATCTCTACAGTGGCCACATTAACAGATTGCTATGTTTTATGAGGCAAATGTGTTTGCACAGAGCTGCAAAGAGCAGAAGATAATGAAAACTTTGGAATCAGATGGAGGTGACCAGCAGGACCATGAGTCAGTACATGAAGTCAAAGCCAGCACAATCTGGAGGAACCAAAACAAACTCCGCAATATTTTTGGAAGGGGAAGGCTGGCAAGCATAGCTTTACCTGGGCAACATGAAATGCAGCAGATGGAAGATCCTGAGGGGGAGAGAAACTCAAAGGTGGGAAATTAAGCCTCATAGTCCTTGGCAGTCCACCAGGAAGTTGAGAAAACTCAACTGAAACTGTACAACAATGGCAGCAGCTTCCCTCCTGCCCCAAACACAACTCTGAAAACATGCCCCAAACTAACGAAACACAAGGGACCAGATTCGCTGGACCAGTAGCTGCATGTTTTTCACAGATCTTGCTGGGGGCTGTGGCACACAGCCAGCCTTCTCCTCTTTGGCACTGGAAGTCTTCCTCCCAAGAGGAGACCTGCTCAGACAGACTACCCACACAAGTTGCCAACAGATAGGCAGAATGATCCTTGCACAGCTGACTGGTTTCTTGCAGGACAAAGCTGTTGGTTTAGAGGGACCACTTTGTCTTACAGCTTCTGGAAGGCATAGGTGTGAGTAAATGCGTATTACTACACTTGGTTATTCTTTCAGCTGGCTTCCTCAGTCAGGGTAGGCTGAGATCTAAGCTAAAAGCTAAACTTTGTTACAGAACTGGTGCAGCCATCATGGTTCAGGGATGGACAAAACATAAATGCATGCAGAACACCACCTGACTGCATATTGAAAACCAGGGTTCTGGGAAGGGAAGGTGGGTAGACCGGTATCCATCCCTGGTAGGCATCCAAAACATCCAAGACAGTCAGCTTGCTCATCATGGCTTTGACCAGTGAAAAGGCAATGGTGGTGAAAGCAAACAGCCATCAGAGTCACCTGCTCCTCTGCATCACCTTGCTTCAGTTTCTTCTCCGCACTGTGAGCTAAGGGCAAGGAACTCAATCAAAGTTACCATGGAGAGAAAATCAAGAAGAGGGTAGAACAAACTGATGGAAGGAAGGAGAGTTATTAACATGCAAATCAATGTAGATAAGTCAGGGGGCAAGGGGAATCTGGGTTTAATTCATTTAACAGCACGGAGATGTGCAGACCAGAACTGACAAGAATTTAAACAAAGATAATGCCCATGTGTTATGTGTGTTCACGTGCTTTGCAGTGGGGGACAGTGAAAGAATATATATTCTGTGGGCTGTAACATTTGCTAAAACGACTTTTCTCAACACCTTTGAGTCGCCACTCCTGCACACACAGTCATTCTGCCAGTCCACCCAGAACTCCAGTTCACAGTATCAGAAAAATGCTCAGCAGATTTCTTAGAAGGAAGGTTTATGGTAACTACTTCCAGTTAAGAGCACTTAAGCTGCATTTATTTGCTAAGTAATGTTGACTTCCTGATTTTTATGTGTAAGAGCTTTTGTTTCAAAGGCAAACCATAAAAGAATATTCCCAAGCCTCTCTTCTCAGCAACCTAAGCAATACAGCACTCTAAATCTGTCACTGGCTGAGGTGGGGATATTTTTTCTGAAACCTGCTGTTAAAATATTGGCACTACAAGTCTGCTTTAACATTACTGATTCCAAACAAAAGGAGATACAGACATGAGAAGATTAAAAGACTAAAAACAGGAGCATATTTTGATTTCCTGGAGAACACAAGATATGCAAGAGTTGTTTTTGCAAAGGACTGGCAGGATGAGGATTTGCCAAACCAGGAGCACCTGTCATAGCAACCACATCCAGGAAGAGAAGTGGTCTCAAGCCAGACATCACCTGGAAGGAAATTTCTCCCATCTGAGGAACATTGTAATTGAAAGAAAAATTTAGAGGCTGTTAGTCAAGGCATGTTCATAAAACCTGGAAGATGCAGGTGAGGACCCCACCAGAAAGCAATGATGCTTCATGGAAAAGGCAGTTTTTTGATAGAGCCTCATTCATAGGTCTGTTTCTGCCTTTGGCTTGCACAGGTAGCTCTTGGCAATTTTACATGAGTGTTTGCCTCTTTTTCCCTGCCTCTCAAATGGGGAGAGCCACTAGGCACCTTCTTGAAGTCCATTGAGACCTGCCAATAGAAAAATTCTGCATTTAATGATGAGTGCCAAGAAAGATGCTTGAGCTTCATTAATGACACTGATTCAGTGGGCTCCTCTGCCTCCTTTGTGGGATCCTTTTGCATGGTGCCATGGTGTAGCAATGCTAAGAGTTTCTCAGTGATGTAGGTTGTCTTGCTGCATGTCCTCTGTACCTTGTGTGAAGGCATAGAGTTTTTCTAGAGCCCAGGCAGAGTTACTTTCAGCATGGACTGCCTGGCCTAGGTGAGACAAAAGGAAAGCCATGGTGAACCAGACTCAGCAGAGTCCCACGCCCTGTAAGGGTGCAGGGCAGGAGCTGCGTGGCTCTGGTGACACATGCTGCAGTAAAGATGGTGACATCATGCTATCCAGGTGGGAGACAGCCTCTGGTAGGAACACCTGGCTACCCTGGGACCAAAACCATGCCCGGATCAGCCTGCCTCTCCAGCTCCAGCTGTGCTTTGTGCATATTTCCCCAACTATGCTAGTAAGGCATGTGTAGACCCTGATACCCTGGGGCTTCTATCTGTCTGCGCTCACTTTCAGTTTTTCATGTTCTGGTCTTCTTGGAATGCCAAGGCTAGTTTATTTCAGTTCTCAGAGTTCACATGCCCAAGACCATGAGCCACTGCTCAGAGGAGTCTCAATATTGTTCATTTAGAGGTTTTAATTTAGCACAGCTGAGTGTATAAGATATATTGATATGATAAATTTGTTGCTTCCCTCTAAGTACAGCCCTTTTGTGCTGAACTGTTGGATGCTAAGAATAAGTGGGTACTTTGTCAGCAGCAGTAACACTTCAGAAGACAGTCCAATTTTCTTCCTGCCTCCCTCAGGTTGCTCCTCCATTGCTAAAACTCCCCTGCATGTCCTTTCATCGTTCAGCTATTTTTAGATGCCCTTCTCCACAGGCAGTTGATCCACAAATCAAAAAAAGCTATGGAATCTCCCAGTGTTATGGAGATTTTTGGAGGTTTAGTCCTGAACTGAGATCAGACAACACTCAAGAATTCCTTGATTTTTTTCATTAGACATGGCTCACAAGACAGAGCCCATGCTGTGCCTATAATCCAAAGCCTCCTTAAGAAACCTCAAGTTCTGTCAGTTCCCAGAAAAGAAACATCCTCAGGCTGTAAGAATAATAATGCAATGGGGCCTATATTCAAAAGCCAGCTCGCATATTCTGTGCAAAAGTCATAGGTTTCTACCAGATTCTAGTTTTTATATTAGTGAAGTCAACAGCTACATCCTCAAAGCATTGCAGGAGCATATTTAACATGTTTGTGGCCATTTTCTGTTTAACTTGTACTAGTTTTTAACATGGGAGTTAAAGCTACTAAGAAGCTGAAAGATAAAGGGGAACTGACATAGCTGACAATGTGGGAAAGTTGCTACTATATCCTTCAGCTACTTGAGGTGACATTGTTTCCCTACAAAACAAATGGCTTATCACAGATTCCAGTATTCAGGAGACAGTAAACAGTTGCCACAATGCATGCCTCTTAGGCATTAAAAAGGTCTTCAGGACATTTGTCAGCCTTTGTTGATTTTTGAAGGGGTGGGGGTAGGATTTTTTTATACAATTAAGCCTGAGCAACATAGGAGTGTTTCTTTTTCCTAGAGGTAAGTAGGGAGGAAAAATACTTCTAATATGGAAAGTGTTTTCTCCATATTGGCAGGATGACATCTTTTTTGTGGTGTCCTGAGGCTCAGCTGGTAGTCATGGCCATTAGGGTGGCAGTCAGAGTCCAAGGCTACCACCTTTCCAGTTCAGCTGTTGTCAGAAATGCTATCCAAAGTATGCAGAAAAATTATCAACACTTTTTTTATTTGTTCTTCTTATATGTTCAGTGGTCTACAGTCACCAGGTATCAGATACCCTGTCATCTCTTTGGGCCCATGATGCAAAGAAGCAAAAGAAGATCTCCAGTTTACCACTGCTCCTGAGACCTCTCCCCATCCACAGTGTCATAGCTGGTTAAAGTATCAGCATGAGGGAGCAATACCTGTGCTCCTTAAAACACTGGGCAGCTTAAAACCACCTGCCCCAGAACCTGGGCTGTGAATTGCTGAATAGGGTCTGTCAGCACCTTCACTCTGCATTGCCATGAAAGGAAATAAATGTTCAGATTGACTGAAATGGCTCCAAGCAGCTCAGAACATTTTGTAATTGTGCTGAGGCAGCTCTGAATGGTCCTGCTGTCTGAGAGGCAATGAAAAAGGAACAGCAGGCTTTGCTTCTAAGTACATTTACTTCTTGACTGTTGAAATCATCTGTCTGAATGAAGTTGAGGCAGCAATGTTTCCTAATTATGTAGGCCAGTGAAGTACCCAGCACTGCGTGCTGCATTCACAGGAGTTTTACTGTGGCTCCCAAAGGAAACTGCATACAAAATAGGTTGCTGAATCTTTTCTAAAAAGCATTTACCTTTATTAAAAAAAAAAAAAAATCAACAAAACAATCCTGAAATGTCCAGGTACAGAGTGACAGAATACCACTGAATACAGTGGCTTCCACCAGGAAGATCAATGTCTTGTAGGAGCAAAAAATGGAGAGGAAGGAAGAATGGAGAAGTGCAAGGCTTAATAAGTATTTAATTAGACCTCAATCTTCCTAATATTGGATAACCTGGAAACAAAACCATGTCTATTGCCTGGAACAGACATTACTGAAAAGCTGACTATCAACACACTGCTGATGTATGTTTGGAATTTCTATAGCAGTTATTTTCATTCAAGTGCCTAAATTTTCATATCAACATTGCTTAAAAACAAGTTTTCAGCTTATATTACTTGCTGACAGCTATCATTTTTCAACAGCTTTTATCTAGTCATCTGTTAGGTCTCTGATTGCTGGTTTCATAGCTGCAAGTTAAGCATAGCTACACTGCAAGTCACAGGTCACACAAAATCAGCTCCTGGAAAGGTATGCTTCGGTAATCTTACTCCATTAGCTAAAATATCTTTCAGATCCTCCTTGAGAGTCAGGCTGGCCCAGAAATCTGCCCTATAATTCACATTCCTTGATATTGACAGTCTGAGCAGGCGTAACTACAGACTGAGGAGCCATGAAACTGCTCACCAATACATGACAAACACAGAGTAACTCTTCAGAGAGATGTGAATACCACTGCTACACACAGACAGCAAATGCAGATTGATTAATATTTAATTGCATAGCTAAACATTTAATGCTATTCCTCTTTGAAATGTCACTGCACATCTGGGCATGGCTGCCTTTACTTTCTACGTGCTATTTCTGAAAAGTTAACTTCTTCCCTATTACCACAGATGGGTCTGTTGCCCACAGTGTGACTTCTCCTAGTATTGTTGCCCCAGAACTTTAAAAAAATAGAATAGACATTAAAAATAACAACTATTAGGTCACTGTTGTTCAATGGTCTTCAAGAGAGTGGGGTGTAAGAAATGCTCTGGAAATTAAGCACTTAAACTAGTGTATTATCCCACAACATGGTACTCTGATCAGTTAGTAAAAGACAGCTTGAAACCTTCCAGAAGTGACAGCCATGCCATGCAGCAGCAAGCTCTAGCAGAGGTCTGGAGAGTGTGATGTGGAAAACAGCATCAGATACCCTGCTCACAAAGCATGCCTTTCAGTGGATGCACTTTCTGAGGAGGCTGTCAGGCACACAAACCTGCTGAAGCCAACATGAGGGAGCAGGGTGAAGCAGTCTCTGCAAGTTCTGATTTTAGCCAGAGACAGAGGTAGGTGTAGTAAGGCACTTTAATGTCTTTTTAATTTCTATGTGCACCATAATTAGGTATTAATCCCAGAAGTGTAGAAAACAAATGATATGTTGACAGCTACTTGAGAACAAATATCTCACACTGCAATTCTTAATATAGCCACAGAACTCCACACAAGAAGCACTTCATAATTTCAAATGTACTATCCTAATTATAGCTTGTGTTTTAATTGAGATTTTTGTCTCAATTTCCCTACCAAAAGATACCACCACTGAGTGGAAGAAAGTCCTTTACTCTTCCTGTAGTTACTTTACTTTAGGTTAGGACTTGGGCCCTACTGATAAATTGGGAAATATTTTTCCTAAGTGCTGGTCAAATAAAATACACTGACACTGTTGTTGCTATAATATGGAAGAGAATAATCCAAATGCTTTATATGGAGAGTTACTGAGCAGGAAGTCCCAGGTGTGGGGCATCTACTACCACCCTGTAGTGGGGTCAACAGTAAACCCCCAGTACAAGGCCATGTTTCTACTTTCTATTCATTATAATTTCCATTTGGCAGTAGAAAGAGTCCCTTTGGACACACCTAGTCTAGCAATATCAGCAGAGAGCTGCAGCCTGACATCAATAACAGATTTTACTTTATATTTTTTGAAAAGTTCATTATGTTTATTAATACATTTTCCTGTTTCTTCTTCTGGAAGAGGCAAGATAAGGATGCACAGATGGCTTCCTTTGTTAAAAAAAAAAAAAAAAAAGAAAAAAAAAGATGCCTTATTATCCAAATACAGCAGTTTGTTTATCTGAAAAATAAGTACAAAGCGTTATTTTATTAAGAGCTTCTGATATTTGAAAACATAACTCCTAAATAAACACTAATTGACAATATGACATCACATAGATTTTACTTTTGTAGAATATTGTTTCAGTTTATTCTCAGATCACAAGAAACATTTAGATAAGTACAAAACCAAGAAGATATAGGGATTTTTTTGCTTATAAATTGTGTGTCTGTGTATGTCTGTATGTTTTCCTTAGGGAAAAAGATGGGCACTTTACAAAAACATAATAAAAAGCCAGATAAACAATAGCTACCGCATTTTTCCCATTGAATCCATGCCTGAGTTAAGTCAGTGGACTATTTGCCATAGGCTCCCGTAATTTTTGGATCAGGGTCATGAAATTTGGTCCACAAATGAAGTAGGTCCATTCCTACTGGAATGAATAAAATCCTTAACAGGGAACAAAGTATTCACATGAAGAGCTTGCTTTCCCTTTAGAAGCCACCGTGCTGTCATAAGCCCAAGGTTTTGAAAAGTGGTCACAACTGGCAGAGTTTTAAGCAGCAAGATAAAATTCTTGAGCTTAGTGGCAGAGTAATTTGTAGAAAATCACCCATGCCTGTGTAGAAATTGATGAAATACTCAGTTCTTCGGTGATGAGCTAGAGCAGAAGTGCTTCACACCTTAACTATCTACAAGCAAAACAAATATACTTTATTTCTTTATTAAATGTACTTAAATTTTGATTTTGCTGGCTGGTATGAGAATAACCAAAGCTACCTATAGCTCCTGGAGAATGAAAAGGGGATGAAGAAATTCATGCATGCAGAGCAGGACTCCATGTAGCTGGCAAATGCACATGGAACACACAAAACACCTTGGCTTCTGTCCTGGAGCTGGGGCTGGTAGAGGTCTCACACAAGAGCTGCTGCAGGAGCTGTGCACAGGCATTGCCCTCTGCCCCAGGTGGCAGCAGAGGGTGAGACTGCCTCTGAGAGGGGCAAGCTAGATGGGAGCACTCTTTGTCCTTAATGTGTTCTCTTGGGAACGCAGGCACTGGCCTCCATGTGTGTCCTGTGAGAAAAATGTCTGTAAAGTTGTCTGAGTGGCCACAGACTCACTCCTTGGGCTGTGGCTGCCACGTCTCGCTGCAGACAGGAGCATTCCTGTGACAGCAAAAATTCCTCCCACCCCCATGGTATGAGCAGCTGACTGTTAACATAGACCTACCTTTGGCTTAGGCTTTGGGTGAGATGGGGCTTTTCTGTGCCATAGCATTGCCTCGCCGTTGCCCCTCCAAGCCAAACTGGGGAGGCACTCAGCCTTGGTGCACGTTTCCAGATGATTGTGCATCTGGTGACGGTCAGTACAGGACACAGCACCTGCTGAGGAGCTGTTTGAGGGTCATGAGATGTCCCTGTGTGATGGAAGATGCTTAGAGCAGAGTTACTTATAGTTCATATGCTCTTAGACAGCCAGGAAATCAGGCAGCAATGCACTGGGCCCTAGTGATGTAGATATATATAATGAAGCTGTGCCATATGTTCCTTTCAGAATTCCTATCATTTTCTATTTACCTAATTTAATATGCTTGGCATAACATAGAATATATACCCAACATACTGACATTCACAGCAGCTACTTCTAGCAGACTAAAAGGTCTCAATATTGTCCACAGAAGGAGTCAGAGCCTGTCTTTGCTAAGCTAAAATAACCATTTAAATTTCAATGAACATTCTGTTTCTTGGTGAGGAACATGAAAAAAAGGCCATCTATTTATATGTTAGCCTAATAACCATCCTTCTGTCACTAAGACAAGTGAGCTTGAAACTGTTTCAAAATTTTCCTTTTTTTTTCTCTGAGCCATCATTATTTCAATAATAATAATAAAAACACTTAATACTCAAAAGCATATATTTAAAATCCTGTCTTCTTAAGGGATTACACTTAAATGTCACTTCTAAAAAAAGACATATCTAATTTCACCATTGTCTCTCTGAAAGGTTAAGTATGTAGAGAAAAATTAATGCTTATGTTGATGTACAGATTATCTGTCTTGTCATTCAGTTTGATATTTTTCACAGTCTATTTCAATGAATGACAGATAAATTGCAGTTACAACTGATTTCTGGATTTTCCCTCAAGAAAAAGGAAATAGAGGGGTTAAATTTCCTCAGGAGTTATAACTTCAAAACATTTTTTAAGGGCTGGGGATTTTTGTCAGACATATATTTATGTTTTGGGGAGAGAGCAAACTCTACGGCACACAGTAAAAAATTGTTAATATTGTTGTCTTGAAAAGCAATGACTTTTTTGATAGAAATAGCTTAATGCTCTCTAAAACTCCAGACAAGCCTTCACATGCCTCATATTTATGCAGACATGACTGACTTAATACTTGAACGACACAATTTGCATTTTTCCTCTCAGGAAATACTGTGTTAGTGCTCAGGACTGGAGTCTTGGCAGTGCACATTAAGATGCATAGGGAAAGTCCCCAGCTCTCTGGGATTTGAGTGGGGGAATATTCTCCCACAGTCATTCCCAAAGACTCAACTTATGTAAATAAAGTTGCATCAAGTTCTTCCACCTGCACTTGCCCCACTCCAGCTTATATATGAAGTGCCTTTCCAGTCAGATTATATTTATTCCAAACAAGCCCTTCTGACTCACCATGGTGTAATGACTGGATTTGTGACTGAGGGAAGAGCAGTGGATGTTTGCAGGGATTTTAGCAAGGCTTTTGACACAGGCTCCCAGGTTTTTCGCACCAAATTTGGGCTAATATGGTCTGGATGGGGAGGTTAAAGCCTGGGAAGATGATGAGGCTCAGAGGGTCATGTTTCCTGTTTGAACTGGATGTCTGCAGTGAGTGAGGTATCCACATAACTGTTCTGGAACCTGCCCTGTCCAATGGCTTTACCAGTGGAGGAGTGTGCTCTCACCAGGTTTTCAGATGAGACCAATCTGGGGGGGATCAGGCAATATACTGAGGTGTAGGGCTGCCAGCCACAGGGCTGAGACAATCTGCAGGAACCTTATGAAATTCAACCAGGACAAATGCCAAGCCTTGCACATGCAAAGGAACAGGGCTCTGCAGTGATGTAGGCCAGGACTTACTGAGCCTGGTGAAAGGATGGCTGTGGGGGCACACACTAACCCAAGAGATGCTACCCAGCACCCATGGGGAGGTGGCAGGAGATGGAGGTGAGCTCTTCTCTGTTATTCTCAGAGGGAGGATGAGAGACACTCATTGTTAATTGAAAAAAGTGATCAGTTATAAGGAAAAGTCATTCCTTCTTGGGACAGTCAGGCAGTAGAACAGGCTGCTCAGAGATGACGTGCTTCTCCATCCTAGGAGGTTTTCAAAATTGGGTGAGATTAAGTCATAAGCAACCTGTTGTAGCCTTATGACTGATCCTGCCTTCGGAGGTTGGACCACAGATCTTCTGAGGTTGTTTCCCACCTGAATTATCCTGTTGTCCTAAAACAGCTTCTGATAATGAACAGTAGTCTGCAATTACAGGACTTTTTTCTACATATATATAACTCCTGTATTAGTTGGGAGTGGCAGATGAAACTTGCAGCTCCCAGAGTGTTTTTTGGAAGTGGACTAAGACCTCTGGGTGGTCTGGAAGACAGGAAGTGTATAATCACCCAAAGAATGAGATTTTGCAATAAATTTCCAAATTTTTTTTTGTTGGGGGAAAACTGCTTAAACAGTTCTAAAATACAGCTTGATAAATTTATGAACAGCATTATGGAATACAATTGCCAGCAATGGCAAGGAAAAAATTCAGTAACCTAGGTCTGTGTGCAAGCTTACCTCTTTTGTTTAGACAAATACAAGGCCAAGTTCCTCATCTTCAAGAATAAATAAATGGAAAATTAAACATGGTAAATATTGTAAATATTTCATTGACACTCCAGACTGAAATCGAAAACAATCTTTTGCCAGTTCAAAGTTATTAGAGTTTGTAGCTGTGAGGCTTGATAACCATGACAATAAATGGTATTTATATTCTAGTGCAAAATGGATATCAGAACCAAAATGCACAAATATGGACAAACTTAATTAGGCGGTGATTGCTTTATTCATACCACAGCAGCTGAAGGCTATATGATAAACAGCTTCAAAGCAGGTGCAGCATATGTCATTGGCTTCATTATTAAAAATTGACATTTTATTCAAGCCCAAATTTAAAAAGGAGATTGTATACAAATTCAGTCATGCTATAATGGTATTGCATTGCAACAAAACCCTAATTTTCTTCATGAAGTAATTGTATGGTTCCAGTTTGTCATGATAAATCAAGCCTGAACCCAAGCATAGGAAGAATCTAAAAAAAGTCAAAGTGCTCTTCATGATGCACAGTCCAGGATATAACCTTGCAAGAGTCAAATGCGGAATAGTAACACACATATTTATAGCCAGGTCACAGAAACTTTTTATAGCCAGACACATTTTCAGTGGAAGGAAAGACATGTTTCCACAGTAACGCAGTGTACAAAGGCAGCATGTTTTGATTGAGATACACCTGCCAAAGATCTGACTGCAGTCAGGGGAGCCACAGTCAAAGTTGTGTTTATATCTCCTTCAGTTTTAATAAAGCAGCAATCCACAACTCTAACAGGTACATTTCATACTTACTGTGAGGATATATGGGGTGCTGCTGACCTCCTGCAGGAGCTTTGGGTATAGTCCCAAGTGCTCATAAGAAGGGATGAGCCTTAAAACCTGGAATCTGGAGGGAAGAGTTCCTGCTTCATGCTGCTGCTACAGGAAGACCGTGCAGAAAGGCAAATCCCCACAGCATGGTTGGTGTGCTACTCAGCAGAAGTGCAGTCAGATGAGATGGGGCTATTATGGGCTAATCTGGGAGTGTGAAGGTACAATTTTGTTTTCACTGCACAGCACCATAAAGCAAATAAACAGTGCTTAGCCTGTAATAAAACTCGATAAAATTCCATTGAGTGATATCAGGATTGATCACTGTAAGCTGACATTGCTATTTCCACATTTCTCCAAAAATCTGCCCAGTGCTATGTACAAAGCAGTAGCATGATGCCAGATTTGTTCAGCTCTTGAGTGTTATTAACCACCAGAATTGCAACTGAAACATAGATGGCAACCTAAATATACACAACAGAAATATAATACTAGGAAAAAAGGATCAGAAAAACAAATTTGAAAGGGAATAACATTATTTTAGTTATGATTAAATAAATTGATTATGAACTTATAAATTAAGTTCACATTGCTTAAAATGAAGAAAATTAAAGATTGATTTTTTATGTTTTTTATGTACAGTGCCAGTGTCCTGTGCAGAGAATGCTGCCTGGTAGGTATTTGATCAGAGTTATTGGTATTAAGGAAGTAAAGGCTTATTTCAGATGGCTAAACTGGGATAGACAGTTTTCTGTGAAATTCTGAGTCCACAGCAGCCAGGACAAAATGGGAAAGGTCTTGCTGAAATCCCTCAGGACATCTGACAGCAGCAGGAAAAAATGTGGAATATGCCAGAATGTCTCCAGTGGCAGTAGATGTCTATCTTCAGGCAGTGTAACTGAACCTTAAATGTGTCTGTGTTTTACAGGGTAAAAGGATAGAGCATGGTTATAGAAGTTGTGAGTATTTCTGAGAATTATTCCGGTGAAGATTTGAGAAGGAACTGTTTCATCTACTGGCACAACCATACATTGCAAGTATTGATCAAGGAAAAATTTATTTACAGAGATTTTTCAAATACAAACATAAAATAGCACATATTATATATATATTTTACAAAAATGAATATTGAAATGATAAACATGGTACAGCACAATACAACATCAATGAGCTAAACATAACAGCAACAGAAATCTATGTCTGGAAGAAGTTTGCTGTTAGTTGTACATAACCAACAGAGCTCTACAGTACCGTGAGTGGAATTTCCAATGGACAGGAAAATGTCCATTTACTGCATTTCATAAAAAGTACTATAGTAAGGGTACATATGCCAAGTAATTATGTTGCATTTTGTAATAATGCTGAAAACACAGAGTCTTAATAAAAGTTATATAGAGCTGAATAAGCAGTGGATAAATGTTTGGGGAAGAAAAATGTGTAGAGATTATACAAAATACTGATAAAGTGGCTTATTGGTCCTTTTATTAAGTTTAACGTATAGATTAAAAAGTGTTGCAACACCAAGTCTTAAACCACCAGAGAGAAGTTAAAAAAAAAAAAAGGAGAGAAAATAAAAAGGAAAAGAAAGAAGAATCGCACCAAAAAAAATTTCCCCCCTACTTGTTTTGTGCCATGGTCAACATCTGTGCGTGCGTGTGTGCTTTCGGGAGCGCCGCACTGAGGGGCTGCCAGGCACTACCCCCGCACGCGGGCGCTGCCACCCCTCACCAGCCTGTCCAGTAATTGGTGCATGCAGAATTTCACCGTTTGCCAAAGCAGAGTTTTCCTTGCTTATACTTTTGTGGAGCAGACCCTGAGCAGGCTCGGGTGAGAGAGCCAGTCCCTGCCCAGCCCGGCCGGGTGGCTTTGCACCACCCTTCACCTCCCTGCTGCCCCGGGGCCGCCCGCCGTCCTGCTCCTGAGAGAAAGCGCTTGAAAATTCCTTGTCCGTGGTTGTTGTCCAGCAGACCTGGGCGAGCCTGGCAGGGCCCTTGCCCGGGGCCGGCTCAGTAGGGGTATTGCTTCTGCTTCTTGCCCGAGAAGCAGGCAAGCCAGGTGCACACCAGCATGGCGGCCGCCGCGCCCCCGCCCGTGCAGTAGTAGGCCCAGCCGATGTGGCAGGTCCCTGCAAGGCAAACACAGGGACAAGGGTCAGCGTTACAAGGGGGGGAAAACACTGCTGCCGCCACCCTCCCCTTCTGCCCGCCCAGGAAAACACTTTTCGGAGATTTCAGCCTATTTGTATGCCCATGTCCGACAGGGAATGCAGGGCTTAATTCAGGCTTTGCCACTGCTACGGGAGAGTTGGAAACTGGATGCGGCTGAGAATTGCTGGGTGATCATAACCCAGGGCATGGGGGACCTCTCACATCCCCTCACACAGGCATCGACCCTAACCATCCCCAAAGGAGCACAGCGTAAGGGGATCACCTGTATGGGGGCTGCTGGGGGAAAGGAAGCACAAAGCCCAGAAATAAAAAAATAGACACATCTCCCTACCCCCCCCCCCCCCCAAGGTCACAACCCATTGCTGAAAAATTCACTGATCTTCTGTCACTGATATTCTGTCAATGAGTGTCACAACATGGCTTTCAATAATTTAAAGGCATCAGTATCTTTATACAGTCAAACTCATCAACAGTAAATGGTGCTGGGGAATCCCATAGCGGACCACAAAGTGATTACTTTCCTTTCAGGCCCTGTGCCTGCAGTAGGGGAGGATATTAGGGAAAGAGCAGCTGCAGTAGGGAGGAAGCCTCTTTAGAGATCTCCAAAAGCAAGAAGACAGCTGCTGCTACTCCTCAGGATTTCAACCCATCTCAAAAGCTATTTTCACTTGGGCTGCATCATCTTTGTCTTTTTTGAGTGCTTGGGATTTGTTAGCACTGAGGTCCTTTCTGTGTTGTGGACACCTCGGGTGATATCACCCTGCTTTGAGCAGTGAGTGCTCTCAGTACGACACAAGCAGCAATGCAACACTTCTTTCCCAACCTTCCCAAAAGCAGCAGAAACCATTCTTCCATTCAGAGAACAGAAGGTTTCAACAGAGTTTGCATCTAGAAATAGGTGTCATGCTGGTATTCTGTCCCAATGGCATCCCCAAGGGCCAGGCTTGAGGTTCAGGCAATTATCAACTCAGCTAATCCTGCCTCAGGCACAAGAAACACAAAATGTCTGTTCATCCTCACATGTCCAAGGCATTTGCATGCCTCAAGGCAGACAGCACCACCACTGCAGGATATTGTCTGGCAGGCTTTGTAAGGAGAAATTAGTGAGAGGCAACACTTATGCTCCTGGTCACTTTGAAGATCTGACACCACAGCAGGAAGAACAATACTTGTTTCAATTTTTTATTCTTCATAACCCTCACAAATTTTATTTAAAAAATGTCCAGTGAAACAAAGATCCTGATGTGACCAAGAGGATTTGAGGACTTGTGGCCTTGGCTTGAGCTCACTACCCTCTCTCCTTAATGTGCTGGAGCAGACAGAGAGATTTACTTGGTTTTGCCATCTAGTTGTGCTCTGTAGCACATTCTTGTCTTCCTTACAGAAGACTGCACAGAGAGTCTGACTTGTGAAGAAAAGGCCATCAGAAACCCTGGAGAGCTGTCAAGAGCCTGGCAATGTCCCGATGTGATGCTGACACTTGCCCAATCACTTAGCAGTCCATGGAGAGACCTGTCTCTGAGCCACCTATTGCCTTGGCTGAGTACACACCCTGTCCTTAGCTCCTGCTGGGAATTTGAAAAACAGACTTAAGCCTACACCAGATGTTTAAAATCACTGGATTACTTTGAAAATTATCATGTTTATCCAGAGTAGGGTGTGCGACAGCATTTCTTGTGATGAGATGGATAGATCTATCACAAGATAGGTGATCAGACCTATCCATCTGAGAGGTCTTTTTAAATTGTGAAATATTCCAAAAAGTACTAGAGAATTGTAGTTGCATCTTGAAAAAGTAAATTTTTCTCATCATGATGTTTCCAGGTAGACAAAATGTCAAAATATTATTTTAAAAAGAGCTTAAAATTCACCTCGTGGCACTGCCCAAAGGTGTAACCTAAGCATGATAGAATGAAGAAAATTTGACCTTTTTATATGGTTTGATTTCAGCTTTTGTGCCTTGGCAGTGGGAGAGAGTATGTGTGTACATATTAAGAAGAAAGAATTGTTAAATCAGTGCCAGAGATGTGTTCAACAGATACAACACACACATTCAATATTGCCTGAAGAGAATAACATTTATTTCTCCAGACCATGATCCATTCCCCAAGGAAAGGACCCAAAGGACCACTGCCCTGCTTAATGTTCTGAGGCACGGCAGGCAGGCAGCCTCTTGATCTAACAAATGCAATGTAGTTCACAAGTGTGAGTTGGGTCAAGATGAACAAATGAAAGAATGGGAGAGCAGGAGAATGGATGAAAGAGCTGGGAGCTTGACCTTAGAGCAATAATAACACAGCAATAAACCTGGCCATTATTTCCATGCCCATGTCAAGAGCAATGGGAGGCCTTGGAAAGAGCAGCTTGATCTGTACTCGGATGATGCTGAGCAGAACAGAATTTCAAGCTGTTGTGCTGAAAAAGAGCCTGTAGCAGGGCAGATGTCTGAGGGTATAGGACTTAGCTATACTTCTCATTGCAAGTTTAGTTAAGGATAGATAAAGGACCAGAGATAATCTATCTCAAAGGTACCCATGGCAATGAATGCCTGCATTGCATAGCCATGTGTCAAAATGAAACAATGACAGGCATTTTATAACCCTATATTACACAAGGAGGAAAACATTTTTGAGTTATTGTTTCTGCTTTGGTGTTCTCATTTTGGCCTATTTTAGTCTGCTGCATCCTAAAGGAAGATTGTTGGTTATCAATAATTGGGTAATTTAGTTGCAGTTTAAATTGTAAAATGACTTCTGCTTCACATTGATATAAAACACTCATTTTAAAAGGAACAGAAAGCTTTATAAAAAGCAGAGTTGAGAAGCTATTACTGCACTGACACCAGCAGGACTAGTCATGTTTCAGTGGTAAGAAAATGTTGAAGAGATTTGCAGAACTGGGGCTTAAATTCAACCATCAAATAGAGCAGTTTGCATTCATGGGGCCTGTCATATAAAAAATTAGATATCCAGAACTGCAGTTTCCTCTCTTTTTTTTTTATGTCAAAGTTCTAAAATGAGAAGCAATACTACCTAAATACTTGTAGAATTAAAGAGTTGTTGAAAGCATGTCAATTTTCACACACACAAAAAGGCACAAAAGTTTTGTTGTTCCCCTGAAAGATGCATTGGAATACACACATATATAGACATAGGTAGAGGAGTCCCCATCCATTGAGGGTGTGGAGGTGCGAGCAACAATGTGCTCATGTTCTAGCTCCTAAGATGGGCTAGATCTGAGTTTGTGCCAAAGTAAATTCCCAGCAGCTGAAGTGCTCTTCTAGCTGATAGAGATGACAAGCACCACAGCAGCTTGCTTCTCTGCACAGAACTGGTGTTGCTTTTAACAAATCAGTCTTCACCGACAGGTCAGTATCAAGGGAGAAGCTGTGGCTTCAGCACTTCAGAACTTTGTTAATTCTAGTTGGTTTTTTTATTTTTTTTAAGAGAGCATAAATAATTGGAGCTTTTGGTTGTTCACTGAAGTAGGACTGTCCAAGCTGGCTCAGATATGTTTGTAGCCAGCCATTAAGAACTTTGTTTTCACCTCTATTTTACTGGGATTGGCAGCAAGAGAGTGTCAGGATGAACACTGAAATAGAATCATGGAGCTTGCAGCTATAGGCATGGATGGCCATTTTCCAAGCAAATAAAGGAATGAAAGACTGGAAACATTCCACTCTTTCTTAAGAGGATTGAGAAAAATCATGGTCTCTGAGGACAGAGGACAAAAATTATGGAGAGCAAGGACACTATGAAAAGAATATTTACAGAAAAGAGTCCCATGGAACAAAAGACAGCATTTACTAAACCAAAAGAAATCAGTAGATGTGGAAAGGTAGTTTTGCAGTGATGAATGGGCTTACTAAAAAGCAATTCCATGTCTTTTCCTGATTTCTAATGTGATCCTCAAGGCCAGGATATGCATCCCCTTTCTTCCCTGCTCCACTTGAATACATAGGCAAATAAAGATTAAGACAAATATGGGAGTGAGTAAAATTTGGCAACAGAAAATACGTAGATACTTGATCTACCATGGAGCTGTGCCAGGATCCAGTTGCCAGAATGTAATTTTACCAGGATTTCTATTCATGATGTCTTATAAATAATTATCACATATAGTTATCAAGGTCTTCGAAATAACATATGGTTTCATCTAAAATAACCAATAATTGCCACTTATGAAAAAATATCCTGAATACCAAAGTGTCTTGGATGCAAACCTCTTAATTGCAAGACTTAGAATCTTAAATATTTTTACCTTTTTTGCTGTTAATTTTAAGACTATCCTGGACTCGCAGTCTGGAGTATTTGGCAAACTCTAATCAATTAACCTTAAGTACAGCCTATTTTCCAAGTTGAAGGAGAAAAGGTTTCAGAATTAGTCAGACTGTAGAGAAAAAATTATATACCTTCAAAAATAAAACTTACAATTCCTACTTCCAAGAAGTTGTGCAGGAATTCTAATTAACAGATTCACATGAGAGTACAGTACTATAGAGAATGCAAATTGACATAATCAATCAGGGTGTTGGAAAAGTAGTCAGAGAGAAAAAAAGAAAAAAGCATGATGCTAAGGGATATACTGGGATTTGGAAATGTGAAAGAAATAAATGAATGTAAAAGATAATCAGCTAATTAATAAGAAGTTAAACCTATTTTGAAACAAAGCCAAGATAAATTAAATAGCTGAAGATCTTTTTCTTGACACAGTAACAATGAAAAACTGTCATGTGAAATCAGCTGCAAAAGCAGGAAAAGAAGTTGAAACTTGGAATGCATCCAGAGAGAATTAAAGTAGTTATGTGAAACAAAAAAAGAACACTATATAAGGTAAAACTGCAGCCCAGCAAACAGCCTGATAAAAACCAATTAATTCAGTGGAGCTGGTTACTTTTTCTTTTCCAGATATGACCTTCTCAATGGATTTATCTTTTAAAAAAATATATTATTTTTTAATGCATGTATATTTTTTCAAGCTATTTTGGTTACTTAGAATTGGTCTGTAACTAAATGCATAAAATTTTCATAAAGTTCTGAAAGGTAAAATAGTGAGGAAAAAAATTCCAAATTGAAATTCTTTAGTCTTGCTGAATATAGACATATATATATGATCAAATCCTCCTTTCTTTAGAGGATCACATAATTTTGTTTAATCAAACCTCAGATTTGCTGTAGGTATGCATTTATCATGGAGCAATGAAGGAGAAACCAATACCCAGTGTCAATTACAATGCTCAAATTCCCAGGAGCAAATAGCTTATGTGCTGCTTATGAGGAGTTCTCTCATCCTCCTGCAAGAAGTCAGCAGAAAGCTCACCTACTGCAGAAGTGAAATCAACTTCCCCTCTCTTTGAACATACACAATGCCAAGATTCACACTGGACTAATACCCCAGACTCTCTTCAGAGACAAGGAAGAAGAAAAGTCACTTGTGTTGTATTTCCTCTTACAGTAAACATGTAAAGTACAGCAGATGAACCCTGCTCTGGTAGCTCCTATTTTTCTCCTTTTAACTGGGAAGGGATTCTAAACAATCACTTCAGTTGTACTTTTTGAATAATAAAGTGTACCAAATAGTTGCTCCAGGTGGTCTGAGTCCCTTTCTGGATGCTGCTGCTTATGTCTACTGACTGCAGAACGTTCTTGCATGACCATGTCTAATACTGGCAACAAAGGCATGTGCCTTATCACAGAATGATAGAATGAACAGGGCTGGAAGGGACCCTAAAGATCATCTAGTTCCACCCACTTTGTCATGGGCAGGGACACCTTCCACTAGACCAGATTGCTCAGATCATCCAACCTGGCCTTGAACACTGCCGTGGATGGGGCATCCACAGCTTCTCTGGCAATCTGTTCCTCACCAGTAAAGAATTTCTTCCAAATATCTAAACCTACTGTTTCAGTTTGAAGCCATTGCCCCTTGACCTGTCACTACACGCTCTTGCAAATAGTTTCTCCTTATGTTAGACAGAATATATGTGGACCTTGATATAGTCACCAAAATCTTAAAAAGATTTAAGAATGGAAGCTGTTTGGGTAGCACTAAAGAGGAAATGTTTCTTGATGGAATACTTCCTTTACTAGCAGGTAGTTTACTCAGTCATTTATCTAAGAACTCAGCAGCTGCAGCTCAAGTATGCGTGTAAAGGTTGTGCTCAGCCCCAGTCAAAAAATGAATGCATGAAATCTCCGTGCTGTTTGCAGAGGATCTGCAAACAAGAAAAATGCCTTTTTCAGACAGATTGCTTATAAAAAAACACCTTTGAATGTTTTGCCTTTAATAGGATTCTAACAAATTGTCCTCCCTTCTAAATCCTTTTCTTGTTTCTTTGGCACTCAGTGTCAACACTCAGCCAGATGCTGAAATGATGACACCTAAGACAAATTTAATAGTTGACAAAGCCTTTTTTACATCCATACTGCTTTCTGCTTTCTTTTTATGCTGTTTTAGTAACTTCACTGTTTGCTTGGAAAGTGCTTTAAAGATAATTTACTCTAACATTTCCACAGCAAAAATAATTATGAAGTCAATGGTTTTCTTTAAGATATTTCAAGCCCTCTAAAAGGGGCAAAGGGGAACCTTAATAATAATGATTTTTTGAAACAAATATCCATCACAAGAGAAGTTCCAGAGAGCTTTTGAGGCCAATCCACCTACTTGTTTAGTTCAGGATGGGAGCCAGGCTTTTAAGTTTCTGTCTAGACAGCGGCTTTGGCCACGTGTGCCCTTTCACAGCAGTCCACAGACAGATGGGATGCCACAGATGGCAAGCAAAGGTGTGTGTTTGGAGCTATCTGCTTTGGTTGCTGCTGCAGCTGGACCCCCAGGCCAAGGATGTCTCTGACCCTGAAGGAAGAGATAGAGCTGCTGTATTTTGTCAAAAAAGAAAAAATATCTTACATGTAGTTCAAAAAAAGTTCCGTTAAAGAATGGAGTTTATCTTAAATTTTGTGTCTTCATTCTCCTGGCTAATAAGTACCTGGTATCACTTCGTACATCTGGTGGTTGGGAAGTGGCAGCTGGTGGCTGGTGATGACATGAATCATCTATGTTTCAGTAAGTGAATCTTACTCTAGATAAATATTTTGCTGTTTGGGCTCTTTGGTATTGGACTTGTAGTGCTGTTTCACCAGATGCCAGCTGAGGCTTGATTTTGTGAGTTAAATTGAGCATGCCCTGACCTCTCTGGGACCTTCTGTGGAACTTGGCTGCCTCTGCACCCATCACAACAGAAATCAGCATGTAAAACCGAGCAATTTCCACATGTTTATCCAGGGAAGTCAATGGACAAAAATAAAGTCTCACATTGATTTTTAGACTTTCAAAACCAATACAAATGTGTTCACACATGTACACGCACATTGCCCCTTTAAAACAAGCATGCAAGATAGAAGGTTTCTTCACACAGCTTAAATATATAGAATGTGGAAGCTTTTGCAAATGTCTAGTGCAGTCTTCACTTTTCTGCATACTCTCAGCTTAATGCAGAGTCCCTCACGTTAATGAATTTCCTGATAAAACACTCCTTTTCCATATGTTTTTCTCATGTATTACATTTAGAAATGAAAACAAAATGTCATTAGTGCCTCTAGCTCAGCAAAATTGAATGTGTGCTATATGATATGCCATAATGACGGTTTCTTTTGGGAAATTGCCTGCTAATTCCTTTTGCAGACCCAGGGATTTCGTAGATGTGACTCACTTTTACACCCTTCAGTCAGCAGCTCCATCCTGCTGTGCCACATCACTGCTGCCCTGAATGGGCTCACAAGGCAAGTCCAGGGTGTGAATAATGCAACATAACAGTAACAGTTTGCATGGTGACAAGAGATGATGATTTTGATCCATCCTCAGTGAGAGGCAGTCCCTTTGAGCACTGCTCATTTCCTACTCCAGTCTCCACCTCAGGCACTATTACCCTGTTGCCAAATTAGAGTACAGACTTTGACTCGGTCAATGAGCAAGCAACTGTGCTGATTTAAAACATAAGCATCTCTTTTTTCCTTGCCCCCATTTATTTGTATTGCCCTATTTCTAGGCGTTAACACCCTAAAACAGTGGTAGAAGATTTCTCCTGCTCATAAACTAGTGTTTCAGTGGGAAATCCACTCCATGTGTGACCTGTGATCCAGATGGGATGCTGCAATAGGCAACGGGGCTCCAAGACTTTCATAGAGGTCATGCTGACTGCTGGGAAGCTGGGAACTACAAGCAGAGCAACACAGGACAGACCTATCATGGCCTTGACCTCTCAACAAGATTTGCAAGAGGTCATTTGTCAAAGGCCTAAGCTATCAGTGGGCTTCTTTTCATGATGGCAAAACCATACTTCTAGAGAAGAGCAGGGAGCAAGCCCCTCTACAGGTACACCAGGCTCTTTATGGAGATCTTTGTGGTGGTGTCTGTTTATGGAGGTTATTCCCCATCCCCCTTTGCAAAACAGCTCATCTCTTGAATTTAATTTAATCAACAAATGGAGTTGTCCTTGGCAGGGTATCTTCATTTGAGGAATAACTCCTCTTTGTCAGAGATGGAGCTATACAACCACTTTTATTTGATTGAAAAAAAATAGCCCAATTAAATACATAAATGTTTAAGTGAATCCTTTTGCAAGGATTCACTTGTGGACATAGTGCACGTAATAAAAACCAAATAAATATAAATTTTTTAAGAGAGCAGTAAAATGCTGGATATTTCACACTGTCAGCTCAGGTTTTCTGGAAAAGAATACTCAAATCAACTTAAAGGCATAGTTATTTTTCCTGCAGCCTTTATAAATACTACTTTGGAATCTACACAGAAATGTGTGTGTTTGGCAGGGGTGGAGGGAGGGGTCTCCTCTTCACAGTATGGGC
Organism: Passer montanus; assembly: GCF_014805655.1. Classification (NCBI taxonomy): domain Eukaryota; kingdom Metazoa; phylum Chordata; class Aves; order Passeriformes; family Passeridae; genus Passer; species Passer montanus. The sequence goes on along the minus strand of NW_024368374.1, from coordinate 9,136,077 downwards.
CATCTCAGCACTATTTGGAGTGCCTATTAGTCTAATGCCTTTTCAGAGTGCCTGAAGACATGGCATTTCTTATCTGGCACACCCACTAAAGATTAGCCCTTTTTTCTGGGTTCTTAGCATTGCTATTTATTTATTCTCTCTAGTTATGAGCATGTTATGGGGGCAGGAGTTCGTCATGTTTTTGTTAAGCAAAAGTTTTCATTTAATTATTTATTCTAGTATATTTCTGGTTGACATTACATATCTCAGTGCACAATTCAGCTGCTTCTCAAGAGAGTTTTTGAAGTCCCTCATCTGTACCTGTCTCTTGTTCTTCTTGATCCTCTTCTAATATAGATTGCAGTTCCTGGATTTTATTTTCTACCTTCAAACTCCACCATTTTTCCTCCTTACTTTTTCTAAGTCCAGAACAAGCATCAGTGCTGAACCCCCACCTTTGCTGGCTCTGTGGTTGAACCTGTTGAGCTTTGACCCTCTCCCAACTGCACACACATGTTCCCTGTAGCCCAGGCTGCAGCACTTGCTCTGCCATCCTGGAAGAGGAGGCTGAATGCTGTCTGCTGATCAGCATTCCTGTGAACACATCTCCTTTGAGAGCAACCAGGAGCTGAATTATCTTCTCTGTGTCATCCTCACTGGCACCCACAGCAGCAGGGGATGCAGGACCAACACTCCCATCATCACCTTTTCTCCCATTAGCAAACCAGTGCAAGGCTCACAGCAGCTCAGATTTTCTGAGAGCAGATTTTGAATGCAGCGTGGTTCTTCAGACAACCCATTTCACAGGCTTATGAACAGAAAGCATATCATTGCAGCTTAATCAAATTAAATATTCAAATGAAAGCAATAATTACTTAAATTTGTCTTGAGACTTAGTAAGATTAAGTCTTTGAAACATCATTTTTGGCCTGTAGGCTATAATGAGTATGCCAGCCCCTAATGATTCAGAAGAGACCTAGAGGGCCAGGGTTATCATCAACCAAGAGGTATTTATGAAAGACTAGCAGCGTGGTCATTAAATGGCCCTCGGACAGTATCTCTTCTTTACAGATGGTTTTGATAACACACCATCAAACAGACACTGACATTAAGTTAAAAAAAAATCATAGCCAAGTATTTAAGCCAATGTATGTGGAAAGGAGATGTTTAGTGGCAGGGCTGCCTAGCAGAAATCACTGCAGCAAATTTCAGCTCTTATTATGATCTGTTAATTAATGTGTTGACATACGATTGCAACAGATCAGTGAGACCAGCACTGCTGTCAAGTCTAGGCATGTGTCACACAGGGGCTGTGTGCTCCAGCTCTAGGAAACACAGAGAGACTTCACAGTTAATACAAGTCTTCTCATGGTCCTCATGCGTACCTGGAAGGAAAGCTGCCAGGTGACATTTTTCACATTGGTTTCTTCACTGACTTTTAAGGCAGAGTGACTCAATTTATGCAAGTATCTGACTCATGAGTCAAGATTGAGACAGTGAAGGTGGTCTTGGAGACTGCTCTGACTGTGGACATGACAGTGTTTAGGAGAAAGAGTCTGTAACTGCCCAAGTGCTTCGAAGAGCTCACACTGTCACAACACCCATCTTCTGTGACTCTGCAGAGAAATAATCTGGAAGATAATACCCTTCTGCACCTGGGAACAAACATGGGACCCAAGCTGGAGCCCCAGAAGCAGAGCTGCTCACATACTTGGCATGGAAGAGCAGGAACCAGCGTGCACCAGTGAGGTGCTAGCTGGCCTTTCAAAGGGTGCACTGATCAATGGGCTGGCCAGGAACTACTTCAGGCTTCCACACAGGATTGGTCATGGGCAGGGATGAACCTGAATCTGCCCTGCAACATTTACCACAGAGTTTTGCCCGATCTTTCTACTAGATCTTTACATCCTTTGACACATCTTTCCATGGAGCTGGGAATCTAAGTTCTGGAACTTTTTTTTTCTGCTAGTTAACTACACATTTCTGTTCTTATTGTTCTCTCTCCTCTGTGTTTAAATCTTTCTATTGTTAGGTGAATAAAAAATTTGCAGGAACTTTTTATACTTTGCTGAGGAGCAAATTTAATATCAACAGCACAGAAGGATATTAGAGTTCAGAATAACAAGGTAAAGCTTCTAGAGTATATTACACATCCCCTAAGCAACACCATAGGTGGTTGCTGGTAAGACATCAGTGGCACAGTAGTGATGGGTGCTAATACTGGTTATGAGAATTTCTGGTCCCCTACCAGATCAAATGCACTCAAAACACCACAAGAATTCTGCAGGGGGAGTGGCCTGGAGCATCTCTCCCAGAGCATTAATTTTTAATCTGTCAACCTCAATTCTATTGCACATCTTGACAAGAAATACCTCAGAGATGGAAACAAATCTTCTTATCCTAAATCTGACAGGAACATCAGTGTAAAATCAAGAGATGATGCAGCAGGTTTTTCTTTAACCCATTAGACCATTTTTATCTACTATTCCTTGCGCTGGGATTACTGTCAGACCCTGCACAAGTCCTTCACGCAAAGAATTTCTATGCTTAACTAAGGTTTAGCTTGCCAGAGCTGGAAATGGGGAGCTCTGTATGCTCTAAGAGCAGAAGCTCTCAAGTCTGTGGGGAGTCAAAGTGTTCAGTCCTTCAGGAGGATTGCAGATCCCCCTCTTCCTCAAGCAGCACAGGATCAGGGGATACTTATAGACAAGGGATCGACAATTGCATTGATCCTTCCAGCTAAACAATTCATTCAACACGCATTCAAACATCAGATCCTGATCATCCACATGGCTTAATCCTTAGGTCTCTGCTGTTCCCTTGTTTTCTAGAGCCCCTGCAGAGAAAGCACAGGTGTGAGCCCGGTGTGGCTGCATCCCTGGCTCTCACTCCAGGCTCAGTGCAGTCAGTAGCAGTAAGACAAGTAGCTTGTTTGGGAGAAGGCAAACAGAGGGTGCAAGTGTTATTTGCCAGCTTCCCAAGTATGTGAGTAACATACAAATACACTCTAGGCTTGTGTTAGAAGGCCATAAACATCCCAGAATTCAAAGACAGTCAATTGCACTCATGGAGAATTACCTTGACCTGAGCTGTGACAGGATGCCTCTCTCTACCCTGTCAAGACCTCCAGGAGTGTTAGCTCCCATATTGCAAGCCCATTAAATCTGATTTATTTCTTAAAATATGCATATATACATATATTTTTTTATAATGTTCTTCTGGAAAATATTTCCAGAGATCCATCTGAAATCCCCTGCCTCGGCACCATTCCAGAATTATTCAATATGATTAGCCTACCACACACTGGTAGGTTGCTTCCCCAAGCCTGTGCTTTTAAAATCCTAGTTTGCTTTTATGGCCAATACATAGAAGAGTCTAATGTGGCTGAGGTGCTCTGGTTATGACTCACCCAATTCAAACTGGTTGGAAAGGTTACCACAGGTTTGTCTGACTTCTTCACTGTCCCAGCCAAGAGGATAGAGGGCACAACCAGAGCCAATCAACAAACCTATGGAGAGAAAAGGAGATAAAAGTTTATACAAGCAATTGCCATTAGCTTCAACACAGGCTGCCACTTGGGAATCAGTGTCAAACTGCAGTTTGAGAATCCCAGAGAAAAAGAAGTCTCTTCTTCTCCTAAAAAAAATTAAAACCATTTGGACTGCTGCCTTCTGAAGAAGTGTTTTAGAGGTGGTCTGTGGGATGAGCCAGTCTGAGCAGTTCAGCATCAGAAGCCATGCTCAGCTTCTGAAGCTTTTATCTCAGAGCTTTTAGACTCCTCTTCTACTCTCCAGAATGGCTTAATATGCAGTTTGGAATACACAACATGTGGTTAAATAGAAGTGTTAATGCCAGCATTTACAAGCTGATTGCTTCTGATTAATTAAAAGAACAACCAATCAGGGTCCATATAGGTTCCATCAGGAAAACTGACAATTGTGCTAACCTGTTGCCATTTTGCCTTGTTTTTCACTCTTTCAAAAGCAAGGGAGTAGTGGTTTCATACCACTTGATCAATGCATACCACAGGTACACACTCCACAAAGTTTTCCTCATTCATTCAGTGGAAGCAACTGAGGTCTTGAGTCATGTTATCATACTTGGTTTAACATTCACAAGATGCTTTGCTTTCTCCAGCCCTCATGCTGCCCCATCAGACGTGTTTTGGCAAATCCCATCCCTTCACAAGACATCACAGGGAATCAGCAATGTGCCCATGCACCATGACTGTTTTGCAGAAGTGGCATTTTTATCATATTGCATTCTCAGCTGTCACTGCAGCAGCTGCCAAAAGGCCGATGTAGCTGGCAAAGCATTTTACACAGCCTAGAGAGAACTTTTCAATGTACATTACAACATTTAAATGTTACCTCCTTTGTGTCAGATCTTATTTATGAGATTGGAAACAAAGCACTGTGTAGATAATGGGCTAGGAGCACCTGACATTTCACAGGCTGTAAAGCCAAGCAAACCGAAGGTTTGCAGGGGTGCCTTTTACCTGCTAAGTAGAGCACAAGGTTTCAAGCCCTACAGCTGTCACGCTGCATTTGGGCATACCTCTTGACCTCACATAATCTTACTCCTCCTCTCCTGACAATAAGGAGCAGTGCTCCATGGCAAAGCACTTCTGCTGCCGTGCTCTCAGGGCAGAAAAGTCCTGGGTGTTGTGACAGAATCACAGTGGACATCACACCAGTCTAACAGGAGTCCTGAGAGGGATGATGGCTCAGGGCCTGGAACTTGCCATTCCTTCCTACTGTTTTCGTTCTCAAGATTCCTAAGCTTCTCATATTGCTGATGTTCCTGTAAGATATGGAAATCATTTTATTATGTTCTTGATTTGCTCAAAGACACACCTGAACAAGACCCTGAAGTCCAGAAGTGGTATCTCATCTTTCTTCAGATGTTTAATGCTCTTAACATCTTGGCTGTTAGCAAAACAGCTCAGCAGCTTCTCTGCTGCTCCTCCAAGCATGTCTGCCTCTGTTTAAGCCAAATATTAGCTTCCTGGATCTTCCTCCACTATGTTCAGTTTTCTTCTTGGTGCTCAAGCCTACTTCTTCCTTGCCTTGTTGAGCAGTCATTGCCTGCTCCTGTCTCCATATATACATCACATAATGAAAAAGAAATCCCTGAGGCAGCCCTCTCTCAGATGGAGCATTCACCCAACAGCTGTGACAGGAGAAAAGCAATTAAGGACATGTGAATGCTAGGTATTTTCAGAACTTTGCCTGATCTGGGTATAGTTGCTGCTAATGTCCTCACTAATATCTTTCACAGTATCATTTCTTTTTTTTTTTTTCCCCTAGGGCCATAGAGCTAAGGGCAGCTGGTAGAATCCATGTAAATGAGAATCACTTCTAATTAAATTCTCAGAAAGCATGTTTCTCAGACAAGAGAATTTAGGCCAAAATGGGTCTACTTTTACTAAAGACAACTTAAGACTCTCAAAAAAGCCCCCGCTGATTGTCTCTTGAACTGTTAAAGCAAGAAAGGTATTGTGAAGCACAGACAGCATGGGTGGTGTCCTAGGAAGGGGCAGGACCCCATAGGACAAGGAGGAACATCACCACTGACTATGAGAATGGCCGGGGAAGGGAGGAAGAGCACCCTAGATGCCAGAGTCAGCTTCACAGACCGGTAGACTCTGGCAGCCCCAGCCAGTCCTGCCGTGGTTCTGACCCCTGCCCAGGGGCAGCCACAGCTCAGGAGCTGCTCTACCCAAAGTGAACCACCCAGGCTGGGCTGTTTGCAACCAACTTTTGCACTTGAACAGACTGTCTGGGAGACCTCGAGGGCAGGGAGATGTATGCAGAGGGTAGGAGGGACGGCAGGCTTGCACCCAACTGCCTTGGACCAGATTAAACTGCGGCCAGCCCTTCCCTACAAACAGGTCCTGGGAAAGACTTCTGCCCAGTTCTTCCAGGAGAGCACAACAGCAGCACTGCAGGCAAGTGAAAGGACTATTAGCATAACAATGCTGCTCCTCCAAACCCAGAACAAGCTCTTACTCAGCCCTTGCCAATTACTCTCCTCAGGTGGCAAGAGTGTCTAGTGCCCATTGCATTCACACACTGTTTGTTTTCAGCTCTCTTTAGGTTTTGTTGCAGCAACAGGTTGTTGTTTGGGTTTTTTCCCACGAGTATTGCACACAGCATTTTCCACTGCCACTCTCCAAACACAGCTCATCCTTTTCCAAACATGAGTACCTGTTCTCTCTTTCTGCCTCTGATGCTACAGTGGATCAGTGATCACAAACCTTGGCAATTTATCTCCTTCCCTATTCAGGCCTCTCTTTTCCCATTTCTGTACACCCATATCTGTAAGTTCAAAGCCCAGTTTCAGTGAAAATAAATTCTGGGGTTCAGTCAGAAATTCCTTAGCAATGCAATATATTGTAATGTTGAATTGCTCCAAAGGAGCTCACACATGGATGCTGGCCCTTATCAAGCCATTCCAACACTGTCTAACAACCAGCCCACAGCAGTCACCACTGAGCCTCACCATTAGCTATGCCTCCTATTAAGAGATAAACCAAATAAGGGAAAACTATGTCAGAAAGCCTCCTTATCCCAGTGACAGCTGGCTCTCCAGCTGGGTAGGGGCTTTATCAGCACTGCGTTTCACTTGTGAAGTACCAGTCAGCAAGCAGTGCAGCTTCTTTTCTTCCCACAGTCTGCACTGCCCGGGATGATGAGATCAAATGGGAAACTGCTGCCTATTGCTGGTGCTGCCACATGACCCCAAAGCACTAGTGGTGCTTTACACATAAGCATGCTTGTGTGCAAAGGACAGGGTATAAAGCCATGGGCAAGCTCACACACTTCTTTGTGTGAGCACCTTTCAGAGACCAACAGGGTGCCAAGAGTTTCCATCTGGCAAAAAGGCTTGTACAATTATTCCCACAGTCTGTACTGCCCGGGATGATGAGATCAAATGGGAAACTGCTGCCTATTGCTGGTGCTGCCACATGACCCCAAAGCACGAGTGGTGCTTTACATATAAGCATGCTTATGTGCAAAGGACAAGGTACAAAGCCATGGGCAAGCTCACACACTTCTTTGTGTGAGCACCTTTCAGAGACCAACAGGGTGCCAGGAGTTTCCATCTGGCAAAAAGGCTTATACAATTTATTTTTTTTTTTTTGTTACAGGTACCCACTGGTCACAAGACTTGAAGCTGTTGCTCTGACATATCCTTGATATCACTGGTTTTCAGCTGGTTTGACTGACCTTCAGACAGCTCCCTTTTGTGGTGCATATGCACCTGCTGTGGATTTGTGTCTTGACAAAACACTTGTGTCCTCCAGTACTTCTTGCAGGCAAGGTTCAGGCCAGGTTTAGGGATTTGCCATCAGCATAAGATTTCCACAAAGATTTAGAGCCTGCTAGTCAGCAAGAAAAAGTTTCACAAGCTTTGCTTTATGCCCTGAGGTATATTTATATCTATGAGCATGTCTGTGTCATATCCCATTGTTTTCAGCAGGATTCTACATGACTTCAACAGGGCTGATGCTGCCTTGGTCTGCATGGGCATTGCAGTTGACAACTGGCATTTGGGCTCCTTTATTTTATGCACTGAAAGTGTGGAGTGTGCCTCAAAGCCCGTGGTGGTAACAGGACTTGGACAAAAGCCCCTCAGTCCCTTCCTTCCCTTCTAATCAACCCATCCCTGTTTGTATGCAACTGTGTGGATCAGATCCTGCAAAAGCAAAAAGGCTGCATACCATTACCACTAATAATTCATACACGCTCACAGCCAATTTATTTAATCACAGAGGATGTAGATCCTGCTGAACAGCTGCAACATTCAGTGAAAGATCCAAGTTGAATCCAAGGGCTGCAAACCCTGTGGAAATCATTTAGCTAATTTTGCAGCTTCAGTAAAGAGCAGTTACTAGTTTAGCTCAAAAGTCACTTTCTGGCCTGCTCTACAGTTATTGCATTTAGCCAGCTATGCTACCCAGGATACCACACCCATCTTTACAGCTGCTTAAAATGCTTAGGATGCCTATAACATTTTTTTTAAGAGGAAGAAAACCAAAACCAATAATCTGCTGTAATTATCACCCTCTGTCATCTTCCATTATCCACTGCAGTCATGAAAAGAAATTGAAAGGGGAAGGAAATGTGCAGATCCCTAAATGGCACCTTCACAAAGGGGGCTGCAGCCTCAAGGTGTGCGGGACCCAGTCAGTGGGATGGGGTGAGTCAGCAAGTGGAGGTGCTGATGGCATTTGCCAGCTTTTTTAGATGATCTACAATGTACCAGTGAAGGTGTTGGCACTGTCACAGACCAGCTTTTCTGGAGAGGTTCCATATTTGGGAATGAAACAGGCTCCTTGCCCTGCTCTGTGAAACACTGCTATTGTGAATACTGCATCTGGCTCAACGTGCTAGCAAGGCATGGGGAGAGACATGCAGGGCTGGCTGAGCACAACCAGCCTTGGCAATCCAAAGCTGGAATTAAGACCTTGGCTTCAGTATTTAAGAGGGTCCCAGACAGCCCTTAGGCTCTTCGCGTGGTCCATGCAGAATGATGGATCCATTCAAAAAGTTATCTAAAACCAGCCTACGTGGCTAAGTGAGGAGCTGCCCAGACCTACAGATTGTAAAACTGCAAACCAGGGGGTCAGACAGTGGATGTCTTAATATTAAACAATCCAGAGTAATCCTTGTCCCATCCAGACTGCCTTCTCTGTCACTTGCTGTGAGTATAATGCATGATCGTATTTTAGTAACACTTAGCACTTGAAAGATGATCTTGTCTGTCTGGAGTGGTGTTTGTGATTGAAAATAATTACATATAACAGGTTCTGCATATGGTGGATGCAGCAGGGAAGGGACAGTAATTACATTAGTGGCTTGGCACAGATCTAGGTCTCATCTTTGAAGTGATAAAGAAATGATTTGTGGCATGCAGCAAACAGCTTGCTCCAAGAGGTAAAATATTAAGCACTGTTAATATCTCCAAGAATATCCTGTATATGAGCAAGTCTTCAACAATAAATAGAGAAGGATTAACAAACCAAGAGCCATTAACCAGATTTTGCTGTGGGCAAAATGACTGCACTCATAAACACCAAGACCTATCAGCAAAAGCCAGTGCACAACAAAGGAAACTTGCAAATCCATGTGGTGGGGTGTTCTCAGATTGCTGCTGTGGCTTCACTGGGAGCCTGATGTGCCTTAAACAATCCATGCAGACATCAGATCATAAATGAATTGCAACTGTCCTGACCTTTCATAGCTAAAAGTCCTGTTTCCCAGCTCTTCCTCTCACTTGTTGAGGGCACAGTGTTCCCCGATTTCTAAATGGCTCATTCTTGATTGTTTTGTTAGTCCATTTGATGATTGCATCCCCCAAAAGTCTGTTAAATAAAGCCAAACCTTCGATAGTCTTCTTCCTTCTCCCTTGCCTAGGGTGAATCTAAGCACATGATTCAGCTAAGTCTGATGATGAAAGCCATCAGTTTGATGAATAAAGAGAGGTGGTGATAGCACTGAATGAGGCACTTAGCTTTGGACTCAGAATCTTGCTGCTGCAAAATGCACTTTAAAATGGTAACTGAACCCTCGGTGCCTTTCCTTGATTATGAGCTTGTTAAGAGCTTTTTACATGCATTCATTTTTTGTATATCCTCAGCTCCAGACAGTTATACCCTATGAATGCAGTGAAAGAGGCTGCTGGGCACCATAAAGGCCTCCTTGCCCAGCAGTTAGAGGGGTCTGCACTGCTGTAACAGGAACCCGGGGAAGCCTCTAAAGAAGGAAAGAGCCCTTCAGTGGGCCTTGCCATTGTAAAAATCCAATTTGTAGTTTCACATAGAAAAACAAAAGGAATGGGCCAGACTTGATATATGTACTGCAAAGAAAAATAAAACCAGAACTGAAGGTTTCTTTTTGTACAGTCACTTTTTAGTGAGAAATATCTACTTAAAATTATCTCCCTCTTTTCTTTTCCCCGTTATCTACTTTCTCTCCTTTTATTTGCAGATCTGACCAAAAAGAAAACTTGTCCTTTTTTTTGTTTGTTTTGTAAGGAATTTCTAATGTATACTGTTCATCTGACAGATATTCAGGCCATATGGAGAAGCTGACAGACAATAATTTGGAAGTCATCGCTTTCAAGACCATTTTAATGATGATTCTTCCTTTCACATTTTTTCTCTATTAGCCAGCCTGAATGTTCAAGGATGATAGAAAGTTTTCACATTCCCATCTGTCACTTGAAGCAAGTCAAATCTCGACAAGCAAAACAAAACCAATTTTTAGATGCGGCACGGACTTTGACTTTATGTTTCTTGTGATTTAAAAACTCACCTCCTTATGATGATTTTAAAGCATTTACCTCCTACAAAAGGGACTCCAGAGTGTGAAAGTAAAATGGAGCTGGCATCTGAAGTGGTCTGTTTCTTTCAGACATACCTTAGCCAACAATGTGCTTAAAGAAGATCTGGTTAAAAACTGGGATGTGAAATACTCCAGTAGACACGGCTTCTGAAGTCCCTGTTTAAAGAACCCTCCAGGAGCTGATACCAAGCAACAGTGAAGTGATAGAAGAGGGTCAGAACAGATTATGACAAACTCCAGAGCCTGGGAAGAACAGCAGGACCCAAGAGAAGAAAGAAGGGAGCAAGGCTGTGCCAGCTGCAGGCAGCCTGGCTCCCATGCCCGTGGGAGTCCAGCCTCAATGCAGTCAGTGAGGGACAGTGTCTTTATACCGGCCCCTCCCAGAACTTGACCCAGAACACCCCTTCTTTAGGGTTACACTTCTACCTTCTCTCAGCACCATCACTTTGTTCTTTGGTGTCTCTGCTGTTCTTCTGTTAGAGAAACGTTATCACACCAATCCCTTCCATTGCTGTTAGTATCTGTCCCTCAGGAGACCCAGACTTGGAGCTGAAAAGGGCTTTTATTAGGATTAAACACAAGATCAACACTTTGGGAAAAAGTTCTATCTTTAGCTAGTAGTCACTAAACATAGGACATTTGACTGGTTCCTTATAGAGCCTGTGCTTAATGTGCCTCATTTGAGAGAGGGTACAATCCTGTCAATTCACAAATATGAATTAATTCAGCAAGGGACTCCCCAGTGTCCAGGCAGTGGGAGTACAAACAGAGAAATAATTCTATGCTGCACCAAATTTCCTCCCATTCCTCTTTCAAGTGTCGTGACATGTGAGACAGCAAGTTAGTTCAGGGTTTCACTCAAGGTCAAAGTGTTTCTGACACAGCCTCCCTGTAGCAGGACATTAGAGGGACTCTCAACACACAAAGCAAAATGAAGCATAAGAACAGCACAAACCAGAAGGAATAAAATGCTTCAACCTTCAGCTTGCAGATCTTGCCTCCAATAACACTGCTTAATCTTGAATGTGATAGAAATAAGGTTTTCTGCCAAGTGCAAAACCCCACCACCCTTTCTCTTCTGGTTCTGAGCTCCAGATTTTAATTCACACCATTTGACTTTACTTAGCCCCCCTTTTTCTGACTGTCAAGCCCCCTACTTTTCCCGAGACTTTTTGTGTTACTTTGGGTTACTCCACACCATGAGCATGCACTGCCTGGCACGTGCTTGGCTCCCAACCCCAGCAAACAGGCACAGTCAGGAAATGCCTCCTGCCTGCTGGAGCTCTTGGAAAGTGGGACCAGCAGCAGAAGCCTAAAAAAGGTATGACAAATGTGTGACAGTGTCCAGTCAGCAAAGTGCTGTGTCATGGGAGAGTCACAGCCCTCACTTTCACCATAACAGAGCATGGGGCAATGGAGGGTGCAGGTGGGAGTTTTCTGACAGATGAAACATCACTCCACTTTGTTTTTTGTTTGATCAAAGCTGGTGTGCTCATTAATACAGAGGTGCTTCAGGCTCAGAGAGGGAAATTTTCTACCCCAGAGATGCTTCGTTTCTAGGTGCCTCAGGGGACACAGGGCACATCAAACCTGTGCAAATGCCTCTGCAGTGGCAGTTGAGTTGAGATCTTTGTCAGTACAATCAGAGAAGTCTAGAAGACATTTTTTCTCATCCTAAAGAATGCATAAACATAGGTCTGTGACTAGGATACATCTACGCTCACATAACACTTAAGACAGCAAAGACATTCACATGGGACTGGCAGACATGACAAAGAGGAAGCCTGCAAAGCCAATGCATCTGGATTAGCAGCTGGAGGTGGAATAGCCAAAGGCACCTCATATGGCACTAGGCACTTGTAGGTCAGTGACTTGACTTCTGCTCCACTGGCAGTACACACCCAGAGTGGGATTTAGCCACCCAAATATGTCACCTTCTGCCAGTTTAATTGCTGTTCACTATCTTGCTCCTTTAGCTGCCTCTCCAGAGCAGTGGAAGGCTCCCCTAAGTTCTCTGTCATGCCTGCCAGCCCACACATAGATTTTGCAGACCCTAGGGTATCTCTAACACCGCAAGGCATCTAGATTTAGCCTAATGAGTTCCACCCTGGATATCTATTGATCTTAATGTGAGTTTAGAAACCTCCCTCAAGGGAAAATAGCTGTGCTGTAAACACTTTTATAAAGTGTATGAACCCAGCCCAAAGTTACTTACACTTTTCTTTATCCCTTATCTTCTATCTTTCTGCCCTCATTCTGCCCTGAAGATGCAAATATCTCAATTCCTGTCATCAATTCTCTTCCTTTGTGGGAAATTATCTGAATTTTAAGGAAGAAGGAAAAGATTGAAGGAAAAACTGTGTTTCTCCTGAGCATAAACTTGTATGCTTGACTTTAAAAGAAAACAATTTGTATTGAAAAAGTTGCTGCCTCAAAATGTCCTTGGTCTGCCTCAATTGCTACCATTCAGAACTAGCTTTGGCAAGTCTCTGTGTCATTTCTCCCAGAGTCTGTCACACAATAAAATGATTGACACCAATTGTTCTGATAAGGATGTGACATGGTCCAGTTAAAGACAGAGTGAATCTGCAGAGTGGAACTGAAACGCTTGAAGAGCTCCAGAAAACACTCTGGAGTTTAACTGTCAGCTCATTTCTGATTGGCAAGCCATGATCAATGCTTGTACATTATGAGCTTTATGGCAAAAAGAAAAAAAAAAAAAAGCCTGAGCGTTATCACATGCCATCAGACTTCTTTATGTGACAACCCATCTGTGTGCTCACCCCGTCATTTTGTGACTCAGAATCAAATACTTGACAGTTCAAAGAGTCTAGATCAGCATATGGCATATGGCATAATGTATTTAAATAGAAATAATTCCATTAGAAACACAAGGGTGCCTACTGTAATTAATAAAAGGTAGTTTAATAACTAACTTCCCAAAATACATAACTCCCCATGTAGTCATAGTAGATAAGGCATATTCCTTTTCATTAATATGAATTTCAATAGCAAACAGAAACTAGCCAAAACTAGACAAAACTTTTCAGAAGCTCCATGCTCGAAGGATTTCCCAGTACATTAACTGATCTCCTGAAAGACTGTAAGGAGGGAATGAAGGAGATATATCCTGCATCAGTGAAGGAGCCTAAGCACAAAAATGGATAAATGGACAGGCATCCTCATATATTTTCAACAAGAACTTAAGGACTAAGTCTGCAACACCCTGACTCTTGAGCACTACTCCAGTGATTCCACTGCTTTTGGAAATATTCAGTCATGGATTAAACCAAAAATTGCTTTTCCATGCTTTTCCTATTAGTTCACTAATTTATTAAAAAGCAATTCTTTGTAGATGATGAATAAAGAAACAAAACATGTCTAGCCAGTTCCTTCACACTTCCTATTTGGTGACATATCCCCAAAATCACAGGGAAACTGGCATGGACACAAAGGCTGTATCCAGTGGGGAAACTGGAATGGATGCAAAGTCTGTATCCAGCATACCAGGATTTTAACCTGTTTAAAAGTTTGGGGTCTTTTGGTTGATTTTATTTCACTTGAGTTGTTTGTGGATTAATAGAAGATCAGCCACTGCACATCTCAGTAAAACTTCAGCTATACTCAAGACTTTAAAGTCATATTTTCAGTACACACTCTGCAGACCCTCTGGCAAACCACAGGGTACTTTCCGAGGAAGTTCATACATGCTACTAGGAAATCTATACCTGCAATAAAAACTGAATGGCTCCTCATTTCTACTGGATAGTCTCTAAGACCCCTCAAATGAAATGAGTTTGGAAATCACTTCTCTAGATAGGATATAGAGTAAGATAAATAATGCTGTAAAAGTCAGTGGCAGTCATCAAGCACAGCTGAGAATCACTTTTCATTTTATGCTTTTCTCACTGGTGCTTCCCAGGTTTAAGTCTTCTACTCTGCAAAAATGTTCACACCAGCAGCGTAGCTGATACACAGGCCTGCAGCCATCAACTGCATCTCTATCTGTACAGTGTATCCACTGCTGATGGATAATGCTCAGCCAGCAAGGTGCTGTAAAATACAGGGGAGCTGGTGGAGAAGAGGTCAGTTTCATTTACTGTTTGCTGCTGTAGATGCAGCATTTTTTATCAGCTTTTTAAATACCCTTTACATTCACAAGGCTACTTGCAGAGCAAGCAGCTAAGCACATGAATTAATCTATGCATGAACAAAGGTGCATTCAGTGCTGTTTGCCTTTGTGCTGAATTACAGTGGAAAATCAAAAGAAATGGAGTTAAATCTAAGCAATAACAGACTCCATGTGATATCGATTGTTCGTATGGCTTCCTCAATTAAACTAAAACCAACTATTACCCCATTCTCAGCTACTTTGTTTTCAGTAAGAGGGACAGTAAGATTCAACACAGCTAAAATTAGAACTGTGTGACACTCAAAATACTGTTTCCCACTGTTAGACTCTCTGTTTTATTCTGCATGATTTTCATATGCTGAAAAGCTTGCATCACGAGACATATCCAAGAAAAAAAATATTTTTATTTTAAAAAACAAATAAAAACACAGCTTTTTCTGTGCTTCCTATCCAAAGGCATTCAAACTCAATAACTGACCCAATTTGCAGAGGGAAGAACTACTCTATCGAGTCAATTTTCCTCAAAGAGATCCCATTTTTCAGTTTGCCACAAAATGTGATAAATATGATTTTGGATAGGAGCTGCAGTTTGTTACAAATATATTGCACATCTGCAGCTCAGAAAAATTTGGCGCTGTCACTTATCCTCTTCAGAGAGAATCCATATGGACAACCTTACTAACGTCTCAAACAAACCTGACTCTTTCTGTTAATGCAAACCAGTGTGTGAGAGGGAAGAACTGAGAAGAAATGTGTGCTTCTCCCTTCTCATGAGCCCACCTTTGAAATAATTTTGAAATTAGTTCAGTAAAGTTCAGTTAATAAACTAGGGCTGGAAGGGACATGAAGAAGTTATTTAAATCATCTTTCAGCCTCAAAGTCAGGATGAGCTCTACTTGTACCTTCCAGAAGATCCGTTTGTTGAATCTGTTCTTAAGAGGCCCCCCACAATGGAGATCCCACTACCTTTTAAGAGATTCTGTTCTTGTGGCTCTGTGTCTGCTACAGAAGCTTTTCACACTGTCTAACCAGAATCTTCCTGTGGCAATTCCAGCTCACCCCTTAAACCATGGACTCTGCTAAACCTCTACTGGAGCTCTGAGAAACCGTTTCATTTTCTTCCCTCTTTGCACCACCTTTCTCTATAACAAATTAAGCAGGCCCAATTTATTCCTTTTTTTCCCTGCGAGAACTGGCCATTCTATACAGCCTCTTTTTCCATCCCAGAGGATTTCTGTGGCTGCTGGCTTCACAGTCTGTTGGAATTTTCCCTTCAAAAAACAAAAAGCCATGCCAGAATATTATGACAGCAGTCGAAAAATGAATCAAACTTGTTGTTTTCAATGGAGAGAACCCAAAAGGAGAGTTAAATGAAATTAAGACCTTGAAGGGGGTGATAATACCAACTAGCAAAACCCTAAAATGAACGGTGTGACTCTTGGAGCTCATCTTTGCCCCTTCTTCCTAAAAACTTTTTAGAAATAATGCTTTATGAGCAGTGGAAGGCTCTTCTGGAAACTCTTCACTATAAAGGCTGTCCTTGGTAAAAACCAATCAATGCTTTGATACCATCGCCAGCACTCAATAGTTCTGCTCCAATTTACAAGATCATTGGCTTAATGGATTAATACTTAGTGAATGGAGCATGCAATTCCTAGATACAAGACATGAATTTTTATTTGGACCTAGGAATAGAGAATGCTAAGGAGCAATATCAGCATTGGCTGGACCTTCTAAAAGGATTGAGAGAGAATTTGAGAAAAAAAATGAAGGAGAAAATGAGCAGGCTATGAGGTGAGTGTTAGATGGCTGCAGGAGCCACTAACAATGGTACTTAGACCATTTATAAAGTCTTCAAGGCGGAAAAGCCCCTTATTTTCAACTCTCCTCATACACTGACTATTGTTTGCATTCTTCTTTTAGAACCAGCTGACTCCTGTGACTTGTCCATCTCCTCACTGGCCACTTTTGTAGCTGGTTCCTGCTTGAGTCCCCACAAATTTATATCTCAGATATCAAATGAGCATCCTATGATTTTTGTGATGCAAATAAAACCACCTGCAAGCGATCCCAAGCCAAAGCTGTTGGACAGAGTTATTTATTCAGCAAACAGCCCCTGACTGAAGCTGGAGTGCAGCTTTTGGTATGCAGGCTGAGCTGAGCTACTTACAGAGGCTGCAATCCCTCTGCTTCTCCAGGGCCCAGCAGCTGCCTCCTCCTGCTTTCCACACAATGCTGTCCATACAGAACACTGGTCTGCTAAAGCATTTCAAAACATGAGCTCCCTTTATGGCTTGGACAGGGACTGGAGCAACCATGGTCTCATAAGGGTTATAGGATATATTTTTAGACTTGTGAAAGTATTACACTTAATATACAAAAGCAGGAGTGATTTTCACTGCTGGGAATTGTTGAAAAGCAAGTATATTTTATCATGAAAGAAACCCTGTCGTCCTTTGACTTTCTATTTAAAACTAGAATAATACCCAGCAAGTGCTTTAAAGGAAGGGATATTCCCTCCCTCTTGGGTCTGACAAGACTTTTCCTTGTCTAACTTATGTACTCCAGAGGCACCTCCATTGTAACAAAAATTGTATCCAAAAGCATTAGAAGAGCCATATAACTAAGTCAAAAACATGGAGATCCCTTTACTCCTGGCTTTTCTAAAACGTAAATATTCATTTTAAAATGATACTATCACAGCTTCCAGGACCAGCAGTTCATCTTTTTTTTTTCTCCTCTCTCTTTTACTGCCACAGAATTCTTGTTTTGAATTATCAGAACAATAATTAGATTCCAGGAAGGAGGAGGGGGCAGGGCAAGCATTCTTGTCCCCCTGAGAGGAAGAGATAAAAGTTTCATTTCTGAAAGCTGATGTGCCAATGGCGGATAATGGGGAATTGGGATTCCTGCTTAACTGCATGGGAGACTTCAGTGAAGTTTATTAATAAAACAATTTAGATAAACTCCATTTATGCATTATTTGTACTAGTATCTTGGCAACTGCTTATTTAGCATCTCGAACACATCAGGAATTTTAAAGAGAAATACTGAAATCTTCCCTCAGACTGTAAAATCTTTGACAGCAGTGGGTCTGGGAAGTAACGAAGAGTTTTAGTTTTCTGCTTCTCCTTATTTTTCTTCCTCCAACCAAAAACAATTTTCTAATATCCTTGGCATAACTACTATAATGAAGCATAATTTATTTGATCCTTACACAGCCCCCTTAGGATTACTTCGTGCAGATAGCCAATTATAAACTCTTACATACTTTATAGCCCTCATTACGTCTGACAGAGGCACACTAATAAATAATGCAAAACCCCTTTTGTACCCAGTCTACCTTGAGAGAATACCGGGGTCTGCTGTGGAGGGAAAAAGTGCATTGTAATGCATTCCTATTTCCAAATGGACTGAAAAACTTCCTAGCTTCAGCTTGCTTCCTTGGGACACTTTTTTTCCCAGACTGGACTCCTGTGGCTTGATTCATTACTAGATAAAAATCAAGTTCGAATAGAAGTGGACCATGACATATGGAGTGTCACTGCCATGTCACTTCCTCGTGACATCCTGTCAGCTGCAGACAAGAAAGGAGGTCTGAAAGCAGAACAGCCAGGTTGAATACAAATGAATGAATATTCGGTTGTAGGCTTTTCACAGTAAGGAAGCAGAAAGGGTCAAGGCTCAAGGAGCACATTTCACCCTGTCTGCGCTGCCTTTCTGGTGCAACTTCCAGACACTGCTAGTGCTCAGGTCAAGGCTCTGGAGGAGAGCAAAACAGCTCTGACCATCTCTCTGGTGTTAGGATTTAAAGAGCAATGTGAGCAACTCAGCAGAGACATGGGGTTGAATATACATAGATATATGTATAGACTGCTTTATTTTTGCCTTTAACTGACGTGGTACTAACTTTTAAAGGCAAAAGCTGCTACTATAATGACTGAGAAATGTTACCAAGATCACTGCAGAAACCTGGGGGATCCCAAAGGTTACAGCCAACTTCTGTCCCTACCAGAGACTTCTGTGCAACCACTGTGTTACTCATATTGCCTCTTGAAGCCTTCTTTTCCCTACATAAGGAAGACAGGATAATAGTTCCAAAAGGCACTGGGATTTCTTGCCTCTGTGTGTTGCTTTGAGATCTTGAGAGAGGGTGTTAAAAAGATTTAAAAATCGCAACAGCAAGCAAATAAACAAACCCAACTTTTCCAAGGGCATAGCTCACCACAGCCCTTGATCCTGGAGGAGTGGGTACAGCTACTTTCACAGACTGTGATATGTGCTGCAGAAGCCTGAAGGTTCAGCTCCTGGCACCAACGCTAAGCAATATTCACTACATGACACATTACTCAGCTATTGTCCTAATGACCACAGTGAATTACACAGTCTGAGATTCCAGCAGACTTCTAGGTCTACAGCATCTTCGATATCCCCATGTGGCCCAACACAAATGTGGAATGAGTGCATAGAATAAAAGTTTGTGTAGTATAAATACCTTAGTTACAGTTAAGTTAGAGCCCTGCCACTGAGCCCTGCTAGATTATGCAATTAAATCAGCAGCCCTTCATAGCTGGCTCTGGGGATGGCAACCAACAAGAGAAACAGAGACATTTGCTTTGCATGCAGCTACAAGGAAATTATCTGCCATTTTAACTACAGGGTTTGACTAATGCACACTGAAGCACTCACCTTCAATTAGCCATTTAACCCAGCAGATCCAGCTGTGATCTGAAGAGGCTGAGACACCGCTAAGTGTTTCTCTGACAGGAGCCATAGGGAATGGCCAGAGGATGTGATAAGCAGGTATAATCCAACTGGCTGACAAATCCTGTGTTTACAGGAATGAGCAAAATACACGATATCTTTTCCATTTTGTGCACCTCTCTATTTCTGATAATCTCAGCACCTACATGCCTCAATTGGGAACAACATGCCCCTGGGAAACCGTGCAAAAGTGTCACTTGAAGATTCGATACTCTAACTCATTATTTATGTTTTGTTTCCTTTTAAAAAATTAAATAAGCATAAATTAAATATGAGAAACATTTTGCAGTTTTCAGGCAGAAACAACAACTAAACTTTAAAGTGTAAGTGTCTGCTACTCTTGGTTAAGATGATTCTGGAAACAGCCTTTACATAAAACCTGATCAAGACAAGGTTGGGGTGCTCACAGTCTGGATATTCCCACCTGAAAAACCTGCTGGCAGTGTCAGGGTAACTTCAACAGGATCAACAACAGGAACCAGAATAAGGCCATCTTCCCATCTGGCTGTCACTGAGGGATGGTCTAAAGGCTTCCTCCTCCCTGTCTGCACCCTTCTCCTCGCAACACTCCCATCATCACTTCTTCCTCACCTGTCCCAACAGGATATTGCCACAAGCATTTACGTGGCTGCTTTGTAGAAAATGAGCATTTTTTGCTTCCTGAAGACAAGGAACAACATAGAGTCAGAAATGAGAGTTTGGAAGTGATACTTAATCCAATTTAAGATAACTAAAACCAAAGATTTGTGCCACTGTATTTTGCAGCAGATGACTGTGTTTCAGGTCTCTGAGTCTAACATGCAGCAGATTTGCAAAAACTGGAGATGGAAATGTACAATTGCATCCAGTCCCCTGCTCCCAAGGGGTGGTTCATTCCCTGAGGTAGTCTGCTGTGCTTTGCTCCCTGAAGCACTTTGCTTTAATCTGTGCTGAACACCATGGTGTGTCCAGTCCAATTTCAAAGGTCTCCAAGCAATAAAGGTTTATGGCTTTCCTGGGGCAACTGTTCCACAGCCAAATGGTTGGTGTGATTTCAGGGGTGCACTTAAATGGAGGCTTGTATCTCTGTCTCACCAGGAAAGTACATTTGCACTTAAGAGCTCTCCTACAACAATTTTTTGTGTATGCATACACACTAAACCAAGGTTGCCTCCCAATACCACACAACAATTTTGTGTCCCATCACACTGACCTTTCATTTCCACTGAGGAGAAAAAGACTCAGCTTGCCTCTCATTCCCCACCACACAAACACCAAACTGTGAGAACAAACAACACAACAAACACTAATGGCATCTCCAGGCACAGCAGCCTCCTCTGGAGCAGGACAGCTCACCACTGCCTTCAGGAGGTGTTCAGTGCCACTTGGTGTGGCCACGTGGAGAGCTGAGCAGTTGGGATTCTCTCTCCCTGGGTTGAACTCCAGGTGCTCCAGCTCACCACGTGCAGTGCACCACGAACAGGCACAGGTGGCAACACAAGGGGCACACAACAGGACTGCTCCTCCTCCCCACGGCAGCCTGCTTCTACACTGGTTAATGGCCACAAAATATGACTTTGGGATAATTTCATATCACAGAGGATCTTATGTCGTGCCTTTTCTGAAAAAAATAGTTAGACACATTTACACATTCCCAACTGCGTCTTCTTACTCCCTTTCTCCCCTTTCCCTCATGCAATTTCAAGCTAACATCAACCCTGAACATCCAGTTCAGGGAGCCACACCAGCCAGAAAAGAATCACAACTTTTTATAGGGTTATTATTCTGCTGGTATTAACTCTCCAAGTTGGCATACTGATGGATAATGTTAGTGCCATGCCAAGGGCAAAGGGCCACTCCCTCTCAAGTACCAGTAAATCATTCTGAGCAAATAATCAAACCTGTTTGGAACCCTCCATGCAACCACACTAACAGGTTGGGAGCCTAATATGGACACATCAAGGGAATAAAGGGTGTCTAAACAGAGCTGTGGCACCTGACCAAGTCCTGGAGAGGTGGGCAGAGATGAGGGGACCTGCAGTGCTGCCCACAGCTGAGAGTGGCTGTGGAGAAACACAGTAAATGGGGCTGAGAAAAAGCCTTGGAGACAATTGCACAGAAATGAGACAAAAGAGGGAACTGAGTGCTGCAAATGTGACATTGAGGGATATTCAGAGACATACAAAATAGGAGCAGGATGAAAGCTGAAAGCTGAAGGAGCACAAACTTTCGAGAAGATGGGAATAGCTTCTATATTCAAGGCAGTTAAAAGGCCAAGGAGGAAAAGATTGTGACAGGAGCCATAAACTTAGATTACTTGCATCAATAAGGAAGAATAAACTGTTGTGTTATAAGAAGGGGCCCTGCAGTCAAAAGGCAATTGGTGTTGGAAAGGGGTTTCTTAAGAGATAATCCTGTCTCAGTTCTCTGATGTATTGCCCTGCTCCCGTACTTCTCACGTTAGTTGGTTACAATGATCTGCCTAACTGCCTAATAAGCATCATTCCGTCTGTCAGCGCAAAAGGAGCTCATGGCTGCAATAAAAAGCTTGGATGCAATTCAGCAATCCCAAATGCCAGGCCTCTAATTTATTCATTCATTTAGTTTTCAGTGGTGCAATGACACCGGCCACAATAGTATTACATGATGCTGGTTTAAGTATCCAGGAGAGCTCAGAGAGTGGAAAATTCAATTCCCATTGCCATGGTGAGCGATGTATGCCACTGAAGAGAGCTTAACTCCCAGGGTAAGAAGGGTGTTCTCCTTGCAATATTCCTTTTGAGCATAGCCACTGTACTCACAAAGAGCATTATCAAAACTCAGAACCCATTTACTCTGACCGGGGCGGGAGGGGTGTGAAAATTCCTCCAAATCTCATTTTTGTGGAAACTCCTTCCAGCAAGCAGTAGTACTGAAAATATGCTGCTGAAAATAATCTAATAGATCTACTATATATCAGGCACTAAAAAAGTCCTTTGCAAATTTGGGCAAGGCGAATGTTTTCTAATTCCTTACAAACTGTCCCAAGAGACACCTTATGAGAACTCTCTATCCTGACCTGCCACTCAGCTGAGACTAATTCAGCTTGTTTGGGGTATTTTCCATAGGTAGAGGAGTGTAAGACCATAAACAACTTCCTTTATTGACCCTTCACATAATAAAAAGGAGTTAGGCAGACAGTTTGCAGCAGAAAGTCTTTTTGCTCCACAGAGCCATGGCAAAATGTGCCTTTGACACCCCCCTTGTAGTGATGCACCCCCTTGCTCTGATGCAGTACCTCGAAGCAGGGGTGCACAAAACACCACCAGTGACTCGCTGCATGCCTAGAGCCTGTGGTGCAGTGAATCAGGGGCAGCTGCTTTGTACCCAGCTTTACATAACTCCTGACAGGCCTATGAGCACAAGTCAAGGGAAATGTTATTCATACAATTGTAAAAAATAACAGTGGTTTGCAAATGTTTACATGTTCAATTATATATAAGCCTTCCCCAGTGAGTACATCTGTCTCTTTTTGCTTTTCTCTGTCAGTCAAAATGCCTCTCAAATGCAGAAGCTCACTGCTGCTAATGAACATCAATGGAATTCTTCCAGCAGGGCCCATGAAAAGTGGGGACAGAGAAATATGTATTTGTATTCTCTTCTGAAGTGTTCTCTGGGCTGGAATTGCCTCAGTTGGAAGCTTGATAGTTTTAAGAAACCATTTTGCTTTGGTGAATGCTATGCATGATTTTCTTCCTCCAGCATTTGAAATCAGGGACAGCCCTTTACCTGTTATCACTGCCTAGGTTACAGATCCCGCAGCCACACCTCTTTCCTCTGACAGATGGTGGTTTTACAGGTAGACCCAGAATACTGATGCTTTTTGATGGGAGGAGAGAAAGGTGGCATGGTGTATTACTAAAAGACGACTTTATATCAGAAGGTAGGAGCAAGCTGCCTGCAGGAACAATTCACCTCATAGCAATGGGAGAGAGACAAGAGAAGGTCAGGGAAAATCAAAATGTTTGGTATTTGTGACAGATAAAGTGCCTCCCATGGGGTTACTGCAGCTCAGTTTTCATGGGGCAAATAAAGCCCTTACATTTAACAGCCAACGTTATTCCTACATTTCATAGATATTTCCATGTTGAGATCCACTGGAGACTATATTGGGCTGTTTTTGCTTTTCTCTGTCAGTCAAAATGCCTCTCAAATGCAGAAGCTCACTGCTGCTAATGAACATCAATGGAATTCTTCCAGCAGGGCCCATGAAAAGTGGGGACAGAGAAATATGTATTTGTATTCTCTTCTGAAGTGTTCTCTGGGCTGGAATTGCCTCAGTTGGAAGCTTGATAGTTTTAAGAAACCATTTTGCTTTGGTGAATGCTATGCATGATTTTCTTCCTCCAGCATTTGAAATCAGGGACAGCCCTTTACCTGTTATCACTGCCTAGGTTACAGATCCCGCAGCCACACCTCTTTCCTCTGACAGATGGTGGTTTTACAGGTAGACCCAGAATACTGATGCTTTTTGATGGGAGGAGAGAAAGGTGGCATGGTGTATTACTAAAAGACGACTTTATATCAGAAGGTAGGAGCAAGCTGCCTGCAGGAACAATTCACCTCATAGCAATGGGAGAGAGACAAGAGAAGGTCAGGGAAAATCAAAATGTTTGGTATTTGTGACAGATAAAGTGCCTCCCATGGGGTTACTGCAGCTCAGTTTTCATGGGGCAAATAAAGCCCTTACATTTAACAGCCAACGTTATTCCTACATTTCATGGATATTTCCATGTCGAGGGACATTGGAGACTATATTGGGCTGACTATATGCAGAACCTGTGGAAGATAAGAGGGATTTCTATGTCCCCTTGTACTCACTCAGTTTTCACTCGTCTTTCCCAGCTGTTACAGCAGACATGGGAAACTAGATGGCTATAACTTTCCAAGGTGGACATGTCCAGAGGCAGGCTGACTCCATCCTCGAATAGAGATGTGGTATCAGCCACAGGTGCTGCAGCTCATCAGCAAGAAATGAAATGCTTAAGACATTCTCTTAGCAGAGTCATGAAAACTCTTTTTTCCCTCAGTAAAAGAAAATCATCACAAGGTTGCCTGCCTTAACCTTTCTTTTTTATTTTAATAAAACTATTTTGCCTCAGTTTCTGTGCAGGAAGATCTTAGGTGACCCATTACAGGTCAGAGTGACTGATTTAATACAGATGGAAGAAGCTAGAGACAAAGAGCAGCAAAAGTATGACATCATTATAAAGTAAAATTTATTTCAGCTCCTGGGAAGAATATTGCATTCATCGGAGAGCAAATGAAATAAATGCTTATGTCAGAAGAGAAAGATTTGAAAAGTTTATTTGTGCTCTCCTTCCTCACCTTATCAGAAAAAGAAGAGTTAATGCTGCTCCTTGGTATCAACTTTATAGTCAAGAAGATTATCACAATCCACTTACGGATGTGGAGCACAGCAGCACCTTTCCTGAAAGGCAGCAGTCTGTGGGCTGTGCCAGGATGGGATGTGCTTGGTGGGCAGCCCTGCTCTCTGCCTTTGTGAAACCAAGAGCAGCCATTTGACACTCAGAGAAAAATTAGGTCAAATCACTACATTAAAGCCAAGCCAGAGAAAACAGTGCTGATGAGGAACAACAGCTGTGTGACCAATTACAGCGAATGTTGTGATGTGTGCAGGGGCTGCGTTAGATTTTCAGCTAAACTCCTGGGAGAAATGCATTATTTATTGGCATTACTTTGCCAATTATTTCAATGCAATATTTATTACTGCATTAAACAATAAGCCTTAGATCTTTGTAATGGAAGAGGAAGACGCTTGCTTGGTCTCAAAGCAGAACACCAAAGCACAGCCAAGTCCCGCTTGTCCTCCCCCAGAAGTTTATTAATGAATGAACTGCTCCTGACAACACACTCTCTTTTTTTCCCTGCCTTCCCCCTTTTCTGTCTTGAACTTCCAGCAGAGAATCGAGTCTTTGTTATCACTGAGGCCGTTGGTGAACTTTAACCCCCTGCAGCAGCCTCGTGCTGCCCCAAGGACCATGTTCCAGTCCAGAGATAGGTGAAAACATCCCCCCTCTGCCCTGCCAGCAGGATCAGGACCCAGGGCTGTCCTGTGCCTGTGTCTGGATATGTTTCAGGGTCCTTCAGGACAGAAATGGGCTGGGTATTTGCAGCTATTGAGATGGTATTGAAGATTTAAAGCATTACAGAAATCCCTCTTATCTTCCACAGAATGGATTTAATGGACGTTCCTTCATTTCTAGCCTCTCTCTCCATCATATGCAGCCTGCCCTAAGTAATACACTGGCAACAATGATGTGGGAAGAAGCAGAAGAAGCCTTGGTAACACCAAAGTGTTTAATGAATGCATCTTGGTTTTCTTCCCTTTGAACTTCTCCAGGACATTAAAAATTGCATTGTACCATAATTTTCTTTTCTAGACATGAAAAATGCTGTGAGGGGTTCCTGCTATGCAACTTAATTACACTACTCATGCATCTCTAAAGCTTCATTTACAGGCACATTTTTGGATACAAGACAGAAGGATCAGAATACAGTTATTAGAGCTATAAGGGGAAATACTATGGGGCCACTATTTACACTGCAGTGGCTTTGAGGGTTCAGTGGGAATAAGCTGGACTCCAAGGACATTTTAATGTGCTTTGGATTATGCCTGCATTAAGAAAGAGATCACAATGGTTCTTATCAATGGTTGTGGAAACCAGATGCCACGGTCTGGTTATTGAAGTTTTATTTCCAGGAAGCATGTAAATCCTCTACTTTATAAACAGATCTCCTTTTTATAATATGAATGACAGATGGAGTAAGAGGAAATTGCATAATAAAATGAGTAAAAGCTGATATCAGTTTGAATTTGTTCAGACACTGATGATTATCTTATGCTTTGAATAACAGACATCTGCATGCCTCTCATTAAAGCAGGAGTCCCTGAGCTACCATGTCACAGCTGCAAGTTTTCCTAAGTTTTTCAAATAAAATAACTGGTTTAACCACCAAAACCACCATGTTGTGGTATCTCAAAAAAATTAAACAGCCTTGACTTTTCAGGACTCACTGGCTCGTTTGCATTAACATCAAAGTTCCACAAAAGGAAAACCCCCTGTGGGATTTATAGCATGTAAACAGTCAAATTAATCCAGAGCTTGGTATGAGATTGACACAAAAGAGTAGAAAGGTGCAAAGCACAGCTTAATTAGACTATTATATTCCACAATGGCCAGCACATGGATTATGGAAATCCAGCTTTATTAAAGTCCCAGATATGCTTATTTTGATAGAGAGCTGACATTCCCATTTAATATTAAGTTCAGAGAGTGATAATAATTATAATAATAATAATTAGATGGACTGGGTCCAGTATGACCACCTTATGCAGGGAAGCACCCATGTTTTACATTTTCAGCATTTAAAAGTACTGAGTAAAATAATTTAGCTAAAGCAAGAGCTAGTGTTTTGAGACAGGGGAGAGGGAGAAAAACACCTGAATTTCACCAGAGCAATTCAGAGCAATCCAGTCCTAAATCAGATTTGCTTGGACTGGGCCCAGGCCTAAGTCATCACAAGTTATCACAGCTGAGGTTGTGATCAGTGACTGAGGGACAACGAGCTTCATCTTATTTTTCTATTTCCTGAGGATTACAGGTTGCTGGGACTGGTCAGTCAGCCCAGCTCACTAGGTGGACTCACTGGGCAAATTTAGGAAGAAAGCTCTTCTTCAGAACAGCCTTAACCAAATATGAAAATTCACAAAAAAACAGGTACAGTTTGAGGAGGAATGATAGGGACAAGAGCCAAAAAGGTGCTTGGAAATAGGAATGTTTGTAAACTAGGAAATGTAGGTTTTGTGAGCTGAATAGCAACTCTGACAGAAACATTTGGCCAATACTCTCAGGCACATGGCATGACTCTCTGGAATGGTGCTGTGCAAGGCCATGAGTTGGACTTGAGGATCCTTATGGGTCCCTTCCAGCTCAGCTTATTCCATGATTCTTTGAGATGTGAGATAACTGGTGCAAGCTAGCAAAGACATGATGTGATGGAGAGGAGTTTGTGAGGGAACTTCCAGTGGGTATATGGGATCAAGAGATGAACACAAACAAAAGTATCTATTCAGTAGATTAATGCACAGTCAAGAAACTAAGAGGAAATTATGGGGATGGTTTTTTTTCTCTGAAAGTTAAGCAAAACACAGCTGTCCCATCAGGATCAATCATGCTGTTAAATAAACCCCACATCAGGATGCAGGAGTACTGCATTTTGTATGTCCACACCATCCACCCTTCCGAAGCTTGAAACCTTTCCACGTGGGCCATGTTGTTCCATCTAGCACCAACTCTGCATGGTCCTGGCAGAGCCAGCTGTCCAGAAGCCTGCTTAACAACTCTGTTAATTCAGGAGTACTTTTAACTGATAATAGAAGACCCATTACGCCTAACTCACTGCTCTTTAACTCCATTAATATGGAGGAAAATATTTCTAATGCATGCAAAATTTCAAGCACTGAGATTCTTCAAAGACCCCAACAGCTTAGTTGCTATGCATTGCTCCGTTATGAATCATTATGAAATCCATAGGGCTGCTTTTTTTCCAGGAACAATCAAAACCTTCATCACAAGACTCCCTTTGTGCAAGATCTCCTGGTGTATTGAGCAGTTGCATATTGTCGCACACAAAAAAATTCTTAGAATGTTTTTCTTGTAATAGAGTATTAACTGCATTTGTACAATACAGAATTATATTATTTTCAGCATGGTTTTGTTTCCAGCCACACTACCAGGCAGAAAAAAAATACTTATCATTTAGAAATGTCAGCTGAGAAAAATAAATCTAAGGTACATTAAATCATACAACAAAAATGCTGTAAGAAAGCCCCTTACTTCTCCATTGATGCCCTGGAGCTTGCTGATCATTACATATAAAACACACGCTTATTCTCATAAAATGCATTAAGATTTTATGGCACAGTGTCTTGAAATCAGTCAGAAACAACCTAGAAATGTCATTAGTGGGTGACTGTGCTATGTGAATTATAGCTTTTGCCCAGTATATTATTTCATACCCTGAGAAATTTGATCTACTCAAATCATAATTATTTTCATTTTCATCTGAACATTAACCCTGCTCCATCTATGGGTGAGTAACTAGCCTGGCTCAAAGTCCATTCCCCTTGGAAAGCAAAGCGTACACCAGCACATTAGGAAAACAAAGAGCCAGTCTCTGTTTCATGTTAAGCTGAACACATCTGGAAAAATAGGTCTTGTTATATTTGGTGCACACTGCATGGCTGCTCTGAGATAGCAAGGCAAGCACCGCTATTTCAGATTAAAAAAAGAGTAATAATGTGTTGTTTTCTGACTTGGCAAAGAAGATGCTAAATAAATCATGTGAATTATTCAGTGTTGAGAGACAGGTTATATTTTCTATTTCTGCTCTTTGCTCGGTCTCACATGACTTTAATACATGCAGAGGTGAGAAAAAAGGCCTTTCTTAATCTCTGAAGTATGGCTTCCTCAGTATTGACTGTAAATTGGGTTTTTCTAGGTGAATGGTCCGAATCTGGGTCTGCTGAAGTGACTGCCAGGAATGACAACACAAGGTTAGATTGGCATCTCCATCCTCCTAAAACTTCTACAGTTGAGCAAGTCTTCTCCATTTTCCTCCTTTTCCTTCCTGCATCTTTCCAAATGGTGTGCTGAGATGAACAGTCATGTTGGCAAATCTGTCTGTATCCTTATATCACCCCAGAAGTCCTGTGGGAGAGGATGCCCATCAGTGCTATGCACACGTGCTGCCAAATCCTGCTGAAGAGGATTCAGCAGGAACAGCCTGTTCAGCAGGAACAGCCTTCTCCTGGATATTTATGCCTCCCTGCTCAGAGCTCAGGTCTGACAGAAGTTATGATACCTGAAAGTACTCCATCAGAGTAGCAATAAACATTCCCTAATGCAACAGAGTGCCTGACTTACATGAAGCCTTTCTTCACAAACACTTTAAACAGAGGATTACGGTTCCCTTGACACAGCATAAATCCTGGGTGACGTGCTGGATGCCATGAATCAAATCAACACTCCAAGGGCTGCACCAGACAGTGGCTGGCTGCTGAAGGCAAGGGGAGAGCAGAGCCAGAGGAACGCCCCTTCCCTGCTTTGTTGTGCTCATTCTGCACATGAGCTACAAGGCCATTGAGCTAATCACCACCATAAAAACATTATTTCAATGGCTCGTACATGTGACAACACTCTTTACTACTCTGCCCTGCTAATTTGTCTCAGCTCTCCTCTTTGGTTTTCACTCTGAGAGATACCCTGTCAGTACTGGACCTTTTGGGTAATTAAACTTGCCAGGATGCCTGCCTTTTGTCCTGGGACAGGTGTCCATCACCAGGAAAATACACCCAACAACTCCATTCATGGCTGTCTGCAGATGCACCTTCCGATGGACATCACAGGACTGTAAGGCCTTACAGATTTCACCTTCTCTGTGTGACTTTTGCTGTGTCCTCTTGTGATATGCTGGGACACGGATGGATGTGACCATTCTCTGGCTTAAGCCAGGGACATGTGAGGGGTGGGTTTAGATCAGGACCCCACAGGCCATTGCAAACACTTCTGGTCTCTTCATCAGAAAGACTCATTCCAAGAGGAAGGGGAGATTTTTATTGTTCCACTGTCCTTTATTGTTCTCTCAAATTTTCCCACCTCATTCATAAACGCATCCAGGCTTGCATTTGGGGAAGGGAAAAGACTCGGGTCTCTTTTTGAAGGTAAGAATTTTGCCGCTATGTGTTTCAGATAAATTGTTGTTGTTTTACATCACAAGGTTAGACCAGTTGTAAGCCATCTTACAAGTTCAGCTAAGAAATACATGCTTTTCAGGTGCTCTCACTACACCTTATTTGGCTTGCTGCATACTACTTTGGCAATTCTTGTAAGGTAGAGTTTTTGTCATTCCATATTGCACAACTGTAAATCAGTGATGCAGATCAAATATAAACAGATGCAACAATGGCAATAGACTGTATTTTGACTACTTGTCTTTAAAAAAGGGTGGTTACAGTATCATCCATATTAATATAATTTCCTTGAAAGATTTGAATAATGGCTCAAATGTTATAGAATCAGATTTATAGAATCATAGAATAGTTTGGGTTGATAGTGACCTTTAAAGGTCATCTGATCCAACCCCCTGCCATAAGCAGAGACATCTTCAACTAGATCAGGTTCATCAAAGCCCTATTCCACTCAACCTTGAATGTACCATATACTGATGTTGTGAAACCAGAAAACTTGTTTAGTCAGTGTGGGTATTTGTAATGCATTAATTGTCACATGTCATAGGTATATAGCCTTCCTTGTACATGATGTTACAAAGGCATCAAGAAAAAGAGTGTCTTGCAATGTAAAAAAAAAAAAAAAAGGAAGGAGTTTAAGGAATTATGTAAATGGAAGAAATTATACAAAAACATTGAAGGAAATAAGAAATCTAAACATATATAGTATCACACACACAAAATATGATTTCAGACCAAAGAGAATATAAGAGACATAACTGATAGCTGTACAGCTGTATAGAAATATAGAGACATGGAATTCATGTTACAATATCCTTTCCACCTAGAAAGTTGCAGTCAATTTAAGTAGTATTTCTTTCTTTAGAATAATGCAACTGAAACCCCCAAAAATGCCTCTTAGATAAAGAAGTACTTAAACATTATCATCTATGGTGAAAAGTAAATTACAAAAAAGTTAAAGAAGCGTGAGGAAGGACAGAAAAGATGCTGGAAGAGCACTCTGTTTAGTTTGACAATACCAGAAGATTCATATTGATCTGGAAATAAGAAATCCATCAGCTAATCCTTCTGTGGAGATGGTGCTCATGCTGCTATAATAACCTTTGAGCAACTGAGATGTGGAATGCAATTATAGATGGTGGAATAAAAGAGATTGAATTAAATGATTGTATACCGGAATCTGTCATTTGTCAAAGAGTAAACTTTTCCCCCTTTCGTTCTAAAATATTCCTTAGAATGAAGATCAAACCAGTGCCCTAAAATGAGGGTGAAAGTTTGCCTCTGCAAGACCATGCCTCAAGTATGTTTACAGGACATGAGAATTCCAGGATCTCATAACAAAAGTTTAAATTTTCCTTCCAAGGGGTAAGTGTCCCTTCAGTCAGATAAGAACCTCTTACCTGACTGATTCCTCTCTTAGCGTCAATTGATCTTTCTCATATACAACATAAAAGTGTCACAACCACCATCCAATGCTCATCTTTCATTTCAGCTCCTTGGTTTTGTTGTTGTTTTGTTTTTTTTTTGTTTTTTTTTTTTTTTTTGCAAATATGGAGACAAAATGTTATTGTTCAAAGTATGAGAATATTTTGAATTCTAAGAAATGAAAATGAGGAAGCCATGTTGCAAAACAGGATGCTTCATCCCCTAAAATCTTCCACAGAGCAATGCATAAGTCCCTATAGACTAAAGTAAATTTAAACACCTTTTGCATTTTTATCAGACATTTCTTTCTAGGTTTTATAAAAAAAATAAGCTTAATGTGCATAGTTTCTCCTTCTAGGCTGACACAGGAGCTAATGTGCTGAAAATCTTGTGGACTCGTCACTAGGTAGAATTAGCTCATTTTTTTTCTTTTTACTGAATTAGCTACATAAAAGAAAGATCTTTTACACTCTACAATCTGCAGCCAAATGCAGTGAGACAGCTGCAGTTTTAAAGAGCATCCTTGCACTAAATGAAATCCTAACAAATGAAAGTTCAGCGCTTAGAAATATGTGTCTTTTCAAACTGTCATGTAAAATCTTTTGCCTTTAACTTGTGTTATATCAAAGTTTCCACTTATAACTAGAGCTACAAACTAGATTGATTGCCAATGTTAGAAATGGACGAGTCCTTTAAAAGCTTCTCCTTTAAAATCATTTTATGCAGTCTTCAAAGCTATAACATCAGAGATATTAACAGCCCCAGAGGCTTTATTTTAAAGACCACATAGAAAAAAGGAAATATTTTAATATTAAAAAGTCTTTTATATAACCCCCTCAGACAGGGAGAGGGGGGAGAACCTCTGCTGAACCTTTTCAAAATATGTGAGCCAGTTTTTGCAGCAGATGCTGGAGTTTCTCAGCCTGGATGTCAAATTGTATTAGCTACCCTTCTGTTGCTCCATCCACAAGAAGGGAAGCTGAGGGTGTTACTGCTGTTGGCATATGGACTGTGACAGCATCAGTATAGGAAGGTGTATCCTGGAAAGTGCAGCAGTCAATATGCAAAATATAAATCGATTCCACTTCTTTGTAGCTTTAATGGCTGTTGTCTGCCAGACTGAAGCTGCTCAGACTTGGTTACACATGCCTGATAGCACTTGGATGATATAGTAGGACTTGCTTTCAATAGACATTACCTATCTTCTGTCAAATCTTCCTCCTGTCAAATCTTTTAACCTGTCTGTGAAGCTTCACTTCCAGTAACCATGAGAATGTGAAGGGGCACTACCTTGCTGCAGGCTAAATTCCATGGAGAAGTATTTCTCTATGGCCAAGCAGTTATGTAGTAACTAACACAATGTCAATAACTGAGGATGATGAAAGATTCCCAGAATGCTCCTTAGACCTCTCTGATGCCTGACAACTCACTGTTGGGTGAGGTTTGCATTTTTTTGAAGCTCGCCCATCACAAAGTTTCAAGGGCTTCACATTCTGAATCTGATCTAAGCTTTAATTCAGCCATATTTTTTTGAGGAATGTCAGTTGTGATGTGTTGGGAGTTGCTTCAGCATGCAAATATTTTCAGGAAAAAGAGCAAACTAATAGAAATCAAAGCAAACAGTAGTTTCCATCACTACAAAGGACTAAGAAAAATAAAAGGAATGTTACAGTGATTTCACAGCAAAATCATACCAATTTCTATTTTTCAGTAGGAAAGACACCCTCAGCAAGCTTTCTGTCTAATACTCAGATATTATCATGTACAAGCAAGTATACAGTATGAGGCACTTTGCCCTTAACACTTTTTCCTCATAAGCTAAGGTAGAGCTATCATGATGACATTAAGAAACCATTTCTCTGAAGCAGCAGATGTCAAGTCATACTCACTCAGTCTGTGTCCTTACTTGACACAGGTCAAGTCAATTGACCTTCAGAGTCATTGATCTGCAGCAGAACTGAGGACAGAGCCATGCAATGACTGCTTCAACATCCACATTGAAGGGCCTTGTCACAGACTGAGTGATTGCATGCAAACCAGCTCCCTGCTGTCTATAGCCCCTCAGTCAGGTGTCTCTAACACAGAGCAATGGAACAGGAAGGCACCATTTCACTTTGCTGCAATGCTCCTGTAGTTCTATCCTGCTATTCATAGCTGAAGCCACCCATTCTGACTGAAACACAGATTTATTTCTCCCGTCCTTATTTATTGTTGGTTCGCCTTGTTTGAAAAATGGCCACTTCCCTTCTTTGAAAGACGTCTGGTATTTTCTAACATTGGCTAAGGGACTTTCTTATCAATGGCTGTTGTGTATTTGGCATCTCCATAAAGCAGCACACCTTGCTGGACCACAAGAGGAAACTGTGAGCCTGTAAATATCCCTGTTTTCTTGTCACTCTGCTCTCTAAGGATGACTCTGAGAGACAACAAGTCTGGACTGTGCTGGGAGGCAGAGCAAGGAGCGAGGAAAACCCACTGTGCTATCTCAGGGGTCTCCTCTCCAGAGCTGTCATACAAGCAATCCATATTTCCAAATGCACATTTAAGAGAAAAATGTGAATGCTTAGAAGTGTTCCTTCAGCAAGCCATGTGTCACATGGGATTGCTTTGAACTGGAAGAGAAAATATAGGGTATTAGATACCTGGGACTTTCCAATTCATGTAGCAATACACCACCTGGATCTCCCCCTGACCCGTTGTATTTTAATCCTGCTGCAAAATCTGAAAGAAAAGTTACAGTAAATTTCTGACAACCCAGCTGACAATCCCTCCAATTGGGGACCACAATTCTACCACCTGACCATCAGGCACTTCAATTTTAAGAAGCTTTCCATTTCCCTCTCCTTTCCAAGGCTTGTGCCGGAAAATGTCACAAAAGACACACAAATGAGACATGGCAAATAGATTTGTAGAAATACTTAGCTAAAAGATCTTCTGTAGCAGTTAACAGGTCTCTGCTGAAGAAAAAAGGAAAGCACTTCTCCCCACAGGGTTAAACAGATGTGCTAGGAGCAGATGCCTCAAAAATGGTAGGAGGTATGGCCAGAGTGAGTAAAATTCTTTGTCATGGATAAAAAGAAGGAAAATACAGTTCACAGTCATCTGAAAGGAAACATGCAGACCTCCACAGACTCTTAAAAGTTTTTTCCAGATGCATATAGTACTCTAAAATTCATACTCTAAAAAGAAGGTCTTGAAATATAATAAGCTTCTATGAAGCTTCAAACTTAGGATCTACATTTATCACACTTTAAATACAACAGATGGGTCCACATAATTAGCAGCTTATCTGCATACATTTGTAGATAAGAAAAGAAAATGCTTAATGAGCAAGTAGGAAGCCTGTATTTTTCTAAAACTTCCAAGCCTTTGGGCCACAGCTCTATCTTTGCCCCAAATACAAGAATTCTACTGGCATCACAAGGAGCAGTGCAGGTGGAGGATTCTTTAATCTTTTAAAAGTGAAGAAGGCTTTCAGATGCCCTGCCTCCTCATCCCCACAATTTCTGCAATTCAAAATATGAAAGGAGAAGAAAGAACAACTTTAGAAAAGAATTAGCCATACTTCAAACACTTCTAGACCATCTCGTTTTAACTTTTTTAAGCCTCCACTAATTACACAGAGTTTCACAGAGCTCCTGCTATAAACCTGACATACTTAGGTTTCTGTTGTAGCCAGAAGTTTTCAGAAGAGACAAACCATTTTTGCCAGTATGCCATGATGGGTGTGCCAGGCACAAGAAATACCAATGACAGATCATTTTACTTCTATGCTCAGAGATCAAAATTAATCTTATATAAAAAAAAAAAAAAAAGAAAGAGAAGTCAAGAGATTATATGGGCTTATAAAAAAATGTATGAAGGAGAATTTAACCTTGATTCCTGAGCATTCAACTTTCTGTGCTTTAAACTAACCACAATTTCAGCTCTGGTATCACCAATATTCATACACTGACTGAAACAAGCCTATAGTTTGTTGACTTTAATTTATGCTGCCTTGAACTATTTAAGAAACTGAACCAAAAGTCACACACCAATGAACAAGCCAGGTGACAGGTAAGCAAATAGTTATAAAGTTGTCTTACTCTTAGTCAGATGGGAATAGTACCCACCTGAATGTCACTTGCTGAACTATGGCTCCAAGAGCACTGTGAAACAAATAAGCATTTCGGAGAAACTAGAGGAGACAAAAGTTGTGGGCTGTATAGAAAATTCCAAGGGTGCAAAAAGTGAAGGAAACACTCCTGATACCTGGGGAAAGACGCAAGGACAAATGAGTGGAACCAATTAATAAATGAGGCCAATCACTCCTGTAAATCTTTCTAAGTTTCTTCTTCTTGTAATAGCTCTATATAGAGCAAAAACATGAATACTTCATATTTTAACTTGGAAATTGGGCCAGTCTTTTTAATCCACATTTTAGTAAAAAAAAAAAATTGTACTTGAAATTCTGAATGTGATAGTTTCTGACAAACTTTGGAAGGAAAGTCAGACATAAAGTTCAGATTTGAATAATGCAATTGCTGAGCAGTAGGTACAAGCAGTTACAGACATAACATGCTGAAGATGATTAAAGTCAAAAAGATGCGTCCTCAGCTTCACCATGGCAGTTCTTCTACCATTTTTTTATTTGAAGAAAATTAAACTAGGCACTGTAGGCCAGAAAGGGAAACTGGAATACTTACAGCTAGAATACCTTTTCCCTTTTCTTCTTTTCTTTTCTTTTCTTTTCTTTTCTTTTCTTTTCTTTTCTTTTCTTTTCTTTTCTTTTCTTTTCTTTTCTTTTCTTTTCTCTCCCTCTCTTCCTCCTCCACCTTCTTCCCTCATCCTCTTTTGTTCTCTCCCCCTCTTAAAAATCTATTTTTAAGAAATCATACAAAAAGAGCAACTGAACAAAAGAACTATCATGTCAATCTACATCAATAACAAGTTCAATAGGTTTTTTTGTCACTTATTCAGAAGAATTTGAATCTATTAAAAATCTGTGACTTTCAATGTATTGAAATTTAATAGGATTAAAAAATCTGAAATTTTGGATTGTTTTATTTCAGTATTTTTCATCCCTGATTTTGTTTTAAGAAATAAATTATAAATACGACCTTTTTCATATTAAATGGTTTGATTTTTCAGAGAAACTAAACATATTGACAATGATATACTCTTTCTAAGGAACAGATAAAACTTCAGCTAATCCACCACAAGAACCCGCTACAGAGCACAGAGCTTAACGCAGTATTAGCCAACACATGACAGTGCAGAGAGCAATGCTGCTGCTGAAATAAAATTAAGACACTTCTTTTAAATGAGAACCTTTTGACAAAGCCATGCATGAGGAATGCAGATTCATTTCAGGCCAGTGTTGTGCTGCATCTCTCCCTTGGTGCAGGGTAGACTCAGCTGAGTGATGACAGTGGGGGATCCCAGAGGCAGCTCCCACTCTGTGCCACTGATTCCACACCTGTGTGGCCTTGCCTTTATCTCACTGTGCAGCAACGAGACCTCACGTGAACATCCTCTCTCTGTTTGGCAATGGAAATGATGAATGGAGTTGTTTTCTTGTAAGAACACCCTGTAAGAGCTGAAATTACTAAAATGGGGTGAGCATTGCAGAGAGAGGGTCTGCCTGGAGTGCTGCACCTGGACTGGAGCTCCACACTGCACACACAGCTCAGCATCCCTGGCATCTCACAGCAGACAAGATTATTTATGCTACTGCCTTTATAGTGTTGGATCCACCAAATGGCACCTGAAGTGATTCTTTGCAGAGCCTGAGTGCCTTTCTTACCCGGGTCATAACAAACCAGCAGCTCCCAGCACAGCACAGGTGCCTATGCCTGTGCATCAAAGGCTGCTCTCCAAGGCAGTCTTCTGTCTTTAAAAAACTGGCTTTGAAAGGAGCTGTAGTGGGTCAGTGCCAAAGAACAGAAAGGACAAAATCATTCACTGTTCTTCTGTACACACAGATGCTGGTTATGTTATAAACCATTTTTCAAAGTGAGTTGCAGCTAGTGAAAATACTTCATTTGCCACTTTACCCTCTGCTCTAAATTCCTATCAGCTCTTCTTCTTTTTTCACTAACAAAAGGAAAAAGCAGGTGATGAAAACTAATATAAAGAAAATAAAGAGAAACTGTCCCTTCTCAGGAAAAAAAAAAAAAAAAAAGCAGGGATCAAACTGCTGGGGAAAAAAACATCTGCTGCCGGGTCTCATGTCTCCCCACAGGAAAAGTTAAACTCATTTCTCCAGGACTCAGTGAGACACAAATAATGGTTAGAGGAAGGCAGAGACTCACTGTGTTATTTCACTTGGCAGAAACAGTTGTGTGACCCTCCCCAGTGACAGTAAGACACCTGGATGGAGGGAGGCTTGCAGCAGCAGAACAGCTCAGCTGAGCCAGCTTGCAGCTGTATGAATGGGGTTTTAGGGTCACAGAGGGGGTGGGTTTAGTGGTAATTCCTCAGGATTGGGTTACAGCCTCTGCAACTTCAGTTACCCCAGGGGTTCTCAAATCCACAAATGCCATTTCGATGCAGGCTTGCCAGAGAAGGATTGGGTTACAGCCTCTGCAACTTCAGTTACCCCAGGGGTTCTCAAATCGCCATTTCAATGCAGGCTTGCCAGAGTAGGCAAACACACATTACAAAACCTTGTAAGGTGTCTCATTCTGCTGGCAGATATTCAAGTAGGTCTCCAGAGCAGACACCTCAAGCCCAGGCAGCTGCCACCTCTAAGCCTTGGACCTCATTTTTTCCCCTGAAGGTTGCCATTCTCGTAGGCACATACACAACAACACTCAGAAGGTAAAATAACATCGTGTGAGCTTCCCAGCTGATGGCTGCTTGCTTGAACTAGGTCTTGTTGTGACTCTCTATATCTCTTGGCTTCTTGGTCTGCTGCCAAGTAAGATGATTTTTTGGGGATAGTTTCAGGAGAGCTCAGTCCCAGCACTGCCAAAGGCTGCAGAGGATACTCTGATCCTCATGAGAGCTATGGTCACCTTCAGACACCACCAAGTCTGTTAAAGAAGTGACACAATTATCCAGGCTCAAAATTATTTCAAATTAGAGTTCATCCAAAACCATCCCTTTACTTTGCTGACAACTGTCTGCCTTAACAGTGACTAAGTACAACATTCACACAAAATCTCCACACATCATGAAAAATGTACTCGAGAAAAGTTTGCCATTGAAAGAGGAAAGCCGTTAGAACCACCTGATATGTCAAGCACAACAGAAATGAACTACATCTATGAAGGAGAACTCATAGGAGACACAGTAAGCAGTTTCCAGAACTTCAATTTTTCATTCTATTTTCTAGCTTGTCTGAGTCAAGTTCAAGGGGGACAAATGACTTATCAAAAGGGATCAGACATGAAGGAAATCAGTAATCCAGGACAGGCTGAGGAAAATCTTGTGGAAAATCAGAGTATTTTATTTCAGTCAGTAAAGAAGTGACTAGTCAAATATTGGTATGGGACTCAAAAAAAAAAAAAAAAAAAAAAAAAAAGAGTTAAAAAAATAATGCATAGGAAAGATTTTGGAGGCTGTAAAGAATATTGCGCAGAATACTTAGCATGTATAAATCCTCAAAAGCCAGAGATGCTGACAATGATGTTTGAACAAATACAGAGTAAGTTTTAGCATTCCCTTGCTGACTGATGTATTTTCCTTTCAGCATTCAGTTTCAACACAGACTGGAGAGTCATTAGACGTCAGCAGAGATCCTGTTTTGGAAATGAAGATGTCTGTGTGGGTGTAAGATTAAATGTTCTCCCATCTTTCAAATGACTCAGTGTCTGATAGACCCAAATGCAATATTTTGGTTGAAATGGTGCTTAATCCAAGCCCAGCCATAATTTTAAGCATTCATAAAGATCTGCAAAAGGACAAAGCCTGCTATCTGTCATTCTACTGACTTAGGTGATTTTACATGCCTTCTGTTCAGTGCTTGGTTCCCTTGGCCGTGTCGTCAAGACTAAGCAAAACAGCACAGACAGCAGGATTTTATAATATCCTTGACATGGCTGCTACCACCTCTAGTTATTGTTGGAAAGCTATTTGTCTGAATCCTCAATCTGTTTAGCAAATGACAA
This sequence comes from Passer montanus, assembly GCF_014805655.1. NCBI lineage: Eukaryota > Metazoa > Chordata > Aves > Passeriformes > Passeridae > Passer > Passer montanus. Next base: position 9,096,540 of record NW_024368374.1, on the reverse strand, counting down.
AAACATGAAGCTGGTAAAAGGAGAGCAGAAGGAAATTTTCTGCAAAGAGCGTGAATTGTGGTTACGGGGTGCTGCTGGTGTATTCAGGATTTGAAGTACTGTGTGGGATTACATGTGGGCATGGGTCTACAAGACTCTTTGTTCAGTTATAAGGTGCCTTGTATCAGAGCAAGAATTGCAATAGGTACACAGTATAAAGAAGCAGGTAAAAATTCACTACATTTATTCAAATTGGACTAAAATTTTGAAAGCATTACTTTTTACTTGAAGAATTTGTTTCAAAGGACCTAAAGCAATTTCATGCTGGACTACATGTCATCTGCCACCCAACAGCCAGCACAAAGCTCAGTGTGCACCTTGGCAAACTCAAAAGGAATAAGATCATTGATTAGCGCCCATCCTGGATCCCCCTGGTACAGCCAGGTGATTTTGCAGTGTAAAGATCCAGAATTAATGAACATGGAATGGTGGCCTGATTTCTGTTCCAATAACTAATTGGTGAGAAGCAGAGCTGCTCCCCCAGAGCCTGTCTGGACACACATGCTGCATCAGGCATCACTAATGAAATGAGGGGGGTTTAACACGCTTCAGCTGAACCCAGGGCTGGCATTAAGTGCTCAGACTCTGAAATCAGCCTTTCCTGAGGAGATCCCACCAGCCGTGAGGCACCATAATCACTGCTTACTTTTGAAATCATTGGCCATGGGTTATGACCTCTGGATTTCAGAAAAAAACACCTGTGACTGTGATTTGTGGTGAGCTTCCTTTACCCAAACCATTGCAGGCTGTGGAGATTAGAACAGCAATTCACCCTCATGAACTCAGCAATTCCCCCTCGAGGTATTTGATGGATGGAGTGTGTTCTTGTGGCTACAACGTGTTGTTAGGTCAAATCCACCAAGCTCTAGCAGCTACTAATACTCAGAATAGAAGAGAAGGGACTTACAGGCGTGAGGCCAGGGTGGAGGAAATCCAATCCCAAATCCCCAACTCTCACAGCTCTGCACGAACTGCTGCAGGCATACAAGGCAATGCTGCTGCCCCAAAGAGAGACTGGGGGAGCTGCCAGCACCCACTTGCAAACTCCCAGCCCTGCCCCAGCCAGCAGCTCCAGGGCTGAGCCGCACTGCTCTTTCCCAGCTGGAGCCAGGGGTTGTGCTACAGACCTTCCCCAGGGCTGAACCCAGCCTGCTGTGGGGAGGCAGTGCAGAGGGGCAGCTCAGCCCCACACACTATGAAGCTCAAAAGTCATCGGGCAAGCGTATTCTGGAAACAATTACAGTTTCCTTTCTCCAGGGAACAAGGCTCTCAAATATTGTATTACCTTTCTTCCAGCAAACCCCATGATATTTATTTGCTGTTACACAGTGTATACATTACCTACATGAATCTAGCGCTAAACAGTGTTACAAAATGAAAAAGCAGATGATAGTGTTGTCCAACAGCATTAAGCTATAAAATGAAGGCAGTTTTGTCAAGTAAGTAAAGCACCAAAATTGAAAATGAAACAGTTCTGCAATGAAAGTGCAGCAAGAGAGAAACAATTATTGAGTAATTATTTCTAGCAGGATTATGTGATAATTGGCCCCTGAATCAAAAATGAAAACCCCATTGACTTGTTAAATAATTATTATAAATCAAGTGAAGTAAAAAATATGGGGTTTTGGGGTATTTTTAGTATTTGCCAATAAAACAAAAAATTCCAAACAAATTTATTTCTGTGTCAACACTCTGAATAACAAAAACGCTCATTTTTTGGCAGATTCACACAAGCTGCCCTGTGCTGAGGTCAGCCGTTGTGTGTCCCAGCACTTGGGCTTGCATGGAAGAAATAACTATTCAGTGAAACAAAGAGTGAGAGAGACTGCCTGGGAGGGGAAACTCCTATTTTTCCATCTAGTGCAACAACTATTTAAGTACTTCATATTTAATAAAAGTTTCCACAAGTAGGACAGAAACCAGCCCCCAGGGTATGGTTTAGCTTTCCCAGGGGACAGAAGCTTGCACCTCTCTGGCATTGAGAGTAATACCTGGTTTGGGCTCTCACTATTCCCCCCCCTTGGTGACCCTCATCCTGAAAATGTCTTCAGCAATCCCAGGGCAAGCTCCCAAATACTTTAAGGATGACTAAAAGTCATGCTTTTCAACACAGCAACTACTTGGTGGGGGGAAGGGGTAGGAGGGATGCTGCTTGGTGCAGAGACTTGCAGGAACTGGACTGAGTGCTGTGTGGGCCTAATTTTGTCATCATCTGGTTCACTGGCTGCTGGGCTTTCGTTAATCAACAAGAAACACCATGCTCGGGTAATTTGGAAAAGTCAATTTGTTTTGAGCTTTCACTTGCTTAGAAACAACCCTGGATGAAGAGAACAGCATGGCTAGAGCGAGTCTTAAAAACAGGCTTTCAGCAGCAACCCCTGTTGTCAGGTGTCAGACAGCAGGGGAGTCCCCTGCTAATGCCTTTTACAAGCAAATCCTCTCCCCTCACTGCAATATCTATCTGTATCACAGTTATTGCTTTCCTGACAATTCCTCTGTCTCTCCAAAGAGATAATTGAAATGTCCTGCTGTTTCTCTGAGTTTGTCCTTTGAAGCCCATTAAATCTTACTCAGCTATGTATACCTTAGAGAAAATAAACTGCTATGCCATGATTAATCATCTCAGATCTCGGCTTATTTGGGAGGTGGAGGTGTACTGAGAATGACTGAGGATGTTGAAGGGTATTAAAGCAAATTGAACAAGAAGGAGAAAAATGAAAGCCCCTGTGCACTAACTAGAAGAGGGGGAATAAACAGCTGAAAACAAGGATTAGGAAAAAAAAAGATCCACTACCCAAACAGAACCTCTTCCTACTACTTGCACAATGATGTCTCTGAATATCCCACTGATCTTAGGGAGAAGGTGAAAAGGAAAACACATGGAAATGATTAGTCACATGAAGGAAGACACTTGGATAAACAGTGATGAATACTGTGTCAGCAAGGGAAGGCAGTCTATAAGGGAAAGCAGAGCTTCTCTGTAAGAAGGAAAGGAGAAAATTATATTATTAAATTCTCATACTTAAAATTAAAAGAGAATAATAGGTTTAAGGATTGGAATCCTCTCCTTTAAATAAACCCCTCAAAAATCTGAAAAGGATATTGGTCTAATTGTGCCTTACTTTTAAATATCCTGGGTCCAAGCAACTATCACCCTAATTGACTTTGAAATTCCATTTTCAAGCAAAACCCGCTGTTGTAACAGCTGCTTCTGGAAAATGTATGTGCCTGAAATGGTACATACCTGCTATGCTGTTCCAGTGGCAGTGATCTAGCACAAAAGCCACTGTGGAGTTAGACCAGATGGCAAGACAGAAATAGGAAGTTTCTGCAATTTCTTTAAATAAAGAACAACTAGGGGAAAAGCAGAGAAAGCTAAGAAAAAGCAAAGTGCACAGCAAAAAAGAGAAAAGTAGCAACGTTTGGTGGATAATGAAAGGAAATGCAACTTGAAATCAGTGTGAGACAATCACTCCTTATCTGCACACAATTAACAGATAACTTGGACATCAAAGGCAAACTCTGCTTTTTTCAATTTGCATATGCTTGTTAACACAGATTTCTTCATCCAGTAACTTTTCCTCAGTTTGACTTTTCAGATAACATCCTATGGCTTCTGTGCCAGTTATTGGAAATGAGAAACCACTACATCTTATTTTTTATTTGCAAGGTTCCTCTCGCCTTGCTTTCCTTGTTAGGCAGTTTTCACACAAAACTTTCACTCTCACAAGAGGTGCTGCTGCACAATAATTTAAAAGGTTTCCTGTAGGACCAAGGTCTGAATAGCTTATCCCATACACACTTGTGGTGCCCTAGTGTTGCCACAGAAGGACATGCAGTCCATGTCAGACCAAAGTATCAAGAAGGAGTTCAAAAATCCAACACAAACCTCCTCTGAGGTGCAGTGACCTTGTCTTCCTAAATCATCTTGTTTAACCTCTTCTTTATGGACAGACCACCATAGCCCTTGTTTTTATAGTTACTTTTAAACAGTGCCCAGTGGCCCCGAGAAATCCCGACTCCAACCAAAACTGTGCAGTGCAGATTGGAGCAGTGAGAGTCACTATCAGCCACTGACCACGCCGTGTCTGGCCCAGGGCCAGCACCATTTGCCTTGTTCTGCTTCCTCCACAACGGGCCTGGGTCCCTCGGCCACAGTCACGTCAGAAAATAGGATCATATTAAAAGGCTCAGGACGGGTGCCAAAATGATACATGAGCTATTCTGAATCCCTGCAATCAGCTTAAATATTACAAAAGAGCAAGCTGCATCGTAGTCTACATACCCTCTCCCACTTCATTTATTTTATATTAAGCAATACATTCCTTAAGTTACTACGGAAATCCTTTCTCTGAGCACCATAACTAATTAATCCCTCTGCAAATGGATAGTGTTGGTCCAGAGAAACTGCAAATATGGTGCTTGTCAGTTCACTTGATAGTGCCTGATATATATGGCAAAACCTCAACTTCTTGGTCACAGTTGCATCAACACTTAGACAAATTAAAGTCCTCGGAGTTACAGGGGAAATATGTCCAAGCCATAAGCAAGCATATAAAAGTTATTTCTATTTTATTGATTCCCTGAGCTGGCACTTAGTCCCATGCCTTTCAGAGATGTGTTGCCACTGCATATTACAAACATGCCTCTTGTTTGGTTTCACCTTCCCCTCAACAGCAGCTGCCTTGGTAGTAAACAGGGGACGTAAACATGAATCCTATCCTGCAATGAGCACACATCAGAAAAAAGGCATTGTCCCCACTGGCCATCATGTCACAGCTTTCAAGAAGTCCCAGGAACAGTAGCATTTTGAGGCCAAGAATTGCTAAATGATTAAAACTCAACCAGATGCACTGTGCAGCAGAAGCAAATGCCTCTGTGGAAAATTCACGAAGGTTATCCTTTGAAAATGCTAATCAAAAGAAAAATGATTTGCTTTGGTACCAGCCATTCTTTAAAATAACAAAGAGTGTGCTCATTTGGATTGCAAGACTATTTGTGTAAGGACAGGAAGAACATGGGTTTAGCATAATGATGAGGTCATGTTGTCAGAAGCCAGCCCAGACAAACATGTCCCCAGGGGCCACCAGTTTAAGGGACAGAAAGCATCACCATGCTGGACTTCAGGGATTATATTTTTGCTCTGCAAACAGCACGCTCCACTCTGCATCACTGAAAACTTTTTCACCATTCAGCAACACGTGTGCTTTGGCACTGCAAACTCTATGAGTTTCTCGAAACACCAATGAATAATAGGTGTTGTTGATAGGCATTACAAGAGGCATGTGCTCAGTGTTTTAACCAAATATGGTTGGCCTTGACATCCAGGACTCTAGCTGTGGGCACTTGCCAAAACAGAGAAGACATTATCTTTGTTTTCTAGTAGTTCATAGTGAAATTCCCATCTTTCTCCAAGCTTGTCGTTCTTAAAGATGCTACCAATGAGTAGAAGAGCAAGAAAACTCTACTTGCAGATCAGAACTTGACCAGAATTTGGAAATTACTTCTAATACAGAGCTTCCACAGAGACCATGCATTTCTCAGAATGTGCACAGCCAAAGCCTGACTTCACCAATTGTCCAGGGAGACAAAGCAGGTTTAAGTGCAAAACTGTAAAAATATATTACTGTACAAACAAATATTGGTGGGAGAGTGCAGTCCTCAGAAATATATCTCTGCAGAGGTGAGGCAGTGTCATGCTGAGGGCTGCCCAGAGGTTTTGAGATCTCCATTCTTGAAGGTATTTAAAACGCACCTGGACACAGCCTGAATAACCTGCAGGATTTTTTTTTGAGCAGGGGCTTGGGCTAGAGAACTCCAGAGGTCCCTTCTCATCCCTGTAAGCCTGTGCCTCTGTTAAGCCAGGCAGAACTGAGCAGCTGCACCTCCGCAGAAGTATCTGTTTAACAGCAGAAGAAATAGAGAAGCAGGAAACCACTTAAACATTCTGATTCCATATGAGCACAGTGTAAGTGTTAGCTGCATGTTACAGCTCCAGGAAGCACATTGCCAAGGGCTCCAGCAATATACCCAAACCCACACAGTAAAACCAATGTATATCCTGAATTTCAGGGCTTTTCAGTTGATGACCTTGACCTTAATCCTTTATTCCATGCCATATCAGAAGAATCAGGGATTATTAGACCATGACAGTTAATGATTCATATTTTGATCTCATTCAAAAGAGTTGTTTGAAGTGATTAACTTATTTCTGCATTGCAATTTCATTCATATGCAGTGGAAAGGTGGAGCATTCTATAAAATGGAAGCAATTAGAGCCTGTGTTTTTTTCCAACCAAGTGACCCCCATCTCCTTCTAAGGGAATGTAAACCAGAATTAAGATGATTCTAGGCAGAAAAAAACCAAAACACCAAAACTAAACTATAACAGTAATTCATACTAGTTGGCTCTAGATGAGGTACTGAATTCAGATGATGAAGTCAATTCCTCTATCAAAGGGTCTTATTAAACCAGAGTGTGGGAATACCCTCCTGTGATAAAAGCACGTATTAGTCAAGAAATAACTTCCAAGGATGGCTGCTGCCAATGAACATAAATCAAGAACTGCAATTGATTAACTAATTTAAACACTAAAGACAGCTTTGGTTGCTATGGCAATGAAAGAAAGGTCAAAACCCTGATGAACTTGGAGGCTCATAATCCTCTGGGGATTTCAGAACCTAGTCTGGAAATATATTAAAAGGTATAATGCTAGCCAGATTGCCTTGTAATAGCTTGGCTGTTTTTTCAGCTGGAAGACAGACTTTGCAGCATGTTTCATACCAGTCTCCAGTGTGCAGCTAGCTTCGACTAGCTGATATCTTTTCAGCATCAAAAATCAGCTGGGATATCTGAAAGCCTCAAACATTTCCTCTGTGCTCCATTGTTGGCGTGTAACTACTCTCAGATTTCAGTTCCCTTTCTCATCGAGCACTTTTATTATCAAGTTCTTATTGCTAAGTTAGCTTCCTGGGTAGCTGCTCCTAAATTCATTGTACTTTTCATCCTACATACTACTTAGAGGTTTGATTCAGAGCCTTTTGATGCATAAAAAGCCACTGCAGAAAGTGGCAGAAAAGCAGGACCTGAACATCCCAGGAGAAACCAACACAGGCCACTGAGCTCAGTGATTCACTGTGTTTGCAGCACCCGAGGATGTGGGGAGTGATACTTAGGAAACCTCCTGGCCAAATGTTACACCTGACTGCTGTTTGACCTCTACTGTCTCCAGTAGGACTTCATTAGGATTCTCCTGCTTTTACCCACCCAACCCAGAGAGCAGCAAGGAACTCAGAAACTCTGCCTGTGTTGTGTCCAAATTCAGCTATCACTGAATAACAGGTATCTGTGAGAAGCAAGCAAATATTAAATGACTGTGTGACCACAACATCCTTATTGTGTAAAGCATTTGCCACATTTCAATAATATATAGACAAGCCTTTTAGCCTCCTTTTGGAAAACATGCTTTTCATTTCAGGACATACTAAACAGTCATATGTTTTGTGTTTGAGTGCAAACACTGATTTCTCTTGTCAAGATGGTAGGCAGTTTTTCTGAAGACAGAACTACTCCTGTGCATAAGGGCTCTGCTGTTTCAAAATAAATGCTGTTTCTATGAGGAATTTGTCAGAACATCAAGATTAGCTGTTATTCCCTATTGCATTTGTAAAGACTCAGATTACATTCCAATCCTACTTTCTAGAAAATATCAAAGCATGCTTTCCTCAGTTTTTAATTAAGATGTTTATCTGTAATTGGTATTACATTAGTATTGTATTGTTTGTTAACCAAGGTAGAATCCACATTTGTTCTGTCTAAAACCACAGCCTCCAAAATTGCCAGCTGCAAACTGGCAAAAACCTTGAGACAAATGCATTCTTGATCATTTGTCTTTAGACTAGTCCCTTAAGCTTATTTACTTGTTATTGGGTTTCAAATATTTTAAAAGCTGATCAATTAATTGTAGGTGTGTTCTTCTTACCTACCATGGGGTAACTACAGACTTCACAAAGACTATAGAAAAAGTCATATTTGATGAGTATCACAGAGCAAATCAGGACAAGAGGGAATCAGTCAATTCATTGGCTGAAGGACATTGAAAAGATTCATGGTTTGAGGATGACACTTGAAGATTTGTGTTACAATGACACTCTAGACAGTGCCTGATTCACCTCCAGCACACAAGCACAGGGCACCAGAGAGCATCAGCTAGAGATGTCACTTACTTTGAAAGGAAAGCATCCAGTTGGCTGGCTTTGCTCTTCCTAACAAGAAAACACTCTGGGTCAGCTCCACAGAACATCAGGCTCACTTGAATATTAAGTATTTTAATGGCCACATATCTTCATCCTCTCTTTTTCCTGCCCTGAATCCATGCAAGCTTTTGTGACAGCTGCATACTATTTACTTATGTGAGAGCAGATTATGGCCCACTTGGGAATGTCAGTCTTGATGCACAGAGCTCACTCTGCAATGCTCCAGCAAGAGCAGAAGTATTGAGCTTTCCACCATAAAACTGGAGGGTGCTGGGAAGAATTCTCCCATGAAATTTATAGTTATCAACATATCTACAACCTTCGACCTTACTGCACAGTCTTCATATGCTATAAACCTCATCTCCATCCACAGGAGATCTGCTGGCCCTGAGGGAATGAAGTTTTCCCTGATAACCACACTGGTATCCACTTCTTTTTCTTTCTTCAGAGGAGGGTGTAGTAGTTTGACCCTGGCTGTATGTCAGACACCTACCAAAGCCACTCTGTCACTCCCCTCCACAAAGGGACAGAGGAGAGAAACTATAGCAAAGGTTTGTGGGTTGATACAAGGTTCATGAGAGATCCCTCACTGAATACCATCACAGGTAAAACAGCCTCAAAATGGGGTTATTAATTGAATTTATTACTAACAAAATCAGAACAAGATAATGATAAGTAAAATAAATCTTAGAAACATCTTTCCCCTACTCCTCCTCCATCCCATCATTACCTCCCACCCCAGCACCACAAGGAGAAGGAGAATAGGGGTGGTCAGTTCACCACACGTTGTTCCTGCCAGAGGGGAGAGCCCTGTGCATGTGCCCCCCCCCACACCCTGTGGTGCCCCTCATGGGGCTGTTCCAAAAGCCTTTGGCCCTTCTCTGGTGTTCCTCAGGGTGTGGTTCAGTGTATGATCCTTACGAGTGACAGTATCTGTGGGTGGCAAGGGTGGGGAACAGAGATAGAAAACATACAAGCTACCTGTGGACTCTATATCCCTAGCTTTCCCTATTCCCTGACTTTACTTTCCCCCTGTGCCCAATTTCCTCCTCTTGCCTTTGGTCTCGTCCCCTGCCAGCAGCAGCAGGTGATGTCCCTGCCACCACTGCCGTCCCACATTACGGCTGTCCCATCACAAGAGGAATGCCTGGGTTCCCCCCCTCCCCTCTTCCCACCCACGCCCAGCTACGTGGCACTTGCCAAGGTTTACACTGCAGGAATGTTAATAGGAAAAGCCAGTTGAGCCAGGCAGGCCTTCAGCAGATTTTCCGCTCTGTGCTGCTGGCAGGAGAGACATGGAGCTCTTGGAACGTGGGCTGGTGACTGGGGCTCCTCGACTGCCAGGCAGCCCAAACGCTGCGGGTTTATCGCCTCGCCCGGGGACACAGGCGGGGAGTGATCGCTGCCACAGGTCACAGGAGCTGTGTGTGTGCCACAGAACCCTTCCAGCAGCCCACGGCTGTGCACTCTGCATCTTGCAGACATGGAAGTGCTATAACAAGTTTAAACAGTGTGGTTTCACCAAGCAAAGGGTGAGTTTGTGTAACATTTAATAGTCTGATTTTCTTCAGACTTTTTTCTTAAAATACATTTGGTTACTATAACTGTTAAGCTGCAGGTCACTGAGTTTCATTAAGAGATTCTGGTTGCCATTAAATAATTTTAAATAATTTTACCTAATTTCACATTCCAGAGGCATCCCCTCAGCCAAAGTTTGCACCCAGTTCAATGAGCACATGAGCAGAGGGTTGAAGCCCACCTACATTCCCACCTGGCCCAGCATCCTGGGTGTGATGGCCTCAGTGGGGACTGGCATTCAATGCCATTGCACGGGGCAGGTGCCTAAAGAAATAAGGAAGGAAGTCCAGCCCACATCCCACACACCCTTGTCTGTCTAGGATGGGTTAAGACCCAACCCACTGTCTCTTAACCCCCCTAAGCTTGAGCCAAACAAGATGCTTTCCACAGAGCCCAAGAGGAAAGCTGTGGATGAACTGGAAGCTGCTTCTTGTGGTGAACTGGGAGACAAGGGAAATGACAGAGGATGATGAGGCCAGGTCGCATTTTTAGCCTGGGCACCAACTAATTATTTTCTAATAATTTTATATTTTGCAGTGCTCTTTGCCTCTGGTTCTTTAGTATCTTGTATGGAAGAGTTACACACACTATTTATTACCATGGACCACCCAATCACTTTTATGTGACAAATATAGCCTTCTCAAGAAGTCAGACCCAGCAGGGAGTAATTCTCAGCTGTTCACAAGTATTTAAAAGAGCTTCTGCTTTGATAAAGGAAATACTACAAACCTGCTTTGGTCTAGAACGTTGCCTCAGTCCCACCAGAAAAACTGGCTTATGCATACTATCCTTGACTCCATAATTCCTTGACATGATTCAGTAACCCTAAGCAAAGGCAGCATGTTACAATCCATTGCTGGACCTTACCCCACCAGCTCCAAATTGTTATAATTTATCACTAACCCCAGGCAGTCCAAGTTTATTCCATTCAATATACACTGACATTCACAGTCATGGAATATTTGATGGTTTTTGCCAGAGTTTCCCATTTTCAGAATATGTTTGAGCTACACATTCAGCTAGCAAATCATGGTAACAATATTAAGACAAAAGCCATCTTATGCAGTTTGGGCACAGGCCAGTTTATACAGCAGAATCTGATGTGTCTAAGCCTTGATGGATGCTCGCTACATAAATTCCCCTAGTAATTAACCTGGACTAATAACTCCCAACCAGGCTTAGGAGACCACCCTCTTGCTCTCCCCAGCTACAGACTCATCATTTAAATGCTTTAGTGGCTGCTCCTGGCAGGCTGGGGAGGAATGAAAGCATAAACATTTCTGAGAGTGAGGGAGAAGGTGGTGAGGAATGAAATCACATCTCAGTCAGTCCCCAGTTGATATATTATTTTTGTAAGAATGGTATGTCTTGTTCATTTTGCCGATGTGAAATAGAAAAGAGGATGTGGGATATAGAGGATGAATTGATAATGGTGAGAATGGAGGAATTCCTAATGACAAGACAAAGCAGCTCTGGAAATCTTCTTGACCAATTTGCCTGTAAAGGTCTAGCAGGCTTGATTCTCCATTATGCTGGAAATTTCATCTTACTCTGACAAAATAAGTGAGCTTTGCTAACCACTAAGATGCTGCATTTTTAGAAATATGAAAATCTAAGAAGAAAGAAAAATCCCAAAGGTAATTAAAACCAGGAGAAATCACCCTTCTGCTACCTATGTAGGGCTCCCCTCCCTTCCTCCCTCTCTCCCTTTTGCTGTGCCTTCTTAAGGAGCAGACACAAGGAGCAAAGAGAATAAAGGCTGTCGTGCTTATGGTCCTCAGGATAAGGAGTGCATCAAGGGCATAATTGGAGTGTGCTGCTCTCCTGTCACTTGCTTTCCAAAGCCCATAGAAAGATAAGCATAAATTAGAGCAGCTCTGAAGTGGCTATCTTCATATCAGGGGCTGACAGTCCTTGCAATACTCTCTGAAAAACACTGGACCCAGGAATTTCCCATGGCAGCTTATGCTATCTTTACCTTTCCATGGCTTCCCCTATCACAAACACATACAATTATACCCAGTGCACTTAGCTCACCAGTGGGTTTGTGATTGGGAGGGAATAAAGAAAAAAAGGTGCTTTAAAATGCACTCCAAACATACTTTAAAAGCATAAGCACAGGATTTTGTTCCTTTGTGCTCACCAGCCTCCCAGGCCACAGCCACAGCAGTGTGCAATACATGTGGTTAAACCAGCAAGCAGCAAAACGTGTGTGTGGAAGAACAGGAAGACATTTGTAAAGGTTTTGAGATGATCCTTCTAGAGATGGGTCTTTGAAACAGATGCAGTAGGATAGAAGCTCTTCCTGAACTGTAAGAAGAAAATTAGGGATTTATTGGGTCATGTTAAGGACTCCCCTAGTTTCCCATCCAGCCATCTGAAGAAGGACAGAGCAAGTCTGTTACAGACCCTTCTCCAGATCATTTCTCCAGGCTTGCAGACTCTGCAGCTCAAGGACTTTCTGAGCCAGAGGCAATGCCCTTATACTCAGCAGCCCTTGGGGGATTTTCCTGCCATGAATTACTCTCATAAAAGAGACAGTTCAGCATTTTAAGCAATGCTATGCACGTTTCTCACTACCTGGGTAAAGGAACACCTCCTTTTGTTTGTTTTGAACTCACTGCCTGCTAATACTTTTTGATGCCCTTCAGTTTTTCTAATGAATAGGAGAGTCTTTTATTCACTTTTCTTTCTTTCACTTTTTTTTAAAGTCTTTCACATAACCTTTTCAGTAACCTCTTTTCCAGGCTTGAAAATCCTACCTACTTAGCCCTTATGTAGAAGCTATTCAGTAAATTTTAGCACATATTACAACTTTTATTAAACTTTACCTTTTTTTTTTTCACATTCTAGTCCATGTTTTTAGGGAAGGAGGGGAAAGAGAACCAACGTAAAACACAATATCCACAACCTGTGGAAGCCACAGTCTAATTGATGATCTGGTATGCCCTGGCATCTTTCTCCCACACAGAATCTGGATTGAGCCATCCCAGCCCCTGCATTGTAATTATGCTTCCAAGACCTGAATATTCAAACATTTTTAATGAAAAAACAGCAGTTCTTGAAGAGGTTTAACCCATCTCCCTCTTAACTCCGAAGAATTTTCTGGTTCCTTTGCTCACAGGTCTTTGGTTCTTCCAGTAGCTGTGGTATTCTCAGTAAAGTTCTGAAGGAACCCCCAGGAAGCCTTAATAGGTCTTCAGGTTCAGCACCTTCTGGGTTCTCTCTGTGGTACAGTTGGTCTGTGTCTCCTCTAGACTTCAGCCACACAGATCATGCCCCCTCCACACTTGTCTACCACCATCCAGTATTATACTATATTATACCTATATTACATTTCAATGTGCTTCATAACCAAGCAACATGAAAGCTTCCATTAAATCTTTTCTTTCTCTTCCCAAAAGATCTACTTGGCTACAAAGAGGTTCCCATTGCTGCCCAGACCTTGTCTCCCTCTGGTCTCCTCTGGTCTCCTCTCCTCTCCTTTCTATGCAGGTGCAATCACTGAGGCAATCTTCCTTACAAATGAGTAAGTTTGCTGAAGGTGTTCCAAAGCATTATGGTGAGCTGGGAATTAACAAAAACAGAAAGTGCAATAAAATGGGATATGCAATATATGAAAAGTATTGATTGTGCAGCTGACATTAAAATATTTTAAAACTTTGTTTTTTCTATGCTTGGAATTGATTATCACCTGATTTTGGACAAAGCTTTTGTTCAACATAGCAGTTCAAATTTCTTTTGGCTGTTTGTGATCAGCTGTGTATGTTTGTGTTTGCCTTTGTGCTGTCTTTCAACAACACAGATGAAAGTCTATCAGAGCATTAAGTATTATCAGTTATCACTGTGGCTATATAAAGAGATTTGAGGGCCCTGGGTCTGTTAGGATTTTTACATTTAATTGTGTTCACCTTGAGAAGGAGAGTTACACAACTACTCCATTTCCATGCAGACAGGATTTCTTGTGAGCAGGAACTAGCACTTTGGGGGGTTCATTTGCATAAAGCCTTATTAATAAAGCAAAATCATTTGATCAGATTACTGAAATTCTAACGAAAGAAAGTTTGGATGTTGTAAGGAATGTGGATTCCACCTTGACAAATCACCTATGTTCTTTCTTGTTGATTTAGCATTGTAATAAAAGACAATGGTCTGGGGTTTTGTTTTGCTGGGTTTGATTTTTTTTTCCTTTTTCCACTGGGTTGTAATAATTTACAACTGATTTTTTATTTCCTTTCACATAGTGCCCTGGAGCTGCCTCCAACTTTTTCACCTGAAGCAGTAAGAATTTGGATCCTTTGTTACACAGAAATAAATGTAATATTCATCGTCCAATGTGTGAGGGTGAGGACTGGTGTGAGACCATTCAGACTCAAGGCAGCCTCTGCATTCCCTCCTCACTCAGGTTTCCTCTCCTCTATCACCAGCAGTTTGCACTGTCCTCTGTGAGACTGGGAATAAAAGCATCACTGCCTCAAAGGGACTGCTCTGTCCTCTGTCACAGAGAAACCAGGAGGTTCTGGGAAGTGTGGAACCTTTAGCAAGATGGGCACAAGCACCTAAAAGACACAAGTCCTCTTCTTTGCAGTGGCTGAATATTCCCCAAGGGCCTCTTTGGAGATGCAAGGCTAAAAATGACCTCTGGCTGCCATGGATTCACGGCAGTGTGGCTGGTAAGGACACACGGATCAAAACCACCGAAGTCTTTGGAACCTGGCTTTGGAACCTGCAGGACCTCCAGCTGGAAGTCAGATGGCAAGTTCTGCCCCAATGCCTAAAGATTGTAATGAAGCTCTCCTCACTCCTTTTCACCTGCACCTGCCCATACCTCACTTTTAAGAAGTCTCCATGGAATCTCCTTAGGCACTGAACAAAACAAAGCCTACATCATGACTCCATACAAGACTAGGCAGAATAATTGCTCACTTTAATTTGTATCACTCCTTTGTCCCATCTCTCCACCCTGTCATAGCAGGTAACAAACCTATCACCATTTAAAGCCAAAGGGTTAACAATATCATGCATTTCAATCCATATTTGGCACCCAAATAAATAGACGTCACAGGAGGGGCAAGGATCAGAGGAGATTAAAAAGACTCCACACCTCAAAATACCAAATGCCTTTGCTTCAGGGTTTTATGACATTTATGACATTATGGCAATGTCAGGTTTTGGATTAAAGGTGCCCAAGTCCATAAACTCAGCAGAGGAAATATTCTCACTGGCAAACAAAATAGAGCCAATGGAAGAGAGCAAAGAAAGCATGAACCTACTCCCATAGTGAAAAGATCTTGCCTCCCCCTATATTTATACTTGATACACCATTTCAGTAGCAAATGACAACTGTAAAATCTCAACAGAATACTGCTCAGGACAGGAACTTGCATTCTACATGAGGGAAAATGATATTCAGCTCTTAAATGACAGAGTATGGAGTTGTTCCCTAACATTGAACTCGCAATGTTGAAAACAAGTTAATCTCACAAACAAAAGACAAGGCTACAAGAAAGCATCTCATCCCTGTGCTGTTACTAATGATAAATGTATGTGCTCTCAGCCTTGGCAATACAGTGCACTCTCCCCAGATGAGTAATATGCTCAAACAACCAGCCCTGGAGACAGGAAATGGACAATTTATTTCACCTTTATTTAATGGTCAGCAAACAACACATTACAATTAAAACAGGTCCCATCTTTCATGCCATGCACAAGGACTTTAATCTCATGGGTCTACACTGTAAAGCCAAAGGGAAATTTCTGAGGAAGTTCATTAGTAGAAATGACCTTTTACAAATGAATTAAAATATATGTACACTGGCTGAGACTCCAGCTTGGAACATAAGCTCTTGCAAGGGAATAAGAAACTCCTCTGCTCCTTATTTTCCTCCTGTAGTTATGAAGATGCAGCATTAAACATGTCCCCTCCCTTTACAGATCTTGTAGAATGAGAAAAGATGAAGAAATCTTCAAACCTAATGGCCAGTAACATAAGATTCTTTACTGTTTATTCGGGGCATCAGCAAATTGTGTCCCTGGTGCCTAAATATAATAATTACTTTTTCTGGGGATGCTGCTGAAGGTCATGGATGCATGCTCACAAGACTACAGATTATGTCCATTCAAAAGGTTAAAAAGAGTAGGAGAGGCACCAGATCAGGAGACCTCCTGACTACTCACTAACTGCTCTTTTCTGCAGAATTTGCAGATTCATCTTTTTTTAAATGTTTCCTACAGGCAAAACTTCAGAAAGGTCCAGACACTCTTCATAGGAGTCTCAGATTGGGGGGTGGGGTGGGGGGGTTGTGTCATCAGCTCGACTTTCATAGGAAAAGTTACAAAATAAAGATCCTCTTGGGCTTCCACCATGAACAGTAAAAGTATATGGAGAAATGCTAAACATATTCATTTGTTTGTTATAGGTGAAAAATATCCAGGTTTTGTGAAAGTAGAAAAAAGCCCAAAACAATATTAAAAAATACCACAACAGTTAGTTAATTTTAATTTTTTGTGCCAATGGAAACCAGATACTTTCTGATAATGATTGTTTTTTGTATTGATATGCATTAAGACAAACTGAAGCATTTCCAGTGCTGGTGCAGAGCAACTGGTCCTTCAAAACACACAGAAACAAAAAAAGGTACCTTGGGTTTATGTCCTTTGATTTTCTGTTTGTTGCAAGTTTCCAGTTTTTGTCAGGTAATGATGCTGCAAAACAATGAAGACTGCCTGCACAACACAGAGTTAGTGATATTTACAGCAGGAAAACCCAGTGGCAAAATTCCAATCTCCTCTAAGGATTTCAGTTCTCTATTGAACACTTCAGTGCTGGGCCATAACTAGTTACAGAGAAAGTAGACCTCATCCACTCCAGTGACTGTTTTCATTTAGTTCTTTTGCACAACGCTCAACAACACCCAAACGAAACCAAAAAAAACCCTGAAAAAAGTCTTTGATATCACTTAGACATTCCTGAATCCAACAGAGTACATGCTTAAATTTCTGATGTCTCCATCTCTCCAAGCCAGTCAGATGCAATCTGGAAGCTATGTAGTCCTATTAGTCTGGCTCCGTGCTTGAACTAATTATGTAGAGACACAGCAGTTCTGTGATTTCCAAATACAGATGGAGAATCTTCAGTTGGCTCAAGCTGCACGTAATGACCTTTATGCACATTGGTAAGACACTTAGAAAAAATAGGCAGTATTGCAACATATACAAATAACAGACTGGAATATGACTTTGAACGGCTCCATATTGTGCAGAAACTTAAAAGCAAATATCTCACCTGGCAAGGGATTTGCATTCTTTAGTGAAATACTCATAGGAACAACAGACTGGACCTCTTTTCCAGAAGTCTAAAGAACAGCCCAGCAGTTATATTTAGTCTTGGTGCTATTAAACCAGTAATGTCTCCTTCATGTTTTTCCTCTAGTCACACACTGATTTTCTCATTTCCTGAAGTCCAGTTGAATTCAAGTTTTTATTACATATGCTGTGCTGCAACAATCTGATTTTTATGGAAGACTTTTCATACACACAGAGAAAGGTACAATACACACACACACACATACACATGCTGCAGTTGCTGTACACCGGGAGGATACTCACTTCCACATGGATGTGACCACCTGGTGTTCCTTTGCAGTCAACTGAGAGAAACCTTTTGGTGCACAAACTGGAGTTTCTGCACCAAAACAAGATGATTCAAATCACCCAGATGAATTAGAGCCCAGGAACCCCTTCTTCTAGAGTGCATGTAGACATCTGTTTCAGTCATAATCATAATGATGCAAGCATTCAAAGCTAGGATGAGTCCCCAGCCTAACATTTTAGCCTAAGTATCTTTGTAACTTACACTGTTTCTAGGGCCATTGGTTATCAGTTTGACTCCATCTCATAAATACATGATACATTCTACCTTCTTCTGATACTAAGTACACTAAGTATAAGAAGGGTAATTTGTAAGTAGGGTTTTGTCATTAGACAGCAACACATGGGTCAGATTCTAACAAGATCTGGTTTGGCAAGAAGGCAAGAAAAACTGGGATTGAGACTTCTGCATATAGATAAGGAAAAGGTACCTCTTCTTGGATCCCTTCTTCACTGTGACTCACCACATCTGCAGCCTCCCTGAGGAGGTTCTGCTTTTAGGAAGTACCTGGCGATCAGCGAGTCACAAAGGTGGTAGGAGGTAAGGCTATAATGGTCCTGCTCTCTCCTAGCCACTGAATCAGGGACACAGTTCATCCCTGAAGGCTGCATAAAAGCTAGGTTATGTACCAGGTGGGTTACCTACCTTCTGGCTTTCCTCATTTAAGGATGTACAACATCGGGGCATCTTAGGATGCAGAGGAATTTATGTGGCTTTTTTGTGCCATCTGAAAATACCACTTCATAAAATTTAGAAAGAGTTTCCAAAGCAATCTTTTCAAAGCTATCAAAGCTTGGAAAGGTTTTGTTTCGAAAGACTGAAACAATTTTCGGAAACTGTCACCCACAGACTTTAATTTTTCAATCACATGATATGTCTGTCTGCAACAGCATCTACCATAGTGCTTTCTTAAGAGCTACCAATAAATAATGGATGGCTCACTCATTGCCTTAATTCTCTTTAAATAAGTAAAGAGGCTCTGAGCACACCAAATTACCACATCATTTCTGATGTCCTAATGGAGTCCCCACTTAAATCAGTTTGAGACAGGAAATCAGGAAAGTGCTGTGATCAGACAAGTTTTCCAAGCATTACATTAACATCAAAAAAACAAGCCCAGGAGTGAAATTATTTTACCATATTCTGAAAGGCTTTTCCTGAGCCCTCTGAGGCTATTCTAGTCAATGCTTCACAACTGCTACATTCTGGGTCTCAAGTAGCACTAACAAGCAGCAGCCTATAGTAACACTCATCTTGACAAACTTTAGCCATCTGAAAGTTAGCCACTTAATCTGAGCTATTCATCAAGCCTCCCCCTTCAATCAGTGAAGTGAAATAGGTGGCTGGAGTGAACAAAATTTCTCCAGACTATTTTAAAGGTTGCTCAACTAGATACTGACTGTGACAGCAAAAATTGTTTATAAGATTTCCATTTCCTACCACTCTAAAGTCAATTTTCACACTTTTGTGGTCCAGTTTACCACTTCTTAATCCTTCCATTACAGGTATTTTTGGAACCATGCTTTTAATCCTGACTTTAACAACTGATGTGCCAAGTGTAAAAAGAGCCTTTTTGTGGAACAGTCCCACAAATCAAGGAATAATTGTACAGTTGGAAAGTACCAACATTTGAAATTATTTAGCCCAAATGCTCTGCTGAATAAGGGCCAGATAGACCAAATTGCTCAGGACAGTGTTCAGTCAGGTTTTGAATACCTGGCTACAGCCTTGGGCAACCTTCTTCAAAGCATAACATAACCTTAACTTTCACCCAGTGTCTATGAAGGATCTGGATCCGTGAGGCATTTTGTATCCATGAAAACACACACTACTACCAAGTGGTCTGGCCCAACCTCCTCCATGCTCTCTTCTGTGACCACCAGTGTTATCATTCTGGTGGGTGCAACAACAAAATCAAGGTCACAGTGTATCTAAAGAAATTATTATGTTTGGTAGTGCCTGTATTCCATTTGATAGTTTCCCTGGCAAGTTCATCATGCAAGTACAGGAGCTTTGTGCTGACACAGAGAGAGGATGGAAACTGGACATGTAAGGGAGAATCAGACCATTCCGTTAGAGAGGCAGAGGGAAGATGACCCAGACCTTCACCTTTCAGTGTCAATCAGCCATTCAATCAGCTCAGCAGGCTTGCAAAACCATATCCTTAATTTTCACAAGAGTCTTTCGTGAGGTTAAAAATGAAAAAAAAATCCATTCCATTTCCCTCTTCCAGCATGGTCCCAGCAACAGGTGTACCAGCACATCCAAAGGGATGGGAATTGCAAATTCAGGAGCAGAAACTACTTAAACCAGGTCTGTCATTGAAGTCAGCATCTTGTCAAATGAAACCTCTAAAGACACCTCTTTAGGAGGAAATTAACTGCCCTGTGGAGGTTCTTTTGTCTCTCTACAGTGACTGAAGACATGGCCTATGAAGACATAGGTAACTAACTCAGCTTAGGCAGCTAGCATGCAGACAGTTAAAGGCAGACAAGATAAATGCCCCTCCTGCAGCTTGGGGGACTAAGAAAACTTGGCCTGCAAATATTCTTCCATTTTGAAGTTTTCACAAGTAGAGCTGAAACACCCTGTCCCTTAGCAACCACCTGAGGCCATTTATTTAAACTTGCAAAAGCTTTTGACCAAGCCCCTCTCTAGAGACTTATTAAAAGTGAGTAGTCATGGGATGAGAGGTAATGTTTCGTCATGCATTGGAAAGTGGCTAAGAGACTGAGATCAAAGATAGCCAGTTTTCTTTTACTGTAGAAAAAGATTAACAGCAGGATGCCCATAATTTCCATGCTAGAGATGTTGGTTATTGAATTTATTAATGATAAAGAGGCAAGAGCAACAGCTAGCACTGAAGAAATTATTTATGCTAGCCTTTCAGCAACATCCAAGGTATGGGAAAAAAGCATGAGGTAT
Source organism: Passer montanus (assembly GCF_014805655.1). Taxonomy (NCBI): domain Eukaryota; kingdom Metazoa; phylum Chordata; class Aves; order Passeriformes; family Passeridae; genus Passer; species Passer montanus. The sequence goes on along the minus strand of NW_024368374.1, from coordinate 9,076,091 downwards.
TTTGTACGACACACATGCTCCCAACTGATAAAGTTTTGAAAGTGATCTTCCCTTCAGCACCAATATGAAGCATCCAGAAGGATTTTCAGATGCACTGACCATTATGGTGAGAGGATATTAGGTGAAATTCACTTACAGCATCAGAACAGACAGTTCTTTGCTCCTGTGTAATGCTGAAGTGGGCCAGTACACAAAGACATAAGGCTTTGGCATGGAGAAGACAACAAGAAACACCCCACAGACTCTTATTCTAGTATTTATTGCTTAATGGAATGCTATTAAATTAAACTTTGTGAAGTCTGTGAAAGCCAAACTGCTTCACCTTCTGCTGCTTTGCCATCTAACCTAGATTGTCATCCAGGTCTCGTACAAAGGCAGCAACTTATTTTTCTTTTAGCATCTCATAAGGTTAATCTGCTTGAATTAAGTGTGGCACGTCATGATGTTCATTGGCTGGGATGTTCATTAGGCTCATAATATATCTGTAACATATGATCCCAGTAATACAATTTTGACAGAAAAAGTAGCCCATCACAAGGAAAAATTCACATCCAATTCCTGAAGCTGCAAAACCATCACAACATAGCAAAGGCCAGTCCATTGCTAAAGAATGACAAAGTAATAATGTAGAGAATGTTTCCCACCTACTTCATGTGGCTGGACACCTCTAAAATATTCTTTTCAGACACAAAGACAAAAGCTGCAGAGTTACCCATAGGGTATAATTAATCCTATATCATATTAAACCACAGGAAGTAACAAAATTGTCCCAGAACCCAGAACAAAAAATTGCCAGGCTTTTTAAAATACAGTCTGCAGGTGGGTACATGAAAGTTTTGCACTAAAATGATGGGGCTTTGCCATCTGAAATGCATAAACCTATACAAAATCTAACTACCTGCTGTAAATTGAAGCACCATAAAAATAAAATTGAACAATTACCTTTTGTAGGCAGTGTAGATTGAGCTATATATCAGATTTAACATGACTCTAAAGCAGTAAAATTCCACCAAACACAGCTGAAAGAGTTGCAGTCAGCACCTGATTTAAACTTTGGACTGAGGATACAGAGGGGGTTCAGGAGACAAAATTATCAGAAGGATCATGGCAGTGGCAGGGGGCATGGAAAGCCATTGTGTCACCACATCTATTCAAGAGCTTAAAAGAACTGGAGGAGTTCAAAGTGAGGAAAAAAATAATACAACAGAGAAGCCACAAATGATGAGGCACAATTCTGCTGCCAGATACATACACAATATTCCTACAGATTTCAGTGTTCTGGATGAAGGGCAATGAAAGTGTTCATGCTTATAATAGCTTGTCTTTCTTTCATTCCTTCCTTTGATATCTCTCCTTAAGTAAAACTGGGACTGGACAAAATCATTCTTCTCAGGAACAATGGCAGCACTTTAGAGAGAGTTCTCTATTCACTAATTCAGAAAGTGACTCTATTTGTTCTTTATCTTGTTTTTTAAATTATGCTGACAATCCTGCTTAGGCAGAGACAGTTGTTATTGGGAGTTTAGGGGGGTTGGATTTCTGATTTTGGGCTCTGTGAGGACTCTCTGTGGGACCTCACCTGGCTGAGTGAGAGTGTTTAGTCACTGCAGGGGCACAAATGCTCCAAGGCAATGATGTTAGACGCAGTCTTATCCCATCTTGAAACAGAGATGTTTAATGGATTTCTAACAGACTGGTATGCATATTGCTGAGCTCTACTATTTGTAGTATGGGCTGAGCAGACTACAGTCTGCTCTGATCTGGAAGCCCTTACAGCCACATCACTGAAGCAATGTCCTTAAGCTCAGTAATGCTACAGGCCTTGGAGTTAGTACACTATGAAAGAAGGCATATTAAACTCAAACAGAACCTGGCACTAGAGCAGTTTTACAGGTCCTGAAGCCATGATGTCATTCTGTGTCCAGCCAAACCAGAGAGAAAGCACAAGACCTCACATTATCCTGCTCTCACCTGCCTGAAGGTGTTCTTCCTTGAAATCCAATGAAACAATTAATTCAAGCAAGGCTTATTCGTGGGAGAAAAGCTCAGCAGAAACAGCCCTTGTGAAGCTGAGCTGGGAGCACCTGTATCACATGTCACTGTGGAATATTCCAACCTTCATGATGTCATTCTGTGTCCAGCCAAACCAGAGAGAAAGCACAAGACCTCACCTTATCCTGCTCTCACCTGCCTGGAAGTGATCTTCCTTGACATCCAATGAAACAATTAGTCCAAGCAAGGCTTGTTCATGGGAGGAAAGCTTGTGAAGCTGAGCTGGGAGTATCTGTGTCACAAGTCACTGTGGAATAATTCCCATCTGAGCCCTGACAGTCTACCTCCAGCTGGGAAAGCCCCTGATCCCCAAAGGACTTTGTCTAAGAAACCACCACAAAATAAACACAAACTATCACCCATAGTCAGCTGCAGGCGACTTCAGCTTCTGCCCACATGTACACAAATATTTCCATGGCAAAGTGTGCAGTAGGGTTTTTGTTGTATCTTCTGGCCAAAGATATCCGAGAGCAGGAAAACAAAACCTCTGTGTGTGTGTGTGTCTGTGTGTGTGTTAACACTTATGTGTGTTAACACTTATTATCACTTACAGCCCTCACGGCACTTAAAATTCCTACCCCTCCCCAAGCTTTTGGCTGCTCAGAGTTATGATCTGGAAACATGTTTGCCGATCCTTAAAAATTCCTGAGATTTCAAAATTGTTTCCTGTCCTCCTTTAGAATTATCTCAGTATTGACTCTTGAAAAATCATGAAATGCTGACACCAAACCTCTAACCACTCCTTCTCTACAGCAGGCAGCAGACAGGTTGGTTAGAGCTGCTCTCTTGGTTTGAAAGTTGCAACTGATGTCCCAAAGTCAAGTGATTCAGGTCAAAGACCTGAGCAAAAGCTTCTCACATCTGATTCTGACAAAATGAATTTGCTTCCTCAGAAAGTCCCTAGCCACCATTGCTTGCTATGCCTGTCATACTGGAGGCAGGCAAATGTTTTTACATCTATTTTACGAACAAATTAGCTAAAATGCAAGATAAATGGTTGAACTTCTCTGGGGTCATCTTGAAGATAATGGTAAGGTGTCTTCTCAGCTAGAAAGATGTTAAACATGACTTAGTGACCCTTTCAGAGACAATTGCTGCTGGTGAGCACTGCAACAGTGACCTCCAGCTGACCTGCCGTCGAGCACAGTTTGACCAGGTCTCCATGAGTGCAGAAGCTCTGCTCCAGGCCATTTTAGCAAGCCCAGATCAGGGAATTTATGTTCTAAGATGACCAATGAAACTCTGCCATCATTGAAGGGCTGCACCCTGAGGCTGGGGTTAAACAGCTTCCAGCAATTGTCATTTAAGCCAAAGGGCAGTTCCTCTCCTCTCTACCTCCAGTGATCTGTGTGCCACGTGGAGGCAAATGCAGGGAATTCCATGACCTTTATTTCTTTTCCTCCTTCCTTAGTTTTGGTTTTGTTGGTTTTGGGTTTGGTTTTGGGTTTTTTGGTTTTTTTTAGCCAAGCCAGTTCCCTGGCTCAGTTTGCTATGTATTTTCACAAACACCAGCAACAGCACAAGGCTGGGGCCAACAAGAGCTGTGGATGGGGACTCCCTGGATCCAGTTGAAAAGACTGTGTGAAACAGTTTGGGCTGGAAAGCACTTAGCCCAAGAAGGGCACGTTCAAACCTGATGAGAAAAACTTTCTATGGCCTGTATTTTCAAAGGTATTTCAGTCACTTGTGGATTCAAGATTGATTATTTCTGAATAACAGGGTAGAGTCTACAATAGAGTAGGCTCTCATATCATGTTTGGCTTTGGGAATTAGCTTGGAAGTTTTTGCCAGTATACTTTCCCAAAAGCTATTCAATCGAGTAAATGGTAGTACATGCCTGCCCCTCAAATAATAGGGTACTTAATAAAGACCTATTATGGTGCTATCTTGCTTGTGTTTAGATAGCAATTCAGAGACCTACAAGAAATATATCCCAGTGATTGCACCCTAACACAGTTCCCTTTGAAGATACTTTTTAAAGAATTAGTAGGTTTCAATACAATCATGGCTATTTGAGATTGTGTTTAAATGCCTCGAGGTCAGGTCTGACCTTTTTCTCCCACATAGGAATGTAAGACCTCAATCACAACCCAGTGAGAGAACGCACATTTTTCCCCTACTTAAAAATCCATAATGCCATTAAAAATGTATACGTTGTTGTTAAATAAATGTATGATGCTAAGATTAAATCTGTTTGCATTTCCTGCCCTCTGTCAATTATTAATATTGCCCATTACAGAGAGACCAATACCTACACAGTGGGGTATAAACATCCAGAAAACAATATAAGCTTTTCCTTTTGAAACACAATTCTTTGCTTAGGTTTCACACCTAACAGGAAGCAATTCTGAAATAAGGAGCCTGGTTTTGCACCTGTCAGCACATGACTGAGCAGAACAAGCTGCTGCTCAAATTGTCAAGGGCACAGTCCAGCAGTGGATAAAACCCACGTGTTTGCATTCACAGAGTCAATATGGGAGAAATTTGTATCTGAGGACAAGAACTGGAGTCAGAAACTGAACAATTAACATTGTTTTCATGCCCCTCTGTAATTAACACAGATCAAAGAGGACCTGAAACCATCGATTTCACCAGAAACAGGAGGCAGCAGAGTAAGCACCAGCACTAACAACTACACAGCAGACACAAAAGCACCTATTGCAGCCACAGGCACAAGGCTGTAACACCGACACAAAGCAGACAGAAAAAAAACCTTTGAAATGAAAGAACAGAATTTTAACACCCCGAGGTCTGACAGCATAAGGACAGTGTATGAGAAAAGCTGTTGTTTTACAAAGCCAGCAAATAAGGTTTACACTCATACAACTTGTATTCACTATTCAAGGATGTGATGACAGAGAAAAGCAAGAAATATTCATGCTATTGCTAAAGACATTAAATACAGAAGGTATATATTAATAGAGAGAAGAAGGGAGAAAGGAAAATGTGTCATAGTTCTTTTAATTTTGTGTTTACAAGATGATTTTCCTTGCATGCCTCAGCTGCACTGGTAGCAGCATTTTCTTTCTGTAAAGAGCATTACATTTAATCCAGCAGTGAAGACTTTTGTGCTTGGCACCACCACGTGAATGTGTTTTGACTTTCCAGCTGTTTGCCCGTGAGAAACCAACAAATACATGGTGATTTGCAATTAAGAAGCATAAAGCTCAGACATTACCTGGAAAAGAAAGCAGGGGACATTGCCTGTAACACAAGCAAAAGGCAAGAACGAATAACTCAAAACCATGAAGGTGACATGCAACAGCCACAGGTCTTCAAAGTCAACAATAAGCACTTGTCCACTGTATTGTTTCACTTCCACAATTGTGTTTGTTTGGAAAGTGATGCCTGTGTGAGCTACACTCAAGGGTGATGTAAAGGGTAATAAAAGTGCCACGACTACAAATCAGCAAATCAGTATAGCATGTGTGAAATACAGAAGAGGAGGGAACTACAGAGTAGGAAAAATTTCCAGCAGGAGATAAGGGACAATGAAACAGAAAGTGCTTTTGGCTGTATCTTGTGTTTTTTGATAGCACTGCCTGGTGTCACTTTATCTTTCTGCCCTTTTGATCTGCCAGGTGAAATGCTCATCTGCTCCATTATATTTTTACACTGACTCCACAGAATCATAACCTTTGGTTGGAAGGTATCAAAGATGCAATGACCAGACCTTGCTCTGAGGCAGGATCAAACATATTTTATAATTTGTGCTAATTCCAGGAAACTTTGGGTTGGCAAGTAACATCTAGACTGAACTTTGATTTCATCCTTTTAAGTATGGTCCGTCCCATATGTGCTTTTACTTAAGTACAAATAATTATAACAGATGTCAATCCCTACTGGGATCATCCCATTTCAAAGGTTGTTATGATGGTCTATTATTACAAACTTGCATTAGCTGCTGTTTACTGCATGCTGATAAAGCAGTGGTTTTTGTTGGTTTATACTGTTTCCTGAAGATCAGCCCTTTGGCCATGCACACCAGAAGACAAATAATGGAGTTTATATTCACTAAAAAATATGTTGTTTGGTGTATCCATGGACTTCCACGTACAATAAATTAACATCATAGTGGAAAGTGATAAATTGGTCAGATTAATCCTGTGCTTTTCTTCAGCATCTTGCCACAGATAATATTAATAAACAAGATAAGAAATAAAAATATGTTTAAAGCCTTTAAATAACTCCTATTTATCTGGCTTTACAAAGGACCATGATCAGTTACAAACTGAATCTTTTATATTTAGATGCCAATATCGGTTCACTTTTGATCAGTCTGCCTACAGATGAATTCAGAATCACTGAGAAGCTTTAGTGGTAAAGCTTTTGAAGTTTCCATTGAATGCTGCTACTGAATGTTTGCATGTATCTGATCAAAAATTACCATGAAATATTTCTGATAAGTGTTTATTAAAAGCTGGAGCATGGCTAATTGCTAAGTGTACTGGCTTAAAGCAGTTTAAGCAGAATATGGCTTCCTCTTATGGATATATATTCACAGCTATTCCAGATAAAGAGATCTTTATAATCAGAGAACTTCAGAGAACAACTTCAGAGAACTTCAGAGAATAACTTCTGCACTCCTATCTGCTGCCTGGGCCAAAGACAAATGTGCAGCATCCAGCGAGTGCCTGCCCACACCAATAGCTGTCACTTTAACTATCAAGTGCTCAGCCTTTATTTTTCCCATTAAACTGTGCTTCTCTTTCACTCAGAACAATGCTGCCTACTTTTATGAAAAGCATGAAAAAGGCTTCATCAGATAAAGCATAGTGAAGTGCAGCTGGTTCATTCTTGTCTCTTGTGAAGGCGAGCAAAAGAGGCAATTTTAAGGCTGCAGAGAAGAGTCACTTTAACCTGGCATAAATCCACACTGCTTAGAAGAGGTATTCTGGAACTCTCCTGGCTCTTCTCTCCAGCTGTGTCAAGGTGCTGGCTCTAGAATTCATATTGCTGCATGGTAGGACTCATCTCATCAAGTCAGATAATATTGTTCCCTTTCTTGGTTTTTTAGGGTGTTTTTTTCCATCCAAGTTAACTTCCAGCTGCATGATGTACCTAGGATGTCTAGCAGTGCAAATCTGTGAAAGCTTATGCTGTCCAGCAGAGGTGACAAGAATGAGCCCAGTGAGACAAAGAAGAACATGGGCCCACCACTTCCAGAGGTAGCGGTGATGTTTCTGGGATGAGAGATCCTTTACAATCACAGTTTCATGTTCAAAAGGCAAAATCCTGTCATGAATGCAACATTCTCAGTGATGTAGTTTCCTAATATAAGAAGGCAAACTGCTATCTTAAACTAAAGCATCTACCTTTTAGGTAAAGTTGTGTAAAATGTCTGTGGTAAGAGAAGACTAAGTTCAGTGACACAGGAGTTTCATTTCAGTTTTACAATTCCATTATTGCCACTTAACGATACACTAATTTCAGGATCAGTGTTCAGTTCTAGCAATGACTGTAACAGCCTCCTGAAGACCAGATATAATTGCAGTCCTTTAAGAGAGAGGTGTAGGGATGGAACTGAAGCTCTGAGCCACTGGTTGTCCCCACTGCTCTATTTTTCACCGTTTCAAAAATTACCCTAGGACCTACTCTGGGGGACCTAAGCATCACTGATGCAACCATGCAACACCATTTAGCCTGGGGTCCAGGGATTTAGCAGACACAAGAATTTAGAGGAAAAAAATCCCTGCCTGAAGAAACTATAGTCTTAGGGTGCCATTATCCAAAGTCATGCCAATGGGTACACAGAACGTCTCTGAAATCCTGGGAGCTCTATGGGGGTTCTGTAAAATTTGGTTTGCACCAAAAGTGTAACTAGGAATTCAGGGAAGGCCAAAGAAATGAATGTCCTACAAATCTTTGGGGATCATCTGGCTTGATCCCAAGGAAGATATAAAGGAAAAAAGAATTAAGAAGTATGTCAAAGAACATATGTGGAAGAATGGCCTGAAGCAAAAAATTAAAAGTTAGGAAAAAAAGGTCATAGGATACAGGAATGAAAAAAAGAAAATGCTTAGGGGCAATAAAAAGAAGGATTTGGACCAAAATGTTTGTCAAGCACTCTAAGGAGAAGCAAGACTTGACATTAGTTTGTAAGAGCATAATGCAGAAATGTGACAGGATGGGTCTGAGAGCAGCAATAAGATCTCAAAGAGGGTGAGCATCTGTCAGAGTTAGTCTCTGTCCAATTTCACGCTCCAGGGAGAGTGGGGAAGCTCAGGCCACCTCATTTTCCACCCAGCCACATCAGGCTGACACCCTGAGGCACGAAACTTTCCATGTTGTAGGTATTTATTCCTTAAGCTTGTCACCCCATAATGAACAAGGACCACAGCTAGTCATCTGCTTATCTGAGAGGGCACTGAGATCCTGACAGCCTGCTAAGCAAGCAGCAAAGCTAGGGAGGAGTGGAAAAGGTGTGGAAAGAAATGTGAGAGATCTCACAGCTAATATGGAGTGGAGGCAGTGATGTAGTTATAGCCCTACTTTTATTTTCACTCAATGGCACAAAGAGGAAGGTGATGAGAATCTTTTAAATGAAACATGGCATTCCCTTATTAAAGTCTGATTTAGACTTCAGCAGTCTTTCTGCTCTGTACGCGTCTCAGTGCTCCCACACCATGGTCAGCCAAACAGAAGAGGCTTAATAAAATAAATTTCAATGGTAATTTCCTGAACAATGAGGCCTTGTTTTCTAAGCAAATAGTCCTTTTGGTGTTGTTATCAAAGATGACAGGGCTAGCCATGTTGTAAATATGAAGATAAGAGACGGTCTCATTTATAGACTTAAAAGTCCTGCTAGGCATCTTTGTTTCCTGAGCAAACAAATTTCTTGTGGGGACTGCATCAAAAAAAAATCCCATTATCCAGTTTTGTGGGGGCTGCTGTTGCTGGAAACAATTGCCTTGCTGCCGGTTTGTCAAAAGCATCATTGTCCAGCAGTGGGCTGCTGTGGCCCCACCAAGGTCCCAGCATCCATTGTTGCAATTTGATGCAAGCAGCTTCCATTCACATCAAAAGTGGAGCAGAGTCAGCATTCTCTGCCACATGTTGGAGTGACCATAGGCAACAAATCTGCTGCATTCCTGGTCCATGATCCTTGGAGTCACAGGCTTTGTTTGGGCCCAGAGACAGAAGCAAGTAACCCTTTCCAATCATTTACAGTAATCTCTCTTATCCTCTATGAAGGACATCCCAAGCAGAGTATTTATATTAAATACATATAGAAGGTGGCCTTACATTTGAGAAAAAACTAGAAAATAACTGAACAACCCTCAGAAACATTATTAATAACACTTCCAGACAAGGAAGTGTGGGTTTCTCTATCTCATCAGCCTGCGACTGCAGCCACGGTTTGCCATAATAGGATTCAAAGCTCCTCCTGAGATTGTATCTGCCCTCAAGGGTAAATAAAGTAAGAGCTGGAACTTTCTGACACAACTTTGTCACTGCCTTATTAATATTGTCAGGCAGTGACCGGAGAATGGGCGACACCAGCAGCATAGCAATTTTAAGGAAACATTTTCTATAATGAAAGCAGCAGCAGTGGTGGCCAACAATTACACAAAGACTGTTGGGAGGCTTTTCCTCACTTACTTTTCTGTGGAGCTCCCCTTTCTCCAATAAGCAGTGGGAGACCACTTTGTTGTTGATGAGTTCAATGGAAAATGCACAGTTGCCATAAAATTCAATATTATAAGCATTTAGGGCCTGACCCAAAGCCAGCTGACATCAATGGCACAACTGCTATTAAAACTAGGAAGCACTGTGGTTTGGGCTTTCACAGAGAAGTGTTCTTAAGCATAAAGCTTTACGGAAGATTATCAACTAATGAACAACAGCACTGAGGGGATGCTGTTTGGAAGGTAACATTAAGTTTTCAGTATTACTCACTTTAAAAACTGTGGTTTGGTTCAGGTTTGAAAGTCAGTGTCTACCTAAGGAGAGCTATGAGCATTCATTAATCCTTATAATCCTTTCCAATTCACATGTGTTTATAAGGATGATATTCTGGTCTTGCCTCAGAGAGATTTTTGGGCCAACTCCCAAAACTGCAATGTGGTAAGCACACTGCTTAAAAAAAAACAACTCTCAGAGGTCCTGAGTTTATGCTTAGGTATTTTTCAATTCTGCAGTAAGAAAAGCCTGATGCTTTCCAGCCTTAGAACATGGCTCAGGGTTTATAATGGTGACCTGGGGTGTAGATTAAATAACAAGGCTCTGTAGCTCCCAAGCCACCTCTCCCACTCTAGCCAGCTCTGTACATGCTCTTCTCTCCATGGCAATGCCCTGGGGTGCATCAGAATACCACAGTCCTCAGGGGACAAAAAAAGGTACCTGAGTGCCATGAGCAGGTAAAGAAGTAAACACGTGCTGCAGCTGGGACCAGCTTTTCTTTCTGGCTGACAGGCCATGGAGATAAGAAGGCAGGACAGTACTGTTGGGAAGTGACTCTGCCAGTGCCCCTGGCTCCTGCTCAGAAGAGCTTTATCTTTAAAACTACTGGCTTTTGCAGATATGCAATTCTCTTCACAACTGTGTGATAAGGTGTATGCTACTAAAGGCAAAAGCTAATTCATATCCCAGCATCATCCAAAAGCTCATAAAAGCTCTTTCACTACTAGCCCCCCAGAAGAGCTTTATCTTTAAAACTACTGGCTTTTGCAGATATGCAATTCTCTTCACAACTGTGTGATAAGGTGTATGCTACTAAAGGCAAAAGCTAATTCATATCCCAGCATCATCCAAAAGCTCATAAAAGCTCTTTCACTACTAGGCCCCCTTGCTTCTTTTGAGGAAGAAGTAAGTCCCTTCATCCAGTGGGATTAGACCACAATGCCTTCCACCAACTCTGCTGCAACAAGCAAGTCCTTTTCGGAGCAAACACTTTGAGAATCAGAAAAGTAAAGAATTCAGTATGTTGAGATATGGTAGCTTTTGTACTGGTGCCCTGATAAGAAGAAGATTTAATACAGATATGCAGTTGCATCCTTTGAATTCCTATAATCAAAAAAGTAAAGAATTCAGTATGTTGAGATATGGTAGCTTTTGTTCTGGTGCCCTGATAAGAAAAAAGATTTAATACAGATATACAGTTGCATCCTTTGAATTCCTACACACTCTTCAGGCAACTCATGTCACACAGAAGGCCAGCTCGAAGCCTAAATGCAATAAAGACATTGAATGGTTCTTACCTGATGTCTATGAGGGTCTTGGCCATGTGTTTGGAATTTAAGTTGTGTTTGTGGGACTTTAAAGATATGCTCATTTTGTACTGGCTTGCATGCTGAATTACTTGCAGTGAGGAACCCTTCCTGAATGGCCAAAATATCAACACTTAGCACTGTTGCTGTTGAAAGAAACCAAAGATCTCCTGGAAGATTTCTTTACTAATGCAGACATCATCATTGCATAAAAGGGTCATGAAAAAGGTTTGGTTTTGTGACCTTTGTCACAAAACCCTCTGGGCAAAGCAGTTTGCAAAGGGTTGTGCAGGGGACTTTGACTGAACCAGTCATGTAGCAATGGTCTTCCTTAAAAGGCACAATTCAAACTCCAGTAAGCTTCTCTACAAGCTCATTCCTCCACGGTACTCACAAAATTTGGGGGCTACAGAGACCTTTCCCAGAAAACTTTGCAGGGAAGTTTGCAAAGACACCAATGACAGAGCTGCAGACACAAGATCTGCTGCAACCTCTCCTACAGGTTCAGGTGCCCAGCAGCCCACAAGCTGTGTGCCCCCTGAACTGCTGTGTCCTCTTTTAAAGAGACCAGGCTATTTTGCTTTTCTGGAGGCACAGGGGAAGGATCTATATGCCCTGCACTGAATAGTCTCATGTAATCTGGGGACAAAGCAGCCATTAATCACTTCTATTGATATACAGTAGCTTTATTAATAGAAAAACTGCCTGCAGTGTCAATTACTCATACACGTATGTATGCATATCCAATACAAAGAATGAAAAGCAGACTTCCACCTTCTATTGGAATAATAGCTTCTGAAATGTGGGATCAGGTTTTAATAATGTTAAAATATTGTTTTGTATCACTTGCATGCCCTAATTTATCTCTGCCAAACAGCAAGGCAGGCCCAGAGCCTTCTGAATGCTGTGATTAACTAGCTTGCTGACTATTTGTGTATTAACATCAGATCTGTGATTGTTTCCCAGTGCCACGTTACACACAGAAGAGGATGAAAAATTAGTTGATCATAGGTTATTAAGGGCAGATGGAATATCTGATGGCAAGAGCAAGCTCTTTCCCCACATCTCCCTTGTACAGAAATTGGAGCATGTGCTGTGATTTAGGAGTTTAAACCCTTTTTCTCCTCCAGCTGTGAGTGGTTACCATGCTCCAGGGCTCTGCCCCAGACTCCTGCACTACCTGGCAGGGTAAGTGGGCTAGAGAGGGCAGCAGGGGTGCATCTGAGTCCCAGTGAGCAGCTGTCCTGCCCCAGAAAGCCCTCTGAATGCAAGCTGAGTGCTTTCCCCTCCTTTGCCATGCTGAGGAACCAGTGCTGCCAAGGAATACTGGAGGGATGGGTAAGAGAACAGGTTCCACTGGGGCCAGTGGTGCTGGCACACCATACGTCTGCTTTTGATGTCAGAGGGCTGGATTTGGTGATCCAAGTGTCCCTTGTCCTTCATATAAGAGATGAATGGTATTTAGGTATGGAAGAGGTTAGGAGCAAAGCCATCTTCTCCATGAATGCTGAATGCTGTCACTGACTGAGAAGCCCATCTCACCTGACAAACTTTTGATTTCAAAACACATAAATAAACCTAAAAATCTCCACAATGCAGATTTCTGATGAACCAGTTACAAGTTTTTCTTTGTTCACCATAGGTACTTTTCCATTAAAGTCAAACCAACTTTTCTCTCTGTTAACTTACATGCCCCAGAAGCCCAAATTCTGTGGAGGCTTAATTACAGTTTCACACTGCCAACCCCCTTTGGTGCATCTCCTTGTAAGCCGAACTTAACATATGTTATCAGCAAACTTAAGGCCCTGCAGCAACAACTACAACAACAACCAGGCCCCTGCACAGCTATCCTGCACATCTAGGAGCCTCCAGGAAAGGAATACAAAACATTTTCATCCAGCCTTCATACCATCCAAGTGATGTAATTTATTTACAAGCCACCTTGCATTCCTGTGCTCCTGCCACAGATAGAGGCTGCAGACACAGAGGTATCAACCCAGCTTGCTGCAAGCACTCCTCCCCAGCACGAGGTCACGCACACCTTTGCTGTACATCTGCCATGTCATGAGCCATGTGACTCATAAATATTTCTCACCTTTGGATAAAACAAAGGAGAAAGCTGCAGCATGTTGAGACAGAGTTTTTCTACAGGCAATCCTGCCTTCTCAGCATAGAGAGGCAGCTCAGCTGCTCTTTCACAGCCTGAAGCATCCATAACACCTCTACACCCACCAGGACCAGAGAGCTCATCAAAGCTGACACATTAGGGCCCTGTGTGCTCTTGGCAAAGTCATCTTGCCTGCTTAAAACTTAGTAAACCAAGCCACAAAATGAGCTGAAAGAAGGTCCTTTATAAATATATATATGTGGTTTCTAAATTAATCCAAACAAGCTTTCTTATGTAACCTCTTTTTTTTTTTTTCACATGAGACACAGAATAACGTAGCTGTGTGGAGAAATGCCTAGACTAAACAGAGGACACCTTTTTGAGCTATCCATCCCTTTAGAAGAGACTTGGAAAATCAATTTGGTGCTAAATCACGCTTAATTCTTGTTATCAAATCGAAGATGAGAAAAATTTGACGGTTATCATGGAATGTTAAGAAATTGGTCCCAACCCCCACTGTCAAGGGCAGCGACACCTCCCACTAGATCAGGTGGCACAGATAATCGATTTAAAAGTTCCTTTAGAGCAGGTGAAGATGGATCCTGATCAGCTGGAGCACTAATCTTATCCCACATGACCATACTGACATCCTAATATGATTTTTGACTAACACTGTCAACACGAATACCTGTCCTAAGTTTTATACAGCATCCATTATGGAGATATGAAAGCAGTATGGCTCAAGGGAAGGGAGTAATTCTGAAGTCTCAACATGCAGTAAGAAGTAAGATTCTTCTCCTCTCTAGAAAGTTAATTTCGGAAATCCTACAGTGAGGTTAACGGGATTAGTTTCCAGCTGCCACTGACTTTGCAAGCATAATACCAGATGAAGACTGGAGAGAGAGAGGAGGGGGAAACTGACTCTTCAAAATGCTGTTTAATTGCAAAGTATCTGTATTGCTTAAGATGTGACTTGCTGACAGGGAGAAAAATATATCAAAGCACAGAGGAGATACATCAAAATAGAAAAATTTAGCTGAATAAATCTCAAGGGATGACAGAGGATCCATTGCTTAGAACTCATATGGAGGGATTTCTTGTCCTGCTTGCATCTTGCATTAAGCAGACTTTTCTTTTTTCCTTTTTTTTTTCAAGACCAGCCAGAAATTACTCTACACAGATCAGGAGTTAGGATTTAAAGCTAACTGTTGGTGCAGATATAATATCCATGAAAATCAGTTTGAATGGGAGGTGGCTGCTTGCCTACCCTTGGAGGTGCACTACATTATCCATGTAAATACTATTCTGAAGGCAGATGAACTTCCAACAGATCAGAGCAGCTGCTTTAAAAATACAAATATGTCACGTAGTTTCATATTCTGATGTGAGAGCTGATCCCCTCCTTTGAATTCCCTGCCCTAGGCTAGGGTGAGGTACCAGCCTCATGCAAACCTGCTTCAGAGACCAAGGCAAAGAGAGGCTGAGACGTTTTCCCTAGGGAATTGCTTGTACCAAAGAAGCTCACAGATAAATGCTAAGCTAGGAAATTTCCACCGGCCTGAGTAACACTTCCAATTGCCTGAATCAGCTCAATTTCTCCATGCAAAGTTCCAGTTCCACCTACTCATTAGCAATCAGCAGAAATCAATACTCTGCATTGGCAACTGGCATCCTCCATCTAAAGGATGAACTGTCATCGCTGTGGTGGATCAGTAGCATCTGAGGTGAGTGCAGAAAAGAAGCTGAAGGCTGAAGAAAAACTTGTTCACCTAAAATTGATGCCAAAAAGCCTATTTTAAAATAAAGACAGGGGGACTTCTGAGCTCAGGCTTACAGCAAAGTGTATTTGCTGTTTGTCCCTCACCCACTTACCCCCATATTTGGGTAAGAATCTCTCTGAAAGCCATCTTGCCCTCAGGAGGAAGCAATACAGAAAAAGGCAGCAGTGGAGACCTATCTCTGACATGGTGGTTTATCAGAGGAGCTGGTTTTCACCCCAACAACCTCACTCTGTTCCTGCAGGGCAACAAACTCCATGTCCCCTTGAGCCTCTATTTGTACATCATTCTGGTGGCTTCTGCATATTCGGTATCCATGTGGCAGTCCTTCTTTTCCCAAACCTCTCTACCAGAGAACACCTGGGGAGGGTAGTTTGTCACTATCACTTTAGGCTTCCAGTAACCAGAGCCCAAGAGACAATTCAGAGAAAGAGCAGAGCTCTTTCTTCACATCTACTCTGAGACACAAAATGAGCCACCTGGTGCAATTAATAAACAATGATGGAACAAGCCTAGGCCATTTGGTTCATCAGAGTTCACTTAGCTTTTCTATTTAACGCTCTATTTCCTCCAAGAAGGCAACTTATGATTTACCGACTAACGCCAGTGTGTTTCTACCTCGATGGCTTTAGCTTGGAATGCCAGCTGAAAATATGTTTTATTCTGTTTGTATGTGCATGGAGACCTAGTTTTTTGGTGAAGACATCCAGTTCACACCACCTCTCCTTCCATTCCCTGCTGCTGGGGGCTACTGCCACTTTAGGTCATACAGATTTCTTACTTTTAACACCCTCACCACCCTCTATCCCAACACTACATCCCACCCCAGAAGTCCTCTGGCTCCTGACTAAAGAATAGGAATGTGCAGGTGTGTTCCAAACTCATCCTTCTCATTACTGCTGAAACTTGGCATGCAGTGTCCCACCCACTTAGAAGAAATGTCCTGGAGTTACTCCTGAACTTAAATGCCACGACCTGGAAATAACAAGGAGAAAAAATAAGTTTTCACAGTTTTCCACTTAAAATTTATTTCCCCAGTTTTCCATCTGACATTCCTCAGTCAAATCCCAAAGAACTTCTTGACCTGCAACTGCCTATTCATATCAAGGAGTGCATGCAGCATCCCCAAACCTCCCACTGTGTACCAGGGAAATCTGCCTGCTCCAGATCTGCCATATTTCCTCCTCCCAGTCCCCTGGAGCAGCTGACAGCTTTTAACAAGGAGCTCTTTGTTCGATCAAGTACTACACTGGATATTACCAGAACTTCTAAAACAAATGCTTTAAAATTCCCTACTGCCTTTGTAATGGGATTTCTCCCAAGGCCTCACAGGGTCCTCTCCCTTTGCCTTAATGGACACAAGCTTCTGCAGCTCTCACCAGAAAAAGGACTAAATTCAGTTCTCTTCTGCTTTGGAAGACTGGCTACAAAGCTGAAAACGAGGAAATCTGAGGAAATCCAAGGAAATCTGAGCAGGTGCCATATCCTGCTTATCCTCTCCCTGACCATAGGCCATATGATGAAAACAATGGTCCTGTACTGAAGAGTAGCCAGATATCTTAGCAGTGTCTCAGGTTTTGATTTATTTCCTGGAAACTGATTTCTCAACTGTTCAGCTCTTTTGGTAAACCAGGCAACTGCTACTCCAAAGGCTTTGCTTTGTGAGCTGTTCTCATTAGGTTCATGTGTTTCATGTTTTTACCCATCATTTTCTTCATATTTTCACATAAAACACCATTTGCTGTGCAGTGACCCAGTTTCACAGCACATCTGACATGCCTTTGATTTTTTTTTGCTGCCTGCTCTTCACTTACAGGTAAGAGCAAACATAAGCAGTCTGCAGCTGGCTTCTTTGTGTGGGTCATTTAGACAGATTAGAAACACTGAAGGAAGCACTAACTCCGCTTCTGGCTTCAATCAATACTTCCTCAGAGTTTGACACAAGTCCTTTCTATTTTTTAGCAATTCTTTTTTATGTGATACACTGACTGCCTGATCTCTTCAGGCTGAATAGCAACCTGGCAAGTGGCACTTCAGTAGGTTGCTGCAGAACCCAAATAACATGTCCTGCCAAGTCCTATCATTACCCAGCCTTCTTTTTTATGTACGTGTGTAAATGCTTGTTATGGCAGAAGCACTAGAAGGGAGAATAAAGCTAACAGAAGGGAGAGGACATGTCAGCCTTAACCGTGCTTTCCCTGATGGTAACAATTGAACAGCTTCCAGCAAAAATAGTTAGTTATGTTCATTGTGTGCAGGCTTCAGTATCTTACTGTCTGAATGCATTTGCTAAGTCACCCCAGTAAGTGGATGCATGTGCATATTTATTCATTTCAGCTGCAATGTTCAGGTGTCTCACGCATTACTGATGACTCTGGGGATGCATAAGTCACTTCCTTCATTTCCTTCCCACTGCCTGGGGAGAGGTGAGAGTCTTGGAGGCAGCAGTGGCAGCATATGACCCAGTGATTCCCCTCTAATCAGCCTTGCAGCAGAGGGAGATCATCCATTTGCTCAGCCACCTGAGGGTAAAGCTGCAGCTGGCTCAAAGTGGCTGACACTGGAAACAGAAGGTGCCTTGGTCACGATGGGTCAGGGAACCTCCCCTGTCTGCTTCCCTTGGTGTGGAAGTCCCAGCCTGGAGGACTCTGCATTCACCCCCGACTTGGCTGCAGTTCAGACACCCATGGGGCTGTTCCAGTCACAGGGGCTGTGCACCACGGCTGCTTCATGTGGCTTTGCACCACGGCCAGCCCGAGCCCCCTCCACCTCCAGCTCTGCTCACTGGCACAGGCAGCATGCACAGAGGTGACCCAGGAGACAGCTGTCTTGGAGGTCTCCCCTCTTCCTTCTCTAGGAGCAAAGTCAAGCTCATAAGGGTGCTTTACATTCTCCCGCAGGCCTGTATGTTTCCAAACCCCACACAAGTTATCTGTCTCTTCAGGTCCTTTTTGATCCACTGGGTTTCTGGAGTGACTCCTCCTGTGCTTTGCAGATCAGAATGTGGATAAGGATCCTACAGCAAGCTGGGATACAACACGCTATAGCAAAAGACAGCTCTGCCTTTCCGAGCATTTCCTCCAGAGCATTTCTCTCCCTGCTTTCAAGATCTCTCATCTCCTAAAAACCCTCAGGCTTTTTTCTTTCATGGCTCTATACTCTTTTAATGTAAGCATGAATCAAATTCTGTTCTTTGTCACTCCCATCTCTAGACCCAGAGTCGCAGAGGAGATTTACGAAGTTACGCTGGATTTACACCAGGATAATGTGAGAAAAAATTGGCCTTTTGTCTTTATATTTTAACTGCTTCCCATCATATTTTTTATTTGTGGCAGTGTTATTGTTAGATTTACTTTGATGTTGCTGTTTGAAATTCATTAATCTACAGCATGCTTTAGGAAAGCTCTTTGTATTTGCTCTCTACTTGGAATATGAAATTACTTTGCTTTAGAAAGTATATTATAATATTCTAAATTTATGACATTACTATTATCTGAGGAATCTCCAGCTATTCATGCATATTCCCCCTTTGTTTCAGGCCCTTCAAAGTTAGTACATCTAATTCTACATTTTCTTCTCTTGGCATCAATTGCTAATTATAATGAATGCTATTAAATTACAGGTCCCCACTCCTTTTCCTGGAAACTTGCTGGCTGGCAGGGTAAGATTAGATCTGAATATTATATGCAAGTTTTTTTTAACTTATCTGCTTTAAGATGCAGATACTATATGAAGCTTCAATGTGATGCCACCCTTAAAAGCATTTAAGAAATTACATTAAGTAAAATGATGTCACTTCTAATCAGAAATTTTATCCTTTTCTGTCCTGATTAGTGCAGCCTTTAGCAGATTTACTAAATATCTGTTAGCTCCAACGGCTTCACCTCATGGCATCTTGAGTCAGCATTTCTGGCAGAAAGCACAGCCATCGAGTGAAATTCATAATGTAAATTAGCATTCAGCACTGGAACCAAGGAGGTCATTAGCAAATGTTTCCAAATGACCTGTGGCAAACCCACTTCCTCACCAGACCTGCTTTAGGAAAAATCTTAATTATTCCCAGAGGGAAGGGGGGAAAAGCCTCCTGATGTTCAGCTGGACAACCTGGCAGGGGCAAAGGCAGCAGCTGTGCTGGGCTGTGCTGGGGATGTCCGTGCCAGCCTGTCCCACAGAGGGCTATCCATGCCTCTCTCCATCCCCACTGGTCCCTGTGACAGTAAATAACACAGGCCTGGTGGCATGGAGCCACCCTCCATGGAGGACACCTCTCACCCTTGCATCCTTTAGAGGAGCACATCCTGACACCTCCCACTTATTTCCCATCAGGAAAAACCCAGATGACCTCATGTGTCTGTTGATCTTCTTGAAATTAGATTATTCAAAATGTTTAATATAACTTATACTGTAGTAACTCAACTACACATGTGTGACCTAGTGCATTTGTCAATTATTGGATTTTTGAGAATTTTCTCACTGATTTTACACATGCTTGACTGCATTTACCCATGTCAAAGCTTTTATTTGTAACCTAACTGATAAAGCCAACAAAAACCCATCTACAAATTTGCAGCCTACAAATTCATTCTCTCAGAGGTCTCTATGTAAAGTCTGTGCAGCTGCTTTCATAGCTTCATTTCTTTTGGAAGCAAACAGAATTATCATTATATATATATATAATTATAAACAAAGAGAATTATTTTTAAAAATACCTTCTGAAATGTTTAATGTCAGCAGTGAGCTCATTAGCTATTATTTGCTTTACTGGGAAATGCCAGGTGCAGAGCAAATTTCTATCTCTGGCCAAGTCAGGATGGGAAGATCATCCAGCCCAGGAACCAGTGAGATGGGCCAAAGGAGAATGCTGGCAGACTGGTATGACTCCAGAGAAAACATACTGAGATATTTGTGCAGAAAACACAGCTTTATCCTGTAACAAGAGTTTGTAGCTCAGGGATTTCCCAAGGCAGAGAGAGTGTCCACATAAAGGTTTACAGTCACCTTCTGCAGCATCTCCTTTCCCCCACCCCTTGCCCAGGTGCTGTGGCCTCGGGGCACTCCCACACTGGTGGCAGCTGCCAAGATAAGCAGGTGCCAGCTAAGGTCAGACCCTATGTGCCAGAGCAGGTTAGAGAGAAGATAAATGGGATTTCTCCCAGGACAGACTAAGGCAGATCAGGCCTTGCTGTGCCACATCTGTGTCCCATCGAGCTGCTGACAGCTTGGCCCTGCACTGGTGTCCAGTGTTGAAGGAGATTCTCCTGAGATTATGTAAAATAAAAAATACTCTCTGCTTGCCACTGGCTGTTTCTCCATGGTGCTTTCACTGAAAAGCTGGGCTAGAAGTAGTGAATTCCCAAAGGTAGTGATGGTGACAGCAAGGATGGATGGATGGATGGATGGATGGATGGATGGATGGATGGATGGATGGATGGATGGATGGATGGTGGACAGACAGACAGATGGGTGGGATGCTTGCTCATACACCCCCCCACACTGCCATCAGTGTGGGAGCTGCTCTCACCAGGGCTTGCTGTTTACTGGTGATGTAGATTTAACTTTGGAGGCTTCACCCATAGCCATTGTTTGCAGCCTGTGCTGGCCAAGGGGATGGAAGTCATGCCGGGGACAGGCAGTAATTAAAGCTGAATTTTGAAGCAGAGGGATTTCTCCTCCTCTTTCTCTCACCCATTCCTCAAGCCTAAGCTCTGGCACAATGTTTCCAGAGGACATATTCCTTTTCCTGAGTTTATTAAAGAAAATGCAAAGGTGGCAGGACAGGACTGGTAGTGTTGCTGAGCTGCCAGGTGACATGGGATGGCTTCAGGACTGCAGCACTCGCTGTCCCTCAGTGCCTCTCCATGAGCAGGACCCCATGCTGTGCACAGCACGAACACAGAGCCTCTTTCCCACCCAAGAGACATCAGGACTTCACATCCAGCTACCCACAAGGCACGTGAGAGGCTGCAGACCCTCCTGCATTACCTTCTATCTTACAGCCAGGACACATGACCCAAAAGATTCTCAGAGTCCCCATTAAATGCAGAAATCGTATGGAACAACGCAAAATGCGTCTATGGCTTTGAAGGACTATGACAATTCCAGGCAGATGGCAAGATAGGAATTAGCACTTCTTTCAGCACCCAGCCAGAACAGATGCAATACATAATGAGGGTCAGGCAGCAGCACACGGCACAATTCCCTTTGCACTCCCAGCAAACACAGAAACGCTAAGTCACTCTGTCACTACAGATTTTGCTGCTGGAAACACAACGAGTGTCAATTGTCAAGGTAAATTAGTAATGCTGCATAGGCAGGAGCTGGAGGCAGAAAGGGAGCTGTGAAAGAGGCAGCTCCAGAGACACAACGTTTCTTAAAGCAGTTTCTCTAAACTCTTCCTTCTCCTGTATGAATATTGCTGCTCGTGAGAGGTGCACGAAGTCAGTAACTCCCTCTGAAATGGTTATTTGTTTTAAATTCCTGATGGGAAACATATTGAGTTAATTAAAATTGTTACAAGGGCAGTGATTCATGAGGCATCTGACTGCAGAAGAAAAATGCACCTACCTGGCTACCTGTCTTTGGTCCATTTCTTTGTGAATTGCTGTATTTTAACACTTGAAACAGTAAAACATCAGAGCAAAGCAATGGAAAGTTACTGCGTGTTTAACTGTGCAAGAATTATATTCAGGAAGGAAAAAAGTATAGGCCTAATTTGTCAGCAGGTATAAAAATAGATCTTGAGGCATTATCTGAACTTAGGAAAATTTTTTAATTGGCTGCCTGGAGCCCTCCAGTATTTTCATTTTTCTAAATGAATTATGGTATATTCATTATACAATAGGTGACTACCAGGGTGGAAGTGTTTCTGTGCATTCATTCGGTGGTTCATTCACAATCTGAAAAACAAAGACAACCAGGTGTAATAAGAAATCTCTGTTTAGGTGGTTTAGTTCCTCCTTCTTTGTTCTACTTTTCTGCTGGTGGTATTTGAAACCCAAATTTGCATGAGTGAAAAATCTTCCTTGGAAAAGCTAACTCACACTTTGGGGTTCCACTGCATTGCCAAATAATTTAAGCTGCTTAAATGGATTTGCAAGGTAGATGTTCAAATGCAGATTAAAATGTGAATCCACTTCCTAGAAAATCATGTAATTTATAAACGAGAAATCTTCAGACCTTGAGGTAGCCAAAGTGACTTGGCTTTTAAAGGAGATTACCTACAAAAGGCTCCAGCTACCATTCTGCTGGAGACTGGATGCACAACGCTTAAAGCCCCAGAACAAAAGATCAAAGACTGCCTCAGTCAAGCAAAATATTCCACTGCTGGGTAAATAACTTCTGCTCTGCAAAAGGCATTTTCCCCAATGCGATATCACAATTTAGATCTACTGACAGGTGCAAACACAGGCTGGAAGAGTGTGAGAAAACATGTCCCATGACTGGTGAGAATGAATTGGTTACCTGAGCACATTCAGTGCCTTTGAAAACTGGGGTGCAGGGGCCATAATGCTTATGAGAGTACAGACACAAGCTTAGCACAAGTCAATGATAGTTAACGGCAGCACTTCTAAGGCAGAAGCCTTTGAGGTGCAGCTTGCAGATGTCCAACCCCCACACAACCCTAAAGGGGCAGCTCTGCAGACCTGCTTCCCAACTGTGCCCGTAAAAACTGCATCTCCCTCTTCTCACCAAGCCCCACACCACTACACAGGTGGTCATATCTCTGGACACAGGGGAAAGGTGAGGAGGGACAAGGTAAGGAAATGCATGGACGCTGCTGGGGACAACCTCACCCTTGAGAGGGGCAAGTACTCAAAAGTCCCTCTATCTGCAAAGGCTGTCACAGGGGCTTTGTACTTTCTTGAATCACCCCACCAGCATAAAGACATCAGGGACCAGATTCCCATCACGCCATCTGTGGTGAATTTTTGCAGTGTAAAATGAGTGCAGGAGGGCTTAAAATGTGAGTGAGGTTTTAAATAGCCCACAAGGCATGAGGGACACTGCAACATCTGGCTGCTCATCTTCTTCCATCTCAATCAAGTGCCAGATATAATTATGAGGACAGGCAAGAAGCAGACAGGAATAACATGGGAGGAAGGCAAATCTCTTCAAACCTGAACATGAAATCATAGCACTTTCATCCTCCAGAGGTTCAGGCAGTCCAGTAAAAGAGTCACATCTAAGAGGCTTTGAATCTGTGTCACATGTGCTACCAGCCTAGCACAGAGCATCAGCACTCAAATAATTATTTTCCCAACAATCAGCATCAAATCATAGCAAAAGAGATCTGGAGAATTTCTACAAAAGAACATTAACCAGAGAGCTAAATGATAAACCCCACAATGTTGACACAATCTTCTTGCAACTTCCAACAAGCATATTTTGCATTCCAGCTGACTCAAGGCATGTCATGGGTAGTGGATAAGAGCACTCAGCATGCCTCAGAGAAGCCTGACTTTGAAACAGCAGGCTCTGGAATACTCACTGGAGAGCTAACACATGTCTCCAGAACAAGGATCACAGTGGGGCCTTTCTGCACTGCCCTGCTTTCTGCCTCTTGCACTAGTGCTCACAGCAGGGGTGGAGGGAAAAAAGAGGAATAAGACATTAGTGCAACAAATAGCAGCCAGCCCTGCAGCATCAAGATTCTGTACAATCATTGCATTTAACCACAACATCATGAGACATGGCTGAAAGAAAATCCCTTTGGCCCACTACACCTGCTGGCTTTTGGTATGGTTTATATCACAAAGACAAAAGAGAGCAAGAATACTTCAAAGCAGCATGGCTTATTGCCGGGTGTACAGGAATGGGTTAAACCATAGTGAAAGATAGTGCAGTGGTTGCACTTTTTATAATGATTTTTCACAGGGTTTTTTCTGCTGTCATTTGCAGTGCCTTCCCTAGGGAAATCATTTCCTCACCTCTGTGATGGTGGCATGAATGAAGACTGACCCCTACCTCGGAAGCCTCATTTAATTATGTAAGGTGATTGCATCCATAAAATAAAAGCCATTTTTTGCCAACATTCCTGTATGTCTCACTTTTATTCCTTTTTACTACTTCCCTATTTTTCTCTGCCACTATCCTAGTAAATTACATTGTATTTTACTTTTTATTTATTTGGAAACTTTTATATAAATCTAATTCTCTAATTTTCAGGCTGTATCTTCTGTATCTCTGCAGTTGACAAAATTTTATCTTTATAATAAGTAACCTTTGGCCATTACTGGCCAAAAATCTCTTTCCAGTCACTCCTATGCAAACCCAAAATAATCCACCAATAAGCAAACTTAGCACCTAGACTGGGAAAGTCTGAAAATGCTTCGATGTGAAATAGTTTCCTTAGATGCAGACTGATTCTCAAGCGAGTCTACACCAGTAGGCTTAAGCAAGATATATACTTTTATATGTGCAATAAATCCCACCAGTAGAGAGACTCTGTGGAGAGTTACCACTGAGCAGCGAGAGCACGGTAAATTTCTGCATGAGCCTTATCTTACCTGGGCAGACAAAAGCTTTTATTATAACCCCCATTCCATCAGTAAGTCTTGCCTATAAATATTAGTCATGCAGCACAGGAGAATCAATTTTTATGATGATGACAAACTAAAGCACAAAATTGAGCACTTATATGTGGGTTGCCTTTGGGCCTTTTGATGATTCACAAATTAGTCCTGACCCTCCTGAATCTAACTCTAAGTATTTCACTTCAAATGCTTCTACTCTTTCAAGTACCCCTTACATAGCTGGAATTTGATCTGTCTACCACTAGGAAATTATTTCACACAGCCTCTGAGTACAGAAAAATAGATGTTTTCAAGAACAGACTCTTTCAGTTCCTGTATTCAGGGGAGAAAGATTGGTTTTATTTAGTTTCACGTTGTAGGACCAGACTTCTTCACTTCTATTCAGACTCAGTAGCCCTTTATTTTTCCAAGCAGTTCTGTTAAAATCAAGATTGTTTGTGTTTACTCTGTCTTAAGCAGAAGCAGACTACATAAACTGAATTATTTTGGTTTCACATAAAGTTGCTCCTTCTAATGGCATTATCTGATTTTTCCCATTGTACTAAGCCTCTTCACTTAGGCCTGTTTATGTTGTACTGCAGCTCACAGCATATCATCTAAAGTTTTATGCTCTTTCTATAGACATGATCTGTCACCCTGGCTTAATTTTAGGATATTCTGGGTAGATCTTTGGCAGGTACAAAGCCTCCCTGGAAACAGTAACAGCTTGTCTGAGTTTCACAGTTTGGCAAGAAATAGACACATACAGGACATTTGCGTGTCTTTTAGTGGGATGAGATCTCACTTCTTTCTCTTTCCTCCACGATCTCACTTCTTTCTCTTTCCTCCATGCTGTGCAAGTGCAGATATTTTTATTGTTCCTTCATGATGAAAAGATTACATGTGAATATTTTGTTTGGATTTTTTTTTGCTAAAATCTTTGTTCTCAGGGACACAGGCATTTAGAATATACCAGAAAGCTTCTTCCTGCTCATTCTGGCTAGGTATGATAATTTTCAACCTTTGGTTCATGAGTTTATTCCTTAATCAGGACTACAGCACATGTCAAAGCTGTTCACTTTGAATGAAAGG
Organism: Passer montanus; assembly: GCF_014805655.1. Taxonomy (NCBI): domain Eukaryota; kingdom Metazoa; phylum Chordata; class Aves; order Passeriformes; family Passeridae; genus Passer; species Passer montanus. Next base: position 9,050,341 of record NW_024368374.1, on the reverse strand, counting down.
CTTTTCCAGACTGAAAACTCAATTTACTCCTGCTAGTGACATTAAGATAAGCAGTCCCCCAAGGGGACCCAGTCCTTATCTGATACACTGTGTTATTTGCAGGCTCTGGCAGACATTAAGTGGAGTTTCATGTACACACACTTGGGACATGTGTACCTTATTGAACAGGACCGTTCATTTGCACATCAAATGAAGCTTTCCAGTGGCTCAGTTGAGCCCTGTTCACTTGCTGAATATCATCCCTGTTAGAAGAGGCTGTGATAATGTCACGCCTATATATCCTAAAGACAAAGGATTACTGCTCTGCAGGAGGTGGCTATCAGCCCCATGCCCATCGTCTTGTATAATGAATTTCCTGTAACAAAGTAATAACTTTTCATACCCTTTTTTTGAAAAATGACTTATCCCCTAGGAAAGCTTCATCAGATATCCTTCACAGCCCCCATCACAATGCCAACATCAGTTAGTGATGTTAGCAGCATGGAGGAAGGGTGCTGTGCAAACCCAGAACATGTGTCCGTACACAACGTGCACATGCTGGTGTATGCTTTACTGGGGTATGCCTCCCACCATTCCCTCTCTCCCATGCTATTTAATCTGATCCAGTCTCTCCGTCAACTTCATAATACAAAGAGGCTTGCTGCTAAGTCTGAAAAAGGCTTTGTGCAGAATTTTTCTGGAATCAAACATAGGTGAGTCCATATGAGGACAAGATTCCTAATCACATGAAGGAATTAAGAATTTTAATACAAGTATATTAAATTTAACATTGAAATTGAAGTCATTCAACCAAATTAAACATATAAGAAGGAGCTACCCTTGAGCCTGGAAATGGCCTTCTTTCTACTTAAAGGAGAATTAGCTGTGAAAGCTATCTACCACCAACACACCAAGAGAACCAAGGAATTCTGTACTTCAAAACGTTTTAGAAGACTAAGCAGGGAAATTGTTTAGTCAGAAACAGATTTTTTTTTTCTGAGCCTTGAACTCAGAAAAAAAAATCCACTGGGGAGCTGGACTAATGAAACCTACAGAGTGTTGCTTCAATTCACCTCCTAAATATATTACCAGAAACATCAGACAAGGTAATAGAAAAGATCAGTATTTTCCTGGGGATTTTTTAATAATCTCACTGCACTGAAATTGATGTCAGTCTCATGGCATGATGTAAAATAGTTCGAATTACCTTCAAAAAAGGGTATTTCCATTTCTTAAAATAGCTTCCCAATTTTAGAGTAATTTTTGTAGAATCATATTAGACAGCCTAAGAGAGCGTTACACCTTCATAACTACTGAAAATTATAAACATAAGGAGCCAAGGTCAAATACTGTGTTAAAACTGAGCTTGGCTTTACATAAATATAGTGAGTATTCCTGACAGTGGTGGGGGTCAATGTCCTTTTTGATGGAAGAAATGATTGCTCTAGGACTAGATAATTTGCTCTCACTTGGCCATGGGAAGTCTTAGGCTCCCTTTCTAGGTAATTTGTCAGCTGGAGCTCAGGATGTGCACTACAGGTCATGAAAGTTCTCAGTGGAAGAATTTCTAATAGAAGAAACACAATTGGTTTTCTAGGTAATTAGGAGAAGTCATAAGTAGTAAAGGACTGAACCAAAGTATAAGCAACAGAGAAAATTAAATACTTGGTCAAAGTGGGCAAGGACTTCACTAGATAAGTGTCAGATTATTATATATGCTAGATCAAGCCTTATAACACCTGTGATGGGGATTGGTAACAATCATACCTCAGAGAATTTCAGTGCTTTTTGTCTGGTTGTACTTCAAGTCAGATACCACAATTCGATGCTCAGAGTAACAGAATGCAGTATTTACTTGCTAGAGGAGAAGATAGTGCATCCATCCATAGCATGATCCTGAAGCTGGGAAAGCACACACAGGATCTAGTTTCTCAAGGAAATACAGTTAACAAACTGTCTATTCAGTTTTTCCCAAAATCAGATGATATCACAGTCTTTTCCATAACTGTCAAAACTCATGAGAAGGGATGTCAGTGTCATGACCCCCAGCTATTGGAAAAGGATGTTGAGGTACCAAGCTGTGAAAATATTTAATCACAAGCATCCAGGAGCTGATTAGAAAAGAAATAAACCCTGATTTCCAGGCAATCCTTTCTCCAATTCTTGGGCTTGTATCCCGGCAAATGGCAAAGGCAAGGCAAGTAAGTCTACAGTAGGTTTTTAAAGATCTCGCTTGAGCCTGTGTTCTCCTTCTCTGAGCTCACATCTAATTCAGCAAGGTCTAAAAGATGCCCAAAGTGCTACCAAATAGGTTAGCCTGTGTGATGGAAGTTAGTTGGTTTTCCACCGAGCAAGAACTAAAGGCTATACTCAGACTGCCTATAACAAACTTCAAATTTCTCTCATCTCAGTGAATGCAGCCAGAATCAGGCAGTCAAGTTAATTAGAACTTGAGTCAACGGCCTAAACATAAGCATTTGGTGCCACCCAAAATTCCCTAGGGTATCTCAGCTCACAGGCCTGGCATGTGTGATATAAGATCTATGGGAAATCCATGCAGCTCTGGAGCGGCAGCTAGAGGCCAGGTAAGGCTCCTTAGCCCATCTCAAATGATGCTAAACACCTGTGTTAAGGCAACAGAATGGAGATTTTTATCCCCCAGTTCTCTGTTGCTTGATACCTTCTGTGCTTCTCAGCTTCTTCAGAAGTTGCATGGAAAATCCCGCCACTGAGATTCTGGAGACCTTTGTATCCACTTTGCAGAAGTATAAATAATTATGCAAGACAGGAGGGAAATCAAGCCTCTTTTCTCCCCACCTCAGAGAGATATGAGAAATATACTGTGAAGAGTTAAATACTTGAGTCGGATTAAATTTACCATGACTGCAAAATTTTCTATCAAAAGGTTACCTTTGACACAATGTTTCAGTCTGCAGACTTCTGCTTCCCAGCCATTAAATTCTGTTGTAATAAACTTTTACAATATGCATCATTATAGGAAACTTAAATAGGCTTAGCTCTTGAGAGAGAATCACAAAGACAGTAGAAGAGAGAGAAGAAATGCAAGGTGTCTGGCTTTTTGAATATTTAAGAAAAGGTTCTTCTTTATTAAATAATGCATATGAGGAGAGGGATTTGGAATGCTGAATTTTCAAGGTCGGGGTGGAAGGAAGTCTGTCTGGAGATCCACAAATTCCTGATCTCAGCCCTTGCCTCTGCCTCTGTCTCTGCCACACGGCCTTGCGCGGATCAGAGGACTACCCAACCACTGAGCCCCTCAGTTCCAACTGCAACTGAGCTCCCGGGGCAAATGAGTTGCTAACACTCACCCCTCTCAAAGAAGAGTCATGGCAATTGCTCTTTTTATTCTTCACAGTATTGTTCTGATACCCATGAGGACAGGCTTAGAAAATATAAATGGCTCAGCTTTGTAGCAAAATGGTTGCTGGTGGTTTAAAAGTAAAATTCAGAACCACTTTTCAGCTTATAATGAGCACTGCAATGCAGAACGGGCAGCAGCAGAAAGTCCAAATGAGAGACAGGAAGGATCAGCCTCCTTGTTATTACTATGGTTTATGGAGATATTTTTCCTCAGATATACTCTCCTTCCTATTCTGCTGATAATTCATGTGTTTAAAGTACAATATAATTGTCTGCAGACCATGTTACACTCCTTTTCAAAGCCCTGAGCATGTTGGTTACTTAACAGACCTTCTGTCACACATGGGTGAAATGAAAATTCCCTTCCTACAGAAGAGTTACATTTCCTCTTACATTTGTTTTAGAAGAAGGGATTTATATCCTATTTTGTTCTTCGTGTACTCTTGGAACATCAGGTATCAGCCTTAGGATGGCTAGAGAGCATTCATCAGCCAGTGTTGCATTTCATGGCCTGGTACAAACACAGGGAAAGATAGCTGATCCTCACCCTGTATAATGTGGACTTAGACAGGCGTTGACAAAGTCCACATTCTTAAAATAGCAAATCCCTCATCCTGTCTATACAAGGAACGGAGCAGAGGCACTGCATCACTTTCAAAGTCTTCTGAGAGGCAGAAGGAGGCAAATATTAAGACAGAAAAACTGCCCTCATATACTCCTTTTCTAATTATTATTCTGCTTCCCTCCCCCTGCCAGCCTACAGACAGTTGCCTTAACAAGCAATGCTTTACATTGATCAAAGATTAGATTCCTAGGATTTTCTCTCTTCCTATTGTTCAACAGATTCCAGCTTTTCAGGATTTTGTGGGTTCACATTTGGCTTGGCTGTGTGGGTCAATGTGCATCTCTGGGAGACTTAACTCCTTCTTGGATTAAATGAGCACACTGATCACTGAGATCACTGGAGGGGGAAGAAGGGAGGAGAATAGCCTGAAACATCACTCATGATTTGCATTGCAGTGTCATTTGTAATCAACAACAGACTCCAGTGCCCTCCATTTAAGATGCTGGACTCCTTCCCACTAGACTCAGTAATACACTTAATTCTTACAACACCCTGACACTTTATTTTATTTCTGGCAGTGCTCATTCTAAAGGTCAAAGTCCTCACTGACTTTCTCAATTGGCAATACTATTTTAATTTTTTTTTTTTTAACTGCAGAAGGCACACCTCTCATCTGTCCTGTGGCATTTTTGCAGACACAAAGGAAATACAGTCCACAGGGCAATCTCTATAAGAGTGCCAACAGGGACACCCCAAACTAATCCTTCAGAAAAAGCCATAGTAAACTAACAGACCTGCTGGTTAAGAAACTCAAAATATGACTCAGATGCAGTGACTATCAAAGCAAAGGGTCCCACAAGTTCCCATCCAGGAGGCAGAAATATATAAATGTTTAGTGTGAGTGACATTTATTGGTGTTGGTTCTGATTAAGGGGAACAAAGAAAAAAAAAAGAAGGAATGTTCATTAAAGTCTCCACTCTGGCTTTGCAACTTAATCTTAAATCTAAAACACTGCCTGTCAACAGACAGGGAAGGAGACTCATTGAAAGGTGAACTATGCTGTCCTTAGATGTATGTTAAGTGCTGCCACATTGAAGCCAACTGAGGCTAGAATCTGGCCTTATAAATCTTGGTAGGTTCTAAGCTGGCATGTAATATATTATGAAAGGAAAACTCAATTTTCCCCAACTCTGGGAAAGGAATAAGGACTGGTGACCGTTGTATATCCTTTTGCCCCGATGATGGTGAGATCCAGCAGACCTTGTTGAGGTGTGCAATAAAGGACCTCAATTTTTCTGTCTTCTGACAGTGACTCACCTGAGAACGGTAATATCTATTCAAAGAGTTTGTACCTCATAATAAAATTTAAGCCTGTGAAGCCCCTAATTTATTCACACAGGCAAATTAGAAAGCTTTGGCTTGGTCTAATGTGTCAGCTCTTGCAGCATTCCCCTTGCTATAGCTAATGAAATGTTACCAAGTGTGACGCTCTGAAATCTGAGGCTGGGGATGAAACACCCTCAGTGCAATGTAAAATACAGAGCCCCCTGTGTGGGCAGGCAGTCTTCCCCATCAAGTGCCTCTCCATCCCCCTGTTTTCATTTCTTAGGTGATTTTTCCAATATTTTAGCTTCAAAATTATTCATCTGGAGGTGCTGTCCCATACAAAGGAAGGTGAAGCTCCTTTTTTAAACACATTGGGGAAAACAGTTCCTCACCCTTAGCTGGGTTTGCAAACCAGTTCAGTATTTACCAATTGCAAGGGAGGAAGGGAAGAGCATTTGCATGCCTCTGTTTAAGCACATTTGCCTTCCTTGCTGCTGGGAGGTGTAGACTTTGTTCTGACTGTGGGCTGAACAGCAGAGTGCAGGTTTGAAGAATGCCTTTTTTATTGGCCAAATCCATTGTTTGGAAGCTGCTCCTGCTACTGCTGCTGCTGCTGCTGCTGCTGCTGCTGCTCCTATAATTGCTGAGTTTATTGGTGCCCAAAGCAAATGAGTGAGTAGGAGGAAAAGTAGAAGGAACAGAAAGTGCATTAATCTACTCTTTGCTGAGTTTGTGGGGGGAATAAAGGCAACAATAATTCCTGTGGGCAGTCAGTATGGTGATGAGCACTGCAAAAGCGGTCAAATATCACATAGTACCATACTAGCAGGATGAAGAAGGCAAAGGATGTCTCAGATGGTCACAGCCCAGGAAGGCTCTCACCAGGGTGCTCTGCAGCATGGGTCTCACTCAGCCTAACCTCCTTGCAGGTCCTGAGGCAGGACCTGGTCCCATACTTTCTTCATCTAGTCAGGATATGGCCTTGCCTCCCTTCAAAATTAGAGCTCTCTTCTGCAACGTAGAGAGGGTCAGGTCTAAAATATATATGTTAAATAAAACCAAGAAATATGAAGGTATTAACTTATCTGTAAACACCTTTGCTCCAATACGTGTCTGCTCATAGATATATTATTATCTTATTTTCTTATTCGAGACTATCTATCAGTATTCTGTACAAGAAGGAAAATGCAAAACGTAGATATCTATCTTTTACTGTAAAGGTCACTTAAAGTTATTTCCAAATGGAGCAAACTTCATAAAAATGGGAACTCATTCTGTGATCAAAAGAGTTAATGTGTTTTTTAATAAACCATTGATAGCTTTCCTGCTGCTCTGGCCATTTCTCAACATAGTTCTGCTATAATAGAGACCACTGAAGGATCTCAAAATGATGAAGTATTCAGGAAGATACAATATCTTTTGTTAAACCAACTGATTCAGTTGTGAATATAGGCAGGCTTTCTAGTATCCCAGCTTTTCTTCAAGAAATTTCCAAAGAGAAGCAAAGTGGTTCGCCCAGCAGTGGAAACCCTACAGGACAAAAGCTGATTCACCGGAGACTGAAAACCTGCACTCATTAATGTAGAAGGAAGCTCACAAGTCCTCTGTAAAGTCCACAAGGTTTGGGAATGCAAAAGACAAGGTGGGGGAGCAGTGGCACACAAGGCATAATTTTTTGGCTTCAGGAGAAGCAAATTACAGGTAGAACCCTAATACTGCAAGTTTCAGACTCCTATCTCTGTGTAACTTGTAATTACATGATTTATTAAGGAGTTTTTCATGTTTAAGTTGACAGAAGGAGATAAGCAAGGTCATTGAAACTCTACAGCCACTTCATGCTCTTGAAGCATATTGGGAATTGTGGCACAAGAGTCCACACAGAGATGAAGGAGCCCTATTTGTTTATGTTGTTGCTAACTGAGTCTGCTGCTGGCATCACCATTTAAAATTTGAAGTGTATTTAAAGTGGAATTGACTCAACCAAAACATCCAGCAAATCCCCAGAGATACAGATGCAGAACAACAGTGGCAAACTTCCAGCTGCCATAGCAGGCATTCAAAATCCTCTGGAAATAAATTACTTAAAAGCTTTAAAAGGATAAGAAAGGACTGCCAAGCCAGACAGATCTCAGGGCCTGTTCCTGAAGGCCCCAGACATGCATGACTTCAACTGATTTCCAATACTGTCATCTTTCCAGGACAGGCATTAAGAGATGCCTGCCTTTGTTCAGGGGGTTCCCTGCCTTGCTACCTTCTACCCCAGTGCTGTGGTTTACATGAGGATGTATTTGGTGCAAACAAAGGGTCTGTCTAGCCCAGTTCCAGCCTCCAGCAGAGCCATAAGCCATATCCATTGCAAATTAAGAAATGGGGGAACATTTACAACATTTCCCAACACACACTATCTCAGCTTCTTACTCATTTCAACTGAGCAAAGGTTTAAAAAACCTTATGTGTTTCACCCCCTTAATGATCCTTTGTAAATCTCTCTTTCAAGTACTCCTTTTCAGTCTCTCCTTGAACTTTTGCATTCATAACACCCTTTGGCAGCGAAACCCATAGGTTCATTGTCTGTTATACAGGGAACCACCTTCTTCTGGTGGTTTTGAACATGTCTCCCAAGCAGTCCATCTGAGGGATGTTTATCTTTGCCCACGATGAAGCACTGAAGGTTTAGCCCTTATTCACCTTCTCCATATCCAGGATTTTGTAGTTCTTCAGTGTAGCCTAACTATGTAGAGTTTTTACAGTCCTAATCCTAAATTTACGCCGATTCCTTGGCCCCACAGCCAGGCAGAGACATCTGCCAGATAGGTACAGGTGAGTTTAAAGCTGGAAGAATGCCTCAGCACCAAACTTCTGCAAAGGAGAAGAGGTCAAACCCAGCCCCACATTCAGAGAAGCCTTGCTAGATGGCACATGCACCAGTGGCAGTCCAGCTTCTGGTGCTCCCCGGCCACAGGACACAGCACCGTGCACCTCTTGCCTCAAGAGGCAAGGGCCCATGTCTGCAGTTTCACTCAGGGCAGCCCATCTCCATGGCCCTGGAGACCTGCCAGTAACGGGCACCAGGCAGCAGCACCCTCTAACACAGACAGGAGCACGCTGAGATGCTGCTGAGATGCTGAATGGCAGGATGGTCCCTTGTCCTGGTCCCCAGTCTCAAGTGACAAAAAACAATGAGTTGTAGCTTACAAATGAGTGAACAATGTTGGCTATACTTCACCTTACATTATTTATATAAGACATGTGTGACATGAATCATATAGAAATATATCCCATATGTCTTTATGGACACACTTTGCATTCCAGACCTATTCTAAATACCTTTGCCTTGACAGGTGTTTGTGTGTTTGACACATCCTCTGTTTTATTTTCATAATTAAACTTTTTTCACTGAACAAATCAGCTTCTCACATTTAAAAAGAAGAAAAATATTTTCTATAATACAAGCTTCCAGAATTATTGTCTGTTGTTTGTGAAATAGCTGTACTTTCATTAGACAAGACAAATTATCTATAGCCCCAGGAAAAATTAATTTCATGGGATGCAAAAGATTGAAGACTTATTGATAGAGTACACTATATGCTTGGCAGATGTCCCTTGCCTGAGGCATGAAATGGCCTGACTATTATCTTGTCTACAATTCAAAAGTAATTGCACACATTGCACAGAGAGCACCATCCGCCCACAGAGCAAACACCTAGTGATGATGGATATCACTATTGATACAATTCACACCTTAAAACTAAAAGTGCTGGGAAAAGCATTGTGAATTCTAAAGTGTAATATGAATTCATTAACTGCAAAGAACACACACAGTTAAATTTAAGGAGTAGAGCTGTGACAGTAATTGCTGAATTGAATATTTTTAAAAAGCCCTTTTGTTCCTATTGGCATCAAAGCTATTGTTGAACTATGCTGTACTGTCAGCAACGTGAATATTAGGGGTTTAGATCCATGCATGCAAAAGATCAAAAGCAGTGATGAAGGATTCTGTAATTATTAGTAATTGCTTCCCAAGTGGCCATTTTTTTATAGATTCTTCATAACAAAGTGTTCACTAAAGACTATGGGTAGAACTTATATTTTTATAGCAAGCACATGAGCCCATGGAAATTATTTCATATATTATCATCATAACTGGAAACTGCCATTAATAAGAAATACATATGCTACATAAAATCTGGGTATCATTATTATGATTATTGTAATTTTAATGCAGATTGTAATTTTACATTTTCAATTAGAAAAATTTCAACCAAAAAAAGCCAGTTAAACTAGTTTCAGATTGAGTAAAGTCTTAATTTCTCTAATTCAGTGTTCAAAATTGCTTCAATCAAGTCAAATATTAATGGTGCATCACCTGTGAACTGCCATTGACTCATAAATGGTACTTTCTAGGCTCAAGTATCCATCCACTTAAATGGATGTGAATCCTTACACAGGCATACAACTACAAGCACAGGTATGAAGAGCATTACAACAAACCCACAAAAGGGTTAAAAAGCTCTGTCATGCCCTTTTCTCACATACCAGTACCCATCCTCTTGCCAAATGGATCTTTAGAGCCTTACTTCATATTTGACCCTAGGGTTTGCCTTGGAGCTGTGCTTGCTTATTCCAGGACTGAATCTGTCTTGAATAAATAAAAATTAGAACCATGGCACTATTAAAAATAACTCATACATGACAGTAATAATCCACTAAGTCTCACTGAAAAACACTGAAAATATTTAAGAACTTGAGTGTTCTGCTGTCCAGATGTGGCATTAGGCAGCTTTCTCCAATCTTCTGCTGAACAAGGTGATTGTTTGTGAGGACACAACCCACACAGCAGCTACATCTCAGTCAAGCCAAGCACCAGGAGGGAACAGCTCCACCATGAGCTGGTGAGTCCTGTGCATTTCCTAGAGGGACATTTGGAGAGCCTAACTGCAGCTGTACAGCTCCAGCTCTTCTCCCTTCCTGCATGTCAAAGCCCAAATGCAAAGGGTCAACAGACCACAGATTAAGAAAGATGCTGAAAGGGGAGGGAAAAAGTTTGGGCTTTGTGGGGCAGACACCACAATTTTGCAAAACCGGTCCATACCTCTCCTCTACATCTGATTCTAAAATCAAGATGTAATTTTCAGTGCCTGAAATGTCCCATTAAAATCATTGCTAGGATTAATTACACTCTTATGCTCCTCAGGGTAAAAACCTTACTGTGTCTGTCTGCAAAGTCCTGTTTGGATGCCAAGCAAATTAATAAAGAATAATAAAATTGATGCCTGCACAAAAAGCCATCTCATTCTACTGAAACCAATGCGACAACTTAGTGCCTTCCACTATGTGCAAAAAGCAATATTCAGTGGCTTGTTTATGACCTCTGAAGAAAAACACATAAAAAAACCCTTCAAGGTATACTTCAGTGTGGTCAGATTTTTTGTTTCAGTTAGGTTACTTTGTTGAATATGTTAAGGCACTCTACTAACATTGTCATATGACACTATTTCTTATATTATAATCTGCTATACCTTACAGAATAGCCTTCTTTACCATGCCAAATAAATTAACTCTCTTGCAGTTTTCTTTCTGTCATGGTTCAGTCTCCCATCTCACTCATAAGACATGTTAGTACCATAATATATATATAAATATATTTGCTCCAGAATAAGTACTAATTTATCATGAAGGCAAAGTGTGAGTTCTGCCCTGACATATACCAGGCTGTAACAGGAGACTTTAGTCAGTCCAGTAGCTTCATTATTCTCCAACAACTACCTCAATATCGTATCTCAAAATAAAGCCTTTTTTTTCACTCTCTTCACTGCAAATCAGGAGTAACATCACTGAACTTGATGTTTCCCTTCCAGTAAGGAAGAATCAGGACTGGTGTCTCCTATTCACAAGGTAAGTGGGGAAACAAATCATGTCACTGTTTTATTTATGTTTCATTTAATTATTCAAAGCACAGCTTGCATTCATCTCCTTATTGTCTGTCTGCTTTCTGCACTTCTCCACCATAGCTTATCCATTCTTCAGTAGGGATTTTGATATCTGTTTAATTCACCATGACTTGCGCCACATTTTTCCCTGCAAGCTGCGTATTCTGTGCCAGGGGGAGAGGACAGGGGGAAACCCCAAAGGGGAAGCACTGAGCAAGCCCACGAGGATGCATCTTAGATGACAAGAGACTTGGAGGCCCATTCTCCTTTCAGCACAAGGGAGATTTACACCCATAGCTCCCACTGTCATTAATGTAGTTATGGACGTAATTTGTCCCAAACACTGAGAGGAAAATAAACTTGAGAGAGGAGAAGTAAAGGGTATTTGAGGGGAAAACTATTTAATATGTAAAGCTTGTGGCTGCCAGTTGCTAATGAATGTGGCAGACATAATAATGGTAATAATAGGAAAAGACACCTACATATCTGAGCTAGGGTTATTGTAATATGGCATACGAAGTGAGGACTAAACCATCAAGGAAACCACTAAATATCATCTTGAGGATATAGAAAGAAAATATACTTAAGACTAAAGAGATAATTAAAAGGAGATCAAAAGTAGGACTAGGAACAAGCCAGGAAATGCAGCAGAGAAATACGGGGTGTTTTCACTGAAGGAAACAGCAGCTCTCTGAGAATACCAGCCGGCCTGGGAAGTGGCAGAAATAGATGGGATGCCAGCAGCAAGACACAGAAAGCACAGAGATATTTCTATCCATCAGAACACAAAAGCAAACACATTCAGAAGAGACTGGAATAAATTAGTTTACAGCATGATAAGTGACTCAGACTGTTCAATATAGGAGTGTTTATGTAATGAGATTATGGATCAGAAATAATCACAGAGTCTAAAGCTTAGAAATCAGCACTAAGGGAGGACTCTTAAGTGGTGGAGCTTTGTGATTCAGATACTTCACCGGCTCAGACAGTACAAAACACAGCCAGAGGTGCTGAGATAGCACTGAAGTTGCAGACAGACATAGCATATGTAAGTGTATGTCATGGTGTGTCACCTTCCATTTCTTCCTGGTGCCAAACTCACTGGCATTGCTCCTTTATATAGGAATAGCAGTATATATAAGCACTACAGATACAGCAATACAGATAATATGTAATTGCAGCTGTTTTAGGAGTTACACAAGCCAAATATTATCAAATATAATTACACCAAAAAAAGCATTTAGAAACAGCTCTATTACTTGAGAAATAATTCTCAGTGAGGAATCACCACCAAAGCTGGGCGACTTTCAGGCAAGTTTCTGACACTTATGAAAGAGCACGATGAAGCAGAGCACCAAATACCAGAGCACAGACAAATGATAAAGCCTCCATCATCTAGGACAACTATTTAGGGTATAAATAATAGCCTCTGATTGATGAACTGTTCTCTCCTTTGAGTGTAGAGACAGATCAGGAATGCAGTTATCTTGTCTTGCAGGTGGATGAATGCACCCTGAGAGTCTTGGTCAGGATCACAAAGGAAGCCTCTGATCTGAGTCCTGGTCTCAGGCATCTCCTCAGCTGCCTTGTTGTACCTCTGAACTGTTAGAAGACTCTTTCACATGAATGGGGCTACATGAATTTTAAGTAGGGACTTGACCCATTATATGCAAAACAGAATAAATCAGGAAAAATTATTCTAGCATAAAATGGAGAACCTGTTTAAAATACTGCTGAATCTTGGTTCTGTAGAAGAAATATTACTGAGTCTAAAGCCTTTAGCTGAGAAAAAGCAAAGTAAAGCCAGGTTTTGGAAGGTATGAATTATGAGGAAACACTGATCAGATGTTGCTTCTATAAATAATAACAGCTCATTAATTCTCATTTTGCTAATCCACACATTTAAAGAACTCAACAACCCCTTTACCCCCAAGGGTACTACTCATCCCACTTCACAGCAGAGTTTTAATTTATGTTAGTAACAAGATCTCATATTTCTAGGAATTCATTACTCTTAAAAAACCTATTACACTATTTTATTGGCAGGCTAGAAGATATTATCATAAATAATTGAAACTCGACTACACTTGTTCAGACATTAACAAACTACATTGGCAAGGCAGCACACTTGAGTCCTTTTTTCAAGCATGTTCTTTCATTCATGGCATAATTTTATGCCTGTGGAGTGAGAGTCAAAGAAAGATCTACTGAATCCAGAACATGGGGCTTACATGCCACACGTGTTCTGAATTGTTTGTTGTGCAGACACAAGTTTCACAATTAATTGTCAAGCCTTATTAGTGAACAAAAGATGCTGTCACTATCCATGAGAGCAAGTTCACAGTTTCCTATCATTTAAATGTACAGACAAGGGGTCATCCAGTGAAGATCTTGAAACCGAAGTATGGAAATCAGTAATGTGAGTCTGATGTTAAATAAGGCACAACCTGTAGTGCCAATATTAGCATTCATCAGGCAGAGCTCTCTTATGCAGGGATGATCTGAAGTGTGAAATGCAGAAGGATAATCAATCAGGGAACAGACCTTCCACATGGACAGCAGGCAACCACCTCCATCTAGAGTTGTCCTATGGGATGTACTCAGTGCAGTGGAGCATAGCAGATGATAAAGCATTATGCCATGGTGTCATTGAACTGATTCTCAAAAAGATTGCAAGGTGTTTTCATGCCCTATGAAGCCAGCTTGGAGGAGGAGAATCATATCAATGTGTGATATGGGTGTACTCATAGATCATCCCCTGGTCTTGCAAGAGACTGCTACCAAATAAGGTTGTCCAGAGGCAGCAGGATTCATCTCACTGAACTTCAGCTAAAACTGAAGTATCTTACATGAGCTAATTGTTCAGGCTCTCTCTACACTGACCAGAGGCACCTCCAAACTATGTATTGTCTCTTAATATAGATGGGATGTGACACAGGTGGGACCAAGCTCCTACTGGAGAAGCCAATCCCCCTTCACTGCATAGATCACCCCAACCGATGGCTGAAACCATTCACCTGAAAAACTGAGGGAAGCAAAAATTAAAAACAGGAGCAATAAACTTGTGCAAGATTGTCAAGGATTAACAGAGTGAGACAGACAACTGAAAACCCTGTCTCAAAAGAGGAGGTGAAACTACCCATGATTTTAAACAAAAAAGAACAGAAGTAAACAATGGAAGTTAAGCCTGAGCTGAAATTACTGTCTATATAAATACATCAGAGTGGCTTAGAGCAAAGGGGGAAAGCAGTCGTATAATCTAAGGTGCAACATTGGCCCAAGAGCAAACAAGTATGTACTAAGAACACATAAATTCATCCTGAAGATCAGGAGAAGACTTCTAACCACCAAAGGACCAAGGGTCTGGAACAGCCTTTCGGAGTAGTGAGATACTATTTTTGGAATGACATTGCCTGTAAAGAAGCTGCTCTGCTATGTTTATGGCATCCTTTAAGACATTATCATGAAGCATTTAAAACTGCTTGTGCAACCCTTGTTGAAGTACAGTAACTATTCTGAAATAAAATATTTCAGAAAGACCCGCTGCAATGTGAGTGACTGTGCACATTTTAAAAACAACTCCGCATTTAATTCTAAGTGTTAGGATAATTTATCACAGAGGTTTAAAACTGGGCTCTTTTTGTTTGACTGCCAAGCTTCAACACCAGCTTTCCTGAATGTCAGGATCTGACTCTGCATTGTTATCACTGTCACTGAGATCATGAAATTCCCCTTGTGCCCCACTGGTTCCATAGAAAAAGTGATTGACTGTGGGCACCAGCTTCACAATGGGCAGCCGTGCAGTAGATGCTAACTTCAGCATCCCATTGCAAATTAGAAATGGGAGGAGAAGGCTAAAATAGAGCACACTGAACTTCAGCTGTCATTTTGGTATTGTGGCTTTGATATTTTTATTCTTCTGAAAATTACATAGTTACCTGCCAGTGTCAGACATCTGACTGGACTTCAAGCAAGCAAATATACAGCAGAGTAAAGAAGAGATGTGTAAAGAAATAACACTGCAAGGCATTTTAAGGGAGAGATTTGAAATCCACTGTGTCTCTGGAAGGGGGTCTTATGTTTGCAGACACAAAGACTAGTCATCTTAATTGTTGGTGCTCAATAACATACTGCATGGATTCCATTCACTCTGGGAAACTGGTGCAATTCTTTGTAACTTGGTAAGATTTCTGGAGCCGCTGACACCTCCTGCTCCATTATTTGCAAACAGAAAGATTCCAGAGGATCAAAGTCCCTGGGAACATAGATACCCCTGCCATTCTTCCTTTTGTAAACAAAAAGTGTTAGATATTGCAATCCACAGTGAACATGTTCTTTGTGGGTTTTACGCCCACAAAGAGAAGATGGTTACATTTAGAAGACCGTGTCTTAAGTTTAAAATACAAGACAAAAAATGCAAGGCAGATTAAATAGTGAAGCTACTAACATGGCATAATGGATCATTTTGGTATAGTATGTTAGGAGGATGCTAACAGCATCATAAAGCACCCAAGTATAATAACAAAAACACTTCAGCTGATGCAGCTCTGAAAAAATGCCTTTTTTATGAGAGTATACTTCGAAGAGAAAAAGCCTCAAATTTGCACAACCTGGCTGCAGGCCTTAAGTAGCAATCAGCTCTCAGAGAAAAGTGCAGTGATGTATTATGGCATTTGGTGTTGCTGGGGAAGACAAACTGTATCATGATTACATGCAAAATTAATCCTGAAAAACCACATTAGAAAGATCCATGACTTGAAATTTCAGATCTATTTGCTTCCCTCCAGAAAGTACTGTTTAAATATTGGGTACAGGAATCCCACTGAAAATAACTCCTGAATGCAAGGTTCATACAATCCTGGAAAGAAACAATAGATTTGCTTCACCTGTGCTCATTAAATATACAGTGCATAAACTCTGGCTTTGGAAATCTCATCAGCAGGAAGCTTCCTTCTTCCTTTCTTCATTTTTGTTTTTTACTTACCCCCTGAGGATTACTGAAATCTCTGCATTAACCACCGAATAATGACAATGTTCTGCAGCCTCGAGGTGTGACTAAGGATTTGGTCACAGAGGCTACAGGGTAGGGAACCTAAAAGCTGCCATTGAAAAAATATATTGTAATAGAAGTTATTTGCTTTCTAAGCAATTAAGCACCTAACCTTGTTTATCACATGTACTTCTCACTTGCAGTGTGCACTTAGGAAAATCTGACAATGAGAGACAACCCTGCTGTTTCTGTGATGAGCACATTAAAAAAAAAACTGCCCCAGGTTCAGCAAGGCTCTGTTAAAACTTCTTGCTCCGTAACTCCAGCTGCTGCTTCTCAAGTATTCTGGCAGAAAACATTCACTTTCCACATTCATCATCACCTGCATTTACATATAGTGCTACATACTACAGCCCTTTTAGGACTCTACAGATGCTGCAACAGAGGGTCATACCTTAAGGTTCCAAGTGCACAGACATTATTTTGGTGGTGCATACAGTTCCTGGCATCCTCCTCCTCAGATCTGGGACTGCTCATTCCCACTCTCACTGCATGCTTTCAATTGTGCCAGCACAAACATTTATGCAGCCATGCTGGGAATCAAACAGGGGAATTGATCTGGCTAAAAATAACTCTTTTTTTCTCAAGTCAGTTTTCAGGCAGAACAGTTCCTGATGTGGCAGCGTGGTGGAAAGCTGTTGGGCAGCAGGATCAGGATGTGAGGCTGGGAGAGGAGGATGCCCCCCTGCATCTGGTTATGCTGGCTCAAGCTGATCAGAACATAAGGTACAAGTTTTCAAGAATTTCCTGTCTGGCTACTGAGCTTGCTATTTATTGCACTGGTCTTTTAAGCAATAAATGGCTTGAAAAATAAAAGAACATGAGAACTAGATGCCCATAATACTTTTCCAAAGTGTACTAGGAGCACAAGCATGGCCCAAAGTACTTACCTCTTGGAGAAGACAGAAAATACTAAAACACACATTATAATCTGAAGCACACAGATACAAAACCAGCAGGTGACATTGCTGATCAGTGCAAAGAAAGGGATAGAAATTATGTCAAAGATGTCTTTAACCACTATGGGAAAGACTGAGGCGAAACAGCAGGAGACCCAAAGTTCCAGGGAAACCAACATGGTATCATTGGAGTATCCAGGCTTCAATTACTTTCCAAGAGTTTCCTTCATCTCATAGAATCACAGAATTTGTAAGGTTGGAAGGGACCACAGTGGGTCATCTGGTGTAAGCTCCATGATCACTTAGGATCCTGCTTGAGCAAATTTTACTGAACCTGGCAGCTCTTGAATATCTCCAGTGAGAGAGACTCCACAACCTCTCCAGACAATCTGTTCCAGTGCTCAGACACCAGCAAACAAAATTATTCCTTACATTCAGGTTGAACTTCCTGGCCCGTTGCCTCTTGTGCCATTGCTTGGCACCAATGAGAAGAGCCTGGTTCCATCTTTATCTTTCCTTCGGATTCTTATATGTATTGGTGAGGTCCCCTCTCAGCTGTCTCTTCTTGAGGATGAACAGGCCCAGATCCCTCAGCCTTTCCTCCACCAGTCCCTTCATCATCTTTGTTGCCCTCCACTGGACTTGCTCCGGGATCTCCATGTCTCTCTGGTGCTGAGGAGCCCAGAACTGGACACAGCACCCCAGATGTGGCCTCAGCAGGGCTGAGTAGAGCAGCAAGATTCCTTCCTTTGACCTGCCGGCCATGCTCTTCCTAATGTACCCCAAAATCCAATCGACTTTCTTGGCCACAAGGAGATGCTGCTTATGGACAGCTTGTTGTCTTTCACCACAGAGCTGCTTTCCCAAAGGTCAGCCCCCAGCCTGTCCTGGTGCATGAGGTTATTCCTCCCCAGGTGCAGGAACCTGCATTTGCCTTTGCTGAACTCCAGACAGTTCATCTCCGCCCATCTTTCCAATCTGTGGAGGTCCTTCTGAAGGGCCACTCCTCCTGGCTTTGTGTCAGTGAACTTTCTGAAAAGGCATCTACGCATTCATCCAAGTTCTTGATGAGTAAGTGAAACACTACTGGGCCCAGAATTGAACCTGGGGGGACACCACAAGCGACAGACCTCCAACTAGATCCTGTGGCTCAGATTATGAGCTTCAGGGACCTGCCTTTTAGAATTCACCTCACTGTCCAATCATCCAGTCCACACTTCCTGATTTTGCCAGTGAGGATGTTGTGAGAGAGAGTGTCAAAAACCTTGCTAAAATCAAGCTAGACAATGTCCACTGCTCTCCCCTCATGCATCCAGGAAGTTGCACAAGGTCCATGAGTAGTGACCAAGAAGAAAGGAACCTTTAAAAAAGCCTTTAAAAAAAGTTATAGTTTCTTGCAAATTATTTTTAAAAAACAAGTTTTGAAAGCAATTTTTTCTGTCTTTCTCCCTGGGAGCTGCTTTTTTATTTCACAGTGGGTAGCTGAGTGGCATGATGAGGATTAAGGCAGAGCAGATCCAAGTCATATTAGCAACCACTGAGAAATAAGGCTGATTCATCATTGTTTTAAGGTTAAGTTCAAGGAATTTTTCCAATGTTTGGATCAAAATAAACAGATTTTATCCTACTGTCGAATTAATTGCAACGTTTGCTTCTTTAAATTACAAAATAAATGCACTTTTGGAAATAGTTAGTGGCTCAAAGTCACAACACTAATTTAAAGGACATTGCTCACAGAAAGAAAGGTATAATAAGGAAAACTAAAGGCAAACTATTACCTTTGTATACACACAGTACATATATTTTTAGTGATAACACTGTTGATAAACTTTTAATTTAACTTTTATTTTCATTGACCTCAGCAACTGTAGATCTAAGTCACATCCATGAAGAGTTAAGATACAGTCAAGGCTAAAGACAAATAGCCCACACTGGTTAAAATAATTTCTTTGTAAAGGGAGCTGGGGTTGTGCCTATGCGCCCAGAAAAGAGGCAGGTGCATATTTGGATTTTGGTTACATGAGGAGTGAACCTGGAGAAATCCCATGGGAATCAATGATATTGTCCTAGCAATGAACAGGTGTGTAAGAGTGTAATTTTAGCCAACAGGCATACACAGACTCCAGTCTCTCCATCACTCTTTACAGCATCAAAAAGGATATATTAAATAAGTAGCATGATAAGGAATATCTTTATTCTGTAACAAACCCTGACTTAGAGGGGGTGTTGAAAGCACTCTTGAATTTTAAGCAGCAAGAACTTCAGTAGGAGGTTCTTTCTGGCAACAGTTGAAAAAGGCTGAAGAAGACATTCAAACAAGAATGTATCAAATTCCAGAAATTTGACAAGACTGGGTTATGGAGCTGAACTGGGCTGTTAAAGCAGCGGGCAATTCTAATTTTTTTCACCTGTCCTTTTCATATGGCCAGAGAGAGTCTGCCCCACATGTGAGAACCAAGTCACATCACTGCATGCCTGATATCATGCCAACCGTCCTGAATAGAAAAAAAAAAGTCTGTTCAATTGCCAGGTGTTAAGCAGGCTCATTACAGTGCACAGAAAGCTCTCTGTGCAACAGATCAACCTGAAGAGGCTTATCTTTGTGGCTGCTGTCTATACAGTCATAATTAAATAAAAGCAGATGGAGGAGGCACTAAATAATTATGACTGCAAGATAAATAAAACGCTGGGTAAGTAACTTCAGAAGTATAATTTAAGCATCTTACATAAATAAAAAGTATCAGCATCTTCCGTGATATGTTTTCACACTGAGGTAGCTCAGAAAATTAAAATAATCAAGAAAACAATGAAGTATTAAACTAAAAATATTAAATACGTGTGACAGACGCATAATAGGAAACAGGTACAAAGTCATTCTGACTCATTCTTCCCACAAGCAAATGCAAATTTTCTGTGTCCTTTGCTAATGCATGTGCCAATTAATCTTGCAATCACATTTTCACAAAACTATGTTGTTTGGCACTTTTTCTTATTTCTCAGAACATAAAAGAGCTTCCCCTGTTCTTTACAGTCACAGCTCCATAGAGACCCCAATCCCTGGGACATGCCAGAGGGTCACTTTAGCTTCCTTGGCAGGCCCAGCTATACAGGATTTCTTGTAGTTTTTGCAGTGAGATGTATCAATGTCTTGGTCCTTCTTCAGCTATCAGATGCAGACTCCAAGTCACTGTGTTGCTCAGTGTATCAAGATCCCACTCCTACAAATGGTAAATTTTCCATCAGGTTCCAAACACTGGTTTCCCACCAGGTGCTGGTCCACCACTGGTCTTAAATGTTTCTTTCTTTGTAAATATGATGTTGTGCAGCCTGCTGCAATGTGTTGTTTGTTCAGTGCCAGGTACTCTGCAGCGCCATTGCTTGCTCCCATGAAAGATCCAGTTAGAAAGTGGGACAAAATACCTGAACAAAGCTTTTGAAAGAATGTATAATCCACATTGCCTTAACCCTCTAAATACATATCTGTATAACAGAACAAATGTGCAGGTTTTGTATATTATACAGATATATAAGATGACCACTTAATGGCTCTATGAGATCTTTGATCCAAAATCTCCTTTATGATCTATGTGGCAGATCTATTCCTTGTTTGCATGTTTGCTTGTTTTTCTGGCCAGAAGTTTACAGGACCATTGTTCCTTGTACACAGGAAAAATAAAATGTCCTTTAAATACTGACACATAACCAAGCAGCTCTAACCTACAAATATATCCATGGAAAATGTTTTCTTTTCTAAAATGGTCTCTCAGTGGGAGTGACCCAAGACCACAGAAGGTGTCACAGACTCTTGTTTCATCACCCACAAAAGGTAACTAAGCACAGCAAGCTCAGCCATGCTTTTCAGCAATCTAGGGAGTCAACCAGACAGGAAAAGTTGAAAACCAGTCGTCTAAACAAGCATATATAATCTTTGTACATAAAAGAAGCTATGACCTCTTTTGAACCATGGGGTAGTATTCATTACTGCAAGAAAAGCTTCACAAAGGAAAGAAAATTAGCTGTGTCTTTCAGTTAGGACATGCCTTCTGTACAGCTGGACTACATAAAGCCATTTAATTATGGCAGTAAGAAGCTCAACAGGGTAAATTTCCTTGAGAAACAGTCTGTGTTAGCTTGTGACCAACACTGCACGGTCACCATCAGCTCAGGCTGCACACAGTATAAACTCCCATCTGCCTCAAAAATGCCAGGCAGATAATCCTTTAGTCATGAACTACTATAAGGAAGCAGCACATGACAGTTGGGTCAGTGGCTACGCTTGAACCTAAGACTTGGAAGGCCTCCACTCAACACTTCTGTAAATGTAACCTTCAATAAGTTTCTAGCCTCCTAACAGTAAAAGGGAAAATTATTCCTTGCATCTGTGCTGAGGCACTGTGAAGATAAAGATTTTCCAGAAAGATACTTCTATAACTTACAATATAGAATTCTGTCAATCAGCTTTGCCAGAGATTACATCAAACTGTATTCAAATAGTGAAGGAAAAAAAAAACAATTATGCAGTCTTATTCTCCATCAAATCTTTCTCTATTTTTCCATCCTGTTTTGCCCATCTCATCCACCTCAAAGACTGATTCGCTTCATTAGAGATGCACCTGTCTTCTGAGTTCTACCTGTGAGCACTTGAAGATAGGCTGCAATAAAAAATCTGATTGCAACTTTTGAATTCACATTCAAAACTGCTGAAACCATGGTCCTGTGGCAACAGTTGCCTCCCATTCTCAAGATCTCTGAAAACCACACTACCAGTCCCTTTGGTTTACAGCAATCCCACTCTATTTTCGAAGTGGTTTCATATTCCCAGTCTGGAAACAGCACCTCTCACCATGTTTGAACGACAGAAGACTCTCCATTGTCCTTGTGTCCTTGTGTCTTCAGAGGTTAAGAAAAATCTCTCATACTTTAAAGAGAATCTAAATAGTCTGGATTTAAATGGGAACAACCATTACCATACCACCTTAGCATGCTACCCCTTCCTTAGTAGCATACTAAGGAATACTTGTTGGATATGGCATAAAGTGCTTCAAAAAAAGTGTCCTGGAAGGACGGGGTGGGGAATGTGAAGAGGAATCAAAGAGATTTCATGAGAGAGACATGAATGTTTTCCAGATGTTAGATAAAATCCAGGTCACTGTGCCAATGGATCAGTACACAGGTCACCATGTTCTGAATTCAGAGGTAAGTGAAAGTAGTGGAGGCTGTTACACTCTTGCCAAAGTCTGAATTAAGACAATTTTCACAATGAGCAAGCAAAAAAATATAAAATTTAGGGGGGCGAAACTAATTAAGTCCAACCCCTTTTCACCCCAAACATCACCGCCTACTGGGTCTTCTCTAGCTTTGGCTTTAGTGTTTGCAGTGGCAGCTGATTCTGTGTAGATTCTCTTTGTTATTTACTTTTGCCCTGTTCACTGGGTGTTTTTTCCAGAACAAAAATATGGCAAAAGATTTGTAGTTTCAAAACTAATTAAACAATTAGCTGAAGCTTCCTCTCCACCTAAAAATGATGGCCAGCTTCACAACAGACAGACGGGCTACACCATCCTTCTGCTGGGAAACAGAGACACCCTTCTGCAGACACAGGGTCCATCATGTCTTCCTACAGGTACTTGGTGCCATTAAAGCAAAACTACTGCTTGTCCCTCATTTAGGGCTCCATTTCACAGAACAAATAAAAAGCACGATTTCTGAAAAGGCATCCTATTTGATCTGATGCTTTTCAAACTGGATCCTAACAGCTTTCACTGAGGCTGAATTAACATCTTTTGAAATTTGTAAAGATTATCGCTGACCTATTTAAAACAAAGACAAACAAAACTAATGGAGAAAAAAATTCATTCTGCTCTCTTATTTTTACTACAAAGACCAACAGTCACACAGCCTAAATTCACAACCAGGTATAAATTTTGACCATTCTCATGAGAGCCACTGAGATGAAAGCATTTGCTTGCTGAGCTTCATTGGCTGAAAAACACTTGACTGGGTACATTTAAAAATGCTGCTTATCTGAACTGTTTCAAGAGATTAGTTTGCATATTTAATATGTTAATGTTTCACAAGTAAGAAGATTTGCAGTGACTTATTACAGGACATATAACTTGGCAGAGCCCTGAGTCATTTAAGCTGCTACCTTAGTCACTAAATGCCAGCTACACTATTAGACACCACCTCAGAGTCTGTCCATGGCAGTAAGCCAGTTTTGCAGATCCCCTTCCAAAATCCAGTTTAAAGTCTGTCTTTCAGCAGGATATTTCCCAGTGGTTTATATTTTCACTGTCACTAGCATGTCAGTAAGAGTGCATATCTTTTGAGCTCTGATTAATTTTGCCTTGATACTACTGAAATGCCAAGTATAACTTTAACTCAGGTTCTGAAGTGTTAATCAGTTTTGAAATATCCATAGAATGCATATATATACAGGCCTGCAAGTGCTCAGAGACATCTGTCAGGATCCACATGGCACTGACACTTGTTTCTCTCTAGGCCCACAGGGTCAAGTGATCACCAGCACTGATAACGAAATGCATCATCTCGAAGCAAAAAGACGTGGCCTTCTATTAAAGTCCTCTAAGATAAAAATATGAAGATATAACTCTTCTAAGGTATGCATTAATTTTCATTCTCAAATAATATTTTTATTATTTACTCTTTCAGAGCTGCCGCTGGCCACATTGATAAAAAATTTCTCTCTAAATATTGAAGTCCAAAAAAAAAATCAAATAATTACAGAATAACAACCATTTCCTAAGTTGGAAGGGACCCACAAGGATCATTGAGTCCCCTCTTAAGTGAATGGCCCATATGGGGATCAAAAATCCTGTGTCTTGGATCTCTGCATAATTAGGTCATAACCATAATGTGATTTCTGTGGTTTAAACCTCTACCATTATGCTAGGTATAAAATTTATAGGAATCTCCAGACTTCAGGATATAAAATGCTCATTAATTTTGTGGAAGAGGAAGAAACTTCCCTCAGGGCAATTTTATTGCTGAACAGTCTGCTACATAGTATTAGGTCTGCTACTTACACTGGCACATTTCATGCTGGAAACACCAAGATTCTGTATTTCAAGCCATCATGCTAAGACAAAGAATAATCTGTATTCTTATATTCTGCTTAGTAGGAAAAAAATGTTCACAGAAGCTATGAGCTACGCTTTCACCCATAAACCAGCCAACCAATGTACTCAGCCAGCCTGGAAAAACCAAAATGAGCTTTCAGTTTGTAGTCAGAGGTTCATGCACTGAAAACTGTGCTCTGGAAAGGCCATTCCCAGAAGAAAGGGTGAGGCCATCTTTTCCAGCCAGACCCAGGTCAGGGCTAGTTTCACTGGCACCGTGACAATTTGCACTGGCTGGGTACCCGGCTCACGGTTCGGAAGTGGCACCTGGAGCACACAGATCTTGCAGCAGCCACTGCCCCTCAGAGACACGGTAGATGCACAGAGTCACTGCCACAAAGACTCCCTTGCTTTCTTGGCAGAGCTAAGCCTCCTCCTTCTCAGGGAACTCAAGATGCTGACTAAAATGTAAACTACAGTCAGCCCATCCACCAAAAAGTGTTGTGCCAGTGCATGCACGGGACTGACCAGTCCCATCACATGGGGAACCGCCAAGGAAGGGGGTGCCTTGAGGAAAATTCCCACCAGGTATTCTCCCACCAGGAACTACAGAGGACAAAGGTCTCTCCTGCAAAGAATCTGGGGAACTGCCCATAATCTCAAGCTTTCCTAAGGTGTTTAAGAAAAACCTGACTTGTTTCAGGATGCTCACAACTGTGTACATTTGGAAACCCTTTGCCTACAAGGGCACTGTGGAGACCTTAGGATGGAGGAAAGCAAGACATTCCATTAGTTAAACTAAAAGGACAAGAACAAACACCTTCTAAAGGGCATAAGGAAAAGTTTCCTCAATTGGAAGTCTCATTCTGAAAATAATTTATGTTTTCCCAAGCTTGGCTGCCCTTGCCTTGGCAGAGAGGCACAGATCTGTTGGTCTCTGAGTCACCTCAGAATGCAGGCTCACTTTTAAGAACTTTTAAGCTTCACTTTGAATTAATTTTTAATTAGGTACTTTTTAAAATTTTACTGAGAAACCATAACACATTATTTTTGGAAGTTCAGTTTGGCAGAATGAAAAAGGGCTAGCATTGCGCTCTGCAAATAAAGACCTTTTAGACTGCACCTGAAAACCACTTATACTTTGGCAAAACCACTCATAGCTGTAAAAATCTGCCCAGTATCTGTCTGGAGAAAGTGTCGCTCTGCAAGGGGGACAAGAGATGCCAGGTCCATGCTGGGGTGCTCGTCTTGCCTCACCCCACCTACCAAAAACTGAGCATCCAACACTGAAAGGAAAAGAACTGCATTTGCTGTCTGTATTCCTGTGCTCACACACACACACAACCTTCCTACCAAACACCTCCTCATCTGTTTTTGATAAGGAAACTCACACAGACTTGCTAAGCACTCTGGGTTGCAGGCTTGTCTAACAATCTTGGGTCATCAATCCAGCAACAATCCACTAGGTCTGCTTTTAAAATGAAGCTGTGATTAGCTTGAAGGAAATAAAATTGCCTCTTACAGCAAGCTCTTTAACTGCACTTTTGACAGTCTTCAATGATACAGAAAGGGAAGGAGATCATTTTTGCTGTCATATGTGAAAAACACTTGCAAGCTGACCTGGCTTCTCATATATTACTTTTGTACAGAGATTTGCAACAGTGTCTGAATTGTCTTCCCCCACCTGCTCTGCCAAATTATTATGGTACAAGCACTTCAGAAAAAAAAGCACAATTGCTTGAAATTACACTAGAGTCAAATGTTGATAAAAAGGTGTCACAGAGGGAATGAAAACTAACTGCTGTGAAATTTAATGAAACCCACTGTGTGCCAAGGGCACAGGCAGCCAAATTGAATTTTAAAAAGTGCCAAGCAGAGAAGCTTGTAATCAGACTAGCCACTATGTTAGATGAGATAAGCAGAATGACTTTTTTCTATCACTAGATCAAAACAGACTGCAATTCTTATGCATGAGATGAAAAGTTACAGTATTTATCTTCCCAGCTTCCTGTGTTCTTAGCACCGGATCTCTGGCTTAGCAGCATGAAATGGAATTTGCCATCTCCAGTGTATGGCTTGTCCCAGCCCTTGCACGGTTCTTTCCTGAGTTTTTATTGCAAATTGTTATGGAAAAGAGGAACAAGCTAATCAGAGTTGTTAATGGCTCAGCATAAACTACCTTCAGTCATGGTGTCCCCTTCCACAGCCTGGGCAATGAAGTCAATAGAGGGAAATATGAAATAGAAGATGATGCCAGCACAGGAGAAGGACTCTGTTCAGCGGAGCTCACATGGAGAGCAGTTGCAAAGCATCACTCCACTGCAGCCTCTAAAGGAATCATTTTGCTTCTCAATTATTATAACAACATTATGTTGAAATTGTAAATTGGAAATAAGAAAAGCCTGATCTCCCAAACAGAACTGCTTGCATTCATTGTGCAAGTAACCCCTCAAACTCTAGTTAAGGACACGGGACAAAAAATCTGTGCAGTCCATCTTTGTTGGAAACAGCTTCAGTACACTCATTGCTTCAGTTGTTCAGGGAGTTATCAGCAGTCTTAGCTCTGGACAACACAGAGAGGCTCAGAGTCTGCACCTTTACCTCGCTGATGAATTTTAACATTGCAACCTGCTTGAACTTGTAGTCTGGCCTAATTAGCTAGATTCTCCTTTTAATGGTCTGCTGGTGAAGCTGGAATACTTTCTGGAGAGAAAGTTTCTAGCAAGAGAGATTTCCAGTACTGAAGAAAGCTCTCCAAAGCCAGCCATTGTGTTTCTTTTAAAAATATTTCTTAGAAAAATGCCCTGACTTTTACCATGACCTCTCAATTTTGCAGAATGTGCCTGTAATAGTTTCAGGGCTTGTCTTGGCTGTAAGAGTTTTATGCCAGTATTTAGTGCCATTTGTCATGTTTTCACTGCTGTGCCAGAAAAGGAACTTGAAAACAACAGAATTCCTTGAAATCTAAAACACACTATAGCACAGAAGCCTTAAGTTTCTGATTTTATTGTGCATAACCCATGCCACATCTGAAATACCCTCTGCAAGTGAGCAGTACTGAAGAATCCATCTGGCTGCAGGTATGGCGAATGGAATTTTATGACGTGAAGTTCCTCTCCTCTCACAGCCCTCTCCATTCCCACTTCCCCTGCTTCCCTATCTGCACATGCCCCGGCCTCTGACTGCTCCCTCCTCTGCTCATACCTTTCTGAGGACACAGTTGAAGTATAAGAGTGTTTAGGGGAATAAAGATC
Organism: Passer montanus; assembly: GCF_014805655.1. NCBI lineage: Eukaryota > Metazoa > Chordata > Aves > Passeriformes > Passeridae > Passer > Passer montanus. Next base: position 9,022,877 of record NW_024368374.1, on the reverse strand, counting down.
ATCTGAACTTTACCCCTGAAAGTAATACATTTAGCCAACATTTATAGGTCTCCTTTTACTTAGTCCTCTACAAAGCATACAAGAAATGGGTCAGCATCAATTCTCATCATATTAAAAATTAAATCAACCCAAATCTCCCTCAATTTCCCCATTTGACTTTGTTTCAGCAAGGACTTCTTTGGAGCAGCAAAGCCTTTCCCTTGCCTCTGCCTTTTCTGCTATCACAAAGTAATTCAAGACTTTCATACATTATAACAACAACCATAACAGAAGCAACATGGTACACCTGGGAATGTTTGTACAAATTTGCCAGACAGATTGTACTAATCTCCAAATGACATTCAAAGCTCATAGTCATGTAGCAGCACCTGGGCTGAGTCAGAGCAAATTTTGAAACAAATAAATTTCCTCTCACAGATACACTCACAAAGGTCCCTCAACATCACTCTACCTTGGTTTGTACAAATTCCCCAACACAGAGCACTTTTTAGTACATCCTAGTAACCATTCCCAGTGACTGGCATTCAACTGTATTGTGCCTAACCTGAATGACTTGTGACGCTCTGAATATTAAGTTTGCTCTCAGTTTAATAAAATTTATAAATATTCATAAACAGGCTTTCATTTGACTGCAGACTTGGACAAAAACCTGTACTTGTGAACAAGTCAGGCAGTGCTCTCCTCAGAAGTTGTAAGGCCATTTCTCATACATGGCTATGTTAGCAGGTTTCATATCCTTTCACAGGGTGCTGCATTTCAGAAGCAGCTTCTGTTATTCCAGATTGACCATTCATGGCTTTACGTCAATATTTTCTCACTTTGCACTTATTAGAAAACTGTTCTTCTCAAATTAACAATACAAATTTATATTACAAAGGCATCTTTATTGGGAAACAATGCAAGACAACGGAACTGTCAGCTTACAAAAAAAGGGGTCAAATCTTTACATTGCTATAGAAACTATACCATGTTTACCAGAATTCTGTATTTTCTGCTTAATTTTCTCTGAAGCTCTTTGGATTCTGCCACAAGATAAAATAACAATGATTTCTATTAAGTTATTGTTTAGGTTTTCATTCATTATAATTTTATTCATATTCCTACAAAATACTGCCAAGCTTACATAAAAGTCTGTCCTCCTAGTAAAGAACTGTGCCCACAAATAAATTCAAAGTGGTCAGTCCTCATGAAAGACTGGGGCTTCTCAGGCTTACGCAAGAAAATGTGGACTCAGCTCAAGGTACAGTAATCCTCCCAAGAAAGAGTTTTGTGTCAAGGTGTTAGTCCTGATGCAATTAATATTCCATACCTGGGGAATTAGGGAGAATCTGGTATCCCAGGAAGGTCTGTGCACTGTCACCCAGCAGCAACCTCCCCCAAATCCCTCTAGTCACAACAAGTAGCAACGGCACTGAGCTCCAGATCCTCTCTTCCCCTGGGTTCCATTGCGGAATACTGCTGTTGATTTCAACAGGCCAGGCTCTAAGGAAAAGCCAGTCTGGAGGGGAAAAATGTCTGCCTCTGTTCTCAGATGTACCTGTGACATCAGGGGACTGACAGTGGAACAAACAAAATAGGAGATCTAATCAAGCCTAGTGAATCAGCCTTACCACCAGCATTGTCTGGGTGCAGTGACCATGCCAAATTTTTCATGCCTGAGAAGATACAGGACAGCTTCTAGAAGGGATCTGTCAAATGCAATATTACCCCTCTGACCTGTGATGTCTTGTAGTGGCAGAGTCATCCCAAAAACAAGGAGAGCATCCTTTCTTGGTTCTCTGTGACTTAAAGCCCTCTTCATATGATCTGAATGTCACTTCGGACCTCGCACTTGTGCAGCATAAAAAGCTTAATATCACTGAACTCAACAAAGGTGTTCCACAGTGCCAAAGGAAATCCTTGAGCAGGAAGTCAGCCAGCATGATGGTCACCACAAGCTAAGCAGCTGTGGTTGGAGTTTTGGTTGTACAAATACATCCTGTGTTTATTAATTACACCACACTCCTTCCTAATTGCTCGCTGCATGGAATCAATACATTGGCTACTCTCAAGTTCTACTCCTTCCTCCCTTGAGATGATAGAGTTTGAAAACTGCCTTATTTTACTTTGTGAAGCCAAAGTTAAAGTCCTTAGAAGGCAAAAACATGCATTGCAGAAATAAAAGGATGTGAGCAAGGAAAAGAAAATGCAGTTTGAATACTGTGAAAAAAATTCCATGTGGAATGTACAGTAAGCTGAGTTTCCTAAGAGAAATGAGAAAAAAAATACAAACTACATAGACGTTTAACACCAGACTGGAGAAAATCCTGGAAAATACACCATTAGGAACAATTCTGTCCTGTCTGTAGGACATATGACCACTCGCACTGGAAAATATGGAAACATTTTGATGCCTAAATGCAGTTTCCATCAATATTCAAATATCCACTGAAATATCTCAGGAAGCAAAACAAGCCAGATCTTTCAATGCAGAAACAAAATTTCTAACTCCAACCTAGATTCTTCTCTAATCAACACCAATGTGAAGGATCTGAAATGAGGTACCTCTGAATTTACTCTGACTCCGCACCAGCAAAATAGATTTTTTGGTCCCCTGCCTCACATTTTCTGAAATTTCATTAAGTTATGCAAGCAAAACCTTTTGAAGTGAAAAGTGTCACAGAAGTGCTGAGCACCATTGTTTCTTTGTAATAAAAAAAGGGGATAACAAAGCAGGAAGACTGAACTTCATTCTACAGATATATAAAACAGCACTCCGGGACTTCTTTAGATCAAAAATTCTGTTATTAATGCAAAATTCTGCTTAAACGCAACACAGCTGCGGCAATATTCAAAACACCACTTTTATATTCAACATTAATAGGACAACAAGTGAAGTAAAGAGATTCTTCCCAGTATTTTAGCAACATATTTTTTAATATATATACATCAGAATTTCCATTTTAAATGTGGTTCCAAAACACCTAAAACCTTATTTGAAGAATTTGCTCCAGGCTGAAACTCTGCATGGGGCTTTTTCTTCCTCTGTATTTAGTCAAAATTTATATTGGGATTAAATGTAATTTTTAAAAAAAACCAAAATGAATATGTATTCAAAACAATTCAGTATAAACAAGTTAATTCACTGGGGTAGCTCTTCAACAAGAAAGTCATCATGAGAACCACACTTGTTTTAGACTAATGTCAAATCCAATAATCCTAGAATAGAAATAGTGATGTAATTTGTACTAAGTGTCACTGACTTCAAAGGACACACAAAAATTTGCAGCCGGTAAGGGCCCTGATGATTTTTAAGGAAGATTTTGAAACACCAGAAGAGATATCTGAAGTGGTTGAGGACAGAATTAAAAAACTACTAAGCTAAGTATGAAGGCTACTCTCCACATCATTTGTCTTCTTCGTTTTACATCCCCTCTGTTTCAACAGCCTTACAGCCCCTTGCCTGCTCTGCACTGCTTGTGACCTTGCTGGCAGAGATCGCCTCCTCAGAGCTACTGTTTCTGCACCTTAGCACCAGTGATGTTTATTACTGATCCTTCCTTGCTAACCAGTTTTGTTAAAATGGTCAGTGTTAGCTTAAGTTGCAAACTTTGGTAACCAGGTTTCCTTCAGTGGGACTCTAGAGAAAATATCACAAAAACCTGTGCTGTGAGATCTGCCAGGGACGCAGCCTTTAGCAAGGCAGCAGCAGGAACTTCTGTGACCAAGGTGAAGGCAACCATGCAAAACAGTATCATCTCTTGAAAATATACAGAATCTAAGTGTGCACCTTTCTTTACCTCTTTCAGGTAAGCACCTGCTAGCTGGATTCCCTGTCAGTCAGACCTGATGGCCCCTGCATTCAGGAAAGATTCAAGTAATGCAAGTCCCTATCTAATTAAGACAGTAGGAATCTAAGTAATGTCCTTTATAAACTGACAGAGGACGTACATTGTATTGGTTCATCTATTACATTCAGGCTTCGATCCTGAATTTGTCTCATATTTTAATTCTATCTGAACACAGCAGAGAGAGAGCTGGCTTATCTTCAATAAAACATATGCTACTGAATCTTTAAGATAATTTCACTGTCTAAATTCTCTTGTCCTGAACATCTTCCCAAACAGTTATACTTCCCTGTCTTATTCTGGGCTCCAAATCTAAATCTGCAGCAGCGGAAAAACAGACTACAACATAAATCCAAGAATTTGACTCTATGCTGTCCCACAGTACATGAAGGTTCCTTGTAGTGCTGAGAAGCAAAGATGAAGATAGGCACAAGCAGTCAGAGGATTCAGTTTAGCAAAGTCTAGTTGAAAGGGATGAAGCTGGAAAACTATACACTGCATTTAATCCTTTGGTGGATTGCTAGAGAAAACTGAAGAAATAACTAGTGTGAAACACACCAGCTACAAAGCAGCTTCTATACAGGTTGTTCTGGTAAAGAAACCACAACAAAGCACAGCTTAAATGGATTAAAAGCAACCTAAGTGACGGATCTTAAAAGAAAAAAAGAAAAAAGACAAAATATTCCTTGAGAAAGCATAATTTTGCAATGATATATTCTTGGTGCTATATTTTTAACATTTGCATTAATGATCTGGAAGAAACGCAGCCAGAGTAATTCACCACTGGAACAACTTATGGAGATCAGGCTTTTCTCAAACTTAATTAAATTCAGACCAGAATTTTTTTTCTCAGAGATGCACTCTAGTTCAAACTGAAATGATATGAAGGCTGTCCTATGACCCATGCTACTGCAGACCTCAGACTAAGCAGTCACAGTGTTCTCTGCTGACTTTATTATTGCTGAATCAACGAGCCTATGACATGACACATAATGACTCACTACCAACTTCTAACAGTGTCACTTTCATTGTTTTCTCTTCTTCTGTTACCTTGGTGAGGCTTCTTGTCCTTTCATTTGCCTCTCCTGCAGTGTCTATATGTGCACACACACGCTGGATCCGTACTCAGCCTGCAGGTTGTCTTTGTCTAGGATGAGGATTGCCCCATCATGTGTTTACAGGAGCACAGCAAAGTCACTGAAGTTTTGCATCCGATGAGAGGAAGGTGTGACAAAACAGCCCCAAAAGCTAACTTGCAGGTAAAGAAGGGGCCTTGGTGTTTAACAGAAACAATGACCCTGCCTTGCCTCCACCCAAAAATTAGCCTTTCAAACATATTTTTGGGCTGAAAAGAATGAAAGAACTAAAAGGACATTTTTGCTTTTTTTTTAATGTCTGTTTTATTTCAGGTACAAATTGCAGGAAGAGATGGCAAGAATATGTACAAATGGGGGAAAGGATGAAATTGCTTGGAAGAATCACAAGCAATTTCCAAGTCTGGGGTCACTGTTTTCTTGGTAGAAGTCCCTTGACCATCTCAGATCTTCCCTGTTCCCACAAGGCTTTTCTCAGTTACAATTTCTCCCTATAGGCAGGAAATTACACTGATCTTAGTCTTCCAGGCAGAAAGCAGAAAGCCTCACTTGAGCTGTCAGATGAAATAATGGTTACTGGTCAGTGCCTTTTCCTCCAGCTGCACAAAAACCCTTCCCAGAAGTTTCTAGTTCCTGTAGTCAACTGGAACTAGTCTCCCCAGAGCCCCTTTCTTAGCCAGCCTCAGAACCAAGACTCTTTTGTTCCACTTGAACCCAGAGCTGTCTGTAACTGCTAGTTACTTTTCTTGAAATAGAACTTTGTTTCAGTGACTCCATCTCTCCCAAAAGCCTCTTCTTACTGTTTTAACTGTTTCCCCAAGCAAATCCTTTGAGGGAGAGCTTCTCTACATGACCCCACACAGCCACGACCTAGTGTTTTTTCCTCCTCTGTCCCTTACATTTCAGTATCAACTCAACCACAAAGTCAGATTCGGCCATTAATATGCCATTAATGTGCAGATTTTGTTTGGACCTGTCTCCCTAGAATCTTTAGCCCAAAATCGTAAAGGCTTTCTCTGAGGTTTCATTATAGACAACACAGAATCAAAACATCACCTCACACTCTACATTCTCCTCATCTTTAGGGATCAGTCCATATTTTTCTGCCTTTTGCACCCAGCAAACACTTGCCCTGAGCACCTTATGGCTGATGGAAAATATGATGGCCTCTACTGGCACACAACAATTGGAGAAGGACTCTCCAGCAATTTCATGTACTCCTGAGAGCATTTTTCATAAGGTCACATTTTATTTTCTGAGACAAAATCAAAAGTTGTTAGGAACTGTGTCACTTTTTTCTCAAATGAAAAAATGTGCCTTTCACCACGCCCTGCTCCAGATTTTCTAACCAACAATTTCAAGGACCATAGTTTCAGGAGTTTCAGCACTTCCATGAGACACAAGGGAAACAATACAGAGAAATAAGGAGAGGAAGAATAGATGCTGCTGAAAACTTTTTTCATTTAATGAAGGGGGTAGCAAAACTTGTACTTCTTTAGAGTGGAATCAATGAATACTAAAGATGACAGTAAACATGCCAGTTGCTGACAGCCACATGGCTACCCCATAATCATGGAAAGGGTTCACTTCTCATGTAGCACTCAGAATCAGGGTCACAGTGTCAGGTTCAGAGAGATGTCTCAGCCAGCAGATTGTTCCACACTTTGTTCCCTCAGATCTGTATTCTGAGCTTGGTTTAGCTGTTCTACCCAGCAAAAGGGAGTTCTGAGCTAGTGAAGATTTCATTCCCACGTGCTGACCACTTTAATGAAAAGCTTCATCTTGCCAGCGTAATGCTCTTTAAATTGACCATCCTTGCAGTACTTGTGCCTTTTGATCCACTGCCTCCCATAAAACTAGCTAACCTTTAAGTTCATTATGTTCTTAAAAATATTGCTATGTTCTTAAAATCATTGCTCTGCATTTAGAGAGTGAAACTATTCACCAAATTAGTATGTCATATCTGAGCTACCTACCTTTAAATTTCTAGTTTCTCCATTTAAGTGGAATTGACTTGCCATGGCACAATGAAAAGAAGATCAATAATTACAGACTCCAATTTGTGATAGATTTGTTAAACTTCACTCCCTGCTGTCATATCCTCAATAGTTATGGTCAAAGCTACATCCTCACAATCTGTTCTAGCTACATTATATATGCCTCAGCCTTCCAAACACACAAAGGAAACCAGCTGGAAACACTGTACTTAATGTTATCAGTGAAGACTGTATCTATCTACATGACTGTGCCCTCAAGAGGTTACAGACAGCATAACTTCCACCTCAGTTGTCATTTCTTTGAAGCAGTCCAAGAGACATGTCCAGGAAGCATGGTCTGAGCGCCCACAGCAGACATTTGACAGCTGTGGACTGCAGACCACTGACACCTACTGCAGAAAAGGCTGGCCTTGGGGAGTTGGCCACTAATTGTCACCCACCACCAAACGGCCTTAGAAAAAGCTAAAAGCGTCACTTTTCATGCAAGCCATTGCTGTAATGGCTACAGAGCTGCCACATGATCATGTATGGGAAAGGAAGCCGCTCCCACAATTACAAACAGGAGGAAAAGTCTACGATGCAATCTTTCTAGTAGGAACAGAAACTTGACATGTTTCATCCCAGAGGCACCTTAAAATGCATGTATACCCTGTAGCCATGTTCATCTGAAATAGTAAATACAGACTAAGTACATAGGAACAAGCAATATCCAAAGAGCCCTTCTGACTCTGCCTAGATCTGCAATTTCTTGCAGATTCTGCCATTCAATTTTTATCAGAAGAGCAGATTTATGGTAAAATCACTCATGAATAATTCACTCCCTTGAGCTGCCACATGCAACTTGGGGAAATCCCAGCTATAAAACCTTGGCACCATTTAGCTAACACAAGCTGCACTACTTTTTTACAGGTGTTATTCCACTGACCTACTTGGAGTTATTCCTCCTTCATAGTGCTAGAAGAAAAGGATCAGGCTGTTTGCTTACCACCTCTGGTAAGCAAACCTCTCTGCCACGTCTTCATAGCAGTAAAAATGCTTCTAGTGTTGGACTAAGTTTTAGCTTTGGCTCACCACAGCTTCAGTGGCTTGTACATCTCCTCTGCTCTTGGGCCTCCCACAATAATCCATTATTCATTGGCTTACTTCCTCCTCAAGTCTGTGGTTTTAAATCATGTTGAGAAACTTACTTGGATCCTAAACAAAAGGAGCACAAGTAAAGCCATAAACTAGCTACACTGAACCTGTCTTTATGCTGGTTTCTAACTTCAAGAGAAATATGGTTTATTCCAATACTCATCCTCTGGCACTGGAGCAAGAGCCCCAGCAGGGTATGGGTGCAGATGCCTGAAACAAAAAGGAAGTGAAACCATTTAGCCACCTCCCTGTCCTAACACAGAGGATGAATTACTAGCATCACTCAGTGGCTGCTTATTTTCCTAGGCTTTTCCATATATAAAGCTAGGTGGGAGTTCTACTTCACAATTAAAAAAAAAAAAAACCAAAAAAAAAAAACCCAATATTTATAAGGGTTTTATTTGATTGGATCCCTAAGTGGAGACCAACTAAAATGACAATGACTGTGCTGCCACCAAGCCACATTCAAAGCCCACATCATGGTACACAACTACACCTACAACTGCATTACAGGGAACAAAGAGATGGCATTCCCTGCTTGTAAATAAGGTGAACAGCTCACGGCTATCTTGACATAAAACAAGATAATAATTACAGTGCCTAAGTTAGACATCTGAGTAAATGTAGTCATGTTATTTAAACAATTAACCTACACTGATTTATAGCAGCTAAGGATCTGATGAGGGATGTAAGAAACTCCTCTTTACCCTAATATGTCCCTTCAGTTTATCCAAATTACTGGCCTTCACCACCTGGCCTTTCCCTTGTGCCCCCACAGTTAGGTTTTAAGCAGGTTAAGAAATTACAGTCCTCACTTTGGTCTTTTCTTACACAATTCCAGCAGTGCTGAATGAAATGCGAGACAACCATAAAAGCCAGTAGAGGGGAAAATTAGACATGCTGCGTAACTAATTTCTGAACTGTAAGCAAAGTTGTTGGCAATTTTCATTTCATATCATAGGTTCATGTTTCTTTGAACTGCCACCTACTGAGAACAAGCACTGGCTGCTCAAGCCCTTCCAGGCAGAATGGGATGCTCCCTGGTCAGCTTGGACAAGTTTAAGAGGTTGCCATGGTGTGCTCCTTCTCCAGGAGCAACCATCCTGCCTCAGAGAAGGGTGCACGCCTTCAGCTCACACCAGTGTCATGGGGAGCAGGGTTCCTCCTGCATCCCCTGGCCACGTGCCCACTGCTGGAGCTGCCGTGTTTGCTGGGGTGGCTGTAAGCAAACAGCTGTAAGCTTGCCTGCCAGCCCTGCTCCACAGGCACACAGGGGAGCATGGTCACAAGAAAGGGGCCAAATGCAAATTAAAACCAGATGAACCAAGATAGCAGTTGGAAAGAGGGGGTGGTTAAAGCCTGTGACAGCTCTAAGTGAAAATAGTCAGACAAAGCGGGCTTGTAGATTGTCACCAAACTGAGAAACTCCTCCACCCCCAACTGCCTGGCTGGAACTGTATAATGGAGCAGGTTTCAAGAAACCACAGCTCCCAGCAGAGTTAACTCTCCAGCAGCTGCTGCACTTTCAAATTGTCAGACAGATTAAACACAAGAATGCCTGTGTGTCACAAAGCTCAGGGAAGGGTGAAGTGATGGGGTCAGCTTGCTCTAAAGTGCAGAAACTACTCAAAAAGTTGGAGACAGGACTCCCTGTGGCCAGGAGGGAGTTACACTGGTATCGTCTGGCTGAAGGCTTGGCACAGGGCCCTTTCCCAGCCTCAGCTGTCCTCACCAAGCTGGACAGTTAGTGGAGTTTTTGTCTTGTGCTTCCTTATAAGCTGCAGTGGTGCCATGTAACCTGACTGCCCTTGCAGAGCAAGCGCCTGTTTGGAAGGGAGAGAAACAGGGCTTCCACTAGAGTCCACTCCTTTGGGGCATGAGCCAGGGAGCCTGGCTGGGACCAGATGCTGCAGGGCACCCAAAAAGCTGGCACCTGCACTGCCTCAGCACCCAAAGCTCAGAGAAGCACGTTACCTTATGGGGGCAAGTGCGTGTGTGTGGTGGAGTGCTTGCATCAGGCAAAAGTGAGTGCCACTGATCCGCATGTCACCGATGACAAGAGGGTGATGATTTACTGGGAATAGTGCCCAGTAAAAAGCATGCTTGTGGATCCTATTTATTGTCTCCTACCCTTCAAATACTCTTACAGTTACAAAGACGCCACACAATTACAAGTTAGAAACAGGAGCGGAGGTAATTCTCCCACACGCTGTCTAGGCCATGGAGCCAACAAACCCAAGGCACCATCAGCAGGCAGCATGGGTCAGCCAGCCCAGCAGGGCTCCTCCCAGGAGATGGTGGGCCACCTCCACCAGGGATAAACAGCCCACACTTCAAACCTGGGCCAAAGCTTGTTGCCAGATACGTGCAGCTGCAGAGAGCAGAGCTGGAGGGAGCTCTGCCAGTAACAGGGGTAAGAAGGAGAAAGGGAGGTTGTTCCCACACAACACAGCCTCTCCTCTGCCAAACCACAATGCTTCATGTGGATCTGTAGCCCACATGCTTCTCCAGGTACCTCCAACTCAGCCATGCTGTGCTGGAAACTACAATCCACAAAACTGCTGAGAAGATGCTGGCCCACAGAAGTCAACTTGCCACACAGCTCTCAAAGGTCACACAATGACCAGACAGGGACTTGAGCACAAGAGAGCCCAGGCCACTGTGTCTTTGGGCCACATTCGGGCAGCCACACAAGCAGCTCAGTCGTTGGGGGAGCCAAGTGGTCTCCCTTGCTAGGAGAAAGTTTGAATCACCCCTTCCTCTTCCCAAAGCACCAGAAGAGTCTCCCCACAAGCAAACAGCCTGGACATCCCCATACCCTCACCGCAAGAGCACTTACCCCCCAGGAACTGGATTCCTCCTGCCACCCTGCCCACAGTCCTGGAGATGAGCTCGGACACACAGCAGCCCATGAGCGCTGTCAGGGCCACCAAGAGAAGCAGCCCGCAGCCCAGGCCCGTCACCACCGTGCAGATCCTCCACTCGGCACTCGGGATGGCCTGGAAGGAGGCATAGCGGCCACACTGCTCCACCATCACGGTCATCTGGCGGCTCTCATCCCGCACCGGGTAGGAACACCTCCGGAAAGTGCCGAAGGAAACAGACTTCTCCAGCTGAGAACCCAAGAGCCAGTAGGGCATGAAGAAGCCAACACAGGAGGCAGCAGCGCAGAGGAAGGAGAGGAGGGCCCAGACGATGCCAGCACAGGTGAGGCTGGAGGCCATCTTTGTGTCTGCTCCAAGACCCCACAAGATGGGAAGACAAAAGTAACTGTGTATTTTAGAGGGGCTTTATGGATAATCCGGAATCTCTCAGCCTTGACAAATCCTCACACTGGGAGAAGCTCGGATCCGAAGAGCCGGGGGGATATTTCCTCCCATCATGAAGTCAAAGGTCCCTAATTAAATAACAAAACACAAAAAGGAGAAAAATACAAGTTCAGTAACGCTGACATTAGAAAAGAATATTTGTCTGCCAGAATGTTTTTCCTTCCTAGAAGACATGTCACTTGTGCTGTCTTGTGTTTTTCCTTTCTGAATAAAACGTGTCACTTTTCTGTCCCACCCTTGGAAGCAGACCCTAAAATCACTCTCAGTGACACCAGTTTCTGTGGTCAGTGTGATGGTGGTGGCCAGCAGCCCAGCTGGAACAGACTGCTGTGCACATCCAGGAATGCTCTGCAGCCACCTTCAGGGGTCTCCTGTGTACTTGCCTCACTTTTCTCCACTGCAAGTCCCGATCTTTCCAGTACCAATAGAAAAAACAGATAAGGTCTTGTTTATCCTTAATTAGCAAGACCTTCCTCCTACAATGCCTGGAGAATGTACTTCGCTTTATAGATGGTCCTGCAGCTTCAGTACAAAACCACCCACAATGGCTAAGGCATTTCAAGTTCAGACTCTTGTGGCACAGGTAAAACTTATTAACACACCCCCAAAAGAAGTGATATGAGATGGCATTTTTCCCCGCACTCCAAGTTGTTTGGCATCGCTGTGCAAAAGGAGCCTTTTATCACTTGATGTCCCAAAGTGCCAGGAACCCGTAGGCATTTCAAGTTCAGACTCTTGTGGCACAGGTAAAACTTATTAACACACTCCCAAAAGACATGATATGAGATGGCATTTTTCCCAGCACTCCAAGTTGTTTGGCATCGCTTGATGTCCCAAAGCGCCAGGAACCCGAACTCCAGGTGGGCTTCTGGTAAGTGAAGACATTGCCACATCTTTTCACCCCTACACAATCTCAAGGAGCTCACAATTAAAACACAGAAGTCTCTCTTCATATTCCTGCTTGCATTCAGCCCAGCTCTTCTTTGCCTCTTCCCAGCTCAAACCCAGGAGCCATAACCCCTTTGTATCCTTCGCAGACAACTCCCAGCCTCTCAGCTCAGTATCAGTGTTCCCGAGTGCATTTTACTGTCACCGAAACCTACATGCTGTTCCCAGAGGCTGGGGGTGTATTTCTCGTTAAATTCATGTTGGATCATTATTCTAACTGCATTTGTAAATTTATGATCATTTCTCACAGTTGCTGCCAAATTAATTCTGATAGCTATTTACAGGGGCTTTTTCTTCTAAGCATGATTAGGCGCCAATCAGTGAATTCATGAAAAGGCAATAAAATGAATACTACTTCAGCACAAGGAGGGAACTTAGAGAAAGTCTGTAAGTGAAATTAGCCATGTGCACTACACAAAAGTTTTGTTTACTTTTAAAACACTAAGAAAATGAAGTCTCTTCTGTGATATTAAAAAGGCCTATACTGCTACTGAAGAAGTGTTCACCTATCTACCCGTAGCCTATCCACAGAAATATCTTTCAACCTGCAGACTGCCAAACCCCTGGGTATAAAAACTTGACAGAGAGGCATGGGGGTTGGGGGGCACCATTTCTTTAGAAGCATCATCTAGAGAAGGATCTGTCTGTGTCTTGGCGTGGCACCAAAAGTCTAAGCCAAAGTGGGTCACAGCACTTAGGGAAGATCATTCCCTGAATCGCAGGAGGAGGTACATCTGGAAATAGGGGACAACATGGAGCGTCCCAGGGTATGACCCGACAAACCCTGCTGCTCCAGCGGGGCAGCAGCTTTGCCTCCCTGGAGCCTGCCAGCTCACAGCCTGGGCGCTCTCCCGGGAGGCGGGCTCACCCCTCCGGCCCCGAAACCCCGCTCCCCGCCCTCCAGGGGTAGGAGGGGGCGGCGGAGAGATACGGCTTCCCCCGAGGGAAGGCGGCGGCCAGGAACCAAAACTCGCCGGGGTGATGCCAGGGAAAAACTGCGGGCGAGCGGGCGCAGCGCCCGCGGAGCCGGCAGGGTGGGGAGTACCGGGCGGGGCGGGCTGGGGTGCAGGGACCTGAGAGGGGCAGGGACCTGAGAGGGGCAGGGGATCCTAGAAGGGCAGGAGACTCGGGAGGAGAAGGGTTCCTGGGGACAGGGGGTCCAAGAGGAGCAGAATGGGAGGGAAAGGAGATGCTGCCGGGGACGAGCTGGAAAGGCAGAGGTGCCGAGAGTGTGGGGAATCCCAGTACCCAAGAGGACGGAGAGCAGGGAAACTGCGGGGCCGGGAAGGGAAAGCGGTACGGGATGGCAGGGAGATAAGGGAAAGACGGGGGCCCGGGAGAGGAAGGATTCGGGAAGACAAGAGGATGAGAGGGCTGGGAAGCCGAGCAGGGAAGGGAGTCTAGAGGGTCCAGTGCAACGGGCAAGGGAAGCGGCTAGGCTGGGTGTCAGAGCGGGGAAAGGGAACGCAGGAGAGAAAGAGGGTCCGGGGATGCAGGAGATGTGGCAGTGCAGGGTAGGGAGGGGTCGGGGAGGGAAAGGACGTTCTGAAGGCTGGAGGATCCGGAGTCGTGAAGGGAATGCAACGTACAGGGAGCGAGGGAGGGCAGGGGTTAGAGAAAGGAAGGGGGTGCAGGGGGTCCGTGAGAGACAGGGGATTCAGCCGCGCATGGAGTGCGGGAAAGCCGGTGTCTGGAAGGAGCAGGAGCGCCAGGATGGGGGCAGGCGCGGTGCCGGGGAGCGAAGGGCTACTTACGGACACGCCGGGCGTGGAGGCTGCCCGCCGCGGCTGCCGGAGCACATGGGCGCGGGGCCGGCGGGCGGCGGCCGCCCCAAGCGACTCTACCCGCGGTCCCGGCGCGGAGGCGACGCGGGCGCTCCGAGGCGGGCGGGACCGGGACCGGCACCCTCCCCAGCCCGGCCCGTCCTTTCCTCCGCGCGTTCCTCTCTCCCCCCGTTTGATTCCTCGGGAGGCAGCGCACTCCGCCGCCTCTCCTCCCCCTTCCCCGCCACCGCCTCCCCGGGCGGGGCGCAGTTGCGGGGCCGCGGACGGGGCCGGGGGCGGGCGAGGGGCCGGGCGGCGGCGGCGGAGCGGCGAACGGGAGAGCGGGGGCGCGTCCCCGAGTCCTGGCGGGGCGGGGCGGTGGTCCCGGCCCCTCGGGGTCGCTGCGGGGGTGGGTCCCGGCTTCCCGAGCCCGCCCTGGACTGCGACGGGGGGGTCCCGGGTCCCGGGGCCCGGTCGGTGCGGGGGTGGCGGGAGCGCTGCGGCGGCGCCGGGCTCGGCCGCTCAGTGCGGGGTGCAAGGGGCGGTGAAGCCGGGGACGGAGGGGAGGAAAGAGCAGGAGAGGAGAGCGGGAGAAAGACAGCGAAGAAGGAGTATTTGTAGGAAAGGAGGAAGGCTGCAGTCCTTACATGGGAAAATATGGGCTAATCTCCTGATGGTGTGCGTGTGATAAGAACTGTGTCTGTCTCTGCATGCGAGCTGCTGATCCAGCATTTTGATCGCAACAGTTCCCGAGTTGGTCTACAGAGAGAGCAAATGTGATCACAGTACCAAGCAGCTCCTCCCGGATGGGTTAGGTCAAGCGGAGAGACGGGAGCTTCAGCCCTTTCCCAGAGTGTCTTAAGTGGGAAAGTTTTGAGGAGCGGTTGCCTTCTGCACAGAGAGCCTCTGGGAGAAAAAGACATTTCCCATTCTGGTTTTTCCTCTACGCCCAGAAACGTGAATACATTTCTCAGATACAAGACAATTTTATGACAGGTTTAAATTGTGTCAGCACCAGACATGCAAAGTCTCTTTGGTAATGTTTCTTTTACAGTCCTGGCATGTAATTTAAACACCATTCATTAATATTATTCATGCTAAATGGAAGTGAGGTTTATTGTACTCAGTCTGCATTTACACCATTTAATAGTAACAGCAGCTATTTTCAGAATTGAATTACAAAGCCACTTTATTGCATTTTTAAAATTAGACTTCAATTTTTTTCCCTATAATGCAAAGTCTTAAAATCAGAATATAACTGAAAATGCATTCTTTCTCAAGGGATAAGGAATGGATTGGAAAGTATCTAGCATGATCAAGTTTTCCACCCTAACATTTCAAGTCTATTTAAGGAAACATGTTTCAAAAAATCAAAAAGTGGGTTAAATGTAGGCTGAATGCTAGAATATATGCAATAAAATACTCCACAAGGAAGACAATGAAGGCATAAGCCCAAAGCAGCCATACCCACAGCTGACTACCCCAAGGCTACATCCACCTAGTATACATCTATATTAGCAAGTCATGTGGATCACTCTGGTGTTGGATCTCATGGTGTCCAGGGCCTAAGTGATGCCCACACTTTTTCATAGCTTTTTCTTCAGTTTCACTCCAGGTTGGGCCTGTGAACTGAGGGCCCCATGAGAACTCAGAATGCATCTGATGCACTCCGGGCACTTGTCTTCTGCTGTATTGCTATCTGAATCCACTCGGTGTACCCACCTCTGCTGGGCAAAATAAAACGTGGTAAGTGAGGATGATCTGGAGATTCACTTCAAAAGCACGCCCTTGATCCACACCAAAACATGAAAGTGGATGTGCCCACAGGGTGTCTGACAGAAAGGGAGCTGGTATGAATGACTTTCCCAAAGCTGAGAGCTGGAGCCTGCTCCACAGCATACCATTCCAGCATCCTCCCCTCAAATCACCTTTCCGCCCGGTGCTGTGCCTCCACCCCCAAGCATGCACGAGCTCTCAGGTCTTCACTTCTGCAAGGAGCTGTGCACGTTTGGGAGAGTGTAGACACTCCTCGTTTACTGCTCACATGCCTTCACTTGGCTCAGTGTGGTGTTTTATCCCCTGCTATTCATTTTACCAATGCCTGAAATGACAGGGATACTAAGCTAACACTGTGCTAATGGAACTCTCCTCTTGATGTAAAGAAAGAGAATAACTGAGTACTGTTATTAAACAGTTGTTTAATTGTTTAAAGACTGAGGTCTGTCATTCTTTTCTTAGCCAAAGGCCTGGGTTATAATGAAACTGTGATAAATATGTCTAAATTAGGCATGTGTTGGGATCAGACATGGGTAGAAATTGCCTGGCATTAAAATGACTGTGGAAAAACTTCTGTTTCACACATGGAAACTGTTTCTCAGTTAAAATTGGCATTGGAAGCCTAGGGAGAAGCAAACAAGCATGAATTTATTCATGCAATTTATCTCTTCCATGATATATGCCAAGGTCCCCAAGTCAGTGTTTGCTTTGCTAATGGCATCTCTACAGCAGTTCATTTATTTGCCTTATATGGCCTGTACATTCACTCCCTGAGCTGCTGCCATTCTGCTTTCCCTCATGGAAACTGTACATTGAATTTTGCATCTCTCCTGAAGCATCTCATTTTGCCAACTTTCTCTGAATGCCCCCACAAGCTGGCTGCATGGCTTAGTCGCTTGCAGGGAAATAAGCTTTATTTCACAATTCATATTCTGTCCAGGGAGTTTTGTTTTGATTAGGAACAAATTAAACACATTGTGTATATAAGGTAACATCCAAACTCTCATTCCATTTTCTCTTAATGTTTAAAACTCATCATGCTTCAACTGTATCAACATTTGATTCACCTTTCAGAATCATTGTGCTTGGAAGTATTTTACTTGAAATTTAGCTGAAATGTTTCTGTCCCAGTCTAACCTGTTCAAAACAAAAGGGGAGCTATTACATTGTGCTTTAGGATTCACAATCCTTCTCACAACCACAAAAGCAGATACCTCCTCAGAATATAGCAATAACAAAACACATGGTCCCCATGGTCTTGTCTATACTGAAATAGCAGCTAGTTTTAAAATTGGTCCTGGTGTTTTGAGTTTTAAAAGAATCCACTTGTGAGAAATCTTCATAGTTGGTCAAGGGAACCTGAGCTGCGGATTACTCTCTGCTGCAACCACTGAAGTCAGGCTGAATCAAACACCCATGAATACATTGTCAGAAAACTACCCCAGCAGGGACATGGAAAAATGCTTATAGATTTTACCATTTTGCTTCTCCTCAATCCATTGACTAAGCTGCTGTTACAGCTGGGGCACTACAGACTTGATGGAGCTAATCAGCACTGCAGAATAAAGACAGAAAATCCTGTCACTGTACCTAAATCAATCCTGGCTAATATACACATCACAGGCTCGACCACAGACTCTTTCACTGCAGTATGACTTGTAAGACAACATAATATGCCATAGGGGAATATGTATGTTCCTGAATCCAAGGAAAATGAAACAGCTACCAAACCCATCTCATTCTTCAGTCTTTGACCAGAAAATGAACCAAAAAAAAAGAGTTTTATCTTTCAGGCCACCATCTGTTTTTGGTTGTGCAGTCTGCAGGAAAGTGATCACACCAGCATGGTTCCGAGCATCTCACAAAACTGGATCTTCAGGTCGTGTCTGTACTCGATTTTAAATCAAAAAAGAAGGTATAGGTACAAAAATAGACTTGAGGTTATGTACTGGGAGCAACAGAAAGTCAACCCAATTATTCGAATACAGTCACTGAAAACCAAACAGACAAGTACTGTTAGAGAAATAACCTGATAATTAGTACATTTGCCTGAAATTATGTCCAATCTCGAAGCAGCTACGGAAAAAAAATCAATTAAAAAGATATGAAAAGAGAACCTCAACTTTAACACCTGAAAATTTCTCAGGGAAGGTAAGAAAACAAATTCAAGTGACCAGATCCTGTCCATCTGTATGGTGTCATCCCAAGTCAAACAAATTGCATGTTTTCTACTGTGGGTGGAACTAGATACCTGGAGTTTCGAGCTGTCCCATCCAGACCTGAATCTTGGGCAATAAACTTAGCTCTAACTAAAAGCCTCTTTCCACTTCTATTTTAGTAGTATCCTGTCATCAACACTTATTTTTTTGGTCGTTCTAATAGTGATAAATTTTGTGAATTCTCTTACTAACAATTTATAACAAAACTTGCCTTTTTTTCTGAAAGACAGTTGTCTTACACAATGCTGTTGTTGCTAACATCAGTCTTTTAATCTCTGGGTGCACATAAAAATAACATGTCAGTGCAAAACAAAAGAGGAAAACAATATTTATTATTTGCCATAAACCCTCCGTATGTTGTTTCATCTTTATGAAGTTATTACGTATCATCTATTATATAAAAGCCATCAGCTCTACATTCTGCAAGGCTCTAATATAGTAGCCACAGCTATTGATTTTCTCTTTTGTGTCCTGTTGTTGACAAGCTTGGTGGCTGTGGGAGAGGCCAAGGTGGTTTATTCTGCACCAACCCCTTGGCTGAAGGGAGGAATGCCTTTTCTGCACTTGCAAACACAGCCAAAGTGACTGAGCTCTGAGATTACAGTCCCAGACCCATCCTCCTTTACCAGGGAACTGTTTTAACCCTGCACAAACTCACGAAAAACATGATTGGTTTCAATACCAAATTTCCACTATTCTTAATTGGACTTTTTAAAATAAGGAACATCTGGATGATGAACGAGTGATTTCCCAGTAAGAAATGCTCATCTACTGGCAGCCTGCTTTCTGTGCATGTAGACCCAATACCAATAATGTAGTAGTGTCATCTTACTTAGGAGTGGGACACCTGTCTATGTTCCCCTGATGCTGGTAAAGAAAGATGCGGGGAACGCACAAAGAGCGCGTCTAGCCGCGCTGCTTTCTCGCCCTAAGCGGGCGCGTCTGGAGACACGGCTTTGTTTAACGACACGCGCAACAAAAAGATTTTTCTTTTTCCTTTAAAGCCTCAGTCCGGGATCAGCTTTCAGCAGGAGGTCACAGTTTCGGCTCAGGGCCCGGAGCGCTCCGGTGTGCCGGCGATGGGTGCCCGGGGCGGCGGGCGCTGCGCTGCGCTGCTCGACAGTGACACTCGGTGGGCGGCGGGGCCGGGCTGGGCTGGGGGCGGCCGCCACGGGCAAACCCCGGGCCGGGGGCCCCTCGCACCTGCCGGCCCCGCGGGGCTGCCGCGGGCTCTGCCCCGGCCCCTCCGCAGCGTTTGATGCGGCCGCAGACGAGGAAGGGCGTGCGTGTGAAAAGCGGGGGCAGAGAGCAGAGCGGGCTTCTGTTCTCCATAAATGCTCTGGGATTTGTAACCGCTCTGGGCCACTGCGCTGAGGCTTCTAAGGTGCCTTTGCAGAGCCCAAAGGTGACTTTTAGCGGTTTGGTTAAACTGGGTGTATCTGAGAAGGGGGCTCAAGGCAGTGTCCTGAGTGTCCTGTTTCTCCCCCAGGATTTTTCCACAGAACTGGAGCAGAGCTGCCTCTCCCCGTGAGTTCCAGCAATCACTTGCATCTAGGTCACCCTATTAGATCACATTCCCAAGGATATGGCTAATGATTTCTGGGGTTTTTAGAAAGGAAAGCTGAAAATCCTCTAATTGGGGACAATGGCCAATTCATTTTCCAAGTGGAAGCTCATTTCCTCCCCTCCCCATCACACCCTGAGTGTTGTACAGAACTCAGGGACTCCACGAAGCTGGAACTTCTGAAATCTCGCAGAGATTCATCCACAGAAGAATTGCAGTGCCAGCTCTTGTCAGCTGAAACCCAAACAGAACTCGCTTCCAGGTGTATCAATGTCCGAAACATTTTCTCAATGGGGGAAGAAACAAGCTCCTTTTTTTACAACTCTCCAAAAGGCTTGTGCTTAGTAAATCCAGTACATATATAGCATCCATATATATGTGTATTTATAACACAGATATATGATTATATACAAATCTCTGTAATACATATATATTCATGTATATATATTCATATATATTCATATAGCATCCATATATATGTGTATTTATAACACAGATATATGGATTACATACATATCTCTGTAATAGATATAAAGGTATAGATACAGGAGACAAGGCTGGTCAAGCAGGACCTGCCTTTTGTAAATCCATGTAGGTTGGGCTTGATCCCCTGGTTGTCCTGCATGGGCCATGCAATGGCACTCAGGATCTCTCATCCATAACCTTTCCTGGTGCCAAGGTCAGGCTGAAAGGCCTGTATATCCCCAGAGCATCCTTCCAATCCTTCCTGTAGATGGGTGTAACATTTGCTAATTTTCAGTCAGCTGGAAATTCTACAGTTAACCTGGACTGCTGGGTGATTGAGAGTGGCTTGGCAAGTTCTTTTCACAAGTTCCTTGACTACTCTGGGGTGGATCTTCAGGGCCCACAGACTTGGGCATGTCTAATTGCTCTAGCAGGTCACTAATCATCTCCTCTTGGTTTATGGGGGATTCACTCATCTCCCATACGTGCTCTGGGAAGATCTCTTAACCATCTTTGGGAGGTTCAGCATGCGAGAGTATTCTCTCGATATTATATTGTAACAAAATAACCTACTCATCGATTGTGCTTTTGCAATATAACTGCATATTTCAATATTCCTTTTCCTGATGAGAAAGCTAATTAGCAAGGTCGTTACAGTTACCACTTATAAGGGGGAAGATAGTAATTCTATTAATGTGCTCACAGGAACTTCATTTATATTACCTCTTAACCTTTACAAGGATATTACAATTTCAATAATTAATTGCTTTTTGCCATTTAATTTTCAGTTTACCATTTTCAAGGGAAATTACCCATTAAAACAAGGACTTTTTTTTTTAAGGAAAAAATTCTTTACTCAAGTATACACCATAAGCTGGCCTTAGAGAAACTGGATATTTGCTAAGCTATTTCCATATTTGAGTAGAGAGGACTCTGTGCTAGCTCTGCATATTAAATAACTGCCCATCGCTTGAGTCTTTAGATATTTGCAGAAAAATGAGGCAGAATAGGGCTGAGGCAGTGACAAAAAGGGAATTAATCCTTATCCTCTTCCTTCAAATTCTCAAAGGCAATGAATCCCTCCTCTCTTATTGATGTAGTAAGAATTTACTTTCTTCTTCCTTTGCAACCATCTTGTTTCTTCAGCTGAAGTTAATTTATTCTGCAATACCCATCCATGAGGCCTTCTGTTAACTTCAGTGACTGAAAAAAATAAAGGAACTTTGGCTCAACCTCATAAAACACAGAAATTCTGTCCACGAATCATGAAGAACTTAGGTATATCCTCAAGACAGTGCCTGACAGTTTGGAAAATGGAGCTCAACATATGTATTCCTGCTCACACTCAAGTCTCTTGTAAAACAGCTACTCAATGAATCAGACATAAGCCAGTATCCCTGTGGTAGCATGCTGGCATATCTCCACTACTGATAGTAGAAATTGTGTCCAAATCCCATCACATAAAAAGAAATTTAGTTAAATATTGGTATCTGAGAAGGTGAATAATGCATTCCAAGTGGGCATGTCTGTGACAGAGTGAAACACATACTTCTGAGAGAGGGATTTCCATGGGAAGATGGAGAGAAGGTGACAAATGAAGAAAAGAGGCACAGCAGAAGAGGGAACAGAAGAAGCAGGTATGAACTAGACTGCAACACTGATTTATGAATGAAAATGTAAACATTTTTTCTGATTCAGGTGCAAAAATTAAACCAGCCCTTGGGCTGTTCTACCTTTTCAACTGGCAAATCCATGATATGTCATCCAAAAGGATAAACCTCTGCATGATATGTCACATGCCTACAGGCACAAACTAGATCATTTTGCTGTGAAAACAAGATATTTTATTTTTTAATTGTAAAATCAAATCTGGGTTTTTTACCCCTTTCCCCATGAGTATAAGGAGAACCAGGGGTTACACCAGGATTCAAAGACAGTATTTCATTTCCAGAGTACTGAAGCTGGGGCATACTCTTAGAATTACTTGCAGAGAAGTCAAAAGTCACAGTCAGACAAATAGGGGTAAAAAAAATTGTCTACTCAACAGTCCAGTGCACAAGTTTTCTATGCAGATGAGAAGACTCGGTGGGAATCTGAGGATGAACTGCATTCTGAAAGTGCCTTTCTTTCCATGGTCCGATAGATGGTTAGCTGCGGGTTTTACCTCTGACTTTTAGGTGTTAGAAGATTGTTGAGATGTATCCCTCTAAAAGTTCTTAATTTTGTCTGCAAGTGTTCAGATATTCAAGTTGAAGAGAGTAAGAATAGATTCAGACCACTTAATATTAAGAGGTCCCTATATCACTATATCAGCAATGGATCAGCAATTACACCACAGCAAAACAATCTGCTTTTTAACCAGTAAAAGGAAAGTCTAGCTCCAGGCCAGCATGGGCATTTATTTTCATAAGCTTTCTTCAGTAAAGCACAAATATGTTAATTTTGTCAGTTAGTACTGCAATCTGGTTAAAGCACCTAATGCTTTTCCTTGAGATAACCTTGCCTACATTATTAGAACTCTAGACTTTATCACATAAAAGGACACGTATGGGATAGAAGCAGAAAGAAGCCTCTAATCATCAAAATTAACGTAAAGATATACTTTCAAAACCTCTAGACTGGCAGTTCACTCAACATGACATTTGCTTTTTGACAGGCATGTGCTCTGCATGCACAACAATATTTTAAGATGGCATTGTTTAAAGAAAGTTGACAGTGATAAGTGATGTACATTGAGACAGATGATATTCAGAAGAGAGCTTTACCTGCATGAACAAGAAAGTTGTTGCTAGTTTGCATGCAAAAGGAAGCTTGGGGTCTATTCTGGGGAACTTGATAATCTCTTGTAATTAGTACTGTAATTGGAGGTTGCTGGAAATGCTCCTTGAGCTTCTGCCAGGGAATGTGAGTGCTTCACAAAGCTGTTGACACTGTTCTGTACACCCAGCCTCACCAACAAAGTCAGCTGCAGTAGATGCCAACACAGAACTCCTGCTTTGTCAAAACTCTCATCTAAGCAGCAAACACACAGTGCTTTTTCCTTCCAGTGTAGCCACAGAGAGACACCAGTACTAGCCAGTCCATCACCATGCTCCCCTCAATGTCCTGCAGCCTACTGGTGATCCCAGGACACACTAAGTCACCATCAGGCAGCCAGTTTTTGGCAGAGATTCATTCTGTCCCCACTATTTCAGATTGGGAATGGATAAATATGAGCCACATATACCAAAATTTAGAAACAACACTTGCCTGCTCTTGGGGACACAATTACTTGTTTCCAGTGCATCAGTCATGGGAATACTAGTTCTGTAATAAAGCCATGAAGGCAGAAATGACCACCAGAAAGGGCTGCCAGGTCATTTTAGCAAGAAACTGAAGGTTTAAATGTATTTCATCTGGAGATGAGCAGATCTTTGCATAGAAATTGTTTGCAATTTGCAGCCAACAGCAGTGACTGCAACCAGTGTCAGGCATTAAGTAATAAGTTATTTTTATACACAGCAGCTCTCCAGTGTCTCTGAGGGTGATGGCATCTTGCCAAGGCTTTGGAAGGGCTGTAGGAGCTGACACACAAAGATGAATGGTTGAGGCAAGCCCAGATGACACTTCTGAGTCAACTTTACAGAAAGAATCAAATCCAAATATACCAGGTAGCTCCACACTGGAGTTGCTGAGAAGCTGTTTGGCTAGGCTCCTGACAGATGTCTGAGAGTGCAACTTCTGGCATTTTGGAAACTTATTTCTCCTGAAGTAGCAATAAAGTTCCATTAAAATCACCCAAACTGAATTGTTATGAACACTAAGAAAAGCTATTTACGACACCCATACCTGTAAAATTAGGTTGATGTTATATTACTGCTATGAAAATTGCTGTGATCATCAACATGCTTTTTGCAACTTTTACTAGCAACATCCCTCAAGTGCTCCTTCACAAGACAATGTGTTGAAGCTATATAATTTTTGCCTCATGCCCAGCTATGGCTTTTCCCTCAAGAGCTCCTTGTGCGCTCATGGCTCCAGATACACTTTTGCCTGACAAAATTGTTATCTGTCATTTAAAAGGGAGTTTCTATGTACCAGATGTCCCTGACCATATAATCTTTTCTGTTCTGTGCCACTACAATATTTGTGTAGGATTAGCTGGAATTTTATCATCTTATGCAACTGCATCCCAAAGAACAGCTACCTGATTCAGGAGAGCAGTTACTAACCCTAAGGACTGTACTTTGGATACTGACTATGGTAAAGAAATTGCTGGGACCTGAGAGAAGCCAGTCATACTACCCTGCCTGCGTGGCAGAAGTATGTGTGTGTAGATGCAAAAAAGGCAAGAGGGCAGAAGATGTACAACAGGAGTTTAAAAGGAGCTTTGGAAAATTCAAATCCACTTCAAAACACAGACCAGCCAGTCAATATACTGAACTACAAAAACAAAGTGACCATAGTGATTGGGAATAACATTCCCATTGTTATTCCCATTTGTTCTGGGAATAAGGAAAATGCTTCAGTGAAGAATAGTCATACTTGATCACTAGCTGGGGGGGCTTAAGGCAATGCCTGAGTTTCCACTAAGGGATCACAACAAGAGCCTGTTCACAAGAAACATACCAGAAAAGTCAAAGGAGGAAAATACTAAGAGATTTGATAGAGATCCATAAGACATGGACGTTTGACCCAGATGTCTGGATTAAAATACAGCAGTTGGCATCAAAATTTGCAGCAGTCTTTGTCAATACTTGTGTTGCTGATGTACTGACTCAAAAGGTATTTTTCTAATGTCGACATTCTTGCAGTTTATCAGATCTACTTTTGGCTTGTCATGATGCACATCATGACCCTGGCATGATCTCATAGTGAGCCTTTTGGTGATCAGCTGAACTGAGGGCACTGCCCAGTAATTTAGGTTTCATTCTTTAGATTTTCTTTGCTAGACATTGACTTCAGCTGAGATCAGGACATAATGAAGGGTACTTTTTTTTTGTCTGATGGTGAATAGTTGTAATTTTTGTTTAGTTGTTTGGGTTATTTTTATTTCACCTATAAAACACAACACATTCCAGAGACTTTTTGCCAGCAGACAGTCATTGCTTGAAGACATAGGTCAGCAGACCTGGCACACATCATTATCATTTGTTACATGTCCTGCTTGTATTTTCTTTTTGCAGTTTTTTATTCTTTATTGTTATTGTAATGGTAAGCATACTAGTGAGCATATGCAAAGCAATATAAGCTTTATATTTTAGCTTTATACTTGAGTCAAAGAGATGTGGTGTCACTAAGATGATGCAGTTCATCAGCCAC
Source organism: Passer montanus (assembly GCF_014805655.1). NCBI lineage: Eukaryota > Metazoa > Chordata > Aves > Passeriformes > Passeridae > Passer > Passer montanus. The sequence goes on along the minus strand of NW_024368374.1, from coordinate 8,997,460 downwards.
AAGCAGATATTTGTTCTCATGGCTCCATGATCTAAATAACTTTTTTCTTTCTTTTTTTCTTAGGTGAAATTTGGGCCCTCACTGAAGTGAATGGCAGTACCATACCAACGTAATTGACCTTGCCAGGGATGTGGCCACATAGATTAGACAACCACCTGCTTAGAAAGGTCCTTTATTCTGCAGTGTTCTAGAATCAAATAAATTTAGACCAAATCCTGTTAGTTTTGCTGATACAGTACTTCCCTTGAAATCAATGGTTGAGTTTTTTTAGCAGGAGATGAACAGGAAAATTTCATGGGTTTGGTATGTATTAAAGTGCACACTGTACTGCTAGTGTTATCTTTTCAGTGAGTTATAACAAACAGAAGTTTTATAGCTCCTCAGCCAGGTGGCTGATTCAGCATCACATATATTAGAGCCACTACTGCTGACTGTGAGGCACGACAATAAATCCTCAAGTGAGACAGCATGAGCTAACCTAAAACCTCAGAACTGTACATTCTCCTGGACCTTCAAGGGACGCAGACTACATGACTACATGTTGCTGTCAGGGTGACCTTTGGCCAAATCATTCACAGAGTCATATTTCCAATTTTCAGATGATGTCAACATTGTCTGAATTTTTTTTAAAGGTTAGCTCAGGAAATGGATTGATTTGGTCTGGTGAAAAGATTCTATAATATTTAACTGTAAGAAAATAAATCATTACAAAACCCAGCTCTAATTGACTTAAAGACACAGAACATTTTCATGTGCTCCTGCCTATTGGTTGCATTTTCTAGTCCAGCCTTAGCACAAGAAGACATCAAAATACTAGAGAAAGCCAAGGAATAATTTCATGGCAGAGAACTAGTGAAGATTATAAGGCACTGGTGGATTTCTTTTGGAGTATGCTGTGTGCAGTGGAGAGCCTGGCAGAGCCAAGTTCCACTCCACCATCTATAGGGATGTAAGCATAAAAGGCTGCAAACATTTTCAAAGGGATGACATAGTTGAGCAGCAATATATCATGGCCAGCTTCCTTCAGATACTCTTCTTCACTGCAGGACCTGTAAATTGTATGCAAAACAGCATTGTCAAATCATTTTTATCTATTATACTGTAAGAAAAATCCAACTAATTACGGGCATTTGTTATACGACCTTTCACATCCCTGACTTCATAATGCTTCCCATTTCTATGTGCTCTGTGCATCATATTGAGGTAAATTCTGCATTATGCCTTCCTTCCTTCCTTCCTTCCCTCCTTCCTTCCTCCCCTCCCTCCCTCCCTCCCTCCCTTTAATGTATTTGTATTTTCTTTTTCCTTCATCACAGAAATTTTCCTTTCTCACTCTCATTTGCCTATGACAACACCCTTAACAAGAGCTATTCCTTCTTCTTTGTGTTTAAGAAAATATTTTCTTTATGTCCTGCTCTGTCACTCCTCTTTCGTCCCAGGGTAGAGAAATACATCCAGCCATGTCTTTGACCCCAGTCAACCTATTCATCCACTGAAGTTTTATTACTACTTAGCCTTTTGTGGAACAAATTCAGATTACTACTACAAACTTTTTTTTGTCTTTGTCTTCAGAAAGCACACGTACTCCCAAGCATTTGAAAGTACAGCAGCACTTGCTAGCTTTGGCTAGATAGACAGCAGGTGGCATTCCTGACCACACCTTGTTCTGCAGGCTGAACTGTGCTCCTGTCTGTGCACCAAAGGAGTGGTTTGTGAACACTTTCACCAGCGGTACAGCACTAACAGCTGTCAAACAGTTTTGCAGTCTGAGAGGGAAAGCCTGCAAAACCAGAAACCACCACAGTAAGGAACTAAACAAATTAACAGAAATACCCTGTGCCCTGTGTAAGGTGTCTTTACTGACACCTGTAGTTCTGCTGCTGTGTCAGGCTTTGGTAAGGGAACATGCAGTAGCACACACACTACACAAACTGTCTATCATTGACACACAGAAACTGATCACTGAAATCAAAGTACCTTCTGGGAGTTACAGATCACAAAATACCAAGCATTTTATCCCACAGCGTACATCCAATTGATTTAACAGGATGTTTGCTGGTGGGCAAGCAGATTGGTAAGGATGTCATGCCAAACCCACTTTTGTGATGAATATAAGACATGGCACACCAGCTGAGTTCTAGATGGTGACTTTGTTGCAGTTACATTTGCATTTCTGTTTTAAAAAATCTGTTCTGAGGAAAAACCTACCCTGTAAAAATTATTCATATCAGAAAAAGAGAGGATTTCTTTTTATAGCTGCATCTAATATTCCTAAAAGATGAACAAGATATAAGCACTGGTATCCTCAGACAAACAGGTTTTAGACTTGTGAGAGGTAAAAAAGTGCTCCCTTGATTATTTTTTCTCATTTTTTTCAAAAGAATATATGCATAGATAAACACATGCTATTTCAAAACTCCATTGGTTCCTGTCAGCCCAATGTTTTACATTAGCTAGAAGCATTCTGGCTCACAAAACACATTCTTGAAGAAATGCACACCCATGAAGAAGCATCTGAAAACAGAACTGGTTGCTTCAAAAGGAAATGCATGTACCAACTGATAGAGGGAATTCTTTCTGGCTCCTTGTATGTTTGTGGTATAACTTGTTGGACAAGACTTGGCAATGGTTGTGACTTATCTGACATTTGTGTTTCAGATGTTGGAGCCTTTCTGACTTCAAGGTGTGCCTTCACTCTGTCAACTTATCCATCAGGTTAACAACATTTGAAGCGTTGTTCAGACAACTAACAACATCCAGCTTATAGGTGGGAGGGGATTTTTTAATAATAGGATTTTCTTGACATGTTTTAATATTAATTGCTTACACCTGTGATGACTGCAGGCTGTTTTATCTCTTCTGACATGGAGAAGGGAGATCCTGGCTCCTGGAAGCTTAGTCAGAAGTAAAGGACTTCTAGGAGATAACATCAGTGTAATAGGGTGGATGAGAAACAGAAACTGAGGAAAACAACGTGTTTGAAAATGCTTGAAATCCTTCTTGCTGACGAGAAGCCAAGAATAGAAACAAGGCACTACACTGGCTGTTCAGAAAAGCTGCCCTTTTATGCAGAGGATCCATGTGAGGAAGCAAACAAACAATTAAATAGCAAAATATCCTATCACTGTCTGCATCACACTAAGATTTCAAGGGCTCTGGTCATACAGTTTTTCCTTGAGGTAAATGACTCAAAGTAAAAGAATAAATAATTAATGAATAAAACCATTCAGAAGCTCAGTGCTCCCCCTTGGACATAAAGGCAATGTCTATTTGATGTGCTTGCAGTTATTTTCAGGAAGGGTCTTCAGAAGAGCAATATGAGATCCCCAAACTCCTGAAGAGTTAAGCTACGGCTTGAATCTTTGGGTTTTGACCACACACCATCAGACAAATGGAAAGGTGGTGCTGTTTTCACAGCTAATACCATGGTGGAACCCATGTCCTCTTATATAACAGCTGTGCACTGTTAGTCATCCTCTCTCCATGGCATCTTATCTTTATCTGGTGCCCGCTTTCCATCCTTTGGAAAAGCCACAGAAATCCCTCTGCTGCACCTCAGCATTTCTGATGGGACAAGTGACAATGCGAGAAGTCACGGTCTTAAGCTGCACCAGGGGAGGTTTAGGTTGGACCTTAGGAGGAATTTCTTCGCAGAGAGGGTCACTGGGCATTGGAACGGGCTGCCCAGGGAGGCGGTGGGGTCACCGCCCTGGAGGTGCTTAATGAAAGATGGATGGGGCACTCAGTGCCAGGGTCTGCCTGCCACAGTGCTGTCAGGTCGCAGGTTGGACTCGATGATCTCAGAGATCTTTTTCAACTTGATTGACTCTGATTTTGTGCTCTGGGCGGTGGGGAGACCTTGGGAGGTCACCTCTGTGTCAGCAAATGCACAGCAGAAACAAGACAGCCTCTTCATTTTGACATATATTACAGCCACTGCTGTGAACTTATACAACAGAGATCTCATTTATTTATTCCTTTCTAGCTGTGCTCATAATTAAAACAATTGTTTTGTGAAATGAATTCAGCTATGTTGTCGCATGAAGCGAACCCTGTATCATCCACTCAAAATCCTTTATTTAGTGAGTAAATTCTTTTTAATTATTAATATTTTAATTTTCATGCATTTTTTATATTTTATCAGTGAAAACAAACAAAAAATAAACAGAAAAACCCCGAGTGCCACCTTGCACCAGGCCGGGCCTGGCCCCACGGCCGGCCTGCGCTAGGCCGGAACCAAACGCCCGGCGCGCGTTTCCGCCGGAGCCGCTCCGAGAGGCGCCGCTGTGGCCGGGAGGGCCGCAGCCATGGCCGACACCGCCGCGCCGCCGCCGCCGCCCGCCGCCCCCGCCCCGGGGCTCCCGGCTGCCCCCGGCACCAACCCGCTGTCTCGCAAGCTCAACAAGATCCTGGAGACGCGCCTGGACAATGACAAGGTGGGTCGGGCGGCGGCGGCGGGACGGGTGGGGGCCGGATGAGCCGTCAGGGGCCGCGGGCCCCGACAGGCTTCGCGGCGGGGAGGCGAGTCCTGCCGGAGCCTCAGTTCCGCTGCGGAGCTGCGGGCGGTCCTTTGCGGCGTTAATTACAGATAAAATTAGTGTTCGCTTCTCCAGCAACATGCCACGCTCCTACTTTATCCCTTCGGATCGTAGGGAGGTTTGTATTACTTGCGTCGGAAGGGCGCTTCTCTAGCTTTTTGTAACTTAAATGTTTTCTTGTTGTGGATAGGTCATTCATTTACAGAAAATAGTGTTATTGGTTAAAGCTACTGCACAATTGTGGACAGAGTTTTCTGTTAGAAGAAGAAAGGCTCAGCAATGATTTTAGTTGTTTGCCAGCTTAAAGCTACTGCAAAATTGTGGACAGAGTTTTCTGTTAGAAGAAGAAGGCTCTGCAAGGATTTTAGTTGTTTGTCAGTTGATATGGAGTGTGTTAAGGTAGCTTTTCCTCTAAAACCATTTATTAGGTTTGCTTTATTTTTAATAAGACCACGAACTTGAGGTGGGTACAGACTATTTAACTTGCTTCTTTGTAACTGCATGCAAACTGAAGGTCCTTTTTTGTTTTCCAGGAAATGCTGGAAGCACTCAAGGCTCTCTCGACCTTTTTTGTGGAAAACAGTTTGCGCACCCGAAGGAACCTGCGTGGAGACATTGAACGACGAAGCCTGGCCATAAATGAGGAATTTGTGCACATATTCAAGCAAGTTAAAGAGGTAATGTTTTTGCAGCATAACTAGTTATTTTGCAAGAGTACTGCTGTGTGATTTAAAGTTTAAAAAAAGAAAAAAGGATAAAAATAGATTTTAACTTTCCAGGATGCAGCATAACTAGTTATTTTGCAAGAGTACTGCTGTGTGATTTAAAATTTTAAAAAAAGGAAAAAGGATAAAAAGAGATTTTAACTTTCCAGAGTAGATATACTTTTACAGTAAAATTGTTTCATTTATTGGAAGTGTTGCATTGGATGTTTCAAACAGATCCAAATCCTGAGTGCATCTTAATATTATATTTAGAGGTGCATTACTCTGTGTTGATTAACAGGGAGCCCTGAGCATGTACCTTGAAACTGGGGCATCTAGTTGTGGTGGGGAACTGGGCCTGGACACAGCACTTCTGATTAAAAATGCAATTACTGTTATTTGAACTTACTTAGGAACTTGAGAGTATAAATGAAGATGTGCAAGCAATGAGCAGCTGCTGTGAAGACATGTCCAGTCGTTTGAAGGTAATATATAAATGGAAGTGCTTCGAATATTTTTCCTTTTGAGGTGTGACTGCGTCCTTTTGAAAGGACGAGAGTTATTTTTGAGGATTAAGAGCAGTGAGATGTTTCTATGGTATGCATGTTATGTTACTTTAGGATATTAATATGCTTCTTCTTACTTGTTTAGAAAATGTATCAAGGAAGTAATTTTAATTTCTTCCAAATTGCAGTTCAAAATGCAGCCATATACTTATTTTGATAACAGCAATGTGAAATCCATGTGTCCATCAGTGGAGAGAAAATATTTTATTAGATTGGATGTGTGTGAGATGTAAGGGTTAATTTGTGTATTTCCATTTAAAATGGCTTTTGTATTGACTGTATCTCTTGAGTTATGTGTTCATGCAAATATCTCAAGTATATTGATAGGAAAGTATCTGGTAATTCAAAGAGGGAGGCAGATCTGGCATCTTCAGTATATTGGTTTTGTTTCTTAATGTTGTCTCAAAATGCTGATATGCAGGAAAACCAATTCTGTTTCATCTTTATCCTGAGTCCATAATATTCCTGGCAGGACTGGGGAGTACAGGACATTTGTGTTTTATGGTGCATTACTAAATCTGGCTTGGTTTTAGGGTACAAATTCAAAATTCAGTGCAGTGACGCGTATAAACGGCTTATGGATGCTGAAGTGTAGATGTATTGCCAAACCAAACCTGTTCCCAGTACAGCACATAAGTTATAATACCTAAATAAGAATCCTTCCCCCAAAAAAGTCCTGTGAAAACAGTTGTTTTCCTCTCCATGTGTGTGTGGATATTAGATGTCCTCCTACTTAGATAAATAGGTTTCACAGTCATTGTTCAAATGCTTGTAGCTTGATGAACTTGTACCAAGAGATGTGAGAGTACAGTGTAGCCAACTGCAGTACTTAATTTTCAGTTTTGGAAGGAGCTGGGTAATGCGCCTCAGAGGTCTCAGATCTCTTTTTGAACATTGTTAATGTGGATATATTCTGGTGCAGTTCAGGAACTGTTAGACTGAGCTCTTAGATGTGGAAATGAGTCAAGTGTCCATGCAGATTTTTGCTCTTTTCTGTCTTTAGATCATGAAGTGTAACTGTCGTCTGTGATTTTTTTTTTCTTTTCCCAGAGTAGAGCCACCCTGCAGAGATTTCTTTTACTGTTAAAGTCTGTAGGTAGTTTTGTTCTGTGCCCCATAGGGGGTTTCCTCTAGAGCCCTGTAGAACTCATAACTTGTCTTGATTCAATCCATATTTCCTTTGTATGAATGTAAAGGTAATAAGCTCATGAACTAGCTCTCAGATGTGAAATACCCTGGTACTTTATCTGTAGAAGGACAGGAAGACTTGCAGGCATGTGCTCAAGCTGAATAAGAAGACAAAAATGAGCTAAATAGAGCAAATAGAAGAAAGAAAGAGGAGGATTTGGGGCACATAATGCAGAAAAGTGTGCAAAGAGAGCAGTATATTAAGAAAGCAGAACAAATGCAGGACATGAAAGGGAATATATTTGGATAAGCCAAAAAGCTTTTTGGCTTTGTTATTTTGTAAATTTATAATACTATCTGATCCAAATAGTCATATATTGTCACATCTGATTTTAGGACAGTGACTTGATAAATACAGTGGCTGAAAGGGAGAGAAGGAGCAAGTAGTAAAATGGAGTTCAGTGGAATTGAAGTATAATAAAATTGTTAACTAATGTACAGAGGTGGGGAGGAAGGGAAAAATATTTCTGGTTTGGATATACAAGAAACATCAAGTACCAACTTTCTGATTTCTCTAGCCTGTCTGGCTCATTTGTGACAGCTACCTGGTTAGGCTAGATGTAAGCTCTTACATTTCATACATAAAGTATTGACAATATCTGGTGTGTATTTGAATGCACTTACGTAAAAAATGGCTTCCTGGTATATCTAGGTAGATTCAGAAAAAATGCTTTTAATTCTTTTCTGCTGTTCTACTGTTGGCATTGTTCATGGTAATCAGTACTTCTGCCCAGAAAGTACTGGAAAGAAGGCAAATTTCCTCTTTTTTAATTGAAATTTGCAATTAAGTTTGGCATGAATTGCTACAGTCCTACTTTCACCTATCAAAGCATTCCTGTACCTTTACTGCTTTGCTGTTATAACTAACGTAGTGGCAGATAGGCTGAAATGAATCAGTGTGTATAGATATTTTTGTTAAACCTCTCAGGGGTCTCAAGACTGGCATCTTCAATTTGGCAAGCTGTAATATGGTTGTCATATCTCATTGAAATTATTCACAGAATGTCTTTATTGCCATTTCCATCTCCTCACTTGCAGTATTATTCTATACTGAATGCATTTTGATTTTAGGATTTTTTTGTTGTTAAATTGTCTCTATTTTTCTGCATAAGGGATCACTGGTGGCATCCAGTGTGAAGCCAAAAAATCCAGCTGTTCTTTAGCTTTTCACAGAGCAATAACTTCCAGAACTCTTTAACTTCAGTTGCAGCAATCCTTTCAGTTATGCAGTTGCTGTATGATGCAGAATTGTTTCTGTATGGATTCCCTTGCACTGCCATCACTCAATATTTAGGGCTGTGTTGATTTTCCTAACTTAGAATGGTAGAAGCATTTAGATTGGGAAGGACTTCTGAGATCAAGTCCACCCCAGCATTGCCAAGTCCACCGCCATCCCATGTCCCTCAGTGCTACAACTGCACATCTTTTAAGTGCCTCCAGGGATTGTGACTCAGCACCTCCCTGAGCAGCCTGTTCCAATGCCTGACCACCTTTTCAGTGAAGAAATTTTTCCTAATAATTGTCCTTGGTGCATGCAGTTCTGTAAGCTGTTGGACTGTAGAGCAAGACTTGCTTAGACTAGCAGAGCTGTGTTCATCATCTTTTCTAAAAAGTCTGAGTGGACACTGGTACTGGGCAGTTTAGCATCCAGAGCTGTTTCATTTTTTTATTTTGTGACAGCAAATGATTTATAGTTGATGGGCATACAAAATAATCAGAGCTATTACACTAATATTGGTAGTATTTCTCTATTAAATACAAATTAAAAATAAACTGTGTGAATATATGTGTATATGAATATGAAAATATATATGGATAAGGATAAAAATTTATGTATTTTCTGCATGGACATAGGGAGAGTTAATGAATACTTGTTTCAAGAAGGCCTTTTATTTCAAAGAATATGCTCTTTAAATTGCCTATACTCAGAAAGCTTTGAAAGTATTACCTATTTTAAAGATTGTTTAATACAGTTGATATGTTTGTGTTTTTCACATGCTTAACAATTCTAATTGTATTCTAGGCAGCAAAGGAACAAACCCAGGACTTGATTGTAAAAACCACAAAACTCCAGGCAGAAAAGTATGTATACTACCTTATTTAAAAAGTATGTATACTGCCTTATTTATTTGATAGAATTCTCTTTTTGATGTGACTCTGACACTTTGATTTAGGACTTTGGGGTTTTTTTTTCAATACTATATGTTTTTAGCTCAGTTGTGCTCTTAGATTATAGCTAAATGATCCAAAAAGATAAGAATGTGTGTTAGTGTGTGTTTCAATAAAATTAGCTTTTTAGGGAAAACAATAATTTACAGTGTAGCACATGCTAAATATGTATGTGCTTTGCCTAAAGTCTGTTGATAATGTAAGTTATATTGTGTCATAACAGATATGGACCAACTCAATTTCCCATCAGTTTGACAGGCTCCTTGTTATTAATGCTTTGTATCCAGTGGAAATCTCTCTCTTTTTCAGGGGCTGTATGAGGGAATGCAAAGTTGGATGCTAACCTACTCTACCATATTTAAAGGTGACTGTAAAATATAGGAGTGCTGTTTAATGAGCCTAGCACAGACCACTTTTTCCATTGGTTCTCTAGCCTCCTGTGGAAGAAAAGATTTGTAATTTTTGCTTTTCAGTATTTTTATTCCTGAGAAGGGGATAATAGCCAATGGTGGATTCAAGCAGTTTATTGTTTTTTTGCTAGGATGTATGGTTTTACAGCTTCAGGTTTTCTCAGTGTAGAAGAATGAATCACCTTGCTTTATGAGCTTTCTTCAGAAAATTATATACAGTTCACTGAAGGTTAGAAATAATTATTTTACAGCAGTAAGTTTCTATTGGAAATTATGGTTTTGCATTGGTCTCTGTGAGCTTTCAGAATCAGTAGGTTTATGATATGAGCTTCAGTAGAAAATCTGTACGTATTTTAAACATTGAATGTAGAATAACTGCATAAAATGCAGTGCTGTTTCATATAAAGTGAAGGATTTGGTAAAGACATTTAAAGTAAGTGAGCAGAAGTCTTAGCAAATACATCATTTTGAATATGAGTATGTGAAGTAGTAGAACAGAGAAGTGGTCATATATTTTGTAGTCTCAAGACAAGGAAAGCTGCTTTGATTCCTTGTTCCGAAGCAGAATGGGAGATACCAAGACCAGTCCCAAGAGGTGTATGGTTAACTGGCCTTAAATTCCATTAAAGGAGATTATGCAGACTGTACATCAGTACCTCTTACTTGCACTATAGTTTCCTTAAAAAACTTTCTGGTAATTCCTTTAAAAGACAGAACATCTCCCCTAGTGTGAAAAGGAAAAATGTTTAGGAAGTAATCTGTCCTTCTGAGGGTCCGTGTGATCTTGGAGTGCACATGTAGGAAGAAGTTCGGAAGTTTATTTTTTAAGTATACCATGAAGTACCAATGAGCAGAAGCCGGAAAGTACTTGTGACTTTTGCAGTCTGATAGTTATGGAGATTCATAATACCATTTATTAGCAAAGTTAATTTTTTCCCTGCCTAAACATATTGACAGAAAAATTGTGAAGACTGTTTGGTTCCATTTGGGACATTTTAGTAATTTGTTCTTTCAACTTGTTAAAGGACTGTTTGTTCTGATGCATTCCTTTGGTTTACATCAGGCATATGAAGAGGCATCTGCTGCCACATGTTAGGGGATTCTTGAACACCTGAAATCTTGCCTCTGAAAAAGCACAGGTCTTAAATTGCTGATGCCTTCAACTTAATGTGACCTTTTTTAGCCAACAAATGAGTAAGTGATGAAATTGGAAGGACACGGCTTCTCTGTCGTCTGAGGGTTGTCCCAAAATGCTGTCTGGTTGAAATGCAGAGATGAAAACTGGACCTGTTCTATTACCTTTTTCTATTAGGCTTAGCATTTGTGTGATTTACTTTAGCTGACCATGTTTTTGTAGTTGGAAAAATGTTAGGATTTTATTCAATGATCTGAAACTGAAGGGAGACTGTAAACTTCTAGATGTGTTTCATGTATTAATGTTAACTAGGGATTTAGATTATTTTCCTTTTATTTTCCTTTTTTTTGCTGTACTTAAAAAGGAATGGCTGTCTCAGTGGCTCTGTGTGGGTACTAGATTTTTTAAGCAGTTTTGTCATTGTATTATCATCTATATAATTAGTTGTAGTTCAGGATGGTTTTCAGTTTTCAAAGCTTCTTACCTGAACTCTTGTTGGTTGTCCTGGTCACTCAGGTTTGTGATTTGAAGGTAGAGCTGCTTGCCATCAGGTAGTCCTCATGAGTGCTTTGGGACTTCCTGTATTGGTGAAATGTGTGACTTTAAGATATCTAGGTAAATATTTGGGACAGAAAATCAGATTTCTGTTTCAGATTTAAGTTAAAACTTAAGCATTCTTGGGTGTTTGCTTGGCAGCATTTTTTTTCTTAGTTTGTGAGCTTTACACCTGCTTTGGCACAAATGCTAAATGTAAGGTCTTACTTAGATAACAAATTTTAAAAGTAATTAATACAACTGCATTTTTATATTTGTGAATATGTCAGAGTTGGTGCATTTATTTGGTAAGTTCGGTTGCTTATTCTGAATTTATTTCTTCAGTGAAGTCTAGTTAAATTACTGCACATTGGAGACTGTTTTCCTTCACACTATTTAAATTATGGTACCTGCTTAGTGTAGGAACTAAGATGATTTCTTTTTCTTTTAAAACTGAGACTTACCATAGCTTAATAGAATCATGTTGTGTGAAATAAAGTAGTCCAGACATCCAACCCATCTCTTCGTAACAAAAGGTTAAGTTATTGCTTCTCAGGAACATAGTCTTGAATAGAGTGTTCATTTTAATGTATTTAATTACAAACTTCTATAATAAAGAAAAGCTGAGTTGGTTAATTTAGACAATTTTGTTTGTTAAAAATCTGCTTCCACTTCAGTTATCTTTGGTAGATTTGTATACTTCTACTTGAGCACACTAATATTGCTTTCGGGTTGCATTAGGTTTTTTATGTATAGTAATGAAGAGATTATTTTGTTTTCAAACAATGATCATCTGTTGTTTATATGCTATTGCTAGTAGGCTGACAGAAAAAGTATCTTGCTCCTTGAAATGAGATTTTAATAATAGCTTCCTCTGACTTGTTGGTTCTCTGGTTCTCTTGTTACATTTGACTCCAGTTTTGTTGGGGTTTTTTATTTGTTTTTGGTGTTGGGGTTTTTTTGTTTGGTTGGTGTTGGTTTGGTTTGGGTTTTTTTTTGGTTTTTTTTGGGTTTTTTTTTAATTGGTGTGAGGCTAAAACTTACTTGCAATACTGAACTACTTCACCTTGCATAGAAGACAAGTGTCCCCGACTTCAGTAATTCCCACACCAGAGAAATAATTTGTATAGTTCCAAATACTCTATGCAGAATGCTGGAATCCTGGCTTCGTAGTAATTCTGCCAGCCACTTAATAATAAGATGTTGTGCAAGATGATGTGCTGTTTTTGAGGTTAGCCACAAGTTACAGTCATCAATGTAACAATTGAGAAGAGAGACTAGAAGGTAATACTTATTGCCTTATTGCAATATTAATACTTATAAAAGTAAGTAAGAGCAGTTATGTAAGTGTATGTATATGCTCAGGGACTTTGCTGAAAATAGGTCTGCAGAAATACAAAAGCTGTTGAGGACTAGAACTCGTGTTCTAAAAGTAAAAACCACAATGCTCTGAAAACTTAGTTCTTGAGTCAAATTACTGCTTCACAGCTTTTGTGGAGATTATGCACTTGAACACCTTTACAAGCTACCTTATTTTGCTACACTCTCTTTAATTGTGTTCTTAAACAGAGTGAAATTTGTATTTTGGTGTCAGAATCATTGTTAGTTATATCAATTACAAAAACAGCCATTTACATAGCCCTGGGATTGTTTTACTTTTTAAAATACAATTTAGTATGATTCCCAGACAGGAATGTAAGTGGGTACTTCAGTTTGTTTTAATTGAATCACATTACATTCAGGCTTGATCTCTATTTAAAAAATAACAAAAAACATTCTTGGAATTTAGTCAATTATTTGCCTGTCACCTCTGTGCTCAATACAGCCTTAGAAGTCTTAGGAAAAATGTTTGTAAGTGAACGTCTTCTTCAGTATGGTCTCTCATCGTTGTGTCTTGGTGGTACCTTTTTCCTTTTCTAACAAATATCTTTTTTGTCATAGTCAATTTGGAACTTATGTAGGAAGTTCAGCACTATTTGTGGCAAGTTAGAGAGGTTTGCTTTTATCAGACTGTGCTAAGAAAAGTGGTGATCTGGTGGTTTGCATTGATGAGATGTATTTCATGTGTTGACCTTTTGAAACTTGTATTTACATTTATTCTTACGAATGTGCTTCATGAGAAAAAGCAGTGAGTGCCTAAACTGAATTATAATTCCATTTGGCAGAGGGTGAAGACTTGAAATTCCGAGGCTCATTTTCTATCCTGATTTGTAGTAAAGTAAAGTGTAGGTGACAAGGTGTAGCAGAGGAATAAATGGATCTGAAAGAAAATTGATCAGCTAAAATGGAGCTGAAAGAAAAAAACCAAAACTAACTTGTCACATTCTAGCCATGACCAGCAGAGAACTTGCAAAGCCTTATTTTCTTGCCAGCTTTTCTTCCTGGCAACTCTGTTGAGACATGAAGTGCTCTTGGTCGGTATGAAATGAGGTGTGGTTTTACAGGTGGAGAAACATTCAGCAGAAGTGCAGAATCAGTTACATGGTACCATTTCTGACTGATGTTTGTCTGATCTGCTCTGGGAAGAAAAGCCCTGGAATAGAAGGGCCAGAGAGCTTGTGGTCTTCACTGCAAATTGATTTTGGTTGTATTGTTTTCCTGCTATCTGATTTAGTTCTTCTTTTGCTGCAGCTTAAGCTCATTTGTTTTGATTCTATTCCAGGTGGATGTAGAGAACAGTGTGTCATTTCCGTGCCTTTGGCAACATTGTTGAATTTGATGGCAAATTTGAAGCTAGACTAAGCAGGCCCCTTTCCAGTGACTTTATATAGATTTTATAAAAGATAAACTGATAATACCAGATTGTTTGGTATGGAAATATCAAATAGCTCATCTTTACAAGATGAAAAAGAATGTGTTTATTGCAAATAAACTGCTTTTAAACTTAATCTCTGTGCACTACTTAGAAACCATGGATCATGGATCTTAACCATTGCCAAACACTGATTTACCGTGTGTTCGCACATCTATATCTGTATATATCACATGATTTCTGCAAAGCTCTGCATATGAAAATTTTGTCAAAAATACTCTGTAGATGCATACCCATCATTTAGAGGAAGCCTTACCAGTATAAAAGTAGAAAATTATTTAATTTATCAAATTTATGTACAACATGTAAGCTTTTTTATTCTAGTGTTTGGTAAGATTTTAATCATTTCAGTGCAGATTTGTTGCTAAAGTTTTGATTTAGCTTTTTCAATTTTTCCCCATTTATTTTTATCACAGAATGTGTGAGATGGCAGGGCTGCAGCATTGCAGGCTGTGTTCAGATAGGTGTTACAGATGGGAGGAACCTTCTGAGTTCAAGTCCACTCTCCCGCTGCCACCTATTATTTCCACGATGACTTTGGTAAACTCATCAACTATTCAACACATAACTAGTGCATTATTTTTGTATGTTGTGTATGTTACTATTCATAGAACACTTACCAAAGCTCATTCTTTCCAGTAAAAGCCTTTCCTTGATTTCCAGCCTAATTTTTGGATATAAATTGACTGTTTTCTCATCTTGTCCTTTGTTTTAAAGGCTGCCTTCATCTCCTGTGATAAATTAGTTTTTCCATTTCCATGATCATCCTGCTAGCTGTGGTCTAATGGGAATCCATTATTCTTGCACACAGATGATAAGGATTGTGATCTGTTTTCCAGATGAGGTCTCACTAAAGCCTTCTTTACTGTTACTGCTATTTTCTTGTATCCTGGAAACATCAGACAATTCACTGGGTTTTTTTATGTCTTCCTATTTTTTAAGTAAGGAGAATATTTCATAATAATTCATAATGATGGAATGGGTCACTGAATACCTCCTCACAGTATTTCAGTTCTGCTTCAATAAGAGACATGTTTGACAGATAAAATACAGAACAAAACATTTGTTCTCAGCATTTACAAATGCACTTTTGCACCTCTACTTATTCTTTAGAATGGTTTTCTAATGCTTGTGTGTAACCGTTTTGTTACACAATCTTGTATATTTGCCTTTCACATGACAGAAAAATAATTTTGCAGCTTTATACAAGTCTGTTAAAGATGATTGTTATTTACTTATGAGTTAGAAATACTCCATTGTCCTGAGGCTTTAGAAATGTGTTGAATCTTCAGTACTACAAATTGAAAGTAATTTCAGAATGACTGCTCTGATTCATCCTAAGTAGAAGAAACTAGCAGATTTTTATGCTGTGTGTGGTGGCAAGATAAAATTCAGCTACGGAAAAGTCTGCTCTTCTCCACCTCATTTTTGAGCTGTCTAGGTGATAATCCTAACAAACAGTGCACATTTGTATTTGGTTCAAGGGAAAAGTGCATGAAGTGCATAGTTTCCCAGCCTTTTGAGTTCTCTTGCAAAAGAATTCTGTCTCCTTGGTAACGATTAAAACTGGGGAAATTGCTCTTTGTTGGAATGCTGTCCTTTGCCCAAGTTCTAAATTCTACCAACACTTGGCACTTCCCCTTTTGCATCAATACAGGGTTCCCATAAGCTGTTAGTTTTGTTCATTTATGCAGGATTAGCTGTGTTAAAGGAAAAAAAAATTGGGATAACAACGTGGTGTGGCCTTTCCTCAGCTGTACTGCACTTCTTAGAATTTAGAAATTATTATATCTACAGAAAGGCCACTGGGTCCTGAAGTGTCCAGTTGTCTGCATGCAGGTACTGACTGCTGTGGGTTATATGTAAGACAGCCTTACACTGGCTTTTGTTGTTACCTGCATGGTGTTTTGTTAGGCACTTACTGTAGTGAAATGATTGTAGCAGCCTTGAGTGACATTTTAATCCCATGCCCTGCCTTAGTAAAATAGATTAAATTCTAGTTAAATATCTGTTAGCTTGTATGTGAGGAAATTAATACATAAATAAATATATATGGAAAAAAGTTAATACAGATCTGAGTTTATTGGTCTCACTGCCAGGCAAAGATCAAAGGTATGTACAATTTACATATTTTGTTCCTGATCCATCATCTAGGATATGGGTCTCTTTCTTGTGTAGATTGATAATGAAGGCAACTTTGTCAGTCATCTCAAGAACTGGCTAACCTGGATTCTGAAACAGAGTAGCTCTTTGAAATCCTGTGTGCTTTTTTTTGTAAAGAGCCCAACAGAAACAGCTTTCAAAATTCAGACACATGCTTTTGTTTAGGAGATGTTTGTCACCACTTCCCAATCACCAGCTTGGGAAAAGTGAATGAAACATTGCTGCCACCTTGAGGTTGTTATTTTCTGAGTACAGTGTGAAGCTTAGCTTGCACAGTGTACTTGAGTTTAATGTATTGACTCTATATTGTAAAAGTTAATTATTAGGAGTGTATGGAGTCCATCAGTGTGCATTAGGCCTTAGCCCAAGACACAACCAGGGATGGGAATGGCTTTAAAGCACAGGGTTTGATCAAACCTTGTTCTCCATAGCAGCAAGATTGGAGGCAGGATTGTAAAGAGTGAGGACTTGCAGAAGGAGAGATATTGATTAGCAAGATTATTCTTTTTTATAAAGAAGGAGTAAAACAGGGCACAGGCTTCCAGGACTGACTCATGAGCATGCTGTTTGGACAGTTCCTGACTCTGTTCCTTGTTCTACCACAGCCCAACTTCCACCTGAAAACTGAGAAAACCATTATGCCCAATATACTACACTTCTTAAAATCAGACCTCCTCCCACCCCCAGTTTGATGGAAGTATAGATTCAAAAAATCTGAAGAGAAAATAATAATAAATGGAGATCTTCTGTAAGAGCAGTTTAAAGTTTATGCACTCAGGAGATACACGGGCTCAAAGAACAGAGAAGTTTCTCAGCATCCGTCTGCGCCTCTCTCTGGAAGATTTTAATTGAAACCAAAGAAGACCTTGCATTTGCCTTCTCTCATCTCTGTTACCTTCCTTCTCTTATCGAAATCCAGTCTGTTTTCAGCTTTGTGGGTTTATATTAAATTGAGAGTTCCATCTCAAGAGGAGAGACTCGGAGCAGCTATTGAAGTTAATTCACTAATTTACATTTTCTGTTGTTTAAACGAAATACAGTGGTGGTGATGTTGTGGCATGAGACTTGCTCAGCAAAGTGTGAAACAGGAATGCTTTGTTGAAAGCAGCCTCATTGTGTTAAAATTTAAGTGTCCTTAGCTCATTTTCAATTTGAGTAGCCGTCTTGATGCCTCTAGGGTTTTCTTGAGTCACAGTATTTATAATTTTGATTAGTAGTAGTAGTTGTAATTAGTACTTGACAATTGAAATGAGCTCTTCTTATGCTCCAGAGGAGTTCTGGAGTGTAGTTTTTGTGAGAGTTTTGTAGCAGCAGTGAGGTCAGTGCCTTTTGCCTGTGACAGCTCCTGGTGCTGGCACACCCCAGTCCCTTAAAAACTGAATTAGAAAATACATGTAATCCACCCCCAAGAAGTAAGAACTGCTGGATTCTTCCCTGTCAGATTTGTTCCCTGATCTAATTCACTACATGATGCTATAAACAGTTGTCCTGGCACAGTGGGAAGGTCAGTACAGGTCAAGGATGAGCAGGGATGGCTGAGGCAGCCTGAGTAGCCTGGCTTACACATCACTGCATTGAGCATATTAGTGCAGAGCAGACCTGCCCCATCTTTCATCTGTGTTGTGAGAATTTCATAGTTACCCTCAGAACATCTCTCACAGGCTTAAATACTGATTTTAAAATACTCGTTTGTTAATATCTTCTTGTCTGTTTCTTGTATGTTCTGTAGACCACTTGTCTTTTTGCCTTTTACAGCATGACTTGTTCTCTTCAGATTTCACCACATAAATCTTCTTGCTGAAAATTTACTGAATTTGTTCAAAATGGTCTTGTTCCATTCCCCTTCCATTGTGTTGGAAAGTACCAGGATTTTTCATGAATGTGTCTGCCTGTAGAGTTGGTTAAAATGATCCTCCATCAATCTTGTTCCTTTCCTGAGAAACATTTGGCTCCATGAAGACCCAAAATTTGGAATTGTAGAGTTTACTTAGAGAAAATGAAATAGTTTTATTTCAAGCGTTGCAAAACTGTCAATGTAAAGATAAAATAATTATATTTGCCTAGGACCCCAGTGAAACCTGAATTATCAATTAAAGATGTGGTATTAAAGCATATGAGTTTTTGGTTTTCCTTTTTCATTAGGTCTCTTTTGTGTAACTTAGAAGTATTGGCTTACTTTCCTCTTTGATTTTCATAGATTTTACTGTTAAAGTACTGTTGGATTTTGTATTACTCTCCCTCTCATTTTCAGTGTGCTAGAGCACTGACAATTGCAAAACATTTAATCTGATCTCTGAAAGATTTTGTGGAACTGCAAGGTGGGAAAGTCATCCATATCTACAGAAGGGAAGCCAGTTTTCCATAATTAGTAGCTGAATGAAGTTTGGACACTAGTTGGGTAAATAAGTGAAAGCTTTCTTTTAAAGCTTTGATGTTGCAAGGAAATTTAATTCTACAGTATATAGAAGTATACTTACCTGTCTTACCACCCTGTAATAACAGTGTATTTGTCTTGTAGTAATTATATCACATTGAAAGATGAAATTATCTTAAAGGAATTGAGCTTTATTCTTCTGTAAATAACTAATTGGTGCCTTCTCAATGTCCTGAAAAAGCAGTTTCTTTATTTCCAGGAGTACTGTGTGCTCAAACCACAGTTTGAGCAAATTTTCTGTTGCTACAGCAATCCCAGTCCATTCCATTTGGGTCCTTCTGTGGTTGTAAGGCATGTGACAAAACATATGCAGGAAAATGCTGCCCATGAGATGCTGTTTGCACATTGCATCCTAGCTGTGTTTATTTCAGGAACAAGAGAATTTGCTATTGCATTTTGATTGTTTGTGACATTAGTAAATTGATATCCCAACTGTGTGGTGTTACAAAGAAATGGATCTGGTCTGCAGAAAAGTAGATTAGTCTAAGGTTAATTTTGTAATTTTGGATGCTATAGGCTTTTCCTTTCTTTGGAGAATTTGAAAGGTAATAACTGCAATTGTTACAAATGTGCAAGCACAAAGTATCTGGAGATAACTTATGATACAAATGCTGAAGAAATATTATTTTAAAGTACTTTGTAATTTTCAAATGTGTTAAAATAACTCTATATTGTCTTTACTGAAAAATCTGTGTAAGCTTAATAGAAAGTCTTATGTGAAAAAGCAACTCAAGTGTTTGATGGCAAGAATATGCTATTATAATTTATAATACCAGTTTCTGATGCTGGTTGTATTTTTGCAGATATAAATATGAAAAATAAGTCTTCAAGATAAGCATAAAAAGCTAATATCCTCCTCACTTTGTTTTATTATAGTCAGAGATTAGAAATGAAAGCACAAGTTGCAGATGCATTCATAGCAAAATTCCAGCTGACATCGGATGAAATGAATCTGCTTCGAGGCACAAAAGATGAGCCAATTACCGAGGTAACTCAATGAGCATTAAAATCTTCACCCTGAACTAAAATGTAGAAATGCCCTAACTGAATTGTACATGAGATATTATTTTTGGTTTGCAATTTAATTTTTATGGAGAAATGTACCTTTTAAGAGAATGGTGAATTTATGATGAGTTTGAAATGTGTGATGAAAAATTCCAGTAAAGAGACAGAAAACCAACATTAAATTCTAGTTTGTGTAATGATGTAATGAGTTTGAGGTAAATGAGCTCTCATGTAATCAGTTTGAGGCAAAGTAGTTCTCATATGGTTCTACACTTTAAAAAGACCTTTATGAAGTCTGAATTTTCAGTGAAGATAGTTTAAAACTTCATGACACTCAAAGCAAATGAGAAGCTTGCAGCTCTCTAGTACTGCCACTGTGCACATGTGTGTACATTTTGCATATTCATGAATATAGGTATTCAGTGACTTGGGACAATATGATCTGAGGCTTTCCCTCAATGTTATTTGGTTGCTAAGGATATTAGGTGCTGATTCACTTCAGCCACCTTCCAAAACAAGATTTGGAATATGTTATGGTTTGAATAAGAAGACACAGTAAAAGGAAACTTGTTCTACAGTAAAAGCAAACTGAATAATGAAAGAATTGAGTATACTGAGTAGACTGAATAGACACTGTAGTTGCATGGAAAGCTTCATGTAATGTATCAGCAGGTAGTCCAGATTTATCTATTTCTCACTGGTATCCTGTTTGCAGTTAAAGCACTATTAAAAACATGGAACTGATAACCATAAACAGTGCTAATGAAAGCATAAATGGAATGTACTAAATAATTATGCTCTTGAGTAATTGCTGTATGCTTTTGTACCACTATTGCCATGAAAGAACATTCAAGTTTCTAGAAAGCACCCATTGCAGGGAGCAATGACAGCAACACTGTGCCAGTTATTGCGTGATTGGTTTGCAGCCAGCAAGGGCTCGTCTTTTTGATACTTCTTCTAAAAAATGTGCAGAAGTAAATGAGATAAAACAGTTCTTCTGCTTCAGTTGGTAGTCTTCATGAACATCGTGTGTGTGCATTTCCGCTATGACAGAGTCAACCAGTGTGCTTAAAACACCTTTAGTCAGACCTGTGGTTTGGAAATTTTCTTTTATCCCAAAGGAAGAGTGCTTTGGGTTTTTATAAACATGGTCTTTAAGACAGTTGATGTAAGGCGGTAGATTAAATTGCTGGCCTCTTGTACTTAGAATATATCTATTTTTATGTGACTTGAACCAGAATGAACTTTGCTGAGCAAACTCTGTTCAAATCACAAAAGATTTAACAAACAGTTGTATCTGAAATACCTGGTCTCCTCCAAGGCATTTGAAATATGTCTTCATAAGAAGGTCTGTTTGAAAATGTTACTGGCTTTCCATTTGCACTCTGAAACTAATAAAGTAACCTTTTCAGCCATATGTACTTGTCTTCTAGGCTTTGGGTTCGTTTTTTTTTTTTTTTTTTTTCCACTGCTGCTGTTGAGTTACTCCACAGAGAAAGGTTATTCTGGAAAACCTTAGTCTAGTCAATTGCAAATGGTTTTTTTCAATTTTTTTTTTAAAGAATAGTTATTTCAACCTGTAATCATTGTACTTTACAATGTTTCATTTTGCTCTTTAGTTTCTAACAGTAATGGGAAACAGTGATGTAATGCATGGCAGTGTCCTCAAAATTTCCCTAGGGTTACCTAATGGATGTGAAACACACATACTTCACAGCTTGACAATACAGGTTACAAATACATCTTTAGTGCTTTTTCTTTTTTTTTCTTTTGTGAGTGAAAAGTTTGATACAACGGGAAACTAAAAAATCCTAAGGCTCTTAAGATGGAATGAAAGTTAAGTGGCAAAGGTGGGGTGTGAATTTTAAAAGCAGCTTTTGCAACACAGATCTGCAAGAAACTTAGGAGTGGAATTGAAAGAGGGAGTATAGAGTGCTAGAGATTTGAATAGAAATTACTGCTTTTACACACTGCTTGTATTTTGTTTTTGAATTTATTTAGGATTTTTTCAAGGCTTTGGGACGAGTAAAACAAATTCATGATGATGTCAAGATTCTCCTCCGAACAAATCAACAAAGGGCAGGGTGAGTCCTGTTTAAATGAGTGGAAGAGAACCATTTACAGTTAAAAGCAGAAGTTCAAGCAAGGTCTCATTCTTTGCTTTATATGACAGAATATATACAGAAATGTATAGAATATTTCACCAAAAAAATTTTAAATACTCAAAATGTTAATAATGGTATGTTTAATTTGACTTGCACATGCCTTTGCTAATACTGCCTAAAATAGTATTTGCAAATAAACTTTTTATTTGTCTTGTAGCTTGGAAATTATGGAACAGATGGCTTTACTGCAAGAGACGTCTTATGAACGGCTTTACAGATGGACTCAAAGTAGGACTAAGAATGTTTTTATGTTTATGCTTATTATTATGATGATTTCTATAATTTCTTCATGTGGATTGAATTTAGCAGAAACCCCTTCCAATATATATTAACACTTTGGTTTACTTCTTAGGGAACCAAACTGCTAATTGTCAATTCTCTCATTTTTTGGGTCAATTTCATTATTATAAAAGTGGATTATTCATTAACTGTTCTTCACTGACTGCTGAAACCTCAAATAGTAATTGTGATTTCACCCTTACGAAAAGTCATAATTTTTCTGTCAATGTTTGATTTAGTTTATGTGATTTCCACATTCTTGCCTGGACTATAAAAGATTATATAATTATTTTGATGAGAGAAAAAAATACCAGAACCAAACGGCAAAATAAACAGCTTGCTTAACTAGTTGCTCCATTTTTTCTTAATAGTTTACCTGAAATGCGGTAAATAGTTTTGATGAGAGAAAAAAATACCAGAACCAAACGGCAAAATAAACAGCTTGCTTAACTAGTTGCTCCATTTTTTTCTTAATAGTTTACCTGAAATGCAGTAAAAAATTACAAAAGAGCCCAATAAAATTCTGAAGGTTGAGTGAGTCAACATTGGTATGTGGGCATGAAGAGATAGTAAGCTTCCTTTAATCGTTTTTATTGTTGAAATTGGTGATGGACATGCATTTTACAGTACTGCTTGCAGGGGAATTTAATTGTATTAACACTAACTAGCCCAGGTAGCATATTCTGAAGTCTTCAAAATTAAAAGCCTTTGAGTTTTTAACTCATTTTCTTGTTTGACAGCTTGTATAAAATTTATTGCAGGGTAAAGAATGTGCTTTTGTGTTGCTATTTTATAGATGAATGCAGGACATTGACACAAGAATCATGTGACATTTCTCCAGTTCTCGCTCAAGCCATGGAAGCCTTACAAGACAGACCTGTCTTGTACAAGTAAGTGTTTGCTATTATCTCTAACAGAAGCTAGTATTTTGAGCTTATAAAACTTAAAGATGGGCATGAATTACAGTGCCAAGACTGGTGGTACTTTGGTCCTGTGCCAAATTCAAAACTACCCAGAAACTTAAGTTATAAAAAATGATATTTTGACTGTTTTAAATTGCAGAAGTCTTTTTGACGTAATTACGATACAGGAAATGTCATTGGACTTTTCTAACTTACAGGTTTCTAATTAAAGTAAAATGTCAGACTGTTTTTATTTAAATGAATTGTGTATTTCTGTGCTCTCATTCTAGGATTTTTCTGAAGTAAAAAAATCCTGCTCAAAACATGTGATTGCGTCTTTTTAAGTCCCCAAAGTAAAAAATTGGTAAAGGCTAAGTAGCTCTTACTGAAATGCCTGTGGTAGTAAGAATGTCTTCCATTATGAGTTATACAGTAATCTATTAAAAAATCCTACACATGGACCTCTAAAGTGTAGAGATATTTATATATGTATATCTGTGTAAAGTACTACTGTTCTTATTCTGAATTTGCTGTTGTTGAAGTAGATGAAATGGTACTTAGGAGAATGAACCAGCAGGTGGCACTGTAAGAACTGTTTATTGGGGTGACCATCCCTGAAGAGTTATTTACACTTCTTTGGGTTTTGGGCTTTTGGTTTTCATTCAACTTTTTTTTTTTTTTTAATGCATTCATCACATTTCGCAACCATTGAAAATTGTTTTCAGCCACAGGTATCCAGGGCAGCAGGGTAACAGGCAGCCTTTCAAAGACTACCCCTGTCTTCAGGAGTGTCAGTGTGAAGGTGTAGGTACATGATGCTATAAAGCTCCATGGAGCCCTTCACAGGAAAGATGCATAGGGCATGTGGACCTGAAAAATGCTGTCAGTGTTAGAGAGAAAGCTCAGGTCTGGACATGCTCAGTCAGCTCTCTGGTTAACGTGAGGGAGAAGTGGAGTCACTTGACCTCCCCAGCTGTTGGAGTACTTCAGGCCATAGCTGGGAATTGCAGTCTTTTCTTGCTGGGCTTTTGGTTTTCATTCAACTTTTTTTTTTTTTTTAATGCATTCATCACATTTCGCAACCATTGAAAATTGTTTTCAGCCACAGGTATCCAGGGCAGCAGGGTAACAGGCAGCCTTTCAAAGACTACCCCTGTCTTTAGGAGTGTCAGTGTGAAGGTGTAGGTACATGATGCTGTAAAGCTCCATGGAACCCTTCACAGGAAAGATGCATAGGGCATGTGGACCTGAAAAATGCTGTCAGTGTTAGAGAGAAAGCTCAGGTCTGGACATGCTCAGTCAGCTTTCTGGTTAACGTGAGGGAGAGGTGGTGTCACTTGACCTCCCCAGCTGTATGTACTTCAGGCCATAGGTGGGAATTGGAGTCCTTTCTTGTTTGCTTCTCTCCCCTACACCCTCTTTTACAGCTGCAAAAGATCAGTCACTATGCTGTTCACAACATTTTATGGGGTTCCTTTTAGATACAGTTTTATTTTCTGTAATAGCTACTTCGAAATATGATGCTTTGAAACTTCATAAAATCATTGTTATGCTTTCATAGTTCAAGGAAGGAAAATCCCATCTTGTGTATAAATCCACTGCTGGCCAGTTTAAAATGAATCTGCAGAAGAGAATTTTTTTTCTGACACTTCTGTCACAAACAACAGTAATAGTATTAATGTTATAGTATTAACAAAGACAGAATTTGATTGGTAAGACCTTTCCTCTTCCAAAAGGGCAAAAAACCCCTATTACTGTAGATGATGCAGACACGTGTCTCTCATCATAGATTATCAAGCTTAATTACTTACTACAGCATATTATCAAAATTGCAGTACTGATGCTTTACATTTTAAATCTCAAGATTTAATTTATTCCTTTCCAAAAATTTTTGTATACCTTTAAGTAACAAATTGCTGAGTTCATAATATAGAAGCTAGGTCACAGAAGAAAGCAATTTTAAATAGTTTTTTTGTGTATTAACACTGTTGTGAGAACTAAACACTTTTCCTCCAGATCACTGCCATTGCATCTGATAAAGATTGTGATTCGATTGGGTGAAAGTGAATCTGATGGAGAAGGGCAAGAGTTTAGAACCAAATCTACAAATTCTTGTTTCTTTATATTGATTTACTAACTAAAAGTGTCGAAAGGACTGCACTGTGGAATTTTTGGAACTACAGTCAGTAGGGGATGTAAAATAAACATTTCAGATTGTTTTTCACTTCCTGGCTCTAACAGAAAAATTGAGAACTGTTTCCTAGAAAATGCATGCAGATATAGCTGAAAGCAGTGTTCCTCTTCCGTCATCCACTCAGGTTTACAAAGGTGGCTTTTTTTTCCTCTTTCCCCAGTGATCATTACTGTATATTTTAAACATTAAAGCTGGGTTGAAAAAAATCCAATGTTTTCTTCTCTGAACATGAGTATGTATAATAACATAGTAGTAAATACTGTGTTCTTGTGTAAATAATAGTTATTGCTGAATTTTTTAACATGCAGGATTTTGTAATGGTTATACCCTGTTCTACTGAGAGCAAAAGGAAAATTAGTAGTTTCCTTTTTAAAACAAAATTATTGTTATTGAATGCTGTTTTCAGAACTAATAATGATCACAAGATCTGTTTCACTGCTGTACATTCAATGATCTATTGTATAGCTGTTTGTTGGGGAGGAAAAAAAAGGCTAACTGGTTTCTACAGATTTGAGGTTTTTCACTCCAGTTCTGCTCCTTCTAGACAGTGGATAGTTGTCAGATGCTAGATGCTATAATTACTGCAGATATTTACTCTTCAACTTAACAGGCACATTGTATAAGGAAAAAAGCTTCAACAGAAATTTCCAGATTCTTCAGTGTGCTCTTTTCCCACCTCTTTAATATTATAATTGGGATTAAAAAGAAAAAAACTGAAGGTTCCTTCTGACTTTATATAGCAGAGTAGAAATCTAATTGAACTTAATGTTGAACATTTTTGAAACCATAATAAATGTATTATTTTCTTTTAAATTTTGTTCTCTACCTCTATTAAATGTGAATGCATTGCTTATTAAATGCAGACTTAAATAAGTCAGAGAATGACATTCTTTTTATTAATATTATTTTATATGTATATTCCTCTGCTGGGTGTCATTGGTAAGTGACTATGTTCACTCTTTGACAATTTTCAGTTACATTGGAAAATAATCTATAATGTTTATTTTTGTCTATTTTCTTTCTCTCCTTTGTAGTTTGTGTGTTGTTCAAAATGCTTAAATTGGTTTTTAAAAAAAATAGAAGTGTTCTCTGGCTTGCAAATGTAACTGGAATGTTACCAGTGTTCATTTCCCATCGTTCACTTGCTTTCATGCTTCAATGCCAGCAGAAAGGTAGCCCACTCCAGAAATGAGCCATGTGTAAGTTATTGGCATCTCCTCTACCACCAGCAAGCCATTTGAGATAACGCATTCTGGGCTGTAATTGTTCATCCATTAAATATCTAGCTAAGATTGCTTTGATTAAAGTCAGTGAACAACCATAAAATGAGTATAAGTCTCTTCCTACTAGTCATGTGGTAGCCTAGAAGGAATAAGCCTTGTGCTGCAGGCATTGCAATAAAATGCTGCTTTGTCAATCAGCTGGACCATATGCAAACAGGAGTCCCAAACCTGTCCAAGATGCTTATGTGTACAAAAATTGAAAAGCTGAGTTTTCATTTATTTATTTCTGGGGGTGAGGGAATGGGAGGAGCAAGGAAGAGTTCTCTTTAGTACCTGTTCTGAGGAGTCAAGAAAATCACAGAGCATGCTGAGTTGGAAGATACCCACAAGTATGATGAAGTCCAGCTCCTGGTTCTGCAAAGCACCATCCCCAGGAGTGACACTGTGTGCCTGAGATCATTGTCCAAACACTTCCTGAACCCTGTCAGGCTTGATGCTGTGATCAGTTCTTCTGGGGAGCCTCTTCCAGTGCCCAGCCATGCTCTGGGTGAAGAACTTTTTAATATCCAACCAAAACCTCGCCTGACACAGCTTCAGGCCGTTCTCTCAGGTCCTGTCACTGGTTACCACAGAAAAGTGATCAGTGCCTGCCTCTTCCCTTCCCCTCATGAGGAGGTTGTAACTGCAGTGAGATCTCCCCTCAGTCTCCTCCAGGCTGAACAGACCAAGTGACCTCAGCCACTCTTCATGCAGCTTCCCCTCAAGGCCCTTCACCACCCTCATTGCCCTCCTTTGAACACTCTAGCATCTTAATGTCTTGTTTATATTGTGGCACCCAAAACTGCCCCCAGCACTTGAAGTGAAGCAGCCCCAGTGCAGAGCAGAGTGGGACAATCCCTTCCCTTGCCCAGCTGGTGATTCTGTGCCTGGTGCCCCCCAGGGCCCTGCAGAAGCAGTCACTTCATTTTCTTCTCTCGCTCCCTTTTTTTTCTTCAGTAATAGTAACCTGATCCTGGCAAGACTATGGCCTCTGCCAATGCTCCTGTATAGGAAACACAGTGCCAAGTACTTCTTTCAGTCTATTTTGCAATGGTATCAGAGGAGGCACACTAGAAAAACTGTTCAAATTCAGTAGAAAATCCCCGCAAATAATAATCTGGCAGGTAATTGATTTAGCCTGGAAACTAAGAGCTATCCAACCAAGAAAGAAGAAGAGGACTGCATGTGTATATATATATGTGTGTGTGTGTGTATAAGACTATATATTGCAGCACCTGTCTGCAGTATCAAAAGTCTTGTCTCATCCTGCACATTTGCTCTAGAGCAGACAGGCAGGTGACAACATAAAATTTGTCTTCTCCTGTTTATCAGATGTACCATAGGCAGAGCAGGATGATATGAATTCCGGCATCATCATGTGGTTTTGAATGCTTTATAGTTGAAGCATTGATGCAAGATTTCTAGAACTATAAAAATGTTTACTTGTATTAGCTATGGCTGAACTAATCAACTGTGATAAGATAGACTGGGTTTTTTAACCTATTTTCATGTTTCTATAACAGATACACGTTGGATGAGTTTGGGACAGCTAGAAGGAGTGCTGTGGTCCGTGGCTTTATAGATGCTCTTACTAGAGGAGGTCTGGGCGGTACTCCCCGCCCTATTGAAATGCACTCTCATGATCCTCTGAGGTACAGTAACAACAAGAATGTATATAAAATAATATTTTTTTGTTGTTGTTGGCATTTTGAATTCCTGACACCAATAAACCACTAATTTACGCAGAAATTTCTTTCTTTGTGTAGGTATGTAGGAGACATGCTGGCCTGGTTGCATCAAGCTACAGCTTCTGAAAAAGAACACTTAGAAGCTATGTTAAAGCTTGTGACTATTCAAGGTAGTACTGGTTTTAAGATATAAATTGTGAAATGGTAGTAAGTCTGTGATAAGTGTGATTAATTTCTTAGGCTGAGCTTCAGTTACAAGTCTGAGTTTAAATTTTCCTAAAACCAATCTCAGAATAGCTGGTGGTTGCATTCTACCAAAAGGCCTGTAACAAAAGAAGAGTATTTCAAAATGCACTCATTTATTTTACTGTATATTACTTATAATAGATTTACATTATATTTACAAAGGGACATTTTAGGGTGTAATTGAGAGTTCAGAAATTGTTTGCAATTTATATGAAAGCATGTCTCTTTGAAAACATTACATATTATGTTGAGGATTTTCATTATGCCTTTGTTCTTTTGTTTAGTTTTTATTTTTTAAAAATAGAATTCCTTGTTTCTCTAAGCCTCTTTGTTCTACAAGGAAAATGGAATTTTCATCTATCATTTAACATCATTCCATATTTATGGAGGTTGACATAGGCCACTTACAAATAGGTGAAGATTTTAAAAACAAAACTCTCCTTCAATTCAGAACTGCAGATTCTCGTGCTTGGTCTTCAGTCCCTTTGCTTTGTTTTCAGTAGATTGGACCTATATTTTTAAGACTTTTATCCTGTAGAAGTTATAGTATGATTTGCCACCATAGTTTCAGAGGAAGATATTTTTTATAAATTAAGCATGTGTACTTAATTGTAACAAACTTATTGTAAGAACTTAAATGTGATCAGTATCTGGTGAGCTCTTCTGATTGTATGTCTCAATCCTACTCTGGGTTTTAAAGTGAATATGTATTCTGATTTGCCTTACTGCTGTAAGTATTAATTGCCTTTCCTAATTAGTGGTATGTGAGAAAAGGAGGCTGTCATGTCTCAATCCTACTCTGGGTTTTAAAGTGAATATGTATTCTGATTTGCCTTACTGCTTAAGTATTAATTGCCTTTCCTAATTAATGATATGTGAGAAAAGGAGGCTGTTTAGGAACTGTTGTAAATCAAATTGGAGGAATGCTGGTTTTTAAGCACAGTTACAGTGTACTGTGGAAGTGAATTCAATACTGTTTGCTAACAGTATTTCAGGGAGACAGGAAAGCAGGCCTCATGATGGTTTTATGGTAGAGAAAAAGGCATGGCAGTGCTTTGTAGATGACTGACCAATGGGGAGCCCTTCAAGAAAAGCTGGGCCTGTGGAGCAAGTAAATGTGTCTGGTTCTGCTGTGGGCTGGACTTCTGCTGCTGTGCTTTGTTCTGAAATTCTCCTACTTCTTTGTGTAGTGCTTTGCTTAACTATAAAGTTCTTTGACCTCCTGACAGGATGTTGGGCTGAGATGATATGAACATGGAATGAGATATATTTAGAGCATTTCAGCCACAGAGCAAGATACCTGATAATACAGAGAATATAAATATTTGGGGGAGAGATTTTCAACAACAAAAAAAAATCACCAGGATAAAACCTTTTTCTGGGAAGACTGGTATAAACAAGAGATTCAGTATTTCAGTCTGAAGGAAAAATATGTTTTCCAAAGCTCTCCAGGAGTGGGTCTGCTATCACTGTTGCACAGTTTTCAAGAAATATATGTTCCTTTTATACTGGAAGCAAAAACTGGGAGCTTGGGAGGTGCTGTCTGTAACTATTCCTCTGTGTCTTGGGAAAAAAATTTTTTTGGTGGTAAAGATAGTGATGTGATAAGGGTCTGTAAGACAAAACAGTACTTAATAGCATACCACTAGATTTAACAAGAAACAGGTATGGGCAGTGCAACCCCAAAGTACCCTGAGATTATATATTCTTTATAAATTCAGGTCCTGAGTTGGTAGTTAGGACGGTATCTATGGTACGAAAAAACTCAAGGTGAATTTTCTCTGCTGGTGTGCAGTCTTTAGGTGTCTGGCTGTGCAGGCTAGAGTTAAAATTGAGTTAATTTCATGTAGCCATTTAACAAATCGACATCATTTAGAAATAAGGACAGAGATTTGCATCTTCAGAGTGCAGTGCTTCCTAACAAAATTTGAGATCTAATGTAAGCATTTCTGGAGACGTTCATCACCAACTGGGATTTTTTTCCATTCCCCTATAGAGGGAGCCCAAGGAGCTGCATAGATAAAACACCTACCTGGCTGTCTGAAGTTAGGTCAGTCAGATGTTTTCATTTCAATTTCAGCTTGAGGAGTTTTTTGCAGATGGAACCACTTCTTTTATTTTCCTTCAGGTGTGCCTGTACTGAGTTCAGATTTCTGTTTAAATTCTCATATAAGTTCTTTGTACTTTCAGGTCTGTGGAGAGTGTGGTAAATCACAGCTGTACAAAAATTTCTTTTCTCAAAAAACAACAACAAAAAAAAAAGCCACTTGTATACCTGTTCGTGGATATGGTCCCACTGGATGAAGAATTGTATATGTGGCACTTCTTTTTTTGAGGAATGTTTCCATCCCAGTTTTTACTTTAAAGTGACCAAACTATGTAGCCCATAAGCAGAGTGTGCAAGGATTGTTTTTTAAAAAGTTTTAAAATATTAAGTTTGCAAAAATTAGCTGTTTCAGATTAATCTGACCAAAAATGCTATTAAATATTTAAGTGCTGAAAACATTCAGAAAAGTTCAGCTCTTTTGCTGGACAAGCATAAAGCGTCTGGTTTTCCTCTTCAGAGTTTAGGTATTCTATAGCTAGCAGGAGCCTGCCAGTCATAGAAAATCTTCTCCTTGCAAGGAATGGAGAATTGCAGGCATTTTAAAAGATGCAGTCGAAACCCATTTTTTGTGGAGTTACAGGAACCCAGATGGAGAACAGAAGCTAAACAAAGTCCAAAAAAGATCTCTCCTTTTATAGAAGGATACTCAGAGAAAAATTATATGTGGTGTAGCAAGGAGTTGGAAGTGTATCTTCAGTTATGAGCTGTATTCTAAAAGTTATTTTGGACCTTTGAGAATTGTTTATTGTGTAAGTCTTTTATGTCAAACTTGCACCACTTATGTAACCCATTCTGCTGGAAGATTTCACTGCTTTTGGAATCCAGATATTCTAATTGGACATGAAAATACATGCAAAGGCACAAGCATGTGGTGTCTCAAAATTTTTATTCCATGTCCTTTGGTATTCGAACTTGTATATTTTTTGAGCTAAAATTTTCATACCAAACAACTTGTTTTTCAGTCAATCTGGTCTAGATACACTATTGCAAATATGTGCTAGGTACTTGTTACATTGATGAGCAGTACAAGTGTGACTGTTCCTACTAAAAAATGTGTAAATTGCTAAGGTCTGAGAGCTAGCCATTACGTAAAAGAGCATGCACGCTGTGGTTTTTAATCTTGCTTTTTGCCTTGATATCAATACTCAAGTATATAAGTGTATTTTTATTACCTTACCAGTTCAGTATGTTGAAATTCTTACAGCCACCACACTGAATTCAGTTGTTACGGTTTATATGGCTTTTCATGTAACTTGGTGTAAAGAGGCATTGGCACAGATCTCTGATCTTTCATTATTTTTACTCTCCGAGGTAATCTGTCTCAGTCTGAAATAAGCAAAATATAGCTTCGGGTCACCTGATTTCTGTCACATGTCACAGTCAGTTTGTTTACTTTCATTGCATGGGTCCCATCTGAAGATGAACTCCTGTTGACAAGTTTTAAATTAGAATTAAAGTATTGCTTTCTCCATAAATCTGTTCTGAGTTGTTACTGAAGTGAGAGCTTGAAGATCTGTTGCTTTCAGTTTGATTGATTTATGACAGCAGTGGTTGCCATGCAACAATTCATTTGTGTTTCGTGATAAGATAGGGCAATATTCTCCTTTGTACATCGTTCTGTGAAAGATGAGTTTCAATTGCTGCTGGGGAGGAAGCGTTTGCCAGTGCTGCACACGC
Source organism: Passer montanus (assembly GCF_014805655.1). Lineage (NCBI taxonomy): Eukaryota > Metazoa > Chordata > Aves > Passeriformes > Passeridae > Passer > Passer montanus. The sequence goes on along the minus strand of NW_024368374.1, from coordinate 8,965,282 downwards.
AGCAGTGTGGAGGTACACATGTCACTTCATTAGTAACAGCGCCACGAGCTCGTCAGTAAGCAGCACTGACAGACACGTGTGTTTGCCAGTCAGGCCTTTCAGATGGGGGCTACTGCTGCTCCTTGGGCGTCTCACCAGCCTGGTTGTTTTTTGGGTATTTTTCTAGTTTAATTTCATGAAGTGCTAATACTGAGCCTTACTGAGATAGCTTCTTGCTAAATCATTTATTCTTCCCCTTGCTGCTTCTACCTCAAATTCCCACGCACTGTGTTGCCCTAGGAAGCAATTGCATAGCGAAAGGTAATGACTCCAGGACTGTTTTGCCATGCAGCTATTTCTTAATGGTTAGATTGGGGGTACAGTGGAGGTGTGAACTAGTCGTGTGGAGAAAAGAACACACAGTTCATAATGCTTTTTATGGAGGAGTACCTCCTACATTTGTTTATTTGTTTTATAGTCTTGAAGAAAAAAAAAGAGAATTACATTTGCATAATCTTAGCATGTGTTTGCATTAACTATAGGTGTGGAAGAAAATATTCAAGAAGTAGTTGGGCACATCACAGAAGGTGTCTGCAGGCCTCTGAAGGTGAAGTATTTTGTTTTCCGTAGCACTCTAAATACAAAAGCTGTTCTGTCATGTTTTTTCAGAACTTGTGCTCCCATCTCTTCAGTGTATTTTCATTGCCCTTGGTTAAGAATTAGATTGTTGACTTCTGAAGGATTTTTTCTCAAAGATTTCTTTCTTCAAAGATATCTGGTTTATAATAGTCATATAATGAGGGGTACTAGGATGCTAAATTAGAGTCTTGATTTTGGTTTACTTTTCCTCTGTTGAGGAGTGCTGATGTATAAAATTACAGCTTTGTGATAAGTGTATGGGAATAGCTGTAATGGGTCAAATGAAAAATCAATGTAATTCACTAACCTGTTTTTCATAGTGATCATTTTGCTTAGGGAAGAGTGTACAGGTTGTGCAGTTGTGTCATTCTTCCATAGGATAGTTTCCTTGCCTGTTTGTTAATATACTAAGGACTTACTGAGCCATAACTTCTTTGTATATAATAGATCTCAATAGATGTTTTCTTGCATGAACATGTCAAATTGATATAAACTGATGATATTCACAACATATCTTTCAGGAGGGAAGTGAACATTTCAGCTTTTGTGTGAAAAGCCAGTTCCTTTTGTTGTTTGTGGGGTTTGTTTGTTTGTTTGTTTGTTTTGGTGTTTTATTTTTTTTTGGGTTTGTTTTAATAACTCCTGCTCTTGTATTTTAAAGACACCATGAAAAATTGTTTCCTAATTACCTTCTTTATGCTACTGCAGTTTTTTGTATTTGTCACATCTTTCTGTACTTGTCTTTTTTTCAAACTACAGCCATAGTAAGTTTAGGGAACACATGTGATAGAAATCATTAATGATGATCCATCAAATGATTGACTGACTTGTCTGTTGTATGTGCTTCACATAAGTACTGAGGTAATCAAGGTGATGAAGCTGATACCAATTATTGCCTGACTGTGCAGTGTATAAATCCAGGTGGTTTTAAAGCAAAATCTACTGTGCCTAAATAAGATTATAATAAATTTCTCTTAGAATTCTGTATCTATAACAACCATACCCAGTTGACAAATAATCAGTCTCAAATGTGAACAGCTAGTTTTTGGATACTATACATAAGTTTCTGCTAGGAAAAGAATAAGGTCTGGAGAGAGGTAAAATTCAGAGGTGCCTTTTAGAAAGTCACAGAATTACAAAAGAATTGAGATTAGAAAGGACATCCAGAGGTCACTTGGTCCAAACTCCCAGCTCAGGCAGGGCCACCTAGAGCTGGTTGCCCAGGACTATGTCCTAGTGACTTCTAAATACTTCCACAGCCTCGCTGGGCAACATATGCCAGTGCTCAGCCACCTGCTTTGCACAGTGAAAAAAAGTATTCCCTGATGTTCAGACAGAATCTGTTGTATTTCAGTTTTGTGCTTGTTGCCACAGAATTATGATTATCCTTCACAGTTTATAATAGTCATATAATGAGGGATACTAGGATGCTAAATTAGAGTCTTGATTTTGGTTTACTTTTCCTCTGTTGAGGAGTGCTGATGTATAAAATTACAGCTTTGTGATAAGTGTATGGGAATAGCTGTAATGGGTCAAATGAAAAATCAATGTAATTCACTAACCTGTTTTTCATAGTGATCATTTTGCTTAGGGAAGAGTGTACAGGTTGTGCAGTTGTGTCATTCTTCCATAGGATAGTTTCCTTGCCTGTTTGTTAATATACTAAGGACTTACTGAGCCATAACTTCTTTGTATATAATAGATCTCAATAGATGTTTTCTTGCATGAACATGTCAAATTGATATAAACTGATGATATTCACAACATATCTTTCAGGAGGGAAGTGAACATTTCAGCTTTTGTGTGAAAAGCCAGTTCCTTTTGTTGTTTGTGGGGTTTGTTTGTTTTTTTGTTTTGGTGTTTTGTTTTTTTTTGGGTTTGTTTTAATAACTCCTGCTCTTGTATTTTAAAGACACCATGAAAAATTGTTTCCTAATTACCTTCTTTATGCTACTGCAGTTTTTTGTATTTGTCACATCTTTCTGTACTTGTCTTTTTTTCAAACTACAGCCATAGTAAGTTTAGGGAACACATGTGATAGAAATCATTAATGATGATCCATCAAATGATTGACTGACTTGTCTGTTGTATGTGCTTCACATAAGTACTGAGGTAATCAAGGTGATGAAGCTGATACCAATTATTGCCTGACTGTGCAGTGTATAAATCCAGGTGGTTTTAAAGCAAAATCTACTGTGCCTAAATATGATTATAATAAATTTCTCTTAGAATTCTGTATCTATAACAACCATACCCAGTTGACAAATAATCAGTCTCAAATGTGAACAGCTAGTTTTTGGATACTATACATAAGTTTCTGCTAGGAAAAGAATAAGGTCTGGAGAGAGGTAAAATTCAGAGGTGCCTTTTAGAAAGTCACAGAATTACAAAAGAATTGAGATTAGAAAGGACATCCAGAGGTCACTTGGTCCAAACTTGGTCCAAACTCCCAGCTCAGGCAGGGCCACCTAGAGCTGGTTGCCCAGGACTATGTCCTAGTGACTTATTTAATACTTCCAAGGATGCAGGCTCCACAGCCTTGCTGGGCAACATATGCCAGTGCTCAGCCACCTGCTTTGCACAGTGAAAAAAAGTATTCCCTGATGTTCAGACAGAATCTGTTGTATTTCAGTTTTGTGCTTGTTGCCACAGAATTATGATTATCCTTCACAACCTTTTTGTTTTTGATCTGTTGGAAGACACCTGTCCTAATAGACACACAATCACCACAGCTTTGTTTTTTTGGAATATATTTCAAAACTTTCTGTGCTCTTGAATCAGTTCTCTTAATACTGAATGCTGATGTTTGAGTTCAGTATTTCTGTGCATTCTAACAAAGTGATTAGGAATGAAATCAAACTCCTGTGTAAGTCAGAGGAAGTTTTGGTCTTGATCTGAGTGCTCGTGATTTTTATAGTTAAGTGCACAGTAACTTTAATTTCAGTTGCCAAACTCTACGCTTATGTGCTGCTGGTATCTTTAGATATAATCCCCTGAAATATTGTTGTTGGTTAGTTACTGTGCTAGTAAAAAAAAAGTTAAAAGAAAAGTTAAAGACTTTCCATTGTATGCTGTATTTTAATAGAATACAACTTATATTAATTCACTGACAGTCTAGACTTTACAGTAAAAAGAATGAAACACTTACTGTTTCCTGAGGGGAAAGAAAAAAAAAGGTAGAAAAAATCCCCCCTGAGAAGCCCCCAAGCAGAACAGCCTTGATACAGTGCATAATAGGTAATTAGATAATTACAAGCCACCATGTTCAGTGGAACAACAGTAGTAGATTCAGTTTTTCTACAATACATTGTAGAACAGTTATGCTTACATGCAGTCTAAATTGCCCACATTTCTTACTGATAGTTGGTTTGTATTTTAGACACTTAAGTGACTCTTGAATACTCCCTAGTGGTAGATCTTAGCACAGGCCTCTCATTTCAGATGGAGGAAGGAGAATCCTAAAAAACATTTAAATTAAACTCATCATCTTTTCTATAACATTTAAGATGAGTTCAAAGCAAAATGTCTTTGATGCCCTCCATGGACTGAAGGTAGTGTTATATGGTCAGTTAACAACAGGACATACAGGACTGAAAAATAGTAGGAGCTCTAAGTCCAGAGCTTCCCCAAAGAGGTTCGGTTGTGTCGCTTGCAAATTTTGGTTCTCCAGTGCAGTGAAGACTTCTGTATGGGAAGCAGCAGTTCTTCTTTTCCCACTTTGTCTTTTAAATTTTTATTTTTCTCTCATCACACTAAAATATTTTTCCCCCTCTTGTTCTGCCTGTTCTCTTGTTCAGTTTTTAATTATTTGATTTACTTTCAGTTTTTCATGTTTTTTTGTTGTTGTTGTTAGTGTATTGTTTTCCCTCTTTTTCCCCTGCCTGCCATATTCTCTTTTGCTGTACAACCAGAAAATACTCAGTATTCATCCCCACAGGACCTTTTAGGTAACACTGGAAACATATATTTGTATATAGACCTTTGTATATACAGACACATTGAAAAGCAGAGTTCACCTTTGTGTTGAAATAAACTTTGTGCATTAAGTATTGCGAATAAGAGTTAAAAAGTGTTATTTGGTTTTGGTCTGTGAATTAGATACAAACTGAAAGGATTGAGGAAACATAATGTTGGTTGGTTTTCCCTACAGCTGGCTCTGAGAAGAAAGGACTGCAGCACATCATGTTCTATTGAACAGCAAATAACAGGAGAGTGGGTGGTGGCTGCTGATTTGTGTGTAGCCCTTTCACACTCAGGCACGTGGGAGAGCAGTGCGGGGATAAGTCACTGTCTATTCTGCTTCATAAGTGCACAAAGATTGACCCTGGGGCAGCTTTTTATGAGTGGATTGAGACTGTGTGTACCAAGGAGACAAGACATCAGCTGTCCAACTGTAAAGACACTCAGCACCATTTTGTTGTGTAGCCAGTATCTCCTGGTTGAGATAAACAATCAACATAGCTGGTTATTACTTATAAATTTCTAACTAAATACTGGAGGGGATATATATATGCTTTCCTTTCAGGGAAGAATTTATTTATCCAGGTGAAATTTGTTTCTTAGGCAAAATATCTAATACTTTGATGTTCTGAATTTCTGCATGATGCTAGAAATCTACTGCTGTAGTTTAGTGATTCTGCAGCATTGCAACTGTTCTTGCTATTCAGCGCTGAGGAAGACTCCAGTATGTACTGGTATTAATCCATCAAATGATCTGAATATTTTTAAATTTCCAATAACAGCAGGGTTTGTAGTTTTTATTTTTTTTAAGAGTACATATGCCTTTGTGTTTTCTGCCCAGATGCTTGGCAGCCCAGAAAGCACTTCAGTTCAAGCCAAACATTAAAGTTAACTGGACGTTCTCTTTTAAAATTTATTTCTGATTGTATTATTTCTCAAAAATCAGAGATATATTGCATACGGAGTCATAGAAGGCTGGCTCTCAGAATTTATGACCTGAAGAATGTTTGTATTTGTTCATGCTACAGGTTAGAATTGAGCAGGTGATTGTTGCTGAACCAGGAGCAGTTCTACTGTACAAGATTTCTAATTTGCTCAAGTTCTACCACCATACAATCAGGTATGCAAAATTACAAAATATTTTAAAAATGCCTTTTTTCCCTAATTGTATAGGTAAGAACAAATCTGCTAGGAAGAGTGCTTTTGTTGCTTAGTTGTTGCTCTGCACTATAACATCAAATACAAACATACATGATGTCAAGCAGAAACCATTTACCCCTTGCCATTCCTCAGTTCATCTCAAAACTGCTTTGGAATACAGCACAAATTTGCCACAATAACTGTTTCTTTATTGTTCTGTGTAGATTCAAGTAGTATACAAAAAAACTCTATACAACATTTCCTGTGACAAAGTCAAGTCCCCTTTGAGAAAATATTACTAAATAAAATTTCTTCATGTTTTTGGGAGGTTTGATTGTTTTTTGTTTTGTTTTAAATATTGTTTTAAATCGTTGTGTTTTGATAACTTTTTGATAGCTTTTTTTTCCTAATTATGCACTCCCTTATCTTACTGTTGAAGATGCACTGATCACCTTCCAACCTCCTAGAGGTCCCTAGGAGTACAGAAACTGGAGAAAAGCCAGAGCTCTTAATTTATATATCATTTATATGTTGTGGCATATGCTGTAGTTTATGTTGGTTAGAAAGAGCAGTAGGAGAAAGATCTTCTACAGCCCTGAACTGCTGAGAATTTGAAACATTAATATTACCAGTTGAGCTTCTTTGTCTGAAAATACTTCAGATGTTGGGCAGACTGGGATAAGTGGTTCTTGGGCATCTCCCAGCTTATTTAAATTCCTCAATTGTGATGGCAGGACTATTGTAAAACACATGTAAGACCTAGTCTTAATTTTATTGTCCAAAAGTCCTGGAACATTTTGATGTTGTTTTGCTGTCTCCAAAGTTACTGTTTCCCCATGGTTATAAAGCTTGGTGCAATTGAAAACGTGATGTTAAAATGGAAGGTCTTACACAGTCTTACCTGTTGGTTTCTGTCTTGTTAACAGCACAGTGTTTAAAGACCACTGAAGTACCTTCTACTTGATGAATAATTTCTTCTGCATAGGAAAGGTCCACCTTACTAATGAAAGGAAAAAGCAGTTTGAGAAGTGATCAATAAATATAAATACAAGTTTACAGTCTGAAAATCGAGATAGAGGTTTAGTCCTATTATGATCTGATGAATTTTCACTGACAGTTTGTGGCTTAAGAGTGCAATTCCTATAGCCAGAGGGAGGGTATATCTGTGAGAGGGGCATAGTCCTGTAGTGCCATTTAAGGATTTTGTGGTGTCTGTGCTGTGTGATAGTTTAACACTCGGAATAGCAAGGCATGAATTCTTACAGTTTTGGGAATGCCCAGCATCTCAGGGCAGAAATGAGAGAGGTAATGCTATTCCTAACAGGCAGTATGATAGAATATTGTTAACCCTTTTTGTTATGTAATTTGGTTTTGATAACAGAAGTACTTTTATTGCATAAGAAAGCAAGAATCTGGTAAACTCTAATACTCTACAAAAAAGTTTATGCAAGTTTGATAGCCTATGTTTAATATTTGCTTAGTGACATACTTGATGATACTTGTTCTTACAATCCGCTTATCTCTTAGCCTTTATGGAGAATTGTTCCGTGCAATTATTTGTTCTAAATTTTAAACTTTGAAAATAATATTTTTTAAAATTATATTTAAGTATCTGACTATCATGTTCTCCCTTTGGATTTGTCAAATAATTTTAATTTTTTTCAGTGGTATTGTAGGAAACAGTGCAGCCACACTGTTGACAACAATTGAAGAAATGCATTTGTTGAGCAAGAAAATATTCTTTAATAGCCTGAGTCTTCATGCAAGTAAACTAATGGACAAGGTTTGTTTCAAAATTGTACAGCTTTCATGTTTCAAAACATGCTTGCATTTCCCTTTTGTCTAGTAAGATTACTAGGTAAATAGCTGGTTTATATGTCAGCTTTTCCTAAAGTTAAGTCTTGTATTTTCAATATTTTAGTCATAGAACTACATTACAAACTTGCTGTTTATATTTTAACTCTAATAATGGTGGGGGTTTTGTGGATATGTGTCTAAAATCTTGTGGTTAGCAATATTCTTTTGGAGAACAGTTTACATATTTTTAAAATCTACAAGAAGAAACAAAAGTAGGAAATTTTCTTAAGTGCAATAGAGCCAAGTCAGGCAATTGAGTTGCATAATGTGTATTAATACATCATCAGATCAGTAGTTAATTGTGCATAATTCGTTTTTTGAAGTTGCAAGGTATATCCCAAAATTTTCTGTCTATTGTAAAAGTAGTTTTACCATATGAACATTTCTGTGACATTTGTAAATGCATTTCTAAATTATTTAACCTACAAAAAAAATAGAAAAAAATACTTCATTTTCCAGAAACTATTATTTGTGCAGGCTTGTAATTTGCTGGCCACTCAGTCAGGTTTTCTAAGTTTTGTCAGTATTGTTCTCTGGTTCCAAATGAGTTTCCTCATTCAGCACAGTCTGTCTGGTCCTAATTTCCTGTCTTTCTGCAGGAGCTAGGGAATGAGTTTCTCAAAGAAGCAGTTCCTCCTGTTCTCTCCCAGATACCCCAGTGACCCCTTTCAGTGGTTTCATTTGTTCACTGGGTTACTCCTTAGCTGCTGCCACCCGCAGTCCGTACTGCTGAAGTGCATTTAATGCGTTGTTGCTGTCGGGTATTTCCATTTGAATGCAGGATCATATCTGTAATAGTTCCTTTGCTATCAATGCTTCTTCAAGAATCAGCTAAAGCTGTTCCTGAAGCATGCAATGGACAAGTACGACATGAATTTACCAAAAAAAACCATTTTATTTCCTAATATGTAGGCTAGAATAAAATTGGTGTAAATTTTCCTTATACGAAAAGAAATCAGTGATGGACTGCAGCAAAAATGTATGCCTGCTCTTTGCTTACAAAGTGCTTAAGGAAAAAAAAAAATATTGGCTTGAAAATATCTCTTTATTCATGTCTTTTCTTATTTATTTATCCTGTTGAGTATTGCATCTATACTCAGTTAGGATCCAGCATGATTTTCCAGCTCACGTAACTCACAGTCTGTGAGGTTTTGTTTTGGGTGATACACTGTTTTCAGTTTGGAAATGTGTAGAATTCGTGAGAAGGATGATAAAGGAATTATGATCCCCTAGTCCATGGGTGTGTGTTCTTTCTGTTGTGACTGTGGGAAGGTTGTGTATTCCTCTTTGCCCTCTTAGTTCCCCTTCCCTCAGCCCCCAGTCTGGATGTAGCTGGTTCTAGATGCTGTCATTGTTTATAGAGTAGTCAAATTTGCTTTTACTGGCCTTAAATGAAGGCAGTGATTGCCCTGCCACCTTCAGTGGTGTTTTATTACAAGTAATGAATGGCATGCTGAACCTACCATGTAATGGGAAAAGATCATAATATTGCTCTTTCTCAGAAACACATTTATAAATTAAATCTGAAATGTCGACAATATTACATTGCCTGTGTGCTTTATGAAGATCTTTCCTCAGAATATAATTGAGGTCAAAAGCTTAAAGAGATTTAGAGGACTGTTAGGTATATGGGTAACAAAGGCTTCCAGAATTATTTATTAATCTGCTTCGGGAGTTAACAATGAGGTAACTCTGTCTGAGAAGAAATCTTCCTGTTCTAATGTGTAGTTCTTATAACTGAGTTTTTGATAGTCCTCTGTAGCACCTTATATTATTACCCTTTGTGAGTGGATTTCTAAATTGATTGAATAATGTCTTATCTCTTCATGACTGAAATTAGTTTTCCTTCATAAAAAATACAAAATTTATAGGCTGATTACACTTAGAAAAATATTAATTTCCATGTGATAAAGATGTTTCTTTTATCATAAATTTAATTATCTTGTTACTTATTTTTTTGTGTTTAGTGTACAGATAAGCAGGTTTTATGCCTTTTCATTTGTCTTTGTAAATTTAGTAGTGAATGTCACAATGCCTGTACATTTTGAGGAAACTGAAGGTTGCTTTTTACCGTGTTTTTTTTAATGCGTGCTCAGACCAAAATTGTGTATATGTATTAGTAGGATTTTCTTCACATCCAACTTTTTTCCAGCTTCTTGCCATCTATGAATGCAATGCAATTGCTTCCAGATTTTTTTTTTCAGAGGAGATTAAACCCCTGGAAGATAGACCTTTTGTGCTTACATAGACAGTTGCAAAAGCTTCATTGCTGTTCATGTTGTGCAGCTAGTGAATATTCACTAGTATTCACTAGGGAAAATTAGTAAATTATTTTTCACTTGAACAGTCTGGGAGTTGTGGTTTCTTACTTCAATTTAGGTTATGCATTTTAAGGCATTGATAAGCCTGTTTCAAAGAACAGCAATTGTCCAATACTTCGATTAAAGTATGATCCTTAAGACAATTTGAATAATTTTCAATTGTTGGGATGTTCTGAAGTAAAAATACTTCTATTTCTTTAAGTTTAAATGCCTCTTCTGTTTAGATTATTGGAAAGCGGTGAATGGCCTGTCAAGTAGACAATTTTAACAATAGTATTTCCTCAGTGTCATCTATTATTGCTGATAATTCTCTTTTTTAATATCCACATTGTATCTAGTGTATCTAGCTGATAGACCAGAATATTATTTAAGCAAATCCTTCATTTAAGTATAGTTAGTTGGGAACATTTTTTAGACAAAGCAGGTTTCATTAAATATGCTAACTCCTCAAGATCCCAGCCTTAGGGTGGAGACAAGTGACAGCATGGTAATTGGGTGTCCTCATCGCCACAGACAATTTAATTCCCTAGATTATTGATTATCCTGAGTTGAGCATTGTCTTCAATCTGCCTGGGATTTAATTTCTAAAGTACAGTGGGAAACTGAGACTTCAGGCTGTTCTTTCTAGGACAAGAAAATAGCTTCCTCTTCACATCTATTTTTGAGAAGAGTCCCACATTACATAAGAAGTGTCACTAGTGTGGAGGTGTATGGGAGCTTTTAGGCAGTCTTAGATCAGGATTCTCTCTCTTGGTTGTCAAGCCATCGGTGTAAATGATAGCGGGAAATCCCTGGTTACTTCAGAATACTTAGTGGTTTGCCCAGAAGCACTTCGCTATTAACTTTTTTTTATTACATAAGAAAATCTCAAGCATCCTGGTTGGAATCTGAAAATAAAATACTCAGCCGCTCTCAGCTTCAAACTGTTTGTTCTGTGAAAGCTTTTTTTATGGTGTTCTCATTCCAGCTTCTCAGGTAGCTCTGTTTGAGCTGAAATCCCTGTAACAGAAATATTCAGCAGTCTGCTGGAAAGCAGGTCCATTGTTATCAAAGAAATGCAGTACACAAGGGAGTCCCTCTAGTTCTGACACTTCTTGAAACCTGTCACAAAGCTTGGTAACAGTTGTTGCAAAGCCACTTTTTTTTAGGGTTTAAAATGCCATTCACAACTTTGAGATTCTCAGGCTGCTGTAGAGCTCAATGTTGACATCCTGCAGAAGCTGTGCATCACCAGCCATCTCCTGTGTCACTGAAGGTTTGGTGCATCAGCTCATGGGAAGCAGTGTCTCTCCTTTGCTTTAGTGGTTCTTACCCTTCAGAGCCAGTTGGGCATTCTTGCCAGTACTTTCTAGTTCTGGTAGCAATTGATTTGTTCTGGTTCTTGGTTGAACTGGAATGTTTTTTCACCACTATTGGTGTTGTTATGCTGAAAAAAATGGTGTCTGTATTTGTTGCTTTTTAGCTTTTTTGGACCCAGCCATGGGTCTACCAACAGTGCTAGTAAAGTGGATCAGAATTATCATAAAAATCCTTATCTATCCTTTTCCATGGTTCTTTTCACTCTGTGCTTATAGAATAAATGTATAGGTATTCAGGATTCTGCTTGTGTTACCCGTTGTCTGATTCTAAGAACAGCCCATTACAGATGACCACTTTACGGATGATTATAAATCCAGGAGAAAATAGTGAATGAAAATAATCATCAGAACAACAGAAATTGTTCCAATGAAACTGGAAGTAAAGTTCAGAGTACCTAATGGACTGGAGTGGCTGGACTGCTCTTTCAGTCCCCTCAGTATGGGAGTTATTTAATATCATGAATCCATTGGTGAGGCATTTTAACAAGTGTGTTAGACCAACTGATGTCAGCATGTTTTATTGGACCACCTGTTAAATTAGGAGAGTGGGAATTTTCAAGCCCACATGTCCTTCCTCTGGTTTCACTAGCGTTCCAGAACAATTATTACAGGAAAGAATAATTGCAAACATTTAATAAAATGGAATGAGAATTATCATAAGGGCACTAATGAAGATTGTGCCAAACTCCAGTCATCTGCTGTCTGAGCTGTTAGAAGACTATTAGTAGAGTATCCCAAATTAAGTTCTGGGATTATTATTCCTTAATGCTGTTCTTTTTAGAGTAGATGTATGCTAATTAAATGCTGTGATTGCATTATCTTTTAAGTTTGTCAGTGAGAGAGATATTAAAATGTTGCATGGGAATAATTGTAAACTTGTCCTTCATAATTTGATTCCTGCCAGAATGAAACCTATTAGGTTTCGGGAAAATCAGATGTGGGGCACATTGAATAAAACTGATTGTTATTGTTGTGTTCTGAATGCTGTTGTGCTTTTAAATGGATCCATGAGAACAAAGCAAAACCTAGTTATTTTTTCTTCCAAGACCAGCTTGATAGCTGAAAAGAAAAGCATGCCATTAGGCATTCTACTTTGTTGACCTCTGTAGGATCCTGATAGGACCAGAAAATCTTAAAATGGCTTCTCTGATAAGACACGCACTGAGGTTTCTTGGAGTGCTGGTGAATATCGTGTCAGCTGAGGAGAATGGACTCTGCAGTTGATGCTGCGCAGTGTTAACTGACAGCATGAAAAATTCATAACATTTTTACAAGGTCCCCCTCTGTAGTACTTCGGACCCAGCTCCTGCCAGTGGGGTTTTTTTAAAAGGCTGTATTTAATGCTGATTAGGCTCTTATAAAAGCCACTAACATTCCATTTGAGACTTTTAAGTAGGGTTTTCTCTGTGGAGTTCTGTGTTTTAAATGACCATTTTGTTTTATTTGGTAGTAGTATCACAGAATTAAAAAATGGATGAGCTCAGCAGGAAACTAGAAACCATCTCATGCAGCCATCTTGCTCATGACACAGAGTGTCAGCTAGAGCAGGTTGCCCAGGGGTTGCTCTAGCTGAAGTTTTAATATCACAAAGGATAGACTCTAAAACCTCTCTTCTGTGCAGCTGTTTCCAGTACTTGTCTAACCTCACAGTAAAGAATTGTTTTCCTGTGTCTTAATCTTGTGCCCATTGCCTCTGGACCTGTTACTGGACACCACTGAAAAGTCTGGCTCCATCTTGATCCCTCACTTCACATATTTATACACATCTCCCCTGAGCCTTCTCTTCTCCAGGCAGAACACAGCCTCTCCTTGTGTGGGAGGTATTCCATTCCCTTTGTGAGCATTGTAACTGTTAACTTTCTAATGCTAAAGTACTGCAGTATATAAAGTTCTGATGAGCTGTGCAGTATTTTCAGAAGAAAATTTGCCCTTTATTAAAATGTAACCTTTTCTGTAAATGAGAAAGGGAAACAAAATACATGCACACTTCTGGATTGTTGATACTGCCTTTTCTTTTTTCTGTATTTTCCTTTGCTGTTTGTAAAATTCTGTAGGACAGCCTTTGAGCTACTTGCTCTCAGAGGAACCTGTTCTATGTTTGGAGGAAGATTACTGGCCTGGTATCTGTTCCCCACTGATTAATATGCAGAAAAGAAAATGCATATTTTTGTACTAAAGCTTATGTACAACTTTTAGTACCCATTTCAGAATTCATTTCAGTTTTGTATGTTGGATTTTAAAAACGGACAATGTATTGGGTTTTTTAAAAGGTTGAAGAGCTGTTTGGCATCATTTCTGTATGACTGAACTGATAGTCAAAACAAATTAGAGACTTAATACTGTGTTGGAGTATGTTTTAATGCAGTTGAACTCACTGCTGCAGAACTTCCTTAATCATGTTTTAGTTAGCTGCTGTCTAGCTTGCATCTGAAAGAGGTACTTCAAAAGTAGAACTCAGCATGTATTTGAAACCTATTTTTCTGGAAATATGATAAATTATAATGATCTCTTAGTGCATGTAAAACATTCAGGGCACCAATTATTTTTTTATTAGAAGGAGTGATTAGTGCTCATGAGTTGGAGTCCGTAGGTTCCTGTATAAATTTGAAGTGTCTGTTTTTAAATTTTCTTTTTTGATTTTGAAAAAAAGCCCTCACTTTGTATTCATCTGTCAAAAGTTAGAATATTCAAAATTAATATAGCACTACTTTGATTCTCTTTCCACTTTCTGATAATATTGTCTCTATTGCAGTAGTCAGGAATTTCAGGGTAACCCAAATAAAATCTAGTGATATAAATCTTTTTTCCTTACTATATTTTCTTCTTCCATTTTGTTGTTCCCAGTTCTTACCTAGAAGACAGTGGACTGTAAAGGAACAGCCAAATGAAAGATTAAGCTAATTTAAGAGCTTCTGAGCACTAGCTACCTCAGGAGACAAAAATTCTGTGCAAAGCAGCCTGAAATTATAATTGCCATGATCTATGTGTGTGTTGGAAGTGAAAACTCCATCAAACGCTAGTCTCAAAGTAATGCCAAAATATCACTGAACATGGTCCAGTTCAAGGGTGAGAATGGTGTGTTCAGGAGCATCAATAGCCCTAATAATAAGAAGAAAGAAAAAGAATGTCATTCAGTGCTGTAAATTTCAGTAAACTTTACTGCTGATCAGCACTAAGTGCCTCTTTTTGAATTACTGATACTTTATTGCTGGAATATTTGTTTCATGCTTTCAAGACTACTTGTGCTGAACAGGTGTTCTCTGAACCTATTAGATTTAGTTTTCCATTCGTCCTTTGAGTTCAGTGTACTCTCTTTTGGAATGTGAGAATAGAGGAACATTCTATATTCAGAAGGATGAAAAAAGTTTTCATTAAATCTTTCTTGATAACAGTGTGGGGACATGTATTGTATCTCAGATGTTTCAGAGCACAAAGTGTGAAAGTTCGGCCTGGTTTCAAAGAGAGAGATGGGATTTTTTTCTTTCTTTGCTGGCATGTTCATCAGGTATAGTTTCATTTCCAGGAGGCTCTGTAGTGTTCTACTCTAAAGATGTTTGCTGTGCTCTCCTTGGTTTCTTTGGCCATCAGACCTCCTTCTGGAGAGGGGCAAAGTGAACTCAGTGGTACCAACAAGGTGGCTACTCTTTGGCACCTCATCTAGTAAACGTATTTTTTTCACTGCCAAAACCAGTAGTGTTTGGGTTTCTCCAAATGGTAAAGGAGATGTAGTCTGAATGAAATGAGAAATTCAGTGTCACTTGTTTGGCTGAATGAGATGGTTATGCTGAAAGGTGCAGGCAGTTATTGTCTGAAATGTGCTAGACTTGTCCAGTGTCAAATTTAAATTCTTCTCTGTATGCCTATATGTAATTTTGTTGTTGGCTCATTGCATTTGTGCTGACAGACTGGATGGTATTTGCTGTAAATGAGATTAATAAAAGT
The DNA here is from genome assembly GCF_014805655.1 of Passer montanus. Taxonomy (NCBI): domain Eukaryota; kingdom Metazoa; phylum Chordata; class Aves; order Passeriformes; family Passeridae; genus Passer; species Passer montanus. The sequence goes on along the minus strand of NW_024368374.1, from coordinate 8,950,086 downwards.
CACCCCAAACAGATAATCTTGTTCTTCAGGTTGAGCTTCCACCTCCTGATCTTGGCCCAAGCTCTGCTCTAAATCAGACACTTAACTTGCTACGGGAGGTTCTGGCATCTCATGACTCATCTGTTGTTCCACTGGATGCCCGTCAGGCTGACTTTGTACAGGTACAAGAATGTTTGATTGCTTTGTGTGTGTGAAGAGGAGGGAGGGGGGCAAAAAAAGAATGTGTAAGTTAACTTCAGTGCACAAAGGTAGATGGAGCATTAATCTTTTTGTCTGGTCTCATTTTGGAGCTCTCTGTCAAACCAGAGTTTGTAATGTGCATAACAGGGTGACTAACAATATGGATAATTACAGTTGAGTATGGAGTGCTACTCTTAACACAGTATCTAAATTCAGTTATCCAATTACTACTCCATTAAGTAAATACACCCTCAAGATTGCACAATTACCAATTATCTAATCTGGGTTATTCTTCCTCCTGCTAGGCTGGAATCTGTTCTTGTCAAGTTTTTATACTTTCCCCATCACTGTGGTAGGTGATCACCTGCTGACAAATCCAGTAGAAAACTGCTTTCACAGTTGGAAACTCTCATTCCTCTTTATTCTGCTTTGGGGGATAAATATGTGATAGAGACAGAATGAGGTTAGAAGCCTCATGTGACATGATTTCCTCCCTCCCCTCCCTCTTTTCTGTGTGTTTGCTATTTTAGGTTCTGTCTTGTGTGCTAGATCCGTTGTTACAGATGTGTACTATGTCTGCTAGTAATTTGGGCACAGCAGATATGGCAACCTACATGGTAAATTCACTTTACATGATGAGGACTACTCTGGCTCTCTTTGAATTCACTGACAAACGTCTAGAAATGTTGCAGTTTCAGGTAAGCTTTAGCACCCCCAAAAGAAAATCAATTTATTACTGATTTTTGTACAGTGTAAGTTGTGCTGTGAACATAAAAATCAACCCAAAGCAAACATTATCAAAATCAGGGAAGTGGGATAAGAGGGCTTCTTATCAGAGACCATAAGCAGATAGCATCTTTCATTTCAAACAGACAAAAAGTTATTACAAGATTTGTGTTTGTTTGGTTTAGTTGCATATAAACCCAGACCAGTGAACATTTTCATTATCATAATCATTCTAATATTTATCTGCAAACTGTATGAGAAGAAGCAAATGGAAATTGAAAGCTCAGCCAAATGGCTGACTATATTCCATCATACAGTTAGTACATCATCTACTGTTAGATCATCTTCTATTTTGTACTAGTATATTGTGTAGCTGAAATTACTGCTTCAGTCCTGCTTTCTACCTCTTTTCTCATTTGTTTGGTTTCTCCTCACATCCTGGGATAGTTGTTCATATGTGGTACAATTTTGAAATGGAAGTCAAAATTTAGAAACTGTTGACTTACAAAAACTTGGCCACTGCCCGTATATATTTTGCTACATGAATATTTCTGCAGTTTATCTCAGGAGAGCCTTTGGAGCTGGGGTGCTTGAAAAAAGTCACAAATTTTTATTTGAAGGGATCAGCAAGGATTGACTGAGAGCCATTTTCCACTTTCTAATCCTAATCAGAAGTTTTAGCACCTTTTAGCTCTGAAACAAGTAAACAGACAAACTCACCAAACTGGCTGGGTATTTCTAATTTCTTTTATCAGAGTTCCTTTCACAGTAAATGTTGTAATTGATTTATTCTTCAGAAAAGCAGTAGAGCTGAAGCTTACACATTTAATACCATTTACTTTCTTCAAACATTTTACAAATACAAGAACATCTTTAAGATTATACATAAGTAGGTTATTCAAGTAGAGTTAGAATGGCATATTTAATAGGAGAAACATTTTTCATAGAAAAAGAACTCACTAAGACAGTTAAAAACTACAAATTGAAATATTAAGATTTCCCTTCTGATTTAAAAAGGAAAGTGTATTCTTCTAAACAATTTTAGGAAGTAAAAAGGTGAACTCTTCAAGTATCAGACAAAAGAGTCTTACATTTTACTAGACTTATAATATATTATAACTTCTTTAGGATTGGAAGAAAAGTTTGTGGGGTACTTATCTGTAAAAATGAAGTAATATTGTATATATACCCAAATGTCTTTCTGAGACTGCTTGAACTGAAAAATGATTGCTGCTGCTGTGACTGGATTTAGGGATTAGGTTTTCCTGCAAAGTACAGATTATATTAAGAATGTAAAATACTCTTACAAGTTTTTTTATATTAAGATAATTAAAACAAAGTGGATAACTGTAATTTCATTGTCTATTGTTCTTTCAGTTGACTTTTTTGAAATATAGGTTTATCAGTATTGAATTTAAAATCAATTCTGAGTATGATTTAGTTTCAGTTTTATTTTCCTTATAAAAGACTGTCTCTTGTTTACTGAAAAACTGCCATGTTATTGTCAATATTTTCAATAAGAGTGGAATGGTTTTTATCATGTATTTTCAAAGAATTACAGCAAAATAAAATTATGTAGGAATTTTTAAGATCAAGGCTAGAGTCTTAATTTTTTGGTGTTATATTTACAAATACAAAAAAATAGGTTATTTTATTAGTCAGACATGAAAGAACTCTCTGCATTTTTATTATTGGTTGCTTATAATATGAAAGATGTAAATGGATAAAATAATTATGTTGTATGTATTTGTAGTATTTCCTTGTTTGATGATCAGTCTCCTTATTTGTGGTTTTTTTTTTTCTTGTTATTTGTGTTTCTAGACGTTTTAACCCCAGAACTTGTTACATTTAATATTCTCACACACTCTTTATAAATACCTTATGCTTAACATTTCAGATTGAAGCTCATTTAGATACACTGATAAATGAGCAAGCTTCCTACGTGCTAACGAGAGCCGGTCTGAGTTACATTTATAACGCTCTGCAGCAGCACAAACCAGAGCAGGTGAGCTTACAGAATAATCATGTTGAGGTGGTACCATACACTTGCCAGCTAGTAGAATTTTGGCACTAATGTTTTTGCAAATTGACCTTCCTCTGAAAGCAAAGGTTCAGTAATATTGGTTTTTCACATGGGACCAGGACTATCAGACACAGGCACCTTACAGGTACAGCTTTTTTTACTGTGTGTTCAGCAGGCCTAGCAGGGTTGTGTGCAACCGTCCTGTCTTGTACACTCTGAATACCAGCACTCCCATGGCACCTAGGACATGTTAGACTTGTGTGTGTAAGCAGCATTCAGCTTCTTCATTGCCTCCTGTAGTACCATGCCTGGAGTCCCTAGATAGCTGCATGCATTTGGTAATTGCTGCTTTTTTTCTTCTGTGGAAAATTGGCAGATGAGTTTAGTAGTAGTTTGAAATAGTTTCTTCTTTCACCCTTATTTGTTGCTGTAGCTATTCTAGTACCAAGACAGTGAGATTCTCAAAGTGAAAACTTGAGATTTCTTAGAGGAGCTGAAAACTGGAATTCAGTGCTCACGCTCTCCCTTTCTTGTGAAGCACAGTTGCAGTGTGGTAGGTGTTAATACAGCCCTTCTTCCCTTCAGCTGTGCTTGTGTCCTTTTGTGATCTTTTGTAGAATTAAAAAATAGTGTTTTCTGGAGAAAGCAGAACTCTGTTGGAAAGCTTTATGTTGTTTCTTCAGCTAATAATTTTGCATAAAGTGCCTAAACTCAACAGATTTTTATGTATAAAGATGAATAAATAAATGTATAAATAATCTGATTAATAACTCAACTTGTTTTCTATTCACGAGCCTAGTTCCTGTTTTAAAACCAATCTCAAGTTGACCTAGGGCAGGTTGTTAATGGGATGTAGCAATTTCCATTTCTGTCTGTACAGCTGCCTGGCTGTAGAGGTGGTGATTTGCAGAATTGGGTAGGGGGTTAAGCAGCATTTGTGCATTGTACTGCCATACTAGCACAGAAGGTTTACTGGGATGCAGGTCTGAATTCTTCATGGTCCAAGAGCAGATAGAGCAAAGTTGTTGTCTCTTAAGTCTGGATTATCAACAGTTTGCAGTTCAGTTTTAATTGTAGACCTTGTGGAAGGCTATTTTTTGCTTTATTTAATGGTGAAGAAGGAAGAAAAGGTTTTGAAAGGACGTATTAAGAATTGAATATTCTCAGCTTTTAATTTAAGGGAGTTGTAGAATACAAATGAGCTGTTAACAGCATTGCAGTACTGAAATGGTGGTAGTTTCCAAACAATTAAGATCCTGTGGCAGGACCAAATAAAAATTACCTACTGAATGAATTGTAGACTTTATTATTTATGTTTTTCTATATGCTAGTATGACCCTTTTTTTATCCCCTTGTTCGCTTATGGATTCTTAGGGTCCTCTTTCAAATTTGTCAAGTATGGATTCCGTGTCCCTGAAGGTGGCAATGGTAAGTATTTATAACTTTCATATTATGGTGGTGATGGCTGTGACATAGTAAAGAATACTGTTAATTATGTGATTAGAAGATATTCATCTGTAGTAGAAGATATTCATCTAATCAGTCCTGCTCTTTAACAATAGATAACTTGCATGTCTGCGAATACTTCCTTCGTTTGTAGTAATTTGACCACTTGAAGTAATCAATACATAAATTATTTCTGAAGAGGTAGTAGTAGAATATTATTTTCTAAGCCTTGAGAAGCAGATCTTTACTTAGACGAATGCTGTCCCATGAGTCATAAATTGCTAAAAGCAAATACTTAGCTCTAATTAGTTTTAATCACCAAAGTTTCTTTTTTTGCCTCTATGCTTTGAAATATAGGTTCTGCTATCATTTATAATCTTAGTCCTAAGGCTTTGATTTTATGCAAATAGTTCAGCTTTACTCAGAAGTTAGATTCTGGGTATATGTCACAGTTATGTTTTTTTTAAGTTGAAAGCTACAATATATTTTAAAGCAAATTATTAGCTGATATTTTTTCTTAGAGTGTGTGAAGGCTATTTTGCATAGAGATAGCAGTACCACAGTTCAGTAGGCAATAATGTATAATCTCTCACTCTTCTTGCTTAGCCAAGTTTAGCTTTATTCTAGAAGTTTAACAGTAAAGGCCTGCTCATACAGCAGTGTATGTACACACCTATAGAAACAAAGTAGATTTTAAAAGGTTTTTAAAAAAACTTGCATGTTGAATGTATCCCAATTATGATAGTGTAACCCATTTTTTCTGTTCAGGATTTAAACCAGCAATTCCCAAGCTGGTTGGATGAACAGAGCTCTGGCACAGAGCACTCAGTGGTTTACTCAGATCAGCATGCATTCTCATTAAAACTTAGGAATTTTGCATTTAAAATATCTTCTATTTATCATGGTCTTGTAGACTAACAACAAATTTAAAGGCTGCATCTTGGGGACCTTCTCTTTAAATTATACATAAGTAACACTGTTATCTGTAGTGGTACATCATAATTTCTCTTGAATAGTTAAGAGAAGAATCCAGCTGTTTTATTTTTTCATTACTTAACATCTTCTTCTGTGAACACACTTTAACCAGAATGGAACTAAGTGTGCTGAAATCAAACCCACATAAATCCCATCTATCAGCCTAATCTGTTGGTTTTTCAGAATTTAAACTAAGGGGGAGTATTTGCAGGCAGATTCACTGCCTCCCATTTATGCTTGAAAGCTTTCCAGGTTCCAGCCTTTTAAGTTGTTCATACATGCTTGCAAATGTGGTGCTTGTTAAATTTATACCCTTCTCAGCAAAAGCTCCCTTGCTTTTGGGACAGAAAACCGCCAAAAATTAATTTGTAAGAACTGTAACTTCATTACTCATTTTTGTCTCTGTTATAAATGATGGATCGATGGGGATTTTAGGATTTACCAGCTTGAGAATATTTTATTCAGTGAATGAATGAACAGGAAGGTTGCCATCATTAGATAAACTTACTTAGGGCCTTGTCTTGGTGAGTATTTCCAAGATTATACAGGTTAGATAAACTTACTTAGGGCCTTGTCTTGGTGAGTAATTCCAAGATTGGAGATTATACAGGTTTTTTTGATAATCTGTTCAATATTTGTTGACATTCTTGATAAGAATTTTTCCTCTCACCGTCTAATTGAAATGCTTCTTACTGTAATGTGTTCAATATTCCTTTGTTTTCACCTGTGAGAAGACCTGGTTTCATCTTCTCAGTAGTCACCCATTTGACCACACAGTCACAGAATGGTTTGGGTTGGAACACGCCTTAAGGACCCTCTTCTTCCAACCTTCCTGCCATGGGCCAGGACTACTTTCCACTAGGCCAGGTTGCTCAAAATTCCATCCAGCCTGGCCGTGAACACTGCCAGGAATGGGGCAGCCACAATTTTTCTGATTGACTGTTGAAGACAGGAGTAATGTTTTTTCTTAGAATCAAAGCACTGCTCTTCTTATCACTATATTCTGTGAGAAAGAGAAGTAGGCTTAGAAGCAGTTCAAGAAGCCTGAAGTGAAGGATTTGCTCTTTATTTTTCCCAGCATAAGCAGTGACTCCCTGCCAAAAAGTAAAAAGAAACATGCAAAAAGAATCAAGCAACATGTCTAATTTGGACAGAATAGATAGTAGATAGCTCTGAAGCTGTCTTGTATTCCCTCTGCATCGAATAGACTCAGTGTGATCTTCAGTGGTGTATAAGTACCTGCACCAGATGCATATGAAGCTTAGATGGATAATTATAGAAGCTGGATTCTCATTATTTGTCCTCCACTCATATGCCTCTGAGTCAGAAACAAAATTTTGGTGGCAGAAGTACTGAAGTCAGTAATTTGTTTTGGGCAATTAAGTTATGTCTGTTAATGTAATCAGTGCTGTTTTCAAAAATTGTTGTTTTATCTATTTTCATGTTATAGCAAGGTGTTGATCCCATAGCAATGTTCCCTTATTCTCTTCTCACAGGCTCAGTTTGATCGCTATCTGTCTGCTCCAGATAGTCTGTTAATGTCCCAGCTGAATTTCCTTCTCAGTGCCACTGTGAAGTAAGTACCTTGCCTTGAATTTCTGTTATGCCTGAATAATGATCACAATCACAAAGATGAATTTGATTAGGTTTTAGTGAATCATGATGTGAATTCAAGTTACCAGTAGTGATGATATTTGCATTTTCCTTCAGGTCACAGTTCAGTTGTGTTTGGACTCTCCTCTTTCTGAAGCAGTGAGGAGTATCTAATTGTTTAATTTTCTGAAGTTTGAAAGTTACCATCAAAAGTAATTCCATTTTGAACATATTCTGCTGTGTCAGCAGTTTTTTGTCAACTTAGTTGGAAATTGGTTTAGAACTATTTTGTAAGCTTTCCAAAGACAGGTGAAATATATAATTCTCCAAGTTTTCTTTTATCCCTACTGCTTTGTCAGTTCTAGAATTTTCACCTTTGTTGTCTTCTGCTGTAGAATATTGGCATTCTGTCTAATTGAATATTTTGCTGAGATTATTTTACTTTTCACTAATGTATTTTTTTAGAGAATTCTTCTTTGAAGTATGGAAGTAAGAACTTTATTATTTATCTCTTACCTTGTTTTTTGAATATAACTGAACCCTAAGGCTAGGGAAAGTGCCACGAATTTCTTTCCAATTAAATGTGAACCACATGAAGACTTTCTGTTGTACTTAAAGTCAGAGAATTATATGTTGCACTGATCAAAAACTTTCCTTGACATTATTTTTCACACTTTTGTGAAGATTGCAGGTAACTGAATATACCAGAAACTGAGACAAGTACATCACATTTGCAGCAGTATTTGGAGTTTCATTACTAGTGCTTGTCCTTGGTGGGGTTGTATTGCAGCATCTTGCAATTAAAAAATGATGTGTCAAGGGAAAAATAATTGTTGTTGGGAATTGAATAGAACAGTTTGTTTGGAAGGGGCCTACAGCTAGTCCAGCTGCCAGGTTGTCGTGCTGCATTGCTCACGTTCTCCTCATCCAAAGACTTCCAGTGTCACACCATACAGGTGGAGCATGGCTGGCCACAGGGAACGCTGGTGTTTTTCAGCTGGCATTGGGTCTTACCACTGGATTTACCATTCCCACAGCTCAGCTGGCAGAGCTGACCCTGTTGTGGGAGAGCTCTACTCTCTGTACAGTTCAAACTGGGTAGCTTGACCAGTAATGTCATTGAAACATCACAACTCCTGCTTCTCAGCATTAGGGCATTAAACCTGTATTTTAGCTCTTGATGCATTTTCTTAAATGTAGGTCTATTTAAAAATGGTAATGACAGTAAATGTGTTTTGAAAGCCTCAACTTTTCATTGCTAACACAGAGGCAGTTTTAAGAGGTAGACTCTATGCTACCATAATGACTCTGGCACAATGAAATTACTTGAACTTAATCAATCCTTCTGTCAGATGAACCAAGATAAACTGGTTATGTAGGCACTCTTAGCCTTATCCCATTTATAAGCTTTTTAAGCCTCTCAGCACATGTTAAGCTGAATTCATATAATCTTGCAGCAGTAGACACTTTAGAGGTAAGAAGAAAGCCTTGAGTGAGGGTGGTTGCTATAGCTGCTTCAACTCAGCTAACATGCAGAAGTTTATTATAGATTGTCTGCTATAATCCATGCTATAGGTAAGGTTCTGCTCAGAATGTAAACAAAATAAATCAGTTAGCCCATTAGCCTTCAAACAACTAGCTTTAAACACAAGCAATCCTTCTGAAATGAAAATACCCATTTCCAGAGATGCTTGTAGAATCAGTGTTGATAGTCAATATTTTTGATAGTAAATAAGCCTTGAAAATTCTGAATTTTCTCAAAATTCAAACAAAACATTTAACCAGCGCTGTAATTTTAATCCCTCGCTATAGTAGTTGAAATTTTCAATTTTGAAGTAATTTTTCCTGAAATCAGAAAATGGAGATCTGTAACCTATGAGGGCTTTGGTTCTCAGAATCAGAACCACATGCTTTGATGAGGGAGCAATGTATCATATACTTATGGGCAATAATCATTTAAGATTTGCAGCTGTGAAGAACATTCCTTCCAACATTACCAGTGCATGTTCTTGTCTTTCAAATTCCTTCACTCATTTAAAAAGCCTTAAGCTATGTATTCATATGGTTGTTGGTCTTGAAAAGCTCTTTTCATTCGTCTTGGATCTCAGAAACTGAATGCTGAAATTACTATTTTTAGCAAGTGCTGCCATTTGTGTTAGTAATAAATGTATCACGTTGTTATGGCAACTGAAATCTAATGTACTGATTAATGACACTGACATTATTTGATTGAACAACACATGTGATTCTGTTCTGTTCTCTGAATATTTTAACAAACTTTTTTATTTATTCATTTGATGCATTAGTTCTACACAAATTCAGTGTGCAATGCTTTCACAGAAGATTGTCATGTTACAGTACCTTAGGGATCCCAAGCTGAGGTCAGAGACAGTTGTGTTACCTGAACACCCTGAATATATTTCCCTTATAATAGTGGGTTTGAATTTGCTATTATAAGGACAGTCTATTTTTCAGGTGTTCTGATAACCTGGTAGTACTGGCAGTTGATGCTGTATATAAAGAAAACTGGATACTGTGTCTCAGAATAAAATGCAGGTTTGGTCCTCTAATCTGCTTTCTCAGAGCTTCTGTTCCTTAATGTTTCCTGTAAAGACAAAGATTTTGGTACTTGATCTTTGAAATTTCTGTAACTTGTCAATTCCCAACAGTCTGTGAATTCAGCCCTGATTTTAGTGGATGCAGTTTTGTTGTCTTTGTTTCTCTGCTGCATATTACAGCAGGGCTGAATCTGTATTTGTGGTTACCTTGGTTTCTTCAGCTTCTGCTGGAGTTCCCGTTGCATGGGTTTGGCTGTAAAATAGTTGCAACTGCTGTTGCTAATAGATAAAAATTCATCTGCTACTGTAAGCACCATCACCAGTCACCATGATGATTGAAGTAAACTGATTCAATGGGCAATATAAAATAAAATTATTAGGTTGTCTTTAAAAAATATTAAACTTTCCAGTTAAATTTAGCATTCAGTCTCTACATTGTTACTCATTTATCTCCAGAAAAAATAATAGGATACAGACTTCATAGCATTGTTGGTAAAAGGTTGTGTTTTAAATCTCTGACCACTATCACTAGTTTTTGTCTGATCATGGAATCACAATGGAATCTTGCTATCAAGATAAAGCAAATCAAATATATTTTCTAGTAGATAAAAGTGTACACAGTGAGAAGCCTCTGGAGGTAGAAGATAGATCACTAAGTTTATCGGTCTTCTAAAAGATACAGGTGAGTGCAGGTGGGAAACTGATGTATGCAAATTAAATCCTTCTACTAGCTTTTGCATGACTAGGAATAAAAAAGCTTCTGTCTTGGTTATCAAGTCATATATGTGGGTTTATCTGTGTATGATACAATGAGAGAAGGAGCCCTCTTTTTTAATTTTTAATGTTTATTTTTAATGTATACCTTTAATTCCTTATTTGTAGTACAGGTATATTCCCTACAAGTTGCAAATTATGTTATTTTGTTTTGGTTTTTTAGAGAGCAGATAATAAAACAGTCAACAGAACTCGTCTGCAGAGCTTACAGTGAGTTATATGCAGCTGTGATGGATCCTTCAAATGAATACAAGGATCCAGAAACCATCCTACACAGATCTCCTCATCAAGTTCAGGCACTCCTTTCATAGTCTTGCGTCCCCCAGATTAATCAGAATCCATAATTCTGTATTTCTTCAGTATTTGCATTGAATTATTTTTCTGCTTTGAATTTGGATGTGTAACTATATTGTTAAAATATGTAGGAATGCAGTTTTCTTTAATCTGCTTGGCGGAAGTCTAGTCTTTCCCGTGTCTTTGAATACTTTCAATAGGCCAGAAAATAGAATATAGATTGAAAATTATTTTAATGTATTTCTGTGATGGAAGTGGACCTTGACAATGTGCAATCTCTTTGAAAAAGGAGAAAAGCTTTTTTCCTTGCTGTACATAATCCTTTCAACTACAGGTTTAACCAGTGTCTGTTATGACCTCACAAATATTTTTATTTGCTCTATTGTCTGTTCTCTCACTCTTTTTCTCAGCCTGCCATCGGTAAACACCGATAACTGAAATTTTAATACAACCGATATACTTTGAATGACTCATGCATCACTTTGCAGCTCATAAATCATTTCAAAGTACTTGATGCTCTTTTGCAAATCCTGTTGATAAAATCTTTGAGGCAAAATTTGTGTGGTTTTTTTGCAATGTATTATCTGGTGTTTTCTGCCAGGAAAAGAAATGTTTGAACTACACACTTGTATATAACCTAGAAGTTAATGCTTTAAATTATTTTTATAATTATGTTTTACTGGAAGGATTTTGGTTTAGTGCAGTTGTTTTCAGTAAGAATTCTTATATCAGTTGAAACATGCTGATCTCCTAAGGCTGGGACCAGTAACAGTGTAGGTTAGGAAAGTGGTTTGCACAGCAGTGTGGCCATTCCTCCCTCATGTGTACATGATTTTTGTTTTGTTTTTCTGTACAGAAAAAGTCCATCTGCTCTGGTACAAGTATTTACTCAGTTCATAATCCACCAAAATATTTTCATGGTTTACATGACTTGGGATTTATGTGGGAGAGTTGGGGAGTGTAGATGTCCCAGTCTGCTGTGTAGAAAGCCGTAAGTGAAGCTTTCATTTGTTTCCTCCTTGGTGCAAGCTGAAGCTTCTCTATGTAGAAGCTCTGATATTACAGAGTTATGATTTAGGGACTTCTGCTTCCAGGAAAAGAGGAAAATAAGTAAGTAGGATATTTGTTCTCCTTTGGGTCTTGTGATAATTATCTGCAAATTCCTTAAACATAGTTATTTTTTAGGAAAGTATTGTTAAAGAGAAACCTTCGGGAAACAAAAAGTAAAACGGATTTGTGACTAGGTTTTTTTGTCCATTTGTTTTTAAAGGATAATTTAAGTGAACTGTTTTGTTGGAAGCATTTCACTTTTTCTTCTCTTTGTTACTGTAGGAGTGCCACAGAGTTATTACAGTCACCCGAGTTTAGTCTCACATCATATGAGACTTATTTTATGTACATCAAGGGGGAGAGGAGCAGTCATTCATATTGAATAACTTATTTTACTTTTATTAGTAGTAATAGTCCACATATAAAATACATACTTGGTGGCAGCCAAGTCTGCAGCTTAGTGTATGCTTGCAAAAGAGCAAGACATAAAGAGCAGCAGCAATACATTTTAGCCTCTTGGAAGACTCATTGCACAAAATGCATTCAGTGCGCTCAGAAAGCAGCTTCTGTGGCAATGCCACAATAAAGCAATAGCTCCTTTTCCAAATGGGAGTAATTTGTTGGTATAGAAAGTGTAAGTATCCCTGGAGTTCCTGGGCCAGGCATTTCTGTAAATATGAATGTTAGATTTACTCTGTTTAAAATCTCTAGACCTATAAGACAAAAAATTCCAGAAGCTTAGAAAAGCTCTAATGGAAAATTACCAGGTAAGTCTCTTTATATTACTGAGATTTTGCATTGCCATAGTATACCTTCAGGCAGCTGTTCATTGTTGTTTAATAATGTTAATATTGCTTAATATGCCTGTAATTATTATCTAATATATGAAAATTACATCAGTTGTGAAAGGACTATAAATCAGCTTGAGATGAGCATAGTCGTAACAGTGAACTTTTTCCTGAAATAACGCTCAATCTCAGTCTCCAATAATCAGTAGCTTGCATGAGGATTAGTAAGAAGTTGCTTCCCATCTTTGATTCCATGTAGAGACTGACTCATTATTTTGTCTTTTCTTGATAAAAATGCAAAAGCTATAAAAGTTGTAGTTTAGGGAAATTAAAATAAATCGTTAATTTTGGTCTGTGCAATTAAAGTTAATGACCAATGGTCACAAATAAGAAAGGACATAAATAAAAATATTTGACTTACTGACTCGTGTCTTTCATGTTGTTACTTTCTCTTGTTTGCCTTCCTGTGAGTAGGAAGGATAATGCGATTCGATTTTGACCTGCCTTTTCCATCTTACATTTCTGACCCTTTTATTTTACAAATTCCCAGGATTTCCACGCTAGGAACCTGCAGTCCCCTGGTCAGCTAGAGGACCCATAAGCATTGCAGTAAATGAAATCACTCTGGCTGTTGGTACCTGGCCTGTTTCCAGACCAGTTACTGCAGCTCTGACCTGAGCATCCCATGCCTCAAGAGATGGTCCTGTGGCTGGGCTGTCAGTCAGCCCTCCTGCTGTTGGTCCTTATCACTTTTCCTGGAGGGACATGGCTTTTCCTGGAGAGAGCAACTCCCTGCTCTGTGCTGGGCCATGCCTGGTGAAGGTGGGAAAAGAGAGGGGTTTGCACACTGCCCACAGCAGGCAGCACTGCCTGCGTGTGACACCCTGACAGCCCCGTGCTGAGAACAGACGTGTTGTCTGGTACAAAGAGCACTTTCCTGGGAAGTGGGAGAGCTGGGTTCTGGGCCAAAGGAGTTTGGAAACAACATATCCCATCTTCCTGGCGAGCACCCAGCCCTCTGACTGTTGTGTAGTGTGAGATGGGGCAGGTCTGTTTCTTCTCTTTTGAGTTCAGCAGCTGTGCATAAATCAGCACAAAATATGGGAGGCAGGAGATGGAATAAGCAAGGAGGAGTGTGGCCCTGTGGCAGGTATGTAAGGGGTCTCTGAGACCTCCAAGGTCTGGATCTTCCTCCATTTGTTACATCAGGACCTTATCTTTGATTCCAGTACATGCGTCCCTGAAACAGAATCAGGTTCCCAGGACTTTATCATCCACAGAGTATCCAGTGAGCATCAAGATAAAGAGTTGGGCTTGGGTTGGACCCAAGCTGATTAGTCTGTGCTGGTGGCAGTTCCTATGTGTTCACTCCTACATGTACAATTTCCTCCTTCCTGCTTTATAAGTGTGCACACCACTGAGGAAATACAATATTAAAGTTGTTTTAATTACAGCAAGCAAGTAGCAGCCCAGCCATGGTGATTTTTTATTTTCTATTACAGGGAAAGAGGAGTTTGCAGAGGTTTGGAAAGGTGATAATCTATTTGTTTTGCAGCATTTCACAGTGCTCCTCCCTGTTCTCTAAAATTTATTATTCTAGCCCTGCATTTTGTCTGTTAGACTCAACTGTAATTATTTTTATTAATGTTTTGAAATATGTGTCGAGGGAAAATACTTTCAGAACTGCTAAACTTTTCCATTCATTTTAAAAAATGGAACTGTTCTTTGATCCCTTTGCTTGGCTTGCTGAATCACTTTGTGGGCAACCCAGGGGGTGGGACACTTACAAAGTTTTGAAAATGAAACAAAGAGATTTGACATATTTCCATGAACAAAACACACCCTCCAGAAAGGAACACAGACATGGGTGTGGGTTTATTTGAAATCCACTGCCACCTGCTTCTGAGGGAAAATGTGGGAAAAGAGACATTTGCTTATGATAACACCCATCCAAAATGGCCTGGCTAGGGTTAGATGCTGCAAATGGATATTAAATTGATGTTATGTTTGAGAAGTTCGGAGGATTTTCAAAAATCGTATATTCAACTCATACTGAATTTACTTGGTAAAGATTTCCAGAACTGCTACATCTTTTCCCCACCAGTCTTAAGAACTTTGCAAACTTTATTTCAAGCCAATCCAGCAACTGCTACACAAATTCTAACCCTTGAATATTTAGAGTAAAATGAGATGCTTTGAGTCAGCCAGTGCATACAAAGCAGTAGTTGAACTCAGAACAAATGTGTTTCTTGAAAGAACTTCAAAAAATGGGAAATTAATTTGAGCTTGGATATTTGTCCTGAGGGGTAGGAGAGGCGATGCCATTCATGTGGCAGGGCAGATCTCTCTGGTGGTCCACTACACAGTAGGAAATGGGCTTCAGTTGTTCAGAATCAAACTCCTTGGAAGTTTTTGAAGGTGCTCGTGTACTGCTGTGCTGTGCTCAGCTGTTGGTTGCCCAGCGAGGCGGCTGAGCTGTGATCCAGTGGGGATGTCCGTGCCTGGTGTACATTGTTACCAAATGCTCAAAATGTGGGTGAACCTCTTGGCACACCAAGATCCTTTTCCAATATCCTAACTACCTCCATCCTTTAGTAAAGAGGCACTTTGTGCAGTGCTAATGCAGGTCTGAAGTAAACACAGGACATTGCTCATGGCTTGGTCCTCCACCAACTGTTTATCCACCCAGAGATGGTGCCAGTAGATCTCCAACAGTCTGCAGAACCCTCTGGTGCAAAGCCAAGGAAAGGCTTTTACAGGGGAGCCCTTTACACCTGAAAATGCACAATTTTGTCCATTATTTTATGTATCTTGTGTGCATTAAGGCTGAAATTAGGGTAGAACCCCCTCATGCTACAGTTGTCACACTGACTTTGCATACAATGGAAAGATGAACCACAAAGGCTTTGCTCTTAATAAAAGGAGTTTGTTTTGACTACCTTGCTTTAGTAGTAAGGAAATCTTGATGGAACAAGATGTGGCTGAAAGGTGTTTGATAGATTACTGCAGAGGAGCTGGTGGAAAAGAAAGAGACTGTTGCATGTTTCATATTCAGACAATGAAACTTTCACTTGCTGCTTGGTTCACAGATGTGGCATTGTCAAATTGCAGGAAAATGCCTGGCAGACTGTATCACTAACTATTTTAGGGAAGAAAAAAAATCAGAACACACTATTTATAGAAGCCACACAAATAAGTACTGAGTTCTTATCAGCCAAAGATAACATTAGTTGTGATTTATCAAAGTAATCTTTATTTTATGGAAAATGGATAATAGGGTGTAATTTAATCCTCTGTGAATGTAATGTATATATCAAAGGGTTCTTTTTTGTCAATAAAACCATTTGTTGTACTTGTTAAACTAATTAGTCTGGTTGCTGTTGCTTAGGACAGGATAAAAGATGCCCATTAATGAAAAAGGGGAGGAAAAGATGGGTTTGAAAGTTTGTGAAAAATTTTGTAGTCATTGCAAGCCAGTTTTCTGATCAAAACAGATTTCGCTTCTCACTGCAAGCCTGTGTTAACTGAGTTTGTGAAGATTATACATTTTTCTTTTTTAATTAAAAAATAAACGATTACCCCAAAACGTTAATCTAATCTGTGCTTCACCTACTCCAGGCATCAGGGTCTCCTCCAACTTTTTTGGCTACCAATGCTGGCACAAGCTACCAACCCCAGAGCTGAGCGCTGGCAAGGAGGGTGATGTTCCTGGCTGCTTCTCCCTCCTCTGCATTTTTTCCACCATGTGCAAACACATTCCAGGAGTCACAGAGAAAGTGAAAAGGGAAGAAAATTGAGCTGTCTGGGTGCATCCTGTGCCAGTCCCTGGCCAGCCATGCACCTTTCTCTGGATGAGGGCAAGTTTTGCAGGGGCAGAGCATGGGGCTGAAACTTCATTGAGTCTTGGCTGTGAGAGGGGTCCTGGCAGCAGTGCCAGGCTGTGGAGGCAGGACATGAGATCATTCTTTGGATCTGCAGTTGACCTTGAAAGATCAGGAAGTCAGAAGTAGGTAAGAGTCAGAAGAGGGCATGTATTTTATTATAATAATTTTTTCCTTTTTTTCCTTAGTGTTTTGGTGTCCTTGTTTGTAGCCTGGCAGCCTCATGAACTTTTAATAGGAATTTATGAATGATTTTCAGAGAATGAAAAGAAAAACAAGTCTCTTAAAAGACTGGCTAAGCTCTTAAAGGTCTTCTCCCTTAGAAATGTCTCAGAAAATGCTCCTTAGAAGGACCATGTTATGGTCCCCATGTTATGGGGAAATCCTTTATGGTCTTTTCCTGGTTGTCTTTAGCAGTTTTGCATGACCATCCCAGTTTCTTGATTGTCCTTGTACGCTCTGTTTTATAAACTGTCCAAGTGCAACGTTTCTAATCGTGAATTGCTGCATCCAGTGGTTTCAAAGGACCTCAAATCTCCTGGACACAGAGGTGAGAATCCTTGGTCACACGTCCAGCTCCCAGGGCCCCGGATTGTAGAGCAGATCTGCTCTCTCCAGCCCTTCCCCACCTTTGGGTACACCTATCTGCTTCAGCAGGAGAGACTTGGCCCTGTACACAAAGGACAGGTTCTCTGCTGCCTCCATTACCTCTGTCCTGAGTGCAACTCACAGCTTGGGATAGGGCTGTCCATCTCCTCAGCTGAAAAGAAACAGGAAAATTACCAGATGAGCTACTTGATTTGTGTAGGTGAAATAAAACCTTCACTTCAGCAGCTGTCCTGTCAGAAATCTGAGTGTCAAGTCCAACCCTTCTGCCTTTGCATCTGGTGGCCCTGCTGCCTCATACCTACGTACCGTGGGAAAGACAAAACTTTATCCCTGTGAAGATCCATCCCCAGCTGTGGCTCAGAGAGAAACCTGTTCCTCAGGTCTGGGGCTCCTTTCCAGCCCAGCAGAACAGACTGGGTGTCTTCTCACAGCAGCCCTGCTAACACTGCAAGGCAGAGCTGAGGTGCCCCATGGGCTTCCAGGACAGGGATCCAAGCTATTGCCAAGATCAGCTTGGTAGCACTTTGATGTGGAAAGGGCTCTGAATCTGAGGATGCTCTATCCTTGCTGTGCTCCCTTTGGTTTCAGTGGTAATTTCTACTTGAACACACTCAAGCACCATTTGGTTATTTTATAAAATACACATATGTTGATCCTCTTCCCCAGGCCTTCTTGGCAGCAGTCAGGAATATCACAGTAGTGATAATGATATGTCAACCTTCTAATTAAATTGGATCAGTTTAGAAAGTTGAGTTTTATGTTTCTATATCCAGAATGGCAAAAGGACTGAAAACTGCCAACCATACCCAGAGCTGCATCAAAAGCAGAGTGGCCAGGAGGGTGAGGAAGTTGATTGTGCCCCTCTAATCTGCTCTTGTGAAATCCCACCTGGAGTACTGTGTTCAGCTCTGGGGCCTCCTGCATAAGAACAACATGGACTTTTGGAAGGAGCATTCCCACCCCTCTGATTGCTAAGGCAGAGCCCAGGAAGAGAGGTGATTTCCACACAGGGAAGTGCAGAATCTGTTCCAGTAATCCCTACTGGGCAGAGGAAAATAGCGACCTTACTTTCAAGCTTATGTTTTTATGTAAACACTGAATGACTCACGTGGCTTTTACTTTGGGGAATTGATATGGACTGAGAAAATTGCAGAAAGGTGAGATGTATTTTTTACCGATATTTTTTTCTGTCCTGCAGAGCCTGTGTTGTCTTTCATAAACAGGTGAGGAGGTGTCTGTGGTCATGAACATGTTCTTCCTTTTTCTTCTTGGAAATCCACTCTCAATTAGTCTGGAACATTAGATAAACTGGTGCTAATGAAATAAAAGGTTTTATTAGGTTAGACAACGGTATGCAGTGACTTAGAGGACAAAGTCAAATATTTACTTGGGCTAACTTTAGGAAACAAAACAGCTAAAGAGATCACAAGTAAAACAGCTGAAAATAAAAATTGCATCTGTCAGGTAGATTTGTAAATTAATTAAGGGGATAAATAAGGGTGTTATGTGAAGAGCAATTGATTTTTTTTTTCCTAACTTTCTATTGTAAGTCTTTGTGGTTACTTCCAAACATCCAAACTTTGGATCAACTCTGCTAAAACTCTTCAGTGTATAATTAAGACTAAGTGACTTCATGGGAATGTAAATTTACTTGGAGTCCAACAGGTGCTTGAGACCAAAAGACTACTCTTGTTGAGGGCTCACACTGATGTCAGGAGCACAGGACTTAGTGCTCAGAGTGATGCTTTTCTGATCAGGCTGAGAAAATTGCTTCAGAAGAGATTAACTGTGTTGTGGAATTGCTTATCTCCCCCCACAGACACCACAGTGGTGACCAGTTTGGATACAGCTATCTGCAAACTGGAAACTGAGTTTGTTTGGGTTGGCATAGCTTTAAGTAACTAGAGATTCCAGCATGGCCTAAAATACACTTAAATGCCACAATCCCAGCAGAAACAAAATAATTTGATGGGCACTTACCCAGCCAGGTACATACACACACTCCTGTCTGTATTTTTCTGGACAGAATGTGTAGGCTGCAACCTTTCCCAGATATTTTTGAGCAATATCCTCCTCAACATGTCTGGGATGTCATGAGACCTAAGCTCTGCCAGTACCAGCCTGGAGCCCAGCTCATGAACAGCCTGCTGCTCCACACTCCTCTTTCAACAGGTGCCTACCCTGACTGCAGCCACAGCGACAGGAGCTCGTACAGCAAAACTGAGGCTGAGACCCCCTAATTGCCCCTGTCTCCTCCATCTGAAAAACTCAACAGCCACTGCAAACCCCAAACTCCTGAGCAGAGATGACTTTACATGATTTAGTAGGCACAATTTCTTCCTTCCCCTGATGTCATATTTTCTCATGAGGTAAGCAAGTGCACACTTCTGAGCAATAGCAGCATTTCTGAGATTGATTTTACTGATTTTCTGGATGCAGAAATGCAGTGGATTTAAAATGTGTTGTTTGGGTACTGAGATTTGCAGAAGCAGAAAATTTTTCGCTTCCCATGTGCACTTACCCTGGATACATTTTTTGAAGTCAGGTTCTTGGTCCAGAAAACTTGCCACCATTGTTGCCTAAGTGGAAACCAGAATCATCTCAGAGCTCTGTTGCAGGTGACTGAAGTGGGTGGAGTGGCTGTAGGTGAAGCATGGGACTGCCTGATTTTTCCATAGTTTGTTTTTCCATTGAGTTCCCAAAGCTGTAGAACTTTTTACACACAATTCAGCACACAAGTAATCCTACTGCATGGATATATTTCAAATGCAGGAGGTGAATTCAAAGGAAGGGGACATGTTCACACATCTGTTCTTGTGACCTCCATCCCACAGGCACATGAAAAGCTGCATTTGTTTGAAGTTTGGTCTCTCAGCAGAGGTACAATCCTAAAATAACCTTTAAGATTGTACCATCACACCTGAGTTTATTCTGGCTGCAACTGAAGACAGAGAAATAACATTCTTCCAGTCAAGGGCTGAATCCAGCAAATGTACTTAGAGGAAAACTCTCAGTCCAGCTCTCTCCATGGAGAAGACCACTGACAGTGAGATTTTTAAAAACCAGTAGAAAATAAGTTTTCCTTTCAGCATTTTGGTGTGTTAAAAATATGAGCAAAAATTTATACTTGTATATTGGCTGGTGTTTACCCTTTGAGAGAATCTCCCATTAACCTCAGATTTAATATATTGAAACTAATCTATTCACTGAATTTTTTATCCCCTCCTAAAAGGAAAAAGAGACAAATTTAATAATAAAGTGTGTAACTTGGATATTGATGCTGCTCAGTGTTAAAAGAGCACAGAATATGGAAATCCCCTGGCACACTTATTTTCCATTTATCTGTTTTCTAAACCATACTTTTCAATAGTCCACATATTTAAAGCTCAATCTTCACAGTATATCCTGATTTTTGCAATGCAAGTGGAAATACATGGAGTGCTGTGAATTTAGATCCACATTTTTATATGATGCCCATTCTTTGTAGTTTCAAGACACAATACAGAACATTTGCAAATCCTTTATGACTCTCCTATATCCACACTGTTATTTTAGAGTCAAGCTGTTAAATGCGTTGCCTGTGGCAGATTCCTTGTGAAAAGTCTTAACTGCAGCAATGATCAAAAGCAGGTTTTGGTCCAAAAACCCTGATGGAGAAAGAAAGCAGGAGAAAACAACGTGTGCAGTGTACACTTCGAATGCAAGAGAGCAAGAGTTAGCTTAAATACTTTAATCAGAAGGTGGAAAGCAATTTGGCTTGGCAGTTTTTATCTCATTGCTTGTAGATCCCAGCTCGTGGAAAGCAATTTGGCTTGGCAGTTTTTATCTCATTGCTTGTAGATCCCAGCTCCTGAGAACAGGAAACCCTAAAATCACAAGTCAGTAAAGAAGAGATTCCCTAGAATCAGAGGAAGTGTGAGGGATGGGAGCAAGGAAAGATACGGTTTGGAGAAAGACATGACGTGGAAAATGCTCACGAGAGGCAGAGATTACTTGAGGCAGAAATTAAGATACAAGTGGCTCAGAGAACATTACAGGAAGCTGCTCTAGACCTTGATGGCACAGTGAAAGACAGAGGAAAGGCTGGCAAGCTCAGATAAAGGAGGTGGTTGCAGCCTGAGTGATGGGCACAAGGCACTGTGTGGAGGCTGCCAGGACACAGGGAAGGAGGGAAAGGTGTTTCTGTGGGTAGCAGGGCACTCTCTTCCACTGTTTCAGAGAGGTGGGGAGGGGGAGTGAGCGGCAAGATCAGAGGGTGCTCGCTGAGCAATGAAACAGAGAGGAGGAATTAACGGGGAGCTAATGATCACTCTGGAGTGAAGGATCCTGCCATGTGCTAGAAATGGCAGGCAAGAATAAAGGCTTTTCAGGTTTCAGGTAATGACAGTTCAAACAGGCCCATCTATGTCAGAAACATCAGTAGAGTGTATTGCAGATGTTCACATGCCAGGCACAAAGAAAGAAAACCCCCTTCATTTAGAAAACACCTGAAGTCACATTCACCTTTCCATAAGCCTCCAAGCCCCACAGCTGGCACAATCCTTGTTCCCATTTGCAGTGCCACAGACTGTATGATGCAGCCTGCAGGTGATGGAGACAGGTGGCTCTGTGTCTGTCCCCTGTCCCTGTGCAGAAGATGGAGGGCCTCTGAAGAGCCTTGGAGGATGATTGGGAGAGGCAGTAGGGATGCACTCGGCCAGTGGGACCATTTCTGCTTTTGGCACCAGCACTAGAAGTTAGTGAGCTCTGTGGGAAGAGAAAGGGAAGTGAGAAGAACAGATGGAGACTGCCCCGCCTGAGCCCCAGCAACCCTGATGCCATTGTTTGCTAATGATCTGGAGAAGTTTGCTTGGAGCAGGGGAACAAGCAGGGGAGAGGTTTGCAGAGCCTGTAGTGGAAACAGCAAAGCAGGAAATCTGGGTTTCTTTCGTGGCTGTCACCAGTGCTGGGGAAGTCACTTAATCTCTGTGCTTCAGTTCCCCACGCTGGGTGTTGCAAACACTCGCCTGGAGTCAGGACCAGGCTCCGCTCCTGGCGGGTGGGAGGATCCTGAGCACACACATGGGAGAGGAAAGGGCTTCTCTGCTCTGCTTTCACATCCAAAACCATGGCTCTCAATGAGCAGATATTTTATTACCCTGATGCTGGCAGTCTAATCCGAATCTCTCCTCTCTCTTTGTGCCCTGGTATCTGGCCACAAGGTGCAGGAGAAAGTCAAGGAGGAGGCTCTGCCCAGCCCTCCTTGTGCATCCCTTTGCTTCTGCTTGCAGCAGGAGATTAAATTTGCTTACCTGCCCTTCTTACTCTGCCTCTGCAGCAGGTTTGTAGATGGATGCCAGATCTCTGCCCTCATCTGGAACACCATTTAGCAAAGATTATGAGGTAGTAGAGTGGTAAGAATAGTTGCATAATTAAATAATAAATGAGGTCCTAAAGCCAGAACAAGCAGCCTAGCATCAAATTATTCAGAAGGTAGCTCGGGTGTAAAGCATAGATGTGTGCCTGCGGAGGAGAATTCCAGGGTTATAAACACCTACAGAACTACAGGTTTGGCCCTAACTAAGAATTCACCCAAAGTAATTGCAGCTTTAAGGCTTTGCTTATATTTTGCTGCTGTTCAAGTTTATTGAAAGAGATTATTTCTTAATTTTTCACCTAGCCAGATTAATTTTTTCACTGAGAGCTGTGTCTGCTGTCTAAATCAATGTTTCTTCTACATTAGAGACAGAACTTACTTTCTCCTGCCCCTTATACTGCTGTTTCATTCTACTAAGACATTGTTAAGCTGGTCGTGGGGAGTAGATGGGGAATGAGAGTAGAGATAGCACAGATATTTACCCTCACCTAGGTTATCCTTATAAATACTTAAAATCTCTTACCTAAAAACTGAAGTTTTTTTACATGGTACACCCTTTTCCTCTTCTCTTCTTCTGCCCTTATCTTTTCTGTATCACAATCATCTTACTCTCTTTATCTTGTCGCTTTGACTCCCTTTTTTGTTGCTAACGCAGTTTCCCTCTCTAACCTCCCTTCCCTTGTGAAGTCTCCTTGCTTTTGTTCCCTTTTCCAGGAGCATCATCTTCTATCACAAACTGCAGATTGCATCTTTCAGCCTTCTCCCATCGTGGGTGATTTTAATCCTTAGTCCTAGTCACTTGTGACTAATTGGATTGCTTTCATAAAATCATAGGCATTTGCACTGGGAATTTACCCTGTGGTAATCTAAATTTAAGTGGCTCCACTCTCAGTAGTTACTACTTTCAATCAATTACTTTTCACTGTGAAAAATCAGGTTCAGGGTAGGTTTTTCTCTAACTTCTTAATTTTGAAGGCCATTAAGGTGTATTCTCTAGAAAATGTGATTTATTTTTTAGCCTTTTCCTTTGTTTTGTTTTTATTTTCTGTTTGTTTATTTGATTTGTTTGTTTGCTTCTTTTAAGTCACAACACATAGAAGAGAAGGTTTTGATTTAATTTCCCCCTTTTCCTGCATCCAGCAGTTGCTCAAGCCCTTTCTCCTGTTTTCTATCTTTTGGCTCCTTTCACCCCAGAGCTGCCTGGGATTTCTTTATCACATGGCACTGTGCCAAGTAGTGCCTTCCCTAAGACCTCAATATCAAATCTCTGATTGCGTTAAGCACCATGTTCTTCCTGTGCTCTTTAGGCTGCATCTTCATTTTTCAGCGGCTTTTCTATTTCTTGTTCAGCACCGCTTTTACTTACAGACATTTTTGAGTATTGATGACATTCTCAGGCTGTGTGTACTTGTTCTGGTGGGGACTTTTGTTTTGTTTTGGTTGGTTGTTTTGCTTTTAATAGATAGACCCTACATCTCATACTGGTGGAAACAGCCGTCCTGTAAGACTTGGTGCACCCTTGGATCTCCTGTAGATGTGTGTGTTCTCCACACCTGGAAGAGGATACAGTAGAATCAAAAAAAGCTATAGGGAATGGCAATTAAAATGATGAGGAGAATGGAGCAAACTGCAAATTAAGAGAAACTGAAAAGGCTGGATCGCCTCAATTTGGAGAAGAGAAGGCTGAGGAAGGATATGACGGAAGCTTACAAAACATGAAGGGGACTGTAAGGGCAATGAAAAGCTGTTGTTCACCTCATCCATCAATAGCAGAAGTGTGGGCATTCAGTGAAATTCGAAAGAATTTGTAACAGAGAGTAGCAAGAAAAATTTTACATGGCAAATAGAGAAATTTGGGAACTTGTTGCCACTGGAGGTTGTGGAGATGGACAGTAACATAAGATGCAAAGGGACTAGAGAAAAAAATAAGTCATTAACAATAGATCAATAAACAGATTCTAAAGAAAATAAGCCAGGATGTCCCTTCTAACCTCCCTAATCCTGTAATTGCTGTGTGGGGCATTACAAGGACAGAGGGCCTTGAGGGGCACCAAGGCTTGTGTGCTGTGTCCAGAGAGCCAGGACACACAGACACTGACCTGACCTGACCTGATCTGACCTGATCTGATCTGGCATTCCCTGCACTCTCCTGCCTTTCCTGTTTATTGCTAGAGATCATTAAACAGCAGGAGTAACACCATGCAGAGAGAAGAAAGACGAGCAGGAGTGTGGTCTTTTGGGAGGGTGAATGCTCAGAGGATGGCAGAGTTAATAGGAGTCAGCAAAATTTCAGAGGGTGAGACTGAGACACTGGGATGCTCAGCAGGAGAAGGCAGAGGGAAGATGTGATGCAAATGGGTCTCCTTCTTCATCAGACTATCTTGTTAGATAAAAACTGCAAGAGAGGAAAACTGATCTGTAGTTTTGCCCTGCTGCAACTCATTGGTAGTGGTAATGAAAATAATCCAGAAAGGAAATATATGGCGCTCCTGCAAACTGTTATGAAATAGACCTGCTGTGTGTTAAGGAGAAAATTTGTTGCACACAAAAGGATACTTTGTAATTAAAGCCAGTTTCTACTTTCACCCAGCTTTCCTGTATGGGCTGATGAGGGCTGCTCAATCTGTGATTTTTAAAAACAATATTTATGCCCCCTGGTTTTAGCCTTGTCTACCCAAACTGTGAGCAGTTGCAGCCAGGGACCTTCTCTTTGTATCTAGAACCTGAGAAAGACGATTTAATTTGGTATGTAATGCCATTCTATAAGTACTTTTCCCTCTGAATGGGTGTACTGTAATGTCAGAGTATGTAAATCCAATAAATGAGGTGGGAAAATCATAAGTGAGCAAGGGAAGCATTTTCCTGTTGTGTGCAATCAACCTCTGGGAATCAGAAACCCTGAGGTTTTAAACCACCATTGAGCATGTGCAAGGCGAATATCAGAAGTTTGTCATGGTAAATAAACTTTGTTTATTCAAATATATGTATTTTGCAAGACATAATATACTTCACATTTGGAAAATCTCCAGCTTCAGTAACTGAGCTGGGGACCTGGCATGAAGGTGGATCTCATAGCACTCCCCTCCATGAAATCCTGGCCACCCTGCTTGGCCCTTTTCCCAGACAACTGTAAGCAGGAGGGGAGTCAGCTCAACTTTAGATCTGGTCCAGGATGGAAGATTTGCAACTCCAGTTTATTTATAATACAGAGAATGTTAAAACATGCAAGCACATAATCAGTAACCAAAGGATAATGTTTTAAAAAACTGATTCTTTTTGTGTGTGTGTGTGTGTGTTTGTGCAAACTTCTTCCCATTGTCATCATTTCTGCATGATTCCTGCTTACCTTTTTTGCTAGGGAGTAATTTCACAATCAGCTTCAGCTAGTTCATTTTCCAGAAACCCAAACTGAAACTTAAAATAAATGTGACTTATAAAAAGAACTCCAAAATATGCACAACATAGAAAAAAAATAAAAGGAGAGAAAGGTTTGCCTTGAGCCCTGATAAAGAGGTGAAGTGTAATACTACTCTGCTCCCTATTTACCCAGTCCAACAGGCAGCTGTGTTTGGTCCAGCCAAGCGAAAACAGCAGCAAAATGTTCCTGTTTATATTGGGGCTCCTTTAAATCTGTTTTGGCGGCTGTTTGCTTAGCTCTGATTTATCAGAAAACAAGACACCGGGAAAGAGTGGGTCCAGTTGAAAACCTTGAGGCAGGGATTTTTTGCAGGCATCAGTGATGCAGAGCAAAGCTGTCCAAAAAACCTATCCAAGTCCCAGTCAGAGCCAGGCATTGCTGATCTCCACACACCGAATCTGCAGGAATTTGGGAGGTTAAAGGATGGACACAAGCCAGAGGCTGTAAAAACAGGACACTAGACTCCTGTTTTGTGGCAGATACTCGTGTTAGCATCTTTCTCTCCTACAGAAATCTTCCCTCTGCCTGTGTTAATTTAGACCCACCAAGAGCCAGGCTGGCACCAGCAAGTCCCCTCACCTCTGACTCCTTCTGGAGCATTTCTATCATCTAAAGTTGATGGTGTCTTTTTAAATGCAGTCCCAGCCCTCATACAGGTAGGAAAAGAATCTGACAAACACACAAACAAACAAAAACTCCTCAATTCCTTTTCCCCTACTATTCGACCTGTCAGAACATCAGCACTGGGGAAACTGGATACCTTTCATTTCAGAAAAGGGAGGGGAGGCACTTTTATCACCTTTTCACATAATGACAGAGGATAAATAAATAAAAAAAAGAAAATGAAATGTTTCAAGTTGAGCAAATCCTCTGGAGGTGCTGCAATTTGTCAGATTACATGAAGGTTTTCTGAGACTTTTGAAACATTTTCAGATTAAAGATTTTCTTGGAAACTAATGTCTTTCTCTCCTTTTACCTAAGGACTGTAAAATATATCCTGAAATTCACTGTGGTTGGACAACAGAGAAAGAGATCCCCAGCCCAGGATGTCAGTATCAAGTGCACCCTCAGCAAATTTGCAGATGACATCAAGCTGACTGGTAAAGTTGACACACTGAAGGACAGGATGCCATCCAGTGGGACCCCACAACCTCAAGCACTGGGGGTCCTGGGGAATCCCATGAGATTCAAAAAGGCCAAGTGCAAGGTGCTGCACCTGGCCTGGGGCAACCTCCAGCATCTACACAGGCTGGGGGATGAACAGATCCAGAGCAGCCCTTCCCAGAAGGACTTGGGGTGCTGGGCCAGCATCTACACAGGCTGGGGGATGAACAGATCCAGAGCAGCCCTTCCCAGAAGGAGCTGGGGTGCTGGTGAGGGAGAGGCTGGACACAGCCCAACCATGAGCACTCCCAGCCCAAAAAGCCAGAAGTGTCCTGGGCTGCATCCCAAGCAGCGTGGTCAGCAGGGTGAGGGAGGGAATTCTGCCCCGTGCTCTCATGAGAGCCCACCTGGAATGCTGCATCCAGCCCTGGGGTCCCCAGCACAGGAGGGACATGGATCTCTTGAAGTGAGGCCCATAAGGATGATTAAAGGGATGGAGCACCTCTCCTGGGGGGAAGGCTGAGAGAATTGGGGTTGATTAGCCTGGAAAAAAGAAGTCTTTGAGGGCACCTAATTGTGACCTTTCAGCACCTTGAGGGACCTTACAAGAAAGGAAGGGGAATTTTCACAAGAGCATTTAGTGACAGGACAAGGGTGAATGGTTTCAAACTGAAAGAGAGTAGGTTTAGATATGAGGAAAACAAATTCTTTACAGTGAGGGCAGTGAGACACTGCAACAATTTGCTCAGTGAAATTCTGGGTCCTCCATCCCTGAAGGTGCTCAAGACCAGGTTGGATGAAACCTATGGCAGGGGGGGATTTGAATTAAATTATCTTTAAAGACACTTCCAACCCAGTCCATTCTATGATTCTGGGTCTCTATGACTGTCCTTTAACCTGCAGATTATAGGAGCCAGGACTGCATATATTTGTTGGGGTAAAGTTGCTACCTAACCTCTGTACTTTGAGTCAGTCTGTTTTGTATTTGTACTGTTAATTTTTGCTCAGAATAGTTAGCCACAGTTGTGCACAGTATTGTGATTGCTACCTGCATAACCCCTGTGATTTCAGGTTATCTGGAGAACACCGTGCTATTGAGATACTGCTCAAAAATGCAAATATGCACTGTGGGAATACCCACAAAATATGGTTTCCCGTCTGACTTCTATTTTTGCAAAGGAAGATAAACATTAAACAGTGGAAAGAACAAAAACATGATGGGAGTTGAGAGCATGAGGCAACAGGAGAAGATAGAAAAGTTCTTTAGATGAAGGTTTTTTGCAAAGCAACAAATACACTTGCCTTGAAAGCCACAGACATGGTTTTCACACGACAATAGCTCTCACACAGGGACCTCAGGTCAATGTAATCTTACTAGGTATTTTTAGATGAGGGTGGCTATTGCTGCTATCAGAGTGTCTAACCTCAACTATCCCTTAGTGTGCCAGTTCCTTGCTTACCTTCTAAATCTCTTGCCTTGGCCTTCCACAATAGCTCAGATTTCTGAGACTTCTGTGCATGAGCAGATTTCTCCCAAAAAAATGGTGCAGTCTGTAAAGAAAGTCTGTGAGTTCAAATCAAGGCTTAGACAACACCAAAATATACAAACCCAGAGGTAAAAGATAGAAAGCTGGAACATCATTTAGAAAGCATAGCTATGAAAATGTGAACAATTCCCTTCTTCTTCTTCTTCTTCTTCTTCTTCTTCTTCTTCTTCTTCTTCTTCTTCTTCTTCTTCTTCTTCTCTGCCCTTTTTGTATCATTCAGACAATGTGGACTTTTTCAAGGAGATATTTTATCTATACCTTTGTGAAGTTAAGTCTATCATTATCTTCAAATTGTTGAAAGCTTCAGGCATGAAAGGTTGTGGTCACTTAAAAGCTCCTTTGCAAAGCACTCTTGGTGCAACAAAACCATCATGTTATGAAAAAGAAAAAAGGAATTAAAACCTGAGACAACTACAATGGAACAATTCTGCACTTGGAAATAATTTCCAGCAATTAATTGATGTTCATTTACAGGGATGGGACTAGGGTCCAAAACAGGACTAGCAGACACAACAGCTTGCTCGGGGGGGCTAAGGCCTTGCCCAAAGTGGAGAGAGGAGAGGGGGCAATGTGGCAACATGGGGTCTAAGCAGACCCTTAGCAAGCCAGTTTTTAGAGCAGCCTGGCACATAAGTCATTGTGTGGCTGGAGCCATTTCAGCTATAAAAGTTGCCACCAAAGTGACATATGATTGATAGCTGATAACACCTTAAATCTTACACTGCCTGAGTCATCCTCATTACAATTAGCACACCAAGAGCAGCTGGTAAATTAGGGGTGTAATTGCCTTAACATCCCAACAGTCAAGAAAGAGAAGAATGAAATTCCCAAATTAACCACAATTTCCTGGAGGTGCATCTCCTTCTCATGGGGTGTGCACCTACAATCATGAATCAGCTACACCTTTTTGGTGTCCAAACTTAAGTAGATAAAATTGTCTAGAGGCCATTCCCCAAAAAGTCAGAAGGCAGCAGTGATGGAGCAGGCTCTGTGTCACACAGAGAGGGATGAGTCTGTGCAAGAAAGGGTACCAAGGCATGGAAATGAGGAACTGTGTCTGCAGCAAGGGCATGCCTCCTTCGGAGACCATATTTACCAGTAGATCTCCTCTCCAGTGTTCTTTTCAAAGTTTATACAGTCCTCCCCAGCAATGTATGCAGGTGTCCCCCACAGGACAGGTGACAGGAATGTCATCTGCCACAGCAGGCTCAGTTTAATCCATAACCTCAAAGGAAGTTTATTTCAACTCTCCAGCATATATATTGCAATGATGGATAAATTGGTGCCTGTTCTCCTTAGTGGGGATGGAGCCAGTGCCTAGGTCCAGCACTATGGATCAGAAAACCCTTCAGAGGGTAATCCAGTGTCCTAAATATTGAACAGCTAATAAACCACAGGGCGTGCATCAGTCCTGCTGTACCTTCCCCCTCTTTATTCAGCTCCTACTGTCAGGAATATTGATGCATTTCCTGTAGAACCACCCAGCTCTTTCACACCAGAAAAGTGACTGCTTTTCCCTTTGAGGCTCTGGAGAACTGCTGCCAAGAGAAAGTAGAGACGTGTCTGGTGCTGTGGTGAACTATGAAGACAAGGATAGCGTGCCTCTCCTTTCTGAGAAAACTGGGGCATCACATTCCCTCTTTAATCTCAGAGCTTTGTGATACCCTTCTTGATTTCCATATTTCAAAATATTTGGGATAGCTTAGAATGGATACATTTTTATACTCTTCCTTAGGTAAGTGTCACTACAGGAGAAACAGGATCTCTGGGCTGCACAGGTCTGTCAATTCTCATCTCCTTAACATGTTCTTATTTATTTCTATGTCAATATTTTCCACTGGATGAAAGAGCTTTTTGGGATTTTACTCTAATACATTCACAGGCAACAAACATATCTACTGTCTGCCTTCAATTTGCAAGACTAAACAAGCTGACATCTTTCTCTGTCCATTCATAGAAAAGGTCTCCTTTCCCTCAAGCATCCCACACTGTGAGAACTCTGCTTGGAGAAGCCAAGGAATTCCTATGATGTGCATAGAAAATTACCAGGCATTAAACTTTTCTGAAAAGTACTGTGGTTTAAGGCATCCTGTCATCAGTACTTTTTATTTTTTCTTCTTAGCACATTGAGGTTACCTATTAAAGTAGGATAGGTATTCTAAGAAAATAATTCAAATCCTTAAAATGAAATGTCAAGAAATAGAAAATCCATAAAATAATTGTAACATTTTTTTAAATCTAAGAATTTTCAGTAAAAGAATTTTAATAAAACACACAACCTTATGTTACAAGTCAAAATAGCATTAGTAGTTTCAATGATGCTTTAAATTAAGCTGAATTATACAAGTGTTATTTAATATCACTAAGCAATATTTGCCTCATTTCATATAGATTTCAGGTTGCTTTTGGCAGTTTATATATAGTAGCTAACTCCTTAACATATTTGTGAATGTGATTAATTTATTTTTAGTTGTTTATGGCAAGTTCATATCTTTCTGTAAGTAGCAATGATGGTAAAATTCTCCCAAAGCATGGCAGTTACAGATGTAAGCATTATAAAGACTAAATAGTGTGTATCATCTTATAAATTTGTCCTTGAGATAATACAAAATGAGGCACAGTCAGTTAAGATATTAATCCTGTATGTTTAAAGTCCCTGACAATGAAACTATTTTATGAAATAGCTTTTAAGGCAGTTATAAGAGCGGTTCTCTCTCCATTAACACCCACACACACATTAAGCAAGCCTCCATTTCACTCTGATAATTTTAGAACTGGATAGCTTTGTTATGAAGCTGAGAAAGCAACAAACTCTGCGTTTCTTTTGTGCTGCCTGCAAAACGGGGGAGATGAACTCCAAAAGTGGGTGTCCCTTATACAAAAGTGAGCCATGGACAGCAGGGCTTGCACCCAGGTGATGTCCCTATGCCTCCTGGGGAGCTGCCATCATTTTATGGGGGACCATAACTGCTGGGACCGTGAGCTAACATTTTGCAAACCTTCAATGTCACAAAAATGGTCTGCTCGTGACAGAGGTGTGACTGGGCATGAAACTGCTTGTCAAAGGCTGCATCACTTCTGCCCATTCCCATTCATCCTGGAGGGTGTATGTATGTATCACATAGAGCTATATATTTATCTATAGATGCACAGTCACAGCTGCTTTAGAATGGAGTCCAGTGCAGTACTTAAACCCAAAGTGATGGTCTGAAGAGGTAAAAAAAGGCTGCGGGGAGAGGCAGACCTAAGGCAGACCTCAGCAGGATGTGGCTACAGCAGGTACTGCGAGTGCTTTGCCTCTTTTCTCATCCTACCAAGCTGCCGTGCTGCCACCGCGGATGGCCCCGTTTTTGGCTCTAGAGCCGGGACGCTGTAGGTACAGCTTAGCTGAGCACCTAACTCCCAGCTGAGCTGGAGAGGGAGCTGGATCTTCAGACGTACCTCCCTCTGTCCCTCTCCCCCTCCCTCTCTCCTCTCCCCCCTCTCCTTTGCTCTCACAGCTCATTAACTCGCTGATTTCGAGCTTAGTCCCAGAAGATTCTCACAGAGGCAAAGCAGCAGCTGAGATGCACAGAAAATTTGTGTGTTATTATCTAAAAGGAATTGCTGCTGATCAATTGACAGGAGGGCAAACTAAGAGACAACAAATTCTCCTCTCCTTGCTCCTCCTTCCCTCCCTCCCTTGCCCCTTCTTTTGGGTAGTAAGCGGGAAATAAGCGAGGATAAGGCACCAATACGGATAACGAAAATATGCAAAATTCTGTGATAGAAGATGAAAAGCTTAGGCGCAGAAGCACTCAGGCTTAGGGGGAAAGCCTGGCTCGTAGCTCACGGGCATTCAGAAGAATCCTCAGCGGCTGCAGTTGGTGCTGCCCGGTTTCACACACTTGAGGATGAAGCAGGTGTTGAAGATGGATGGTGCCAGAGCAGCGTGGCTGTGAGGATGTGACTGCGGGCGTCTGTGCCCCGTGCATTGCTGTCGGACCCCCTGGCACCCCTCTGTTCCTTTCCTGGCCATGACGAGGAGGGCTAGCCAGAAAAACTATTGTGCATCTATGCCTGCATCCATCTCAGTGTTTGTAGTGACAAAACCAGCAGGATAACCTGTCCAGAGAAATGCCACCAAAAATGCTAGAGAGAGCTGCTGGGTACACAGAGCAGCTGTGGGATTTTTTCATTTGAAGGTCCAGGTGCTCCTGAGGCCCCACGTTAACCCCATTATTCTTTATGTCAGGATGAGATTCCACTGTCAGGAGAAACTCCAACATAACCACAGCATTGAGGAGGGTTCACCTCTCTAGAGCATTAGCTGCCACAAAAGCTGTCCCAAGAAGAGCCACTGGTTACCACTGTTTCTGCTGGTTTTTAACTGGTGTCAGCCAAATCTCTTCAGGATAGCACAAGAAGAATGGGTGCAGAGGGGGGTAACTTTGCTTCACCAGAGGCTGGAAGGTGACCACAGAACAGCAGGGTGGCAATCAGGTGTGGAAACTCAGCAGAACAAATAAATTAGCATCCTGTCCCCAGTGGGAAGAGTGTTCCCATGCTGCTTACAAAGCCAGCAAAGAAAATGGGGATTTCTGGGCCACCGCCCCGTGCAGGGGGGGATGGAGGGCAGCCAGCTCAGAAGGAAACTCTGCAGCGCTGGCAGCTGCCTCTGAGCAGAGGAAGTCCCTATCGTGGTGGGCCTTGCTCTGCCCTCTTGGGCAGAATTATTTACACTCTTCATTTCCTAATGTTTGCTTTAGAGTAACAGGTAGACGCACCACATGATATTTACTTGTGTTTTACCTTGGTGCAAGTACTATTACCCTGTCCTCTCTGTGTTGAAATGTAACAGGGACATCACCTGCTTGCTGAAGGTGCTTTATGCGCAAAACAGAAAAAAGCCAGACTTTTTTTCTGCAGTCTTACACACAGGAGGATGAGCAAAACCCCACCCAAGTGGGGTTGCACTTCAGCAACTCTTAAGCACATCCGCTTCACAGCAGCATGTGCTTAAATGGTTTGCTAAATCAGGACCTTCAAATGGAGCCAAAGGCATTTCAGGAAAAAGGTCCCAGGGCCAGCAAAGTCCAGGGGATTAGCCAAGTCCAAATTTTTTGTGTTAATTATAGGAAGGTATTTTATCTACTAGTGCATTCTTTCAAGTCATACATATAACTCTTCCACAAGTAATCCACGAGGTCAAAAAAGCATTTTGCAAAGCTTCCAAGATGGAAAGACACAATACGAGGAAATAATTATTTTTTCCATTAAATGGCAAAAACAGAAAGAAGGGTGCCACTTCTCTGGAAATCACATTGGTTCTCCCCCTCCTCTGAGGCTCTTCTAGGAAACAGGACCGGGTTCCTTTGGTTCCCTTTGAAGAGGACAATGTCACTGAATTTCAAGCCATTCATTTGCAGAGACCAAAGACAAATATTTTCCTGAACTTTGACTACCTGAATCAGGGAAAAAAATGTTTATAAACAGAAGCTGATGTTATTGATGACATACTTGGCTGAAATCACAAAGGCTTATCAGTATTCAGGGCTTCTGAAGTAGGGTTTGTAAATGTCTAATATGTGTGTAAGTGAGCTATTTCCTGTAAATCAATGTACCTTACTTTAGACTTCAGCTTAATAGCAAACATACCCTCCAAAACAAATGACACAATCATCGCTTTATCTCTACATGAACTCTGTCCTATACCATTCTGTTCTTTTGTCTTTTTCTTTCAGCAGAAAATTTGTACTCGTCATAAGCTTCAATTAAGGTAAATGAACGCTATAAATCTGGAATCCCCGAATGCATAATCAGCAAACAAAGGTTGGTTTCTTGGATGTTTTTATTAAGAGGATGTACCTTAATGAATAGATAGCAACAAATGCTAGAGATGACAACAGCATGGCAAAGTGGGGACTTGCTTTATATGGTTTTAAGAGTGCTTATTCTGGTAATTTAGGAGATCAGAAGAATAACACAGAGCAAACACACTAGTTCAGAAATCAGGGAGAGAAAACAACCCCATTTCTTCTTGTCCTTCAGACCGCAGAAGGCAGATGGGTAGAGGTCTCTGTATTCTGGATTTTTGTTACTAGCAAGATTTTCATGGCCAGTCCTCCTGCCAAGTGATGTAAACAAACAATATCTGAACTTGTTGGAGCCCAGCCAGTTTATCACACCTTCGTGTGCCCTTGTCTATTTTTCAGAGCTGCCATGTGGAAAGTACACTGTTGGCCAAGCAGCAGAAGCTGATTGAACTGGCTCTCACACCACTGGTGAACCTGGTCCACAGCTCATTTTACCCTTTCTTTCCAAGCCAGTACCAGGATCTAAGGCACATAATGTGTCCTGCAGAACTGCAGTAGACTTGCTGTGCCCTTTCTTTCCAAGCCAGTACCAGGATCTAAGGCACATAATGTGTCCTACAGAACTTCTGCAGTAGACTTGCTGTGTCATTTCTCAGGCATGAAGTCGGCAGAAGGCAGTTTGTCTGTCTCTTTCATGGCTCACAGGGTGCCCAGCTGAATCACCATAAAGTGGGAACCTCCAACGCTGTGAGCCTTCCCTGTTCTATGAACTGAGGCAAGCAAGCAGCCCAGCCTCGCTCTCCCATGGGCACTGGCACATCACAGGGTCCCTCTGGAGGCTGACCCTTGGGCCCTGCTCACTGTCACGTGCACCAGACAGGGCAGGTAAATATGTCATGTGGTGCTCTTTGGACAAGGGCTGTTTGCCAAATTTTAGAGGAGATTGATGCACTTGTTTCACAACTGAAGGGGGGAAAGTGAAAACATTTGGGAGCTGGCCCTGTCAGAGTACACACATCTCTCTATCTAAATGGGATGTCTAAATTACTAAGTCTTCAGAAGTGTTTTCATCAGCAACATAGAATTACACAGAAACCTCTTACACAGAGCAAAAGATAAAAAAACTCACCCCAACAAGCAGTCAGGGATTAAGATCACTTTCAGATTTATGAATTTGAAATAATCTTCTCAAATTCAAAATGGCTGCCCCAAGGGAGGGAGGAAGTAGCCTGGACCATCTCACTCATCTATGACATGAACCAGGCAGAGCAGAAGCTAAACCACACCTCTCTGAGCAGATGTGTATGGAACCTTCCTGCCAGCACTCCTTGCCTGTGTGGATTCTCTGATGTCCAGAAAAAAAGGAGTTAATCATCCATCACCTCCCTTCATGATAATTCTCATCTAAAGGGAAGAATGAAACCACTGGATTCACACATTACGGAGACAGGAGAGACACACACATGCCTGTAAATTTTCTAAGATTATGAATTAAACTTAGGAAAAAAGAGTTATTTATCTGCTAGAGTAGAAGATGTTACAACGGCTATTCCTAAAATCAGAAGTGCTTACTGAAAAACCTAGCAGCGTGTATTCCATTAGCTAAGAGGAATCTTTGCTGTGTATCTTTGCCCATACAAACAGCAGAGAATTTTCCTGCTCCTCTCCCTGATGAGCACAAACACATGCACAGCTCCCCACTTCGTGATGTCACTGATATCAAAGACAAAATCTCCCTGCACTTGAGCAGAGCAGTCAGGTGCACAGTGAGCTCCTGCCCAGCCATGCAATGCAAGAGAAGGAGGTCATCAGCATGATGAACAAATGTAGGTAAATGCACACAATTCCCTTGTCTAAACCCTCCATGCATTTCATGCAGCATGGATGCAGGATAGCCATCTCCTGGAGAGCACCATGTGTTTGTCCATGGCAGGATCACCATCCAAGGCATCACACTGTTCTGCTGTGCTAACACTGCACTGAAAAGCTGGACATGCAGCACCATCCTTTAGATCTTCCGCTCTTTTCACCAGACACCTGCTTTTGTGCCATTAACCCAATAAAATTTGTCTCAGCAAACACTAGGGACATTTCCCCAGCAACATGGCTGGGACAAGAAATCCACTGGGCCATAAGGTGCCCAGATGAAAACTCCTTTCATCAGGAACTTTGGCCACAATTTTGCATGGGTCTGAAATTCACCATTCCCAGGGGTTGGCCGCAGTGTGCTATGCAGGGAGAGGGATGTAGATGGACCAAAACATCCTGGGGCGCTGCTCCTCCTGCCAGCTGTGCACTACTGGAGCCATCCTTGGGTCTGGGAAAGTCTAATGCTCTGTCAGATAAGTGTGCTTGAAGGCCTGAAACTCTCTTTTGTGAAGGCTCCATGCATGGCTGAGATCAGGCTTGAGGTATGCTGGGAGAGTTAGGAATTCATTCCCTCGCTGCAAGCTCGGTGAGGGGGATTTTCTCCATAATATCTGAGTGCTGCTTTACAATAACAAACTAATTATTTTAAATGAAGTAAGGCTCAGTGCAACTAGAGAATTAAATGTAAAATATAATCATGCCTTGTATCGACAGGACAGCAAGTAATTGGCTACTTTCCTGCAATTTTCACCTCAGCTCACCTTGGTATGCAGTCACTTCACTGCTCTGCTTCAAACTTTGTTTCTGTGCCAAGTTAATAAGGGTGCAATCTTTTCCATTAATTTTAAGAGGCTTTGGAGCAAGCCCTGCACATGTGGGAATTACAGCTGCAGTGTGATGGTGCTGCCTGCTGTGTCTGAAGCTTTCATTCACAGAGCTCATCACACACCAGTCCATAGGCAGGCAGCCAGAAATGCACTTGTTAGCTCCTTGTAGATACACCTGTGAGGTGATTACAGCAGCACAAATGGATTTTTGTGAACTGGTAGTCACTGAAAAAGCCAGTGCTTTTCACAGATGCAGGCCACTGGGTCTGACCCAGAAAAGCAAACTGAGGTCAGATCAAACCATTCAACTCTGTCAGCTCATGAGAGTGTTTCAGCAGTGCTGTGTGTGGTACCATTCAGCAAAACTAAGAAATTAGTGTATTTCTAATAGTTAAAAGAAACTGATACTTCCTTTTCTATTCATACTCCAGGGTACTTTGGGCTTCTCCAGGTTTACTACCTCTGTCTGCCTGGAAAATTTTGAACCTGCCTTGGCTGTTTCCTTGAGCAATGTGGCAACAACCATCTGGGGAATACTTTCAGTTACTGATTCTGGTGTCTATTTATGGAGTAATTTACTGAATATATAATATTTTATTAACCACTGAAGCAGACCCTGGTCCCCAGCTGCCAGTTTACAGATCCTATGGATTTTCTGCCCTCATCTCTCAGTTAATGTTTAAATATTGAATAGTTATTCTTTATTGATAAATATTTAAGTGAGAGAGGTATACTTCTGAGGGCTCTTACAAGAGAGATGGGTGAGGAGAATTAAAAAGAGAGAAATTTATTTGAAGCCAAATGTAAATCACAGTGAGGATACGACCTGAGTCTCTTATCCCTTGGATGAACAGCCACAGAACTCTAGAATTAAGGAAGAAGATTATAGCAGTGTAGGCAGTCAACACCTTTGAGGGTATTTGTTGGTTCATTTCTTAGGCAACGTCTCTGGGATCCACCCAAGGCAATCAGACACAAATTCCTAAAAGGACAGAGACCCCATCTGTAAATGGGAACATCCTGCCACGCCTTACTGCAGCTGTTCCCTGACAAGAGGAAGCAGCCTCAAGTTGTTCCAGAGCAGTTTTAGATTGGATATTAGGATTGTCAAGCATTGGCACAAGCTGCCCAGGGAAGTGGTGGGGTCACCATCCCTGGACATATTTAAAAGATGTGCAGATGTGAAGGACAGGGTTTAGAAGTGGGCTTGGCAGTGCTGAGTTAATGGACTGAACAATCTTGAAGATCTTTTATACCCTAAATGATTTTATGATGCTATGGCAACACCAGTGGCTTTTCTGTCCTCTTCCCAGGCATAAAAATAGGAGGAGCTCCATTTCCTTTTTCCTCTAGCTGATTGTGGAGCTTTCTTGGCCTTTTCTTGCCACTATAAGCATTAGCTTTTCCAGTGTGCTGGGATTTGTATTGATTTGGGTCTCAGTTTCAAAACACAGTAGCCCTGACTACAAGTGTGTTACCACATCTGTGTTTGTAAACGTGCTGAAAGGTGCGTAGGATCATGTCTCTGGAGGCAGCTGAGCATCTCATGATTCTGTGGAACACAACAAGAAGAGAAAAGAGCAAAATGTCTCATATATGCCTCATAATTCATGTAGAGGTCTAAGAGGGATACAGAAGAAAAATGGTTCTAATGAGCAGATCTGGTCAGGACCAGTAAGACTGCAGTTAAATTGACTTCCTATGGTATATTTGTTTTGGTACTTCAGCACAAATATACTTTTCCTTTGAACTGTGCCTCAGCCATGTACTTGGAGCCACCCTCACTGGCCCTCTGCCTCTTCAGAGTCTGGAAAGTGGGACAGCTTCAGCTGAGAAGAGCACAACCCTGCCCAAAAGGTAGTCAAGGTGGTTGCAGCACTGCAGGAGAAGATGCTTTCAGCTTAGAGAAGGCAGGGAATAGAAGATATCTGCTCATTCTTTGGCCTTTAAAATCAGCCCAAGACCCCTTGCCAACTTGTCACCACCAAGATGTGGTGGAAATGGAATTTCTTGATCCCAGCTTGGTTTTATCTGACTTGTTTTACAACAAAACATGACCAGCTCTAGAGCTACCCAGGGACAGAGAGCCAGCTGCTAAGTGGGATTTTACATCTTAAACTTATTCATGGGAGCAGATTAGTCAATTAGTCATATTTTTTTCAAGTGCTGGTCTATAGTATCTCAGAGTCCCAACTGTAAAAAAAAACAGGATGGTTTCCAGCTTTTGGAACTCTTCAGGAAAGAATGAATTTCTTGATAGGAGTGTGAAGTCAGAAGTGAAAGCTGTGCTTTGGTGTATGAACACACATCCCAGTGAGTCCCTGGGATAGAGGTGTTAATAGGTGCCATGGATACAATAAAGCAGAGGACTTGTTTCCTGGTGGAGTGATATTTCTTTCTGTTTATTCATATTACACTTATTATAACACTATCAGCATGAAGAGGGTTATATTAATGAGGGCAGCAGAGATAAGATCATGTGCCTGCACAGGCTGCTGGTACCTTGCACACAGCTTGATCCTATTCAAAGGCTTAAACATACTTAAATCCTATCCAAATCCTTTATCACTTTAAGCCTCTTATGGCTTTAATGCTTCAAAAATACACCCTGGATCAGTCAGCCTGACAAACTGGAAAGAGAGGAAAGGCTAGGGCTTTTGATGGCACCCGGGGCTTGTGCCTTGCACACTTAGCTCAGGGTCCTCAGAAAATCCTCAGTGGCCAGGCAGGATCACCCTGGGACCAGGGGCAGGAGGAAGTTCCATGATCCCTGTCTCTGAGGAGTGGGATGGTGCTGGGCATCATGGGCATGGGAACATGTTCCTTTCTGGGAGCAATGAGATGTAAGTGGGTTTATGGTGCCCACTTTCATGAAAGCCTCTGCATGGCAGTGGGCTGTTTGAAAAGGTCAGTGTTCCTTTCATGCTGCCACCCCTTGTCTTGGAACAGGACAGTGCCAGAGATCCATGTCACCCGTGTTTACTGTAGTAAACCCTACAGTAGCAACTGCAGGGGTGTAGGGTTTATTTTCCAGCATGTGTGCTCACCCTGCTTGGCATGGCAGAGACCCCACACTGGCTACAGCCTGCAGCTTTGACTGGAATATGAAGAAAGAAAAATGACAGCAACAAAGTCACTCTTTGGAACTGGAGTTTGCTCTGCAGGGAGATCTCTTTTTACCTCTGAAGTTTAGGTGTGAGTTGAGGGAAGGCATTATTATCCAGCATAGTTCTTTCCCCAAAGACAAAATAAAAGGTTATAGGTTTGACATTAAAAGATGCTTTTAAAGTGTTCTTTTGCAGTATATTTTGTTGTATATATCCACCAAGTGTGGGAATAAAATGTCATACTTAGGGGTTTAGTCATCATGCGGCTTCTCTTGTTCAATAAAAATAATTGATCCCAGACATGTACATGCAATAGTGCTTTGCAAGGAACCAAATACTGTACCAAATGCTGCATACTGTACTCAGATTAGAACTTTGTGTCAACTCATGTGAATTATTGCAAGAAAATACAGGGGAATTCTCTCCAGGGTAACACTGAGGTTACAGCAGTTCATTTAGCAAAGACAAATCAGCTTCTGGGCTGGGAAAAAAAGAGCTTTATGATCTGCTTGTGGGGCTGGTCTGGTTCAAATGTTCAGCAGCAAATGCTAACAGGAAGAGTAAGACACATGTCAGAGATGGGCAGCAGTGACCATTTTCCAGCACACACTGCAGGCTGGGGACGAGCTCCCGCTGTGGCTGAGCAGGGACAGGGTGCACAAGCGACACTGAGCGGTGACTGCACCACGGCCCTGGGGATGCACTGGGCTCCCGACTCCTCTCCCCATCACCTCCCAACCCCAGCCTCCATGCAACTGTGGCCCAAAGTAACTGAGAGTGACAGGGCTGCTGGGATGACAGGACGATGGCATCCACCCCATGAGCAGCCTTCCTGCTGCTGATGACAGACACGCATCATGAGGGAGCAGCATGTTTTTGGGCTAGGTGCTCCCCACCCCTGCCTGCTCTCATGACAGCACAGCCTCTTCAGTCTGCAAGTTCAGACTGCCAGATTCACCACTAAACTTGTACTATCCTGCAAAACCCTCTTATGTCATCAAGCCAGACCTTACAGAAATTGCTCTGTGGGCTAATGCTCATGCTGCCATGAACATCAGCGACAGCATGCATGTCCCAGCCCAAACTAGGCACCTGCCAGATGCATCAGGACCTAAACTTCTCTCAGCTAATTTGATTGTTTAACCCCGGGACACCTCGGGTCACATATGAACCTCATACAGCACAGCCTCACCTGAGATGCCTCTTTAGTGCCCTGAAATGCCATCTTCATACAGTTCAGATCCCCAAAGCTATTTGGGCTGGATATGGGGAAAATTGCATCCTTGCCTCCTTAGCCTTGTATCACACTCCTTCTCATGGTGAAGATGCAATGCTCTGTTAAGTCTCACCCCTACTCTGCCCTCCATTCTGTTGGGAATTTTTCTCTTCTCAGAGAAGCCCACGGACTCCTTGATACCCTATGACTGATGGAAGGGCAGAAAATGCAAAAGGACCTGCAGTTCTCAGGGACAGAGGGTGCCTCCAGAGAGGGTGCTCCAGAGGGTGCACTGAAGGTCAGAGTTATGAGCTCATTGTCCAACAGCAACAAATCGTGGGAGCTACAGGGTCCACAGCACTGCACATCCAGGTCTGATGTGCTCCAGCAATGACCATGACCAATTATTAGTAGCAATTTTGGGGAAATTTAAATTTCCCTTAACTTTTACATAGACTCATAGACGTTCTGATGACAGCCCAAATAGATATGGGGGAGTTTTTTGTTTCTTTGTTTTCTTAAACTTGAATTTGCTGTTGTTGTCATTGTTAGGGT
The DNA here is from genome assembly GCF_014805655.1 of Passer montanus. Lineage (NCBI taxonomy): Eukaryota > Metazoa > Chordata > Aves > Passeriformes > Passeridae > Passer > Passer montanus. Next base: position 8,908,395 of record NW_024368374.1, on the reverse strand, counting down.
TTTTGTTTGGGTTTGGTGAGTTTTTTGTTTAGTTGATTGGCTGGGTTTTTGTTGTTTGTTTTTTGTTTTGTTTCATTTTATGTTATGTTCATGTGTTTGTTTTGTCTTCATTTCCATCCCTGCTTTCTGTTTTTCCGACACTGGGAGACAGTCCACCCTTGCAATATTTCTGATGTGACTTACACCCAAAGGAGCTGTCTTCATATGATGGAGACTTCCAGCCTTCATAGGCAATTCAGCACACGAACTACAGATTTCACATTACCTTTCCTTGTTAATCAACTGCCCAGGAAATCCCAGCATCCAAAGATGAACAAACATATTCTTTACAGGTTATCCTAGAGAAAGGGAGAAGACCACAAAAGGATACTGCATAGCCCTGTGCATGGTGTCTGCAGAGAAGACCAGCATCAAAAACCCAAAGATGAGCCTGCCATGCAAGCTTGTCCATCTCCAGAAGAATTGGCACCATCTTCTGTACCATCCTCTGTGTGTGTTGACACCTGATAATCCAATCCTTTAGTACTCTGACAACTTGGGAAATCTACCTGTGTCCATCTCCTGACCTTGGTTCTGAGGATCAAGTTTGTCTGTAAGTATCTTTGTAAGACTTTAACACTGGTGTTTGTTTTGCCTCTGTGTGTGTAGGGATGTGCACATATTTTTTAATTTTTTTTCCCTTCCTTTCTCTTTGACCCTACATATGAACTTCTGGAGCCATAGGAAGAGAAAATTCTTGCATCACCTATAGACATGAAAATCACCTTCACAAATGTCATGTACAAACAAACAGGCAAAATGATGGCACCCTCTGTCAAACTAGATTTATCCATCACAGCCATGTGCTGAAGGGAGCCTGGGTGGGAGGGATGGACATGTCACTTTCTACCTTTCGTCTAAACTCCTACTGTGACGTGTGAAAGGAATCAAGGAAGGGAAAAAGAATCTGGCTGTTTTCCTGTATTTAGACATCTTGTGTCTTTCTCAAGCTGGTTGAAGCTTCTGCACGTAGAGCCACTGCCACTTGAGCAATCTGTCTCTGGGGCAGCCCAGGGGTGTTCGTGTGCTGGGGCTGTGTGACCAGGGCTTGCACAACATGGGCCAGAGTGCTCCCTGGTGCGGAGCAGTGTGAAGCAGATATTGTGATAGTCATCTGGGTGGCAGCAGGCTGAAGACCTTTATTTCTCTTTATTTCTCTCCCTAAGTGAGGCCCTTATTTTTCATCCCCTACCTCTCCTGGACACAACCCAGCTCCCAGTCTGGCACTGTATTCCTCTCACATTGGGGTTTACACCTGAAGAACTGATACATCAAACCCAGGATACAATGGCATGAACATGACAAAACCAGAACCACTCAACCTCCCCAGCAGCCACTTCCCTCCCTCTTTGATCACCCATCAAGTGCTAGGCAGGTTTTATTGCAAATATATGTTTTCTATGACTTGACCATTCATTCTTTCCATTTCTAGAAATCAGTGAGAAACAGAGAGCTTGGAGGGAAGCTCTGGCCACTTCATGCTGCTGCCAGCAGCTGTGGTAAGCCACTTGGACTTGAAACAAGCACAAGGACATCTCTTCCAGCCTCCTCATAACAGAGACTACAAAAGCTCCTGCAGGATGCTAGAGCAACCTTGAAAACTTCTGTATCAAAGACTCAAATCATTGGGGACTTCGCTTGTACCACACCCAGAAAGCAGGAGGACCCTTCTACATTTTTGGCCCCTATAGTGCAAGTAGGTCAAGGCCAAAGCTGCTGAGAAATAAAAACAGCCCATTCCACTGTCCAACAGCCAAATACAATATGATGGCAATAGAGATGCATCTCAAAGATTTGGAAACAAGAACTGTCTCCTAAATTGTACTGATAATTTTCCTGCAAGAAGTAAATTTAACTTCACAGCCACAGCTTCGAAAGCTTCCCCTGTGTCTTGGTTTGCATTGTGCTTTCTTCCAGGGCTGGGTAGACAGGTGTATTTCAAACTGGGATTAAGAAAGACAAGACGTCTGAGGTCAAGAAGATTAGCAGTGAAATTTTGTTTAGCTAGACAGATCACTGCCTACACTGTTCTGCAAGAGCTCCAGTTCAGCTGGCCTGGCCCAGCTGTTGAGGTGACAGGCAGTCTTGCACCTTTCAACAATGCTGTGGGTTTATTTCCCAGCAGAAATACTTGAACTCTGTCCAAGTGAATACTGCCTCTCACTTCTCCCCCTAGCACAGGAGGACAAGCAGGCCTGCTTGGACGGGAGCTCACATTTCTTCCTGCCTTGCTCTCCGAAGGCGTGTGAGCTCAGCCGCGTCTTATCACTCCAATCTCTGCGGGCCTGAGCCTCTGGGGTTGAGGGAGTTCAGGACCACACAGAACCAGATGCTGCATTAGATGGATGAGTCCAAAGCTGAGGCTAACACTGAGAACTGTGCAGTGGGAAAGCAGATACTGCATTAGCTGAGTGCTGTGATACTTTCAAACACTCTTTGATACCATGATGCTGGAGTTTGTATTTTATAAGCACAATTTGAACACTTTAGTGAGATATTTTGCAAAATTCTGCTAATCAGTTACAGTGTGTGTTTCATCTTCTTTTATTGTGTTGCCCCATCCCTTATTTCACCATAATGATCCTAAAAAAAGTCTAAAAAGGTTAAATGCACTACTCCAGTGGCAAGGAGCTTGGCCATGAAAACACAATTTTACAAGTTGCTGCCAGACAGTGAGTTGCGAAAGATTCACCATGACCAGCAAGGAGACTGGATATGGCCTTCCCCAAAAGTCTTTGGAGTACAACTATCTTTTATCAGCTGTGTAAAATACCAATGCAATGAGTGTGTGTGAGAATGCCGACCAGGCTGCAGCACGTCTGCCTGAGCACAAAGGCAGTCTGGGTTGGAGAAAGCTATGATGGATATAGGCTGGGAACCTTCTCCTTGGGACAGGCAGCAACAAAGTGTTTCTAGGATTTTTCAAGGCAGTAATTTCTCTGACCTCTGAATGCAGAAGGACACTCATAGCAGCTATGCCCCCTAAAGCCTTATTGTCATTGTTCTGTTTACTTAAGCACCTCCCCAGTTCTAAATAAGTAGCAGCAGATGCCAGACAGCACCAAGGCTAAGAAAGGAATTATTGGTAGCTCAGAGAGATTCTCCCAGTGCTGGTCCCCTCTTGTGTGGGTCCACTACTGCTCCAGCTGTCACCAGGGAAAAGTTGCATTTGCTGCAATTTTGTTTTATATCTCCTCCCTGCCTCCCCCACAGTGTACTTTATGGAAAAAGTAAGAGTAGGCAATACCCTACATTCACTGAGAAACAGCAGTGAAGTAGCCTTATTAGGGGGATTTTCCAAAATTTCAAGGTCTGGTTTAGCGTTTCATTTTGGCACTTGTTTTGATTTATCCCCTCAAAAGGGGATCAGCCAACTGTGATATTCCAGAAGGTTTTACTCAGTTGTGATGATGGTGAGAAGTGTGCCAAACCAATAAGAGAAGGTTTGGTGAAGTTTGCATTCTTAAATCATCTGGTAATTGTAATATGTAACATGTAAGGCAGTATTGAGCCACACATGCCCTGACCAAAGCTCCCTGTTCCTCAGCACCCCATCCCTGCTACTGCAACCTGCAGTTCCTCAGCAAAAATGGAAAATATAAAGGCACTTTCTCAGATGTACTGTCACAAATTCCAGCTGTCAGGGAACTCAGCCACAGAAGTGTCCTCACTCATGACCTCCATGAGTTCTTCTTGTATGAAGTGGTGCAAATTGCTTACTGATGCTCCCTCCCTTTTCTCTCGTATCTCAAACTGAAGTACAAAACACAAAGTTCAAGACAGAATAAGAGGCTCATGGCTGTGGCCTCAAATAGCAGCAGGAATCCTGGGAGAAGGGTGAAAAGGAAAGGAAACCAAAGTAGTTGGCTGTGCAATACTGTGATATTTTTATGCCATAGCAATGTCAGATTCTGCTCCTTCTTGCAAATTTCAAGAGTTTCAGAGATTATGTTTGCTGTTTCAGAGAAATGTTATTTCTACCAAACATATATCTATGTATTTCATAGCTCAGTGCCATCTCTCTAAGGAAAGGAGAGGATAAATACTGCATGACTTGAGCGACTCATTACACTTCATTAAGAACAACTATTGTTTATGTAAAAATCCAGGGCAGGAGCAACCTGTAGGAAATCACATTCCTGTAATCCTTAAAAATAATGAACAAATTCCCAGAAATTAAGGAATGATTGGAAGGCTGTATTGATTGAATAGTTAAGCCTGAACAGATGATTCACTTACTCTAATCAGCAAAAATACATGGAGAGAAACTTGAAAACCACTTAGCTGCTGAATTGCTTGGCCCAGTGGTAGTTGTCACTTGTTTTTATTGGCCATTAATTAATGGATACATTTAAAAAGGCTAAATATAAAAAAGCCCCTTACAAAAAATGACAACGGCAAGCCGAGCGCCGTGTTTGACCACGACAGCTGGAGCAAAGGTCTCTGCGTGGTTATCGCTGTCACTCCAACTCACTCATCTGAAGCCTCTGCTGCCGTTTTGCCCCTGCTGCTGTTTTGCCTCTGCCTGCTCCGGGCACAAGAGCTGTTTGTCTCAGGGCTGTGTGTTCCTCAGAGCCAAGGAGAGGGCTGGGAGCAGCCCAGGGCCGTGGCTGGGATGTAATCCCCCTTTGCGCTACATGCGGCTTTTCCCCGCACCAGCTGTGGAGATAATTTAATTTGTCCATGGAGCTTTGGTCACACTTGTCTGCACTTCTGAGTGCTGGCAACTGTGCTGCCAGGAGGTGGGGTGGTCTTCAGGCATCTCTGTGTGTATTTATAACTGCGCCGTGCCCCGCCACCGCAGGCAGCTGACAGCGGCAGTCGGGGGGACTGAGCCCAGGACCCTCGTGCCTGCCCTCCAAACCAGCCACTGTCAATCAGGATGCTGAGATTTAAATTTCATGAGCTAATCTGGTTCTACAATGAAATGTCTCTTGGCTGGAAAATTCTGCTTGTGTTAAGACTACCTTTTTTTAAAAAAAAAATTGTGGTTTTTGCATGAAAGTTATTTTCAAAAAATTGGTCAGAAGCCATCAGTCAAAAGCATTCCTATTCAGGCTTTTTGAGATGAAATTTTATTTTCCATTTCAAAGCAACTTTTCTATTTTGTATTAATAACTTTTCAGATGTTCTAAGTCCCAGAAAAACATAGCATTTTCATTTTTTCCCAAAACTTATTCTGACCAGAAGAATTATTTTTCTCTTTTCAACATTGTCTTCTAAATGGTTTATTCTTTTTGTCATTTTCTCATCTTCCATTCCCAAAAAGAAAAAAAAATTGAATCACCAACTGTCCTTTGAAATGTAAAAAGCTTATTCCCACAGAGCCCTTTTTAACAGAGCGAATATATTTCAGTGAGTGTTCCTACCATAAAGAGCTTCCAGTAAAAACTGGTTTAAAAGTAATTTAATTTAAATTTCCTTTTCTGCATAAGTTTCTGTTGGTGCTCACTATTGTTTCTAGATCTCTGTTCTTCATTCATAGGAGACTCATTCTGACCTCAAATCCCACTTCCTACTAAGCCTGGGAATAGAGATTCATAACTTCACTGGGTATCGAATACTGTGGATTTGGTGGAGATACTGCTTTTACAACATTTCATAAGTTCCTCTCCTCACTACAGTCTCCCTGTCCTATAGGCATAAATAAGGAGACTGTCTCTCTTTTCCTACTGAAATTAAGTCTGCTTTATAGGTCCCAACAACCTCCTTTCCAATCCTCTGAAAAATACTCAGGGCATTTGTTCACAATCCTTATTCAGCTTTGAAATTTGCTGCTTCTCTATCAAGCTTGAAAAACCTCTTGCCCACCTGACAGCCTGTCTGCTTGTGTCCAATAAGAGAATTTTTTTTACCAGCAGATTTTACCTTGACTTTTATTGCAGCTCTATTGTACAACAATTATTATTGTCAGGGACAGACATGGTGAAGCAGAGCACGAGACAGCAGGAGGAGAGCAGAACACCATCATAATGCCAATATCATGTTGTAGGCCCTGGAGTAAGATTCAGGGGACCAAATACAGACATATCTGCTTGCATCTTCTGTCTGCCAAGGTGGTCCCACTCTTGGTGTCAGGATAAGGCCAGGCTACTTCACACAAACCCTGCTCTTCCATAACACTTCAAGTCACACCATAGAGAACAGCCCCTCCATGCACCTTCCATCTGTAAGAGAGTTGCTGAAATAGGGCAAGAGGATCTTCTAATTTGGAGAAACCAATGCAACTAGAGCTAAAAGCCCTTTGAATATCCAGTGAGCAACAAAGCCAAAATCCAACAGTCCTTCCAGCATCATAACGTACAATCCTGCTTGCAATTCTTCATCAGATAAGAATGTTTTATGTACATTGGGCCAATTTATTCTGGAGCAGAAAGCTGTAGCCACACACAGCCCACCCCACTGTTTCCTGTGGGAGTCACTAAAAAAAATCTTCTGTCCTTCCATTCCCCTGACCAAAATATTTCTAAATATTCTGGGAGGATCTTGCAGGCAACCATGCGACTACATTTAGGAAGCAAGCAGACAAGCAGCCACCAAGGGATGCACATTCATTCCTTCTGTATCTTGCTGAAGTTTTTATGAAAGAGAGCTTAACCTTTCTTTGGCTTGCAAAGCCCTAACCAATTAACTGCTATTTATACAAGATAATTCCTTATAATTGTAATAGGAAGAAATTCCCCTTATCCAAATCCTTAGAGGGCATAAAAATACAAGAACAATAAAGTGTATCTAGCCCTGAATATTTGACCTCTCCTACTAAGTTTTAGAATCAGTGTGGAGTAATTATTCCAGCATAAATTCTCTTCTATTTCAGAACATAATGTCTACCTAGGGAACTATCATGGAATCACACAATCTGCTGGTCATTTCTCCATGTAGATTAGACCTAAATCTTATTTTCCTGCAGTTCCTCAATTACTATCTTGCTTCAGATATAGTTTAAAGAAACGGAAACTCATACCATGTGCATGAACTCTTCTGCCAAATGAAATTCAGTAGGGTATTCTGTTTGTAAATCTTAAAACTATAAAGTGGAGTAGATTATTCAGCAAATCTCAGAGACAATGAATTAACTGAAGAGCTATATAGGAGATAATTCTCCAAATAAGATAGATTACCAAGCAAAAATTTTACAACAAATGAGAGCAAGCTGAAATTAAGCCTGTGGGGAAAATTTTTTTTCACAGTGTGAGTTTTCTCCTCTTCCTAAGCCTGTTTCATCATTATAATGAGATTACCAATTAATGGCTCAAGTAGAAGACTTAGGATTCATGAGCTCCATTTTAGGGTGTGCAAGGAAAGCAGCTGGGTTACAAGAGAGGAATGCCTGAGCTGCCTCCAGTTCTGTAGAAAGTTCCTGTGGGAATTTGTTATAAAAGGAGAGGATGGCTTAGACAAGTCCTGCTCTTGACTCAGATTTCTGGCAGTACCTCTGTTTGGTGTGGCCTGCACCCCAGATTGCTCTCATTCCAAGTTCTTAATAATGGCCCATTAGGTCTATTACAAAATGAATTATTTGTTGAATGGACACAAAATTAACAAACATAAGACTTTAATCAGGCTACTTACTACACCCTTTAGGTGATTATCACAAACGTCATAGTAGCCTCTTTCCACTGCAAACACAATTTGCTCGCAGCAGCCTAAACCATGAGCAGTAGTGTCAAAATTTTTTACCCTTGACAGGCAGACTAAATTCCCCATTGGTATTTTCCACAGGAGGCCCTCAGCCCAACCATAGCAGACCATTTCCTTCTCTTTAGTATGTGTCTTTCCTTACTGGGTACATTCAGTTTGTCTCTGGAGGGGTTGTGCAGCTCTCAGTTACCTTGGTCACCCTCAGCATTTCCTACAGCTCTGTCACAGCCATCACCTGCTCCTGCTGAGCCTCTCCTCTGCCTTCCCACCCCTTGTCCTTTGTGCCTCTAAAGCAGCATGTCTGCAGCCAGGCCAAGAAAGCTGCCATGGCAGCTTAGCTCTGCTGCTGTGTCAGTTTTGAGCACTACAGGGGTTGAGCAAACTTACAGAAAAGTTACAGCAAGCTTGCAGCCAGGTTTGTGTAGGGGCCAGTGGATGATTAAATGGTGTGGTGTGAATTGTTGTTATTAAAACAGTCAAAAAACCAGTTTCTGAATGCTCTGAACTGCAGCCAAAAAGTTGTCCTGAACTGCAGTATATAGAAGACATCAGAATTGTCATGATAGTTCCACATTATTCCACGATCTTCCCAACAACTCCATCCTCAGACAGGCACCAGTTTATCCACAAGTTAATGCACAGAATCAGATGCAAGACTGGATATATAACAATATAATTAATATTTCAGAGAAGTATGATGTAGTACAAATACCTAGGATACCCCAGGGTATTCTAAAAAAGAGGTCACCTGTGAAAGTCACAGAGCTTTTTGTTGTCTTAAAAAAATCAGCATGTAACCTTAAAAATGCAGAATATTCAAGAAGAAAATCAGAGGTCACTGAGTTTTTGTCACGTTTTTGAAGTGCTTCTGTTATATAATGGCTCTTTTCTGCCATTAAAACACCATCCAAAATATGATAGCCTTGCTATTGTTGAGTCTGCAAGAGAGTATAAACACATTCTATTGGCAACATTGCATGAAATAAGCGCTTTCAAGTGACCTTCAGAGTGGTAACACAACAGATCATATTCTTCATTATTATTATTTCGAGGCTGTTCACCATAATATGTGAAGTATGAGCCAGACAAGCAAAATTGCATCTCACTGAGCTGATTTTTAATGTCTTGATTTGTCAAGTAATGGGGTGTCTGTTGGCATACATGATTCTCATTCACATACATTGGTGATAATTGCAGGAGAGCATCCTGAGCAGCTATTTTTCAAGCACTCAATATTGACGATTATCGTGAAGAATTTCCTAGCCTGTCCTGGATATAATTAACAGCTTGAGCAAAACATCTTATTTACTGCTATTGCTAAGCTCTTCTGAATACACTTTCAGAGTGGTGAATTGACTGGTGCATGCAATCTTTAAAGGATCAGATTGATGGTGCGTGCTGAGAAGACAAAAGGCTCTCTTTGACAAATAACACGAAGTCTAGTTTGTGGATTTCACTGAAGAAGGGCTTCAGGTATTAAGAGGAATAAATGCTGCAGTGTGGTGGGCTGTATTTTAACTCTGTGCATGGACTTGATCACCAGCCCTGAAAAACTCTTTTAAACAGTAATTTACACAGTTCTGTAGGGGAAAAAAAGCTTCTGTTCATTGTTTGCACATTAGAGTAAATAACATTCGATGACAGGAAAAGGAACATTTGGCTCTCTCCGCCCTAGGACTCTGAATTTGTCTTTTAAATTGCTCACTTATGGTTATGCAGTGGATTCTTTAATGTCTTTTCTGTAGCATCCTGAGTTTGGAGGTTGCTGTATTTTCTTTTAATTAGTGCATCCCTGGCCCACCTTGGGATGCTTGGCAGGGAGTGGCAAAGGTACAGTGGCTGAATTGATGTCTGCCTCTGCCCCACCAGAGCTGTCGGCTTTTAAAATAACCATGCCTGATTACAGGATGGCCATGGACTGACTGACTGCGAGGGCTCAGCTCATTAAATTTGGACTTCAATAATATAGCAACCCAAGTGATCAGTCACTATTTTTACAGAGAAAAACTCTTCAGGAGGCTGAGTGTGGTCTCTCCGAAGCAGTGGAGTGTTATTCTCCTCACCAGTTTCTCCTCTGCTTCTCATAAACACTGGGAGTGCTAGGTTTAACATATCTATATCTGCTGATGAGAGAAACATTTTGCTGCTGCAAACCCTGTGGCTGTCTCCAGCAGACCATGCTGCTTTTTGGGGGCTTGCTCAGAGGTTACATGTCATGGGCAGATCTGTCTGCACAGTGGACGCGCAGCCATCAGGCTACAGCTGGTTTGATTGTTATTAACAAGCACTCTTTAATTAACACACTTAAATTTCACTGTAAAACTCCCCCTACCTTCTCCCTTGTTCCTCCCAGAGGAGAAGGTGGCTGCTGGCCAAGCAGCTTTTTCAGACATGTTTTTCAGACAGGTGCCTATGGAGCTATTTTTTGGGAAAGGGAAGGAGAGGTAACGCCAGAGGAAGCCATAGCTGCTGAGCCTGTGCTGGGTCACGTAGACTTTGCAGTGGTCTGTGTTCCAGGAGGATCTCATCCCTGGCTGGGGAGCCTCTGCACCAACACAGAGCTGCAGGATGAGTTCTGGCCACCCCTCCATGAGTTTTTGCATTCTCTTCTTCCTTAAAGTTTTTGTTCTTTAACATTTTTGTTAAAGTTGAAAAACAAACCAGCCATAAATCTTTCCATTGGTTTTGGTGCCTTGTTTTGTCGGCTTTTTTCCCCAAACCCCAAATATAGAGCAGAATTGAACCTGACAGTGTTTTCTTTATGTTCATCATATTCTTGCTACTAATTCACCTCATGCCATGCTGGAAATATGCCTGACAAGTGTTTTCAATTTGAAGGGAAAGTACCAAAAAAAGCTATATCACTTGCAAATTAATGAATGTATTTTTTTTCCTTTTTGAAAAATGATCTGCTCTCATTTCCAACACACTGTTCTTGTAGATGTTATCAGTATGAGAAAATTGAGGTAATGCTGGAGCAAGCTGTTCACAGATTTGCTAAGAACCATTCCAGACCTTTGCATGTTTGTTTGTTTGTTTGGGTTTTTTAAAGTGCATGAATGGTTTAGAACCTCAGCAATATCTCAGGTGCCTTTGGACAAGATTCTGCCACTTTGTCTCCCATTATATACTGTGGTACTGCACAGCTCCAATGTCATAGACAAGGCTGTTAAAACCATTTTGTTACATCACCCCTGTTAGTGATCTGGGCCCTTGATCTTCCTGAACCCCAAAGTGCCCTAAACAAGCATCCTTTGTTACACCTGTTTTCTCAAAACTGTGGATTTCTACACTCTAGACCGGTCCTACAGAGACTTAGGAAGTCAAGTGGAAAGACTAAAATTTTGAATTGTCGCAGTAATAACAAAACCATGTGTTTGCGCCACAAAAGAAATTAAAAAAAAAAAAAAAAGGAAAACAGGAAGGAGGAGGAGGGAAAATTACTTTGAACACATTGAGTAGCAAAATAAAAATTCATTAACGAAGCTGGAATGAACATTCCAGTGAAGACCATTTCAGAAAGTAACTGGGAAACATAAACATATGCTCATCTCATCTCCTCTAGGGTCCGGCTGGAGAGGAAATGCAACCATGGAGGAACTTTCAAAGCAAAGCACAGGATTTCTGGTCCTCCTCCTGTTTTTGTCTCTTGGACACAGACCAGAGCAGCACAGCGGTATCCACAATAAATATTCCTTGCTGGTCAGTGCCAGCAAGAGGAAGAATATAGGTTCAAGCCAAACATCATGACTGACCTGGCATGCCCTGACACCCAGAACCTCTGCAGGGGGAGAGGGACAACTGAGTGTCACCTGCCTGGGCACCTCTGCAGCACCACACAGGGCAGAGGCACAGCAGAGCACTCCTAGGATGGGTGTGTGCCCCATCTCCCACCTGTTTGGGCAGAAATGTTCCTTTAGATCAGATTCCTGAGACAGAGCTTCTGTCACAAGCCAGGCTGCATCTCCAGGGCACAGCAGAGAGTAGAGGGGTAGGGAACATACTGCATGCAAGGGAAAACAGTGCATACAAATACCACATCCACCCCAAATCTAGCAGGGGGTTGGTGACCTATACATTTACTAACACATGCAGTAACTTTTAACAGAAAATCTGTCATATTTTGGCTCAAGCAGTATACAATAATAAAAACTGCTGATGGTAAAAATTCAGTTCAGTAGTTGCTGAAAAAGCTGATTTCAACCAGGAAAAGAAAGATTGTTGTACCAAAGCTTGCAATTACTGCACCACAATGAGTTAATACAGACTGCAGCTTGTTAAAAGGCCAGAGATGAACCAGCAGATATATGTAGGGAGGTTTATGCTAGCACCTACTCCTACAGGGTATGAGTCAGGCCAGTGCTGTTGCTCTTTCACTTTTATAAGCATTAAACTTCTTTGCAAGCTTTTGAACTACTCCAAAATTTCAGGTATGGATTTTCCACTGACTAACCAGCCAAAATGTCTGCATAGTAATAGAGACAAGCTTTAAAAAAAATTGAACACAGGTAAGACAGAAGGAAGAAAAAGAGAAAGAGAGAAAAAGAGAGAAAAAGAAAAAGAAAAAGAAAAAGAAAAAGAAAAAGAAAAAGAAAAAGAAAAAGAAAAAGAAAAAGAAAAAGAAAAAGAAAAAGAAAAAGAAAAGAAAACTGGGTCTATTTAAGAGCAACAGTACTAGATTAAAACTGAAGCTCTACACCTTGAATGTTTGAGGCATTATACAGATGTATACTGTTTTAAAGGTGATTTGCTAACTTGACTTAATCAGGGATTTACTTCTTCGCTGTAATCCAGCCCAGCCTCTTTCTTAATTTGAGCTCTGATCTGTAGTGTTTAAAGTATATTAATTCAGAGGGTACTACTCTCTCCTTTAAAGCAAACAATAAAAAAAATCCCAAACTCATTGCAACACGAACAATGCTTTAGAATTTACTTCATTTCCACAGGTTTCTTTTCCTTCAGACAATTACATCTCATGAGTAGTTTTTATTCAGCTGTTTTCCCACACTATTTACAGCTAGAAGCAATTTTTTATTCCTCTTCAAACCCACGCATATATGGAAAAGGCTGGTTTAGTTTCAGAGGTATGGGTTAAGTTAAAGGATGATAGTGGTACACATCAACTTACACATAATGTGTGTAAAAGTTATTGTTGTCTGCACTAAATTTTAAATTTAGAAATTCCTCCCAATGCATCAGCAAGAAATCAGAGTTCATAAAGACAGCTCTGCTACAGATCCTATCACAACATGATCCAGACCTCCTGTGAGTGGACCAGCACCCTGTCCCTTTTCACATATCCTGATGGAGGTGCTGAAGATGGGGGTTATGGCACTCCTGAAAGTAGGTGGGAAGGTGTGCCTTCACAGAGTCTTTAACCTGGTTCCCAGAAGTGTCATACCCTACTGGGAGTTATTTGAATATGACAGTGTCATCCGTGTTGCCAACACTGAACTCCTGCACAGCCAGGAAAGTGAATACTGAGCAAGCTCCAGCAGCTAGCAGAGAAAGCACAGGAAAACAAGGACAATTGTCCCAATGAGCCATGGCTGAGAGACATCCTCTAGGAGGCTCCTGCCAAGAGGAGGGCCAGAGCTGTCATTCGTCACGGAAATTTTAAAGGAGGTACAAATGTGCAGAAAAACCCACAAAAGACCTTTGACGTCAGAAGGGCCAGGACATTCTGAAGAATTTTCTTTCTGACACACCATTTGTTGAGCTGTACTCAGCCATTTCCAGTTTTGAAGCCTTTGTGCCTTTCTTCCTTCACATATAAAACTTAAAGTAATAATACTTTAAAAAGTCTACATGTCTGACAAAATTCAACACCTCTCTGGGTAAATACATCCCACTGCGCCCTGTAGCTTTCATTGTGAATCAGAAGAGATGACTAATGCCGTAACTGCTTATTAAAAAGAAAATTATTAATTTCTTTGTGAGCCAAAGTCTTAGAATTCTTTTTAACACTTTCAAACCAAGGAAAATTCATTTTGGTGATATAAAGCACAGGCATTTGGGTTTTTTGTAGATGTAAAAGAGCATTTTTTTCTCAAGAGCTATTGCTGATTTTTCTTTTTGCTTGACAGATGAGCTTATCAAGTGTCACTGACATTTTTGCAGTACTGTGCTAAAATATGCTTCATTTGCTACTCATCTGAGCACTTCAGATATGTGTCATTCAGACGGCAATAAAGGCTTGATCCAACAATCATGTGGGTTGGAAATGCCACAGTTTCCTAGAGACCTCTTGGTTTCACTCCCAGTGCCTAAACCAAGAGCAGCAGGTAACCTGGTGAAGAGAGCTCTTTCCCAGGCAGTGGGAAGTGATAATTTGAACCTCCTCAAGCTGGTCCAGCATGCCTTTCGCCACCTTTGGTGCACTTTTCTCAATCTTTAAGGCAGCTGAAGGAGGTACTTAGGCATTCAGTGCTTTTCTAGGCAAGAACAAACTTACACAATAAAGAATCTGTTGCTTACCCTCTGCATCTGTGAGCACTTAATCCTCAAAAACCACCGGCCATTTGAAACAATACTGTAACTGAGGCCTCAAAACAACAATGCCTGACTGAAAAGCTAAGTAGAAATTAATAGAAAAAAAAATTAGGTGATAGAGACCACTGTAGTCATCTCATCCCTGTAATCCAAGATCTGATTATATCCAACAATGTAGATTTCCCCAGCTTCTTTGGACAAACTGATCCAGTTCTACAGAAGCGGTTTAACAAACATTAAATGTAGAGGAAAATCACTTCCCTGAACCAGCTGGCATCTGCTGATGCAGCTCAGCATCCTCCTGACCTTCTTCACCCAAACTTGTTGTCCTCCTGGACACCTAGGTTGCTGTCTGTAGAGCTGCTTTCAAGGCAGTTTGTCCACAACCCATAGTGCTGGTCAGGATTATTGCACATTTGCACTCTTCTTCATTAATCTTCGTGAGGTTTCTGCCAGCTTGTGTCATGAGCTCGCTGACACATCACTGAATAGAAGCCCTACTTTCTCTTTCCTCTCCCCACTTTGGTGTCATTGGTGTACTTGCCATGGGTTCACTCTCTTCCATCATGCGTGCTATTAATAAAGATATCAAACAGTATCAGCCCCTTTATCAAACACTAATAAAGGTCACTCATAACTGGTGATCAGTTCAAGCTATTGGCCTTTATTATAACAGTGGGAAAACACAGATAGATTTTTTTCACCAGCTTTGTGGCCCACCCACCACATCCAGACCTTCCCAATTTAAGCACAATCATGCTATGGGACAGTGCATTTAAAGCCTTGCTAACAGGGTTTTGTTTTCTGAGCCAGTCATCTCACCAAAGAACACAATCAGACAGGTCAGACATGATTTGCCCTTGGAACCAGGGCTGCTTCTTCTATGTCCAGGCACATAGAATTGTGGTTGTCCTGTGCAGAGCCAGGAATTTGGCTTTGATGATCCTTCCAACTCAGGATATTCTGTTATTCTATGATTAAATGATGGTAATTCTATGATCAAGATACCAGGTCAGTAATCCTTCTCTCTTTCTATCTATGTCTGGATATGCCTTCCAAAAGAATTTGCTCCAGTGTCTTCCCAGGGACTAGGGTTGGGATGATCCCACCCAATAATCAGTTGGCTGGTTTGCTACTCATTACATAGCAAAGCTTCATGCCCTCAAGCCACTCTTTTATCCAAAGTGAAAGCCCCCTACCTCACCCTCTTTCAGACAGTCCATGGCACCAGGTATCAGTCAAATTATCTTACTGCATCCCTCTGATCCAAACTAAAATGCTGTGGAAGAGATACATTTGTTCCTGGAGATTTCTTCTGTTATTGGAGTTACTTCTCTCTTAGCAGCAGATGCAGCCTCAAGAAGAAAACATCCAAAGAGCGATATTTAGTTCCAGAGGTTATATTTGTAGTTTATGTTATGAGATTACAGCACATGAGCTCCTTTCCCTTCCACTATCAGTTTTCACATGCTTTGCAGAATCTGAGGATTCTTAAATGCTGGAAAACAGTCTTAATGTATTGCAACTCTGACAGTAAATGTATCCTTTCATTGAAAAGGTTTGGTTGTTAAATTTCTTCACTTTATGGAGATTGATGGGGTTTACCTTACACTTAGGGCTATGCAAATAATTGATTTTGGAGTCCAAGGGCAGAACACAGCTAAAGCCAAACCCAATATTTTCAAGTCTTTCTTGCCAAAATAAAAGACTCAAATATTTCATTTTCTTTTTGAAAAGAACATTGAGCTCAATCAGAAACTGAATGTTTCACTTCATTTTATTTTTAGCAAAAAAAAAAAAAAAGAAACAAAAGAAAACCAACACCCCCAAAACCCTAAGACACACACCAGAAAACCACCAACAACTAAGGGGTAAAGTCATAAAACTAGCATGGGGAAAATTGTCCATTTTGCTTGTTTTTTCAGTGTTTGGCAGACTTTTCCTGATCACAGAATCATCACTGAATCTTTGAATTTGTTAGGGACCTCTGGAGACCCTCTAGGCTAGTCCCTGTGCTGAAAGTAAGCAGATGAGAGTAGCTTAACCTGCAAACCAGGTCCCACACGAATCCACACTTTCCACAGGACAATCCCTGTGTCTTTATTGCCATGCGTTTGCAATGTCACTTTACTTGCACGAGCCTGAACGGCTGCATTAAGGTTGAGCAGAACAGGAAATGTCACACAGGCACGAGGATAAAGGTTGTTACACTAGTCAATGGGGTGAAAATTTCTCTCAAATAATTATTACTTTTTTAGAAAAATGGCATAAATCTCAGCTATTCTGCTAATTAATACTCCTCTGTTGCAAAGAGAAGATACACAACAGAGATAGGATAAGGCAGAGCAGTTCCCACACTGCTGAAGAAGCTTATATAAAGTAGGCTATTCATGTCTCTTACAAAGCATAAGTCTTTGGGGTTTTGGTTGTTGTTTTGTTTTTTTTTGGGGGGGGGGTTGTTTTTTTGTTGGTTTGGGGCTTTTTTTGTTTGTTTTGTTTGTTTGTTCGTTTTGGGGTTTTTGTTTTGTTTTTGTTTGGTTTTGGGTTCTTTTTTCCTGTTTGGCTCTGATTTCCCATAATGAGTCTCTACTCTTCAAATGAAGAATACACTCCTGAGTGGTGGGGTATGACCCTGCAGGGCTCACCATGCTCTTGCTCCTTGTCAGCAGGAGGACAAGTTTGTGTCTGAAGAGATGGCTGCACGGGTGAGGAGGCTGGGTCACACACTGCTGTGTGTTTGTAGCCAGCCCCAGACCCAAGGCTGCTCCAAATGGTACCCTCAGCTCTCAGGGCACCTCAAAGCTATGTGCTGTGCACCTGCCATTATTGTAAATTTGGCCAGAACTGAACTGCTGGAGAAAGATTTGACCTTGGCCATGTTGAGGACCTGCTGCTAGTACAGCTCAGGAGCAAGGTACATATAAAGGCTCAGCTTTCACCCTGCTCACAACAGGTTTGGTTGCTCATTTGGTGCACCCTTCTTTCAACTTATTTGTGAAAATGGAGACCCAGCAAGCCCCTGTGGTGTTACACACTACTCCACAAGGACCAGATCTAGCCAGTGCCTTGCACCTGCTGAAATTTTACCTGGCTCCACTTTTTTAACTAAAGAGCAGTGTGTTTCCACACCTGAGCAGTCTCACATTTGGCTGAAAGGTTTTGGGGGATGGCTTAGGGTGACATTTGCCAGGAAGGACAAGGACTCCCATTCTGGTATGGTGGAGGTGTGGGAGCAAGCTACCTGACTTATCCAGGCTCTGTGTCCTGTGGTGCTTCTCTTCAGCTTTACCTTGAAATCCCTTTTTCTCCTCCTCCACAGTATATTTATCTCTGATACTGGCAAAAGGCATGTGGAGAGCCTACAGCCTTTCCAAATGTCTAATATTTAGGCAGAAGGACCAGAGCAGAAGGAGAATCCCACACCCTGTGCCATAGTCACAGCAAACTGCTTGCAGTATCCAAAATTTCTGTGGCATGTGGTGAATGGGAGAGCAGCTTTACTGTTTAGGTTCGAGTTAAGAGCTGGGAAGTGTTAGACTAGTAGATTCACTTTATAAAATAGCTTTACAATGTCCTCGGAAAAAACAGGCATTTTCACCACAGCCCCAAATTTGAGCCTTTATTTATATTGAAGGAATTTTGGACCTTGTAATGGATCCCCAGATCACTGATGTTGGGGGCCCATGGGTAAAGAAAATGAAATGACTCCTCAGACAGCACTATTCAGTGAGTCACCAGCAGGGGTGGATACTGAATTCAAAGACTTTTGATGTTGAAGCCTGTGTAAAAAACACTTGTTGCCACTAGGCTGTCAATTTTTTTGGCCTCTCTTTTAGACATGAGAATGTTCATAAACAGTAACAGTGCTGCAGACATGAACACTGACTTTAAGGCAGTTTTACAGACAGAGAGACTGTTAAAGCTGGTTGAAAGTTCTTCTGATAAGTGACTCAGAATGTGTTGGACTCTACAAAATTAGTCATTTATTTAAAGGTGTAAGAATCATTTCTTTATCTATTAATGATTGCACTCTACTGTAAAGTGTGACTAACTTCCCATAAAAAGAAAGCAAAACTGTGGGTGCACATACTCACTTTGTTATCTTCCTGCCATAACTTACTCTGTTTCTGCAGTCTGCATAGGCACATTCAGGCACCAAGTCCACAGGTGCCTAAAGGCACTTGGGAAGGACTGACAGACTCACTCCTTGAAGGGAAACCTTTTCTTGGAAAGTCTGACTCTATACTTATTTGGAAGATGGGGAAAGCAGCAGCAGCCTCTCTCATTTGCTGCACCGAGCCTAGACCTGTTTCCAGTCAAGCTATTAGTCCCTGCCACCTTTTAACTGTTGTGGTTTTACTGACCCAACCCTTATTTTATATTTAGGCCATTTTCTTGTAAGAAGTCACAGCTGTGACTGTCATTTTACTACAGTGAAATGTGTCAACAGAGACCAAGAATAGCAGCTGTCTATCAGACCTGCACCTAGTGTGTTAACGGAGATACCAAGCATTGGAAACAAAACAAAAGGCACAGAAACAGAGAATGCAGCTCTGCAATGAAAGTCATATTTGAAACAGTATGTTTACTTATTTTCTTCCCTGAAAGAGAGAGTAGAGATTTTTTAAAAAATTAACTCAGAGGGGCTTATCATGTCTAGACCAATCTAAGGTAATGGAATTTACTGGGATAAACCTTCTGCTGGGAGGACTGGAAGGTCCAGAGTCGTCTGTACCTCTTCACCATCATCCCAGCCACCTATTCTGATTGATATTAGCTGAGAACTTGTGACTTCCAGCTTCATAGGAAAATATATATGGCCTGGGAGTACAGCATGAGACTTGAGAGGAGGTTGTCTCAGCTGTGCCCCAACTGCCTCAGTTCCAGACATAAAAAACTTCAGTTCTGAAGTAGCTGCTCAATTTTGAGATGCTGTGGTCTGTGGTGCAAAGGCCAGCTCTCACTCAGTGACTAGCAGAGTCCCTAAGGGATCTGAGACCTTGTCACAGTCCTATTGCTCAGATGCTCAAATCTTTCATTTGATCTGCTAATCAGCTTCTGGGCACCAAAACCTTTTACTAAAGCCATCAATATTTCTGTGGGTTTAAGGACTAGTGTGTAGTGGCAACAGCCTACAGATGATTACACATTATGATTTAGTTGCCCCTCAAAATCTGTCAGGAAAATTTCAAGTGCCTTGACAAATCCTTCATAACCCCAAACTAACACGTAGTAAGTCACTATGTTGAGAGAGACATAAGCAAATAAGAGAGTCTGCCTTACCCTGCCTGAGTCACTAGTTGTTGGGACAAGTTTGAAAACTACAGGTTCCCTAAGGCACAGAAAAAGCAGAGGTAGCTGAAAGCACTTCCTTCAGCATCTGTACTGATGCTTAAGGTTCACACTAAAAGGCTTTAGAACAGGGTTCCTGAGTTTTTTTTTTTTCTGGGAGGGCTGTTTAATGAATTGAACATCAGGCTGGGGCCAGATAACAAACTTCATGTGAAATGAAATTTCCTTCTGTCTGAGAATGTAATGTAACAAGCTTTACGAATTGACGCTGAAGCAGAGCAAATAAAACAGCATTTATTTTTCCGTGTTCAAGGGAGGTGCATGAAGGGGATTTAATTTCCAATAATTTAAGACAAACTTCAAAACCTTCCTCAACCTGAAGGACTGAGCAAAAGGCAGCCCCCCAGTACAGATCTGCACATGCCACTCCTAAAGCAGATTAATCCAGATCCCACAAGACCAATGAGTCTACAACAGACCTCAAAGTTTGCTAACTCAATATGGGATAACAGGAGGGCTCAGAGGAGTGCTTAGGCACAGAAAAGTTGCAGAAATTAAACTCATTATTGCCCTTTCCAGCAGCCAGTCTGGGCGGGTCAGTTTTTCACTATATGGCAGTGCTTTATGGAAGGAATTTGGATGCAGGGCAAGGACAATGTGTGGTACAGTAATGTGTACTGTGCCTTTTAGAGAAAGAAAAATACTTATTATAGTGTTACTTATTAAGAAAAATAATTATTATCATGTTACTCTAAACCATACAAAGAAGGAGTGTACCAGCTCAATGGATGGAAGCACTGATGGAAATGGAATTTGTTCAGTCTTAGACAGTACCATACCAGCATGATGGAACCAGTTAAGAGATTCTGAGATTCTAAAAATGAGAAAAACCTGACATCTTTTTTTGAAAGAGCCTATGGTAATGTACTTCCTCACCATTAAATAGCTCAATGCTTGGGTCTGGTTACATGCTTATTTTTCAGAACAATATGTAGAGATGGCAAAAACATCACTTCTTTCTATATCTTTTTTCCAAATCTTTCATATCTTTCCATATTTTGTTCCACTGGTTAACCCCATTTGTCTCCTGATGTCTTGGCCTTTATGATCTGAAGGTTTTTGATTTCTACATCTGTACATTGGCCTGAGTTCTCAACCAAACCAAAAGCCCTTTCTGTATGATATTTTGCCCTCCCAAGGGACAACAGTATCTATTATGGTCATTCTTCAAAAACCAGGTTGCAGTTAAGCCTTGGTTTGGATAAACAGACCTGGGTCTCCTTATACAGCATTTGTCTCAGTCCTCAAAACATTTTTATGGCTCCTGTTATGACCTTGGATGCAAGTGCAGTGCTTCAGGAAACCTCTAGAGTGTGAGGGCTGAACCCATGAGAGTGTGCCTCTGCTTCAGATACTCTTGTAAGAGATTAAAGATCTGGGATGAAAAAGACATGAGTTCCCCAGGAATGTTGAGTGGTTCCTCAGGGGAAGAGCTTCAAAGCAAAGAATCTAAAAGACCAAAAGTATCTTAAATAGGATATTTCAGAAAAGAAAAAAAAAAAAAAGATATTCAATTCAATATGCAAAGAGTTAAATTCAGCAACACAGATGGATAATAACTTAAAAATTAATTTGTATTTATGAGTTTGTGTTCACAACCACCACTGTCAACTGATTGTACCATGTGTCACTAAATAACAGGCAATGTTGAGATCACACTCTCCTATTATTAGAAATATAATAGTCATATCCTTTTTAAAAACCTGTTTTTAAATCTGTTGCCACCTGGAAAACTAGATTAAACAGATCAAGAGTTAAGGTTATCTACAAATATTCTGGGCAGAAACATAATTAGGGCTGTTATTAGGATTATCATTTAGTAGGCAGTGTAGATGAGACTGAGAAGATAAGCCACTACCAGTTGTGGTTGAGGGCTAAAGTGATTATTAAGCTTGTAAGTTTGGGCCATGTGTTTTCCTGGCAATGTGGACATAACGGTGAATAGCTTCCAAAAACCCAAGGCGGGATTGCAGGTGGCTTCTCCTAAAAAGCTTTTCCAGTGTGGCACCACCAGCAAACAGATAAAATGCTGGTGTGTGCCAGAGCCTCCTTGCAGCTCTCCAGTGGATCCTGCAGCATGAGGTTGCAAAGTGGGGCCTCAAGCTGCATGCCAAGCATTCCCTCTTGATGTGGCCCCCCCGGTGCCCACGCTTTCCATCCCAGATGATTCACTCTGGACACAAAGCACTCAGCACTGCTGCACAGCACCTGCAAGGGCAGGCTGTGGTAAGAAAAAAATTCATGCTAGGATGGAAGATTGAAATAAGTTTTGCATTGAACCATGGTGAACAGGTTGAGCCCTTAAACAAACATATTTCAGGATGCGTAACAGCCCGAGCACTCTGCATGTGCCTGCAGTGCACGACTGGTGGGCACAGAATCATAGGATGGCTCGGGTTGGAAAGGACCTTAAAGATCACCTGGATTCAACCCACCTACCACGGGCAGGGACACCCTCCACTAGCACGGGTTGCTCAAATCCACGTGTGTGGAAACATTAACCTGATCTAGTTGAAGATGTCTCTGCTCACTGCAGTGGAGTTGGACTAGATGACCTTCAGAGGGCCCTCTCAGCCCAAACCACTCTGTTATGCTGTGTGGGATCACCACTTGGAGCATCTTCCCAAGCAGGGTGAGCAGTCATCTCTGCAGCACCAGCTGTTCTCCTCTGCACCTCTCACCTCAGTGAGACAGACAAATGCTCAGCAACTCACCCTCCCTTGGAGCTGCACTTCCCAACTTCCCCAGGCCATTACCACAGCTGCCACCAAGGATTCATTGCTGCAACTTCTTGTCACATGGAAATCCTCATAGGACTGGGTACTGGGACCTGTGTGCTTCCACTTCCCTGCTTGGCATCTGCAGGGGGAACTGGTGGCACCTGCAATTCGATGCCTGCATTGCAGCAGGGACATGGGGAACTCCCCAGCAGGGACCTTCCAACAAACAGCAAAGAGCACAAGAGATGACAAACAGCAGCTTGGTGCCACAGGCAACTGGCAGAGGTCAGCACATCTCTGCAGGGACTATAAAGGTTAACGTGGCTGTCACTTGCTCAGAGGCTTACTAACCCAGAAGATGCAGGCATTTTCCAGCACCCCTCTCTTTCTGCTGCTGTGGCTTCCAAGAACCTAGCAGATATAAGAAGGGAGTTGGAAATGATGCAGGTTTGATGGGGTTGGTGGGCTCTTGTCACAGGAACAGGCCTTTTTTTGGAGCAGACTAAGCACTTCTGCTGAACACAGCAAACCAACAGCAGCCCGATTCTTTGAACTTGCTGATGTTTTGCAGCTTGCTGAGCTGCTTAGTGAGAAACCCTCATTTTGTTTTCAGAAACATAAATAAATTGCTTTCCTTCAGATAACTGATATTTTTCTTCCTCTTGAAATACTCAATGGACCTGTTTTTATCTGTGCCGTGTTTACTTTCCAGGAGGTTTTGCCACATTTGCAGCTTCATGAAGTTTTTTTGCCTCAAGCTCCTCCACAAAATACACAGAGAGCCCAGGGCTGGTCTCTGCTGTTGGGAGGGTAAATCTGCTCCCGAGACAGAAAGGATGGCCCTTCTCATGACTTTTTCTTTTCTTGGTTCTGTTTTGACATTTTATCTTCCTTCATGCTACATGAACAGGAAGCTATAGGGACAGCCACAAATCATCTTGCTGCCTTATGTCCTTCAGCTCCACTATTTTTACACTTGTTTTTGTAAAAGTGCCTGTACATTTACAGAATGAAATGGCGATGGCAGAATGTCTCTGATTACAAATTCCATTACGTCTAAGAAGACCAAATGCTGTTCCCCTTATTCAAACCCAGCCAAGGATCTTTCTTACTCTGAATTTATAGTAACCATAATTCCAGGACATCCTCAGATACCTCACAGTGGGGTTTTTTTTTCAGCACAAATAGGTTTTACAGCTGGGCGAGGTCTTACATTACAGAGAAATTTATGCCTAAACATCTACTCTTAATTAGTCCTTCAGCTACTTGAGGTGGTTACAAATCCCTCCACAGCACCCACTGGAAGATATAAAAAACCTACTTCCCAAATTTAATGTAGAAAAGTATTTGTTATTCCACTGACAGTCTGGATAGCAGGAAAGAAGATGTCAAGAAACTTTAGATTCATGTCAAACCTCTCAATTTTCTCAGTGGTAGGACAAAGCTCTCCTCTTTTTTTTCCTCTTTGTACAGTCTGAAATGTGACCACTTGAACCAGTCCAGTGTAGCTGTGAATAGACAGTCCTACAGGTCCTAATAGGTAGAAAAGCACACTCACTTATTTTTGCTTGCCCTAAGACTTTTGATAAGGTTTTGCTGACGCTCATTGTGGCAGATTGACTCTGCACACATAGTAAAAAATAGTCCTTGATACAAGAAATGCTTAGCTAGGAGGTGAAACCTAAAGAAAACTGCATATGGGGTTTTTTTTACTGTCATAAGTAGTGGCTTGTTTGAGATAATAGGGCAAGCATGCCTGTAAGTACTGCTGATTTACTGAATTAATAAATAATCTCCCTTGCACATCTTTGCTTCTTTAAAAGAACAAACAAAGAAACAACAGCAACCAATAACAACAAAAAACCCAACAAACCTGGAGAGTTGTCATTAAGCAGACCAGCCTGGCGTCATATGGTTGACCACAGGAACAAAGTCCTATGAGGTCATTCTCCATGGTGCAGGTCTTCCCAGTGGTTTTCCTAATTCATTACTTAATTTAGCAGCATATTGATCTAGACCTGATCACTTTTGTACCTCAGCATCTTTGATGTTGGTCTTTCTAGTAAGAGAGTCCATACAGCCTTCTACAAATCCAATGGCACAAGAAATCCTTGTTACCCAAAATTTTACCCTGATAGATTTCCAGCAATAGTATACAACAGCAATTTCATTAAGTCAAAGAAGCTATGTCAGTCATCGCAGAATTGTATAAATTTTGCCATAGTAATTATGTGAATTGGAAAATAGGAATATTTATAACTGAAAATTTTAAACTTCCCCAGGCTGGCCTCACTGGGGTTCTGTAAATGCTTTAAATAGTTTTTATTTTCTATGCCACAACCTTTCTTTTTCTGCCAGCACATTTAAACATGAATAGCTCTTTTACAATTCTGCTATGGAGTTTCTGCATCTGCAACAGTGCCAGATTCAACCTCATGTTCTCTTTGAGCATTTCATATAGTAAATTTTTTCTTTAATAAGTTAATCCAATGTTGAAGTAAAGATAGCATTTCACGTGGGCTACACGTTCAGAAAAGTAGACAGATGGAATTATGCCAAGTGACACCAAACAAGGATAGAATCAAAGGATCATTTAGGTTGGAAAATAACTCTAGAACTATCCAGTGCAGCCATTGTCCTAACACCATGAAATCCACCATGAAACCATGTCTCCAAGTGCCACATACATCTTTTAAATTCCTCCAGGGAGAGTGAGTGTGCTACTTCACTGGGCAGCATGCTCCAATGCCTGATAATCCTTTAGGTGAAGAAAATATTCTTAATATCCAATCTAAACCTCCTCTGGTGCAACTTAAGCCATTTAGTCTTGTCCTATCACAAATTACCTGTTGACCAGCACGCCCAGCTCACTTTCTGCTGAGCAGCTTTCCAGTCACTCACTGGCCGTAGTGTTGCACAGGGTTGCTGTGACCCAAGTGCAGGACCTGACGTTTTACCTTGTTGACCTTTATACAATTGGCCCTGGCTCATCCATCCAGCCTGCCCAGAGCCCTCTGTAGAAGTTTCCCTATGGAGGGTTCTATAGAGAACAGCAGATCTGGAGAGATAACAGATCAAGACTGCTGAGCAACACTCCTGCCCAACCGCAAACTGACCGAGGATGCACTCAGTTCCCTTGTCCAGGTTGTTGGTAAAGACATTAAACAGAACTAGGCTCCATCCTGTTCCCTGGGATCACCACTAGTGACCAGCTGCCACCTGGATGTAACTGCATCCACCTCGATTCCCTGCACTTGGCCTCCGGACAGGTTTTTACCCAGTGAAGAGTGCACCTGTTCAAGCCATGAGCAGCCAGTTTCTCCAGGAGAATGCTGTGGGAAATGGTGTCAAAGGCTTGACTAAAGCCCAGGAAGACATTCTACAGCCATTCCCTCTTCCTTTAAGCTGATCACCCTTTCATAGAAAGAGATCATGCTGTTCAAGCAGGACCTGCCTTTCATACACCAGTGGTGGCTGGGCCTCGTTTCCGAGTTGTCCTGTACATGCCACATGTTGGCACAAAAGATGATCTGCTTCATGACTTTGCCCAGTACCAAGGTCATATTGTCAGGCCTGTAATTCCCCTAATCCTTTCAGCCTTTCTTGCATTATATTTTCTAGCCTCCTGTCAACAGGGACATCTCCCCATCCAGGCTGCTCATAAATGATGGAAAGTGGCTCGGTGTGCACTTCTGCCAGCTCCCTCAGTACCCTTAGATGGATCCCACTGGGCCCCAAAGACTTGAGTGGTTCTCAATAGCATAGCAGATTGCAGACCATTTCCTCCTGGACTGTGGGGGCTTCATTATGCTCCCCATCCCAGTCTTCCAGCTCAAGGAGCTGAGCATCTGAAGAACAACTGGTCTTACTATTAAAGACTGAAGCAAAGATGGCATTAAATACTTCAGCCTTTTCCTCATCCTTTGTCACTCTGTTTCCTCCCATAACCCATAAAGGATGGAGATTGTTCTTAGACATCCATTTGTGGTTGATGTGTTTACAGAAAAAAAATTTGTTGCCTTTTACAGCAGTGGCCAGATTAAGTTCAGTTTGGGCTTTAGTCCTCCTAATTTTCTCCCTGCATAACTTCATGTTATCCTTATAGTCCTTCTGAGTTTCCCTCCAAAGCTGTTAAGCTCTTCTGTTGCCCAAGTTCCAGCCAAAACTTTCTGTTCAGCCAGGCTGGTCTTCTTTCCCCCTGGTTTATCTTTCAGCACATGGGGACAGCCTGCTCCTGCACACTTAAGGTTTCCCTCTTGAAGAATGTGCTCTCTTGCTTCCTAGACTCCTTTGCCCTTCAGGACTGCCTCCCAAGGGACTCTGTCAGCCACATTTCTAAATTGGTCTTAGAACCTAAATTCTCTGTACTAAAAGACAGGGACCCACCTCTTGGCACTGATTAAAGTAATTTGGATTTTTTCCACTGACTTTACTAGTACATATATAATGCTGTCAATTTTTGTCTCCTTTTCTCTCAGCAAAATTTTTCTTCCTTGGTGCACACTGTGGGTGATGAAGAGCTGTGTAAGACATTTTCCACTCTCTTTTATTTGATTCTTTCATAGCATTTTGCTATGCTGGTGAGTAGGCCATACGTGACTGGTACAAATGCAGAACTGGCAGAAGATGCTACAGATGCAGATAAGAAAGAAAAAAGAAGCACGTGACATCTTTTAGAAGGAAGAATTTCTGTATTAAAAATCCATACTCACTGCTTTGCCAAGCTGCAAAAATGTCAGTGTCTGGAAATAACAGATCTCCATTTTTTCTTTAAAAACTTATAAAACATATATAATATAACTGAACTCAACATGCCCAGCACAGAGATAGTCCAGATGGAGGTTACAAAGCTTAAAAGGAGTCACTGACTTTCTAAATAAGCTTTAAATCCATGGTTAAAGCAAATTTAGGTATGTAAAATCTTACTATGGAAGAGCAAAATTAGAGCCTAAATATTATGTTATGCTGCGCTTGCTCTAATCAAATTCATTTAATCCCATTATTTTCTTTCTTGTGTATCACAGATGAAAACAATGGAACCCTCTTGGCAGGAAGCCAGTCTGAAACCATCTATTACCCTCCATACTGAAGTTCTGACAAGGAGAACAAGGCAGCTGCCCTTACAGTAATTGATATTAATGACTCAGGTTAGAGACCATTGTGCCAGCTTGGGACTGACAACAAAGAGAAACCACAGCCCAGCTCCATGGTAATAGGGACAGTGGTCTGAAGACAGATGGATATAATGGGAGCAGAGCAGTGTAGTCCTTTAAAAAAATTATTTTGTCTTGGATGTTATTTAGATGAGACATCAATATATGTTAAATGAGAACAAGAATTGCAATTGTAATTGGCAGTGTCTTTCTGTTCCATTTCTCTGATGTGTCCTGCACTGTGCTTGTGGCTGGAAAAGGCAGATGTGGGGTGCACATTGGCCAGAATGATTGCATCCCTAGGCACAGTGCAGTGCAGGAGGGAACTGCCTAAAGGTTCAGCCCAAGCTGTTCCCCAGCAAGCTCTGGACTGAGCCAGGGCCTGTCCAGACTCCATTCCCAGGCTTCTTACAATATTCATAGTAAGGTTATTGTCAGTGTTTTGTGGAAGTCTGCTCTAGTTTTTTCAGATGCCTGCAGATTTCACACATTTTTGCTGAAAATTAGCTCTCGCTGTCAAATTAGCTGGAGCTGTTCTAGCCAGCAGAAACAGTGATTTCATTGGTGAAACCCAAAGTGATTGTACCTACCCTGTATAACTTGTAACAGGCTCTGCTCTGACAAATCATGGCTCGAGGTTGAAAAGTAAGGATGGAGAGGCAGCCCTTACAATAAAAGAGACAGTATTTACACCAGGGAGTAGAAATTTTGCAGTGCTGCTTGGTTTAGTTTGTGACAGTCTTTGGTTTTCAGTTCATTAAGGGAAAAGTGGTAAAAGGGACAAACATACCCAAGGAGCCTCTGTTGTATCAGCGTGGGGCCAGATGCTGTGTTGTGATGCTGGGAGTGATACGCCACTGTGAGCTGTCTCAGGCCTAACTCAGGTTTTCCTGGTTTTCTTCATGTGCTGTCTGCTCTTGCTGCCTTATCCTATTCTAAGCTTTCATATCCCTTAGCCCCCAAACTGTCTGGAACATCATGCAGATCAAGTGAACAGTGATTACCACATACCACTGTTCTGCCTCTTGAGGTGTTGTGTCTTTTGGCCATCTTATCATCAAGGTGTTGAGAAGCTCAGCATTGCAACATACACTGTCTGTTAAAATAAATGTAGTGTCTATGTTGTCATTGTTGTTGAGTAAAAGGCTTTCCTAAGTAGGTCCTTGAGAAATACATTTTCTTCTTGACCTAATTCTCTTCAAAAGACTGAGAGATAGAGTCAAGTGCATCACACTTTTGAAATGAAAATAGCACTCAAGCTTGCTCTATAATTTCTGGTCTCTCATGTAAACATCTGCTGACATTCTCTTCAAACTTTGACTGCTTTTGCACCTTTGGAGTATTTTAGCATAAAGTGAAAAGAATGAAGTCTTTCAAAAAGAAAAAATTAGTCTATATGCCCCTCCCCAGTATTCAGGAAGAAAGCAAACCCCTGGGTTACTGCACAAATATCAACACTGGAAATGCTCTTGCTTTTCCAGCCTCTTCTCTACTGTCACACCACTGAAGTCCAAATAACACAAAGCATTTACTCACTATATGTCTGAGTTGATAATTATTTAATGACACAATAATCTGAAATGTCAAGACACAATTAAAATCTGATTTTAACTGTAACTTTGAAGACAAAAGAGATTCAAAACTGTGATTTAGTCTCCTATTACAGAGAATAGGGTAAAATTTCAGGAAGCAAATACTTATCTGATAGAGGAGACACCATAATCAGGCAGGTAGTTTTTCCAGTGGGAGGCTCATCCCCTGCACTACCTTTTTTTTAGATCATGGATCTGATAACTTTGAAGATATTTTGAAACTTATAGACGGTGGGGGGAGGTGATTATACAGAGCCAGCCAGGTCCCACCAAGGGCAAATCCTGCCTGACTAATCTAGTAGTCTTCTAAGATTAAGTGGCTGCATCAGTGGTCAAGGTAAGAGTTACAAATACCCTTTCTGTGGCCTTTTGTAAGTGCCTTGATAAGGTCTGCACAACATTTTTACCTCTGAATTGGAGTGGTATGTGTTTGATGCATGAACTGTTAGATGGGTAAGGAATTGGTGGATGTCCACTCAATGACCTAAAGACCAAGGGTGAGTACTGGGTCCAATACTGATCAACATCTTCATAAATATGGTGGTGCATATGACACACCTGAGAGAAGAGATGCCATCCAGGAAGATCTTGGCAGGCTTGAGAGGTGGACTTATGGGAGGATTGTGAGGTTCAATTAGGACAAGTGCAAGGTCCTGCACTTGGATGAGGCAATCCCCAATACCAGTACAGAATGGGTGAGGAATGAATTGAGAATCATAGAATCCTAGAATGGTCTGTCCTGAAGAAAGAATTTGGGTATACTGGTGAGTGTAAAATGGGACGTGAGCCAGCAGTGTACATTTGCAGCATGGAAAGCCAACTGTAACAAGTACAGACAGCAGGCTGAGGAATTAAATTCTCCTCTACTCTGCTCTGGTGAGACCTCACCTGGAGCACTGCATCCAGCTCTGGAGTTCTCAGCACAGGAAAGACATGGACCTGTGGGAGCAGGTGCAGAGGAGGATCACAAAATGGTCAGAGGACTAGAAAACTCCTATGAAGAAAGAGTGTTCAGTCTGGAAAAGGCTCTGGGGAGACCCTCATGTGGCCTTTCAATACACAAAGGAGACTTTGAGAAAGACTTTTCATCAAGGTCTGTAGTGACAGCATGAGAGGCAATGGTAATAAAATGAGAGTGGGTAGATTTAGACTATGTAACAAAGAACTTTTTTTATCATGAGGGTGATGTGACAATGGAACAGGCTTCTCAGAAAAGTTGTGGATGTCCCATCATTGGAAGCGCTTGAGGATAGGTTGGAAAGAGCTTTGAGCAACTTGATCTTGTGAAAGGTGTTACTGCCCTTGGCAGGGGAGTTGGACTAGATGATCTTTAGGGGCACCTTCCAATGAAAACTATTCTAGGATTCTATGAAATCTACTAACTTTGGGTATGTGTGTGTGTATACCCATATACATATATATATATATATATGTGTGTGTATGTGCGTATAAATGAAAAAAAAGTAATGCCACAAATAGTTCCAGACATTTAGTGTATTTTCCCTCCCTTTCTTGTGCTTGAGATGCTTTTGAGATCTTTCTATTGTCTCTAGGATGCCACAGCTAGAGAGTGTTAAAAGATTCAACAGTGTAGTGTGAGTTCTGGGCCAAAAGCAGCCCATGAGGAGTTCATACATGGCCATAGTAAAAACCCATAACCTGCAGCAAACCTGTACAGGTAGGTAATCCTAATTCCCAGATGTGAAAGAAGACATAGGAGCCCACAGTGCTACTACCATCTCCTTGTGGGAGCATCTCCCAGAGTATCCATAAGCTCTCAGCTGTGTGAGGACTGCCATAAATGTCCTGTGATTGTCAAACTTGGACATCTCAGCTGCGTTTTGTAGAGTAGAAAAGGTCACAATCTCTGTATAGCTCTATGTGATGTCTCTTTTCTCAGTCTTGGCAAGTTCACCTTGTACAGCTCCCTCCTGAGCTTTGGCTCTCCTTTCTCTTTGTATTTGCCTTTAATCTTTATTAACACACTTTTTCACACTCTGTGACATCTGGGCTCAGAACTTTCCCAGGAAACCTGGCAATGTCTCCTCTCAGAGCTATAGCATACTGTCCTTCTATGAATTTCCCAGATACAAGACTGGGGTTTTTTTCTCAGTCTGAGTATTCACAGACAGAACATTCCTTTATGCCTCAAGTGAAGTCTTGTCGTCACAACAGAATTACTGACATTGTTTACAAAAGTCCAGATTGTACATTAACATGAATTCTCCACTTGTGCCAGGTTCTGTAAGAAGCAGCTCATAAGATCATTCATTTAAAAAAAAATAGTATACACATTTCAGAAACAATAGCATTTACTGTCTGGAGATCTGGATCTTCCTACTTAAATCAATAGCTTTTTTTTTAAGCACCATGAATGCCTGAAGGCACTGTATGAACATCATCCATTTGCCCATATTTTTCTGAGCAAAGGTGAATCTCACTTTTTCTTTAAAGAAGTATTTGGCAAATACTGAAGAAGTGTCTTGGTGTAAGAGATTGGCATACTGGGTTTAAATCTTTAGGCTCATACACAACAGTAAGCCCACCTGTTACACTATTAGTGTTCAGATATTCTTCAATTTACAGTGAAACATATGGGTTCCAGCCTAATATGTTGTCTGGTTTGTGACCACAAGACAAATTCAGGGTCATGACTGCCCTTCAAGCCTTGAATTCATGTGTGATGGGAGCTGGAAAGTTTGCTTGATTAAGATTTCAGTTCAGATTAGGGTAGATTGTTATTGAAGAAAAAAGCCTTAGCTATAATACTTAACTGTGCTAGTCAAAGCCTGTCAAACCCTTCAGATAATGTAATTAATCTTGTAAATGGAGTAACTGATATGCTTCTCCAAGTGTCACACTCCAGCTAGTCTTCAAAAGATGAGAATGACACTGATGCTATTAGTTACTAGGGACTACAAGATTACAGAATCACAAGTGGTGTTCCCCAGGGCTCACTAGTGGGGCCAGTTCTGTTTAATATCACAGAACACAGAATCACAAAATCAGCTGAGTTGGAAGAGACCCACAAGGATCATCAAGTTCATCTCCTGGACCTGCACAGAACCTCCCCATGTGCCTGACAGCATTTGTCAAACACTTCTTGCCACTTCCCCAGGAGCCTGTTCCAGTGCCCAACCCCCCTCTGTGTGGAAAAAACCTTTTCCTAGTATCCAATCTAAACCTCCCCTGACACAACCTCAGGCCGTTCCCTTGGGCCCTGTCACTGGTCACCACGCAGAAGAAATCAGTGCCTGCTCCTCCTCTTCTCCTCACAAGGAAGTTATAACTGCAGTGAGCTCTCTCCTCAGTCTCCTCTTCTCCAGGCTGGACAGACCAAGTGATCTCAGCCACTCCTCATGCAAGTTCCCCTCAAGGACCTTCATCATCCTCCTTGCCCTTCTTTGGACACTCTCTAACAGCTTAATGTCTTGTTTATATTGTAGCACCCAAAACTGCCCCCAGCACTCAAGGTGAGGCTGCCCCAGTGCAGAGCAGAGCAGGACAATCTGCTCCCTGGCCTAGCTGGTGATGTTGTGCCTGATGCATCCCAGGACGGAGTCGGCCATCCTGGCTCCAATTCAACTTTTCATCAACCAGGACCACCGGGTCCCTTTCCTCAGAGCTGCTCTCCAGCCTCTCAATCCCCAGTCTGTCTGTCCATCCAGTGTCATCCTAACCCAGGTGCAGAATCAGGCACATTCCCTTGTTGAACTTAATATGGTTGGTGATTGCCCAGCCCTCTAAATTGTTAGGGTCTCTCTGCAGGGCCTACCAGCCTTTGAAGCAGTCAACACTCTTAGTTTTATATTACCTGCAAACTTGCTTAGTATTCCTTCCAGTCCTGCATCCAAGCCATTAAGAGAGATGTTGAAAAGCACAGGGCCAAGAATGGAGCCCTGCAGAACCCACTAGTAACAGGGTGCCAATCTGATATCTCACCATGCACTAAACCTTTGCCCCATGTACTCAGCACTGGTGGGGCCACACCTCAAACTGTGTTACACTGTGTTCGGTTAACTCTGGGCCCCTCAGAACAAGAAGGAGATGCTGGAGTGTGTCCAGGGGAAGAAATGGCTTCAAGTTGCACCAGGAAAAGTTCAGATTATATATCAGGAAACATTTCTTCATGGAGAGGATTGTCAGGCATTGGAACAGGTTATTCAGTTAAGTAGTGAAACCACAGTCCCTGAAAGTGTTGAAAAAACTTGTGAATGTGGCACTTGGGGTTATGGTTTAGTAGTGAACATGTGGTGCTGGGTTAACATATGGATTGGATAATCCTAGAATCCTTTTCCAACCTATCCACTTGTATGAATTTAAGTGCAGCATAAGAAAGGTCATAAATAGCTATCAAGAGCCCTTATATCCCTATCTGAGAAGACTTAAATACATTAAAGTGAGCAGTGAAACAAAATTTGTACCACCTTGCACCACTATTATGTAGAAGAAGCCCTTGGTGTTAAAGGTGCAGGTTTTGCTGAACTATCATCCCCATGAAAATAATTTAATTCTAGCTGGCACTGATTTTCAGATCTGCTGTTCTCAGGGGTTTAGAGAGATCTGTAAATATTGTCTGGAGAAGGGAAGCCCTCCATTTACTACCTGCCGGCCAACAAATCAAGCAAGAGGGTATAGCCTACAAGCATGCATTTGGGTATTCTGCCATGTTTAAACCCCATTGTCATTTATCAAGGGCAAATTGAATTACTGTGTAATTTGGAAGAAGCAGCTTCTGTCCTGAAGAGATGAGCAGACACTGAACCATGGTATTAATTCATAGTTCATTTTGTTCAGTAAAGCATTAGGAAGAATTGCGATGATAATTTGTACATTTCAGTGTCTACATGATAATTACTTCTTTCCTCAGCGGTTTACACTGTTTTCTATCACTCCAGCTTACTAGCAGCTCAGGTGAAGCTTAGGTTATAAGGCCTCAATTGCTAAAGTTGGATCTGGACAAACAAGTGCAATAAATTTTGCTGATGTTGATCTGGAAAGCTCAGGTGCACGATTTTGGTTTCTACTCCCTTGACACAAGGTTGCCAAAATTACTGAAGCCCTACCAGTGTAAGACAGAGGCACAATTTTCTCCTGCTGTTTTTTATTTGGTAGACATACGCATTAGCAGGAACTCAAAGTCCCTTTTCTTGTAAAGACGTCATGGGCAAAATGTTAGGCTATAGTATTACCTGGTATTATAAAGCCCTCTGAAGCAGGCAGAGTCCAGTGAGTTCTCAGCAAGATTGGAACAGTGGCTCATTCACATCACAGCTATATGCTATTTTTGGCATGCAGTTCACTTTTCCTTATTGGAAAAATAAAAACTATTCAAATAGAAAGTTCTTCTAGCTTAGTGTATGTACCAATTTGGCTGCTTTCAGCCATATTGATTTCCTTTCTCCTGCAAAAACTTTCTTTGAAGTCTGCAGAATTTTGTTTGAGTCTGGTTCTTTTCAAGCTCCCTTTGTCTCTGTGCTTCCCCTCTGACTGTGGAAAAGGGTTATCCCTTGGGAATGATGATGGATCTGGTTATGTGCCATGGGGAGAAGGAGTCAAGGCAGACAAACAAAGGGTGGTGAACGCTCAGAGTAAATTTGGCTTTCTGTGAGCAAAGCACAGAGGTGGCCCCTCATACAGAGACTGTGGGGATGCCACATAAAGGCAGTGTGTCCATACCACTCTCAGTGTTTCCCTTTTAATTCTCTTCAACTTGAACTTCCAAAAACAAGCTCTGGAGCTGGCTGGGACAAGGATTTTCAATAAACTAAGACAATGTTGGTTTTGAGCCTTCCACAGAGATTAAGCAGAAAAATTTAATTAATAGTGCCTGGAAACCTTGTTCTTTTGTTGTTTTAATTGAAATACTGCATCTGAACACTACAACAAGGCCTGATTCAGGGCAAGGCAGTTCTAATGACATAATTCCAAGATGGCTTTTGCTTTATTCATACCAAACAATTTTTGCACAAAGGTAGTAACTTCAATACACAAAGTATTAACTTAATCAGCATAATATATAAGGTGTAAGAAAAGATGAGTTGGTCTATTTTTTTATAGGTTTTACTGAGGGGATGAGATTACACAGTTGTACAATATGACTTTTCCTTATTAGGAGAATAAAATCTCTATTGTTGGAAAGCATCTCTTGGTCATCTCCTGAAGTATTTCAGATTTTCTCTAGTGTCTTCTTGTTATTTAAAAGGAATGTAATTCAGATCCACAGTGGTCATGGGTTATTTTCTGGACTAGATCTCTGTCATGATGGCAGGCATATATTATACAGTAAAATTGTGCAGGACCAAGAGCAGTTTCCATTTCATTCTGAATGAATGAAGTGATAAATGAAAGATGAAAAGGATTTTGTTTCAGCTTGTGTTTATGGAGATCAGCTCCCTTCCAGACTAAAACAGAAAAGGGAATTGAATTTTGTCTAAATAATCCAGCTTTGTTTATATATCTATATATATTGAACCTGAACTGCTTTCTGAAAGTTTTGTTGGGTTTAACCAGAACTAAACAGGAGAAACTTACCTCTGAGTCTGAACAGGAACTCACCCTGCTTTGACTTACCAGCTTACAGAGGATGTTAGCATGTCCTGACACAACTTGAGCACTGCAGGAACCACATCTCTTGTGAGTGTTGGATTGAATCAGGTCTTAGTTGTGGTTAATCCAGAATATAAATATTGCTTTACTGCCATGCTCCACCTAAAGATGATGAGTTCATGAAAAGAGGCATTCATCCCAGTTCAGAGCTGGACATATCCTTCAATATAGTTGTCTTCTTCATTTACAGTGATAGATATAAAGATACCCAGAGGAACATTCACAGAGAGGCCAGGTAATTACTTTAGACTAATTTCATGATTACCAGGAGACTGTTGGACAAAAATTTCACAGATGAAATATCTGCACATGTACAGAGAGCTTTGTTATTTTGCTACACCAAACTGCTCCTTTGTTCCATAATTCTCCAGCTGACATCTTCCTGAGACACCTCAAAGCAAGAGCTCTGTGAAGTGACTGACTTCCAAAAGTTCACGTTTTTCAAAAGACAGCTTTTTTCCCTCTGTTTTATCACAAACTGGCAGCAGCAGCAGTCTGAACAAAACCAATGGAAAATATGTACTGGAAAGTCCTCATGAGCTAGGAGAAGTGACAGAAGGCAATTTTCTATGTTTATTTTAATTTAATTTCCACGACTCTAAGAAAACAAATTGTAAGAATCTTTCTTGCCTCTTTCCTTAGTTCTTGTTCCATCTGTAACTAGTTAGGAAGAGATTACAAAGAAAGAATGGGTTGTTCAAACTTGTTTGTCCATGAAAGTATCTGTTGCAAGAATTGCTTTTCTCTCAAAGATCTAAAATGCTTCATTTTACCAGCCAGACTAGATAAATGCTGTGAAGTAGTTATACAAAAACAGTCAAATTTTTTTAATGAATCTACTTAGTTGTGTTTGCATTTGGTCTGGTTTTGCTTTCCACAAATATTCATGCAAATAAGTTTTTTGGAACAAAGTCTTTTTCAAAGTAAATATTAAGGATGAGCAGTCAAATATATATGCAAAGGAAATTTTACATTGCCTTTCTGCAAGGCTTCAGAACCAAACACTCAGGAGTATTAGGTTTATTCCTGATGTCAAGAAGCTGGAAGAATACAGAGTAGCTGAAGGGACATGTCCAAAACAAGAAATCCAGGTTTTATTTCAAGGGTGAAATCCTAGTTCCCCTGAATTAATTGGTGAAGTGCCCATACATGTCACATTAACAAGATTTTTTTATACTTGTAAGGTACTGAGTCCTCTTTTTTTTAGCCTAAGGGTTAGACAATGCTGACTTAATAAATTAAAAAAAATCCCTTTATATTTTGGAGACCTTTAAATAGCACAGAGTAGGCAAATAATCTTTTTCCATTGCTGCTCCAGGTTAATTTTAGACAATTTTTGGGCTGTGTCACTGCCAGAAAGGTTATTTTGCCAGCCCTGGCCATGCCCTCCCGTTCCTTCCCTCACACCTGGCACTCTGGTTGATTTGTTCAGCTTGACTGATGAGCTGAGCTAGCAGAAATAAAAGGTTGTGAGCTGGCTTAGAGACAGATTTGCTTCGTTGTGATAAGCCCCCCTGATCTGGCTGGCAGCTTGGCTGTATAAAAAGAGGAATCTGTGGAGGGAAGATGTCAGCAACACTGGCTCTCGGGGGGCAGCATGACATGGGACTGCCTCCACATTGCTTTCAAGCCAGAAGTGTGGAAAGAGACACTTTTAGCTGCTCCTCTGACTCTTCTGGACATTTTGCCTCAAAAAGTTGGAAAAAGTAAAGATGCTATTTCAGTTTTTAGTAGTAGATGAGGGTTGCTCAGGAAGCAGGCAGCAAAGCAGCACACAAGAACATGCCAATTTGGAAAATGGGGGGTTTTCAGCCCTGTATCAAGGACAGGGAGGCACAAACTCCTCCTCCCTGGTATTGGCAACATTTGTTAAAAGAAATGCCCCCCACCACACTGTGTGCTTTGCCCTTGGGCTGAGCCTGTGCCCCAAGGGGCTCACAAGTTGTAAACCAGCTGGTGCTCCAGGGGCTCCAGGGTGATGCACCTGAGGTGGCCTGTTCCTCTGTTCTCCTCCCCCCACTCCCAGAGCACAGCCTGCCAGGCTGCTCCTGCTCCCCCCCTTTCCATGGTACACTGCCACTGAGTTCACGTGGATGTTGTTGCACTCACAGCTCTGTTACCTGTCTTGGCATTAGGAAGCAGCCCTGAACTGCCTCTCCCAAATCTCAGTTTGGAAGCTAGTGCCTCCACAAAAGCAGGGCAGCCGCCTCTTTCCACTACCAGTGGAAATCCCTCCAGCATCAGGATGTTAAACCGTTGGCCTTTATCTAATCTTGTCCATCCACCCCTTCCCACCATTCACTATTGATATCTCCACAGCTGTGGATATGTTTTGCTGTAGCCAAACTCAGTCCTTTCAGGTTCCCACAGGAGTACTGTTTCTAACCCCTTACAATTTTCCACTGTGCCTCTGTTGAAATAGAGAACACTGAAAGTCTTTTATGGAGGAGGCTTATAAAATATGAACATCTGTTTGTTATGAAACTTAATGCTGTCAGCTTGTAAGAGCCATCTAGAAAAGTATTTAACTCAAAGTGCTCTTTGTATGTATTGGAACAAATGGCTCATATAGGTATTTTGGAGGGGACACCTGCCTCAGGTAAGATTTATTTCAAGATAGGGTCATTGGGGATTTGGAAAGGATTCAAAATAGAGAATGTGAATTCTCCCCAGACACCTCTCCAAACTATGCTTAAAATGCCAGATTTTCTTTGCTCAAGACCACTATCAGACATGTTTAGTTACCTGGAAATACCTGCATTTCTTCAGTTTTGGCTTTCTGAGATGGTTGCACTGTGAAGTAAAAATCACTGGCGTTCACCAGCTAGATGATGGTTGACAAAGTTATGTGTTAATATTCTGTGGCTACAAAATGCTGCCTCAGATGAGCTGATTCCAATGGAGAGATAACAATGGGTTTATCTTTGAAGGGATACTATTGAATTATATTTGGTATAGCAGTTGGTTTTATACCTTGCTTTTGTATCAAACTGGTTTAATAAGTAGCATGAGAACAGGAAAAGAGTAAACAGTGAGCTTTGTTCAAAACATTCATCAGCTCATCTATGTATCCGAGAGGGATGAGACACTCTTTAAAAAAATTATTCTTTCATATTAATAGACTGCTTGATTCATTGCCACATGTGTCAGATATTGCCAATACTGATGACATTGGGATCTTAGAAATTAGGAATGGAAGAAGGTCATTAGATTTACAGTCTACCCTTCTTGTCTTGATATACCGCTAAGTGACTTTCTCTGGTGTGTTCTGCAATTGCATTTTAAATGAGTCCAAAGTTATACTCTGTTAGTCAGTAATCAGGGTTGAGGAACTCTGAGCCAAAGGAAGTGTGCAGGTTAAGTGTCAAGTCAAAAGAATTTGTTCCTGGTGGAATTTTTTTTTTCCCAAAGACTATTTACTGTTTTGCATTAATTCAAATGGAGCCAAGAAGACTCAAACTGACAAAGCTGCGCCTCAAAAAATAAAGTGCAAAACAAAATCTGCTGGTGATGTTTTAAAGAAATGCTGAAATATAGTTGGACCATATTGCATCTCTATGCTCTCCAAGGATTATCATTTTTTTATCATGATTTGTGTACTTTTCCCCCTTTTTGCTTTATAAGCAACAGAGAAAAGAGGGGAGAGTACAGGAGACACAAAATAACTATCACACACACGGGGTTATAAAATGGAAGGTTCCTTCTACTCTGTTTAGTCAGATTATCTCAGGTGTAACTTGAAACACTAGGAAATCCAAATGGAAACTGAACAGAGGGTAAATTTAAAAGTTTTGAAGACATGGTGTAAAATATTTCAGCTTAAACTTTGACAAACATTTATTTGTGCGCACACTGCCAGTTTAAACACCGATGTATAACAAAGTCATTCAAAGTGTAATATAGCTAGCAACACATTGTCTTTCATACCATCACATGAAATGTCAGCTTACCAAATATTACTCTTCTGTAAAAATGATAATTTGTCTTACAAATTGAGACAAACCTCTGGTGCCTTGGCCAAGTTCAGTTCACAGTTGCTGGACCGTGCACAGGCAGGCTCATTTGTGAGATATGAGTGCATATGCATGCAGGGCATGCAACATCTCCTGTTGTTGTAATAATGCACTGATATGTTTATGCCTGGGTCTGTTTGGGCTGGCTATTATTAAGTTTCCAACGTGTTATTTTTTATCTGTAATTTGTAGCTTTGATAGCCTTAAATCCCTGAACACACTGAAGAGATTACTAGGGATAATTCATCCTGGAGGGTACCATAGCTAGGAGACTTCTGGAAATGCATGATACTCTCCATCCCCTCCCAAGCCAAAAGAGGCCAGGATGTGAGTATGTATGCTCAGGTCTCAGCCTCACAGGCAGCAGAGCTGATTCCAGCTGTGCTCTGCAGATCAGGGCCTTAGGGCATGCAGCCACTCATCTGCCCCATGAATTGTCCAGAAAGGCACAAAGAGAATAAAAGGGATGCTCTTTTGGCATTGCAGTAGGCAGACCTCTTTATCAGCCCACAAAGCCTCTCAGAAATGCACCTCAGTTAGCAGCCCTGTGCTATGAGCTCCATAGTTTGGCATAAAGTCAACTGTACTCCAGCATGTAACCACATTAAATGTGATTACTTTGCTCATACTAACTTTCCTTCTAAATAAGCCAGGCTTCACAAAATGAGAAACCGCAAAAATACCTGAAGCAATTAATTTTTTATTGACATGATGCTACCAGCTCCAAGTGCCAGATTAAATTAAAACTCACTCCCAGTGATCAAAAGATGCCCAGCCAGTCTACTGCTTGCAAAGCTCCACTCACTCATGATGATCGTGTTTTGAAAACAGGAGTAGACAAAATCCAAGAGATTTCTTACAGCCTTCTGTCTGTATTTAAGGCTAAGGGGAATGGGTCTTCATCACAGTTTTGAACCACAGCATAAACAAGAGTTCTTGTTACCAATAAAAATTTCAGAGACTTTTAGAAGATCTGGTGAAGGGATTAAAAATAGAACAAACCACCTTCCTGCAGCTATTCACTATACTATGGCTTATATTTAGTCACAAAGGACTTTATGATGAACACATAGCAAAGACAATTTCTGAACAGAAGAGGCAACAAAATGAGTTACTGATATCTTTACTTTTTGAATAATCAGTCTTGGTGATTTACAAAACATCTCCTATGGACATCACTTAAAATACTACTGGAGCTGCATTCTCTAACAGTGCAAGTGATTCAATTTTTTTAACAGTTTACAAAATTGCATTAGATTGGCTTGTTCTATGCAATTTGGAAGGAAAATAGGCTTTAGTCACTAAAACATTGCTATGCTTATGGTTTTCTTCCTTTTCTACTAGCAGTACTCAGGGAACTAGGGTGAGCTTCCACTCCTGGACTGACAAACTCATTTTGGAGAAACAGAGTGTCTGAACTACGTGCAACTCAGATGAACACAAGAGACAACCAGGGCCACTTGGCTTCAGAGGCTGCAGGACTATTTGCAACATACTCTCTTTTGCTGCAGCTGAGTTCACACACATCCTAAGGGAGAGCTTGGGCCCAGCTTTAAAAGGGTTTCCATTCAGTGGAAACCCTGTTCCTTTTTCCAGCTTCACAAAGCTCAGCAGGACTCTGCAGGGTGGCTCAGCAGATATTTGGCCACACCAAGAAACTTAACTGGAAATTACCCACAACAACTGAGTCTTGCTTCTAATTTCAGAGTGTAAACTGGGACTAATCCAAAC
The DNA here is from genome assembly GCF_014805655.1 of Passer montanus. Lineage (NCBI taxonomy): Eukaryota > Metazoa > Chordata > Aves > Passeriformes > Passeridae > Passer > Passer montanus. The sequence continues at coordinate 8,867,053 of NW_024368374.1, read as the reverse complement.
AAAGTGAACCCTAGATATACCTCCAGTGATAAATGCATAATTTTCAGAGGGTGATCCCTCCAGGCTCCATAGTGATCCATAACTTATAGCTGTCTTGGCAGAATCTTAAGAAATAGTCAAAATTCTGCTTGTTGAAATGCTCTCTGGGCAAGGCTCTTCTCCAAGATCAGTGTATGTCACACTCAGCATTGATGTTTTGCCTTTCCTATGTGTGAAGAGCGCTCACAGCTGACAGCATCAAAGAGCAAATATATCAAAGCTCAGGGGTGCCCTGCAGATCCAGGAATAGCACTTTGCCTCCCTCAAGATGCAATGTATACTACACATGGCATGGAAATAAACTTGTCATTTTCCATAAGATTCCTTGTGATTTTTCAAACCTTAAGAATGAACACCAAGCAATATGTTTGTGTGACTGGAACACTCTTGTGCATGCAGTCTCCTGCTTTCACACATTTTTGGGCTCATCGGGTATTCCTCTTTCCAGTGAATCAAGTATTGGAATATTAAGCTTTACACAAGTGGAGTGGTGTAGAAATTTTTCATCTTGTCAGGTCTAAGTGTACTTTCATTTCCCTGATTTTAAATTTTTCCCCAGGCCCAGTTGCTCCTCAGTGTTTTGCACACTGATGTTCTGAAAACAAACACAAACTAGATAAGATTCTGTCTATCAAAAATTAAGTCTAATCTAACTGGAAGGAAGAAGGGGGGAAAATAGCAGCATAAATATGCTTGCAGCCATACTTTAGGGCACACTTCAAAGTAACTCCATGTGGGACTCCAGGAGGTACTTTGCTACATACATAGAGGCAAGAGCTCTGTGCAGAGCTGCATACATGAACATTAAAAAAAAAAGTTAGTCTACTTCAGTAATTCATCTATAACTTTGATGTAGATCTCTCATTGCTAACGATATGTGTGCCATGCCTTTTGGGAACTGTGTTATACACTACTAGGCCAATATTCATTGGTATATCTTCTGGAACCCTTGGAAGAGGCACTTCTATGAGAAGAAAGTAAAGCAGAAAAGGAAATAGTATGTATTTTTTTCATTTGAGATCTTAGACATGTTAATATCTCCAAACACATCTTCTGAACACCTGTACTCACCTGAGAACCTGCTCCATCTATAAGGCCTCTCACTCTGTAAAACTCCTTCAAATAAAATTTGAGGGAGAAATGGTACTCATTTCTCACCCAAGTTTTTCCATAATAAGGCTCAGGTGGAAAAAAAAAAAATTCCACAAAACTCTCTTTCTCCAGGCACTCACATCCTTGTAAACATATTGAACTCAATAGAAATAAAATTAGCCTCACTGGTTCTGCTCCCCACGCCTTATAATCAAAGGACAGTCCCTGTGTAGATATTGCTTCTATTGTATCCTGACTGGACAGTAAAACACATATCTAAAGGAGTAGTGAAAGAGAAAACATAAAATTTTAAAAAGGGCTAAAAGTGAGAAAAAGCATTCAAGAAATGCAGATGCCAGAAGAGACAGCTATTTCAATAAGCACACCATGAACAGGCTGATGCCCAGGGCAATGACAGGTGTTGGGAAGGGCTAATTTTAGGACGTGTTTTGGAGTAATTTTGCTGGAATAGTAAGCACAAGCTCAGTCACCATCAGCACAATGCCTTTCCCTGGTAGTTTGACCATGCAGAAACAGTTACTGAGGTTTTAGCTCTAGCTGCAATCCTGCGCTGACCCCTAATTAACTTCACATTTATTAGTCTTGGGAGAGATCTTTCCTGCAATACAATTTGGTGAAGATGAATGGAAGCACAACATAAAATCTTTTTCTAGTGATGTTTTTGCAATGTCAGGATCACACATTAAGTGTAACACCCATTCCTGTCCTCTCTCTTCCTGTGTCCCATTCCAGTGGCAGCATATATGAAAGTCTCATCCTACGATCTGAGACCCATGAGTTCTCATCTCCATGAGAAGCAAAGCGTGCAGATATCTCTTGGGGGAGAACTCCTTGACAGATAGATGCATTTGTGTCACACCAATAGAGGCAGAAATTGACTCAATTTTGAATGCACTTAACGACACCAAATTGACACAGCACAGAGACCTGGTAATGCAACAATCTGGACACCTTTTGTGTGTTGGAGCAAAAAAAGACATAAAAACAATTAAGCAAATGCATTACATTAAACTTGAGGTCTTGATGCTGTGAGAGAGAATATTGGTGAATATAGTAAAAATACAAAATAGGCAAACTGGGATTTCTTGATTGTTGCAGTTGAACAGGTGATTGCATAAAAGACTGAGCAATAAAGATCTCAAACATGCTTCAAATGTATCTTGACTAACAAAAGCTAGGGAAAGACTAATGTATTTATTTGGTGAGCAGAGATGTAGCCTCTAAAATTGCTAAATCTCTTCTATCTTGAAGTGACAGCAATCAAACTTCAAAGAAAAGGTCAGGCAAGCAAGGGAAAGGTACAGAAATTTCTTGGAGACACACAGATGCTTTGATTCTCATAGTTTTAATTCCTTTTCTTCTTAAGTTGTTATTAGGGCAAATCCTTCTTCTTCCATGGCCTCTCTGGACTGTCTTCTTTCATTTAAGTTGGCAATGCATTTGATATACAGGAGTAATTTGTTTTTCCTGAGTTTTAGCATTTAATACCTTTTCATTCCAACAAACACTCATACAATAAACTGCTGGGATTGGCACTGAACTTCGAAGAAAGCAGCATGCATCCTCGCCCTGGGCAGCTTAATTTGTAACCTCTCTCCTCTCACCTCCTTCCAAAATTGTGACAAAAAAGCACAATTCCACCTGATGTACAGTATGATGTAAACAGTGAAAATAATTAAGTGTGACTAATGTAACTTAAGTCCCACTTTTCCTTTGGCAAAGTTTTTTCAATGCTGGCAACTGATCCACTTACTAGAAACCTACTAAGCTGGCTCTGATTTGTACAACACAATATCACTTTTCCATTTGCCTTCCTGATTGGTTCCATGAAGAAGTACCAAAATCATAGGATCATAGAATGGTTAGTGTCAGAGGGGACCTTAAAGATGATCTAGTGCATCTAGTTCCAACCCCTCAGCCATGGAGCCTTCCACCTGACCACATTACCCATATCCCCATCCAGCCTCGTCTTGAGCATTTTCAGGGATGGGGAGTTCACAATCTCTCTGGCCAACTTTTTCCAGTGCTTCACCACCCTCACAGTAAAGAATTTCTTCCTAATAGCTAATCTAAACCTTCCCTCCTTCAACTTAAGTCCATTCCCCCTTGACCTATCTCTTCCCTTGTGAAAAGTGTGTCTCTAGTTCTCTTGCAGGCCCTGTTTAGGTACCTTTCAAACCTGCCAAGGCCCCTCTGGACAGACTCCCTTCCCTCCAGCACGTTGATCACACCACACAGCTTGACAAAGTTGTTCAGGGTGCACTCAACCCCACTCTCCATGTTACTCACAAAGATGTTAAAACTTGACAATCCCAATACAGACCCTTGAGGAACACCACTGTCGCTCGTCTCCACTAAACCATTGATTGCAACTCCTTCAGTGCCACCATCCAGACAACTCCTTATCCATCGAGTGGTCCATCTGTCAAATCCATGTCTCATGGATTTAGAGAAATTTCTCTAAATTTAGAGAAATTTAGAGAATTTAGAGTTTAGAGAAAAAGTTTAGAGAAAAAATGCTGTGCTCTAGAAAGAAAAAGAAGGAAGAGAATGGAAGAGCAGACCTATACTCCATCAGGAATTATTCCAGATCTCTGCAATTGCAGTGAAAAGGTGGGGGATGTTGAAATATCAAGTAGACACACAAATGGTAGGTATACAACCATAGGTATGAAAAAGAAAACCAGGAGGGAAAAACAGAGTGATCAATGGGGATCACCTGGTGTCAGCAAGAGCTACCAGTTTTCATCTGCTGAGATTTATGTTTTGCTGTGAAGGTAGTACATGCAGACATGATAAAAAAGAGGTGGAAAAGATCCCCAGCACTCAAGATATATCATCCACCATGCCATATGAAGCAGCATGACTCAAACCAATGATACCATTTAACTTTGAAGTCCCATTAAATGATATTGATAACAATTTTGAGAATTATACCCTCACAAAAAAAAAGAATTCCTTTCCTTTCCCAGCAGCAGATTTTCACCTGCAATTTACTGATATCTTCCCATTCTTCTCCTCAAGTTTAATTTCCCAAACTTTCTGCTTTCTCTTCTGTATGCACCTACTTTCCAGTGGGTTTTATTTGGGGAAAAATGCCTGAACCAATTCTCTCAGAGAACAAATAATACAATATACTTCTGCATATCATATGAAGCCCAATTGCATTTTTGTTTCCTTATACATCTAGGAAACTCATTAATGAGACAAAGATCTAATTCTGCAATCAAATAAGCCATGTGAAGTGTAGCACAGACCAGTAACTACAGTGATGCATTCTGGCTCTGCTGCAGACAATAAGGACATTTCCAATAAAACAAAAATAAACAGTTAACACAGAGTTGTGAACTCCAATAGGCTTCAGCTTATTGCCTTTGCAGGAGCACACTGTACCAGTGAAGTACAGAAATTAAGCATTCAGGCAAATGATCCGGGGGTTGGTGACAGAGTGCGATCTTTCAGACCTTTGGAGCTATTTAGCTGCTCTCAAAACACACACACAACAACTCTGATAATTACACTTACAGCAAAACCTAGGCATGGTGCACTGGAAGCCTTTTAGGGGCTCTTCATAATTTCCTGCCTCTGCCAGAATAAGGCCAATTTACTCCTATTTCAGCGGGCTTGGGCAGAGTGAGAAAAGAGAGACCGGGTCGTCAGCGTTATTGAAAAGATTCATGATTAGTCACACTCACTTGAAGGCAAGTTACTTGCCAGACACGACACCATTCATTAAAAGGCCTTCAAGCTGGCAGCCCTCCAGAAGCTGCAAAACAGCTCCAGAGCTGGCAGACCCAAGAGGACCCCTGAAGCCCCATGCTGTCCTGCACACAGGAGTGCAAAAGGCCAGGCCAAGCATGCCTGGGTGTGATTGGCACCCCAGGAGTTCAGCAAGTAGGACTCATGTTCTACTGTGAGGAAAAAGAAATAAAATATTTCATAGCCCAGCTGTTGCTAACGCCAAGGTAACACCTTTTGAGGCTAGTCTGAAATTATTGCCTTTGCATGATCCCCATTTCTTGGTAAAGCTCATGCTTGTGTGGCCAGAAGATTCTTTCAGTGATATGGGAGTTTGGAGAGTTCCCTAACCCAACTCAGCTCTGATCTGATTACTGCAGGAAACGCTGGGATTTGTTGGAAATGCCCTGCTAGCTCAGGCCCACAAGAGCTGGTTTCCCATTTGCGGTGTCATTTCCATGCCTTGACTTTTCCACTGCTTTTATATGAGAACAGAGCATAAACAATTCATATCTCTCCCCACATATTTGCTTTGGATTTGCCCTTTCTTGTTCAGTGCCAGCTAAAGCCAAACTGCCCCAATATTTTCAGCACCTGATGAATGCTGACTTCTTACCCCATTTCAGAAGCTTCAGAAGAACCAGATGTTCATGTGTACCTTACTACATGTCCAGACTGCTTTAAAACAGGATGTAAGATGCAGCATTAGCAACTCATATTTAGCTCACCTAACCCTGGAACTTTGTGGGACACACAGGAGTGAGGGTTGGTAAGATGGCCAAGCCAGACCAGCAGCTCCCTGGCTATCAACAGCACAGTTCTTCTCCTCTCTCTCCCTCTCATCTCACCATCACCTAATCCAGCTCTCCTTCCAGATCCAGTTCTCAGGTCCCTCAAATATTCAAAAAGCTAACCAAGCCCTGCTAGCTCCCAGAGCAGTCCACACAGCGAGAGCAGGTGGCTCCAGAGAGATGGTCAAGCCACACCCACCACAGAGAAGGTGAGTAGTCCTTGACACCCTGGAGAAGTCCTTGCAGCCTGGTGGATCAGCATGGATTTACACCAATAGGAACTCTACTCTCAGCTGAGCCAAGAAAGAACACTGAAGGACTTAATCCCAAACAGAGAGGAGCAGGTGTGAGTATGTATGGAGAAGAACTATCTCTCCTAATAACCTGAAGTAAAGTAGTATTTCCAAGAGGAAAAGTTATTTTTAGTTAATCACTCTTGCTGTTCCCAAACCCTCTTGTAAAGAAGCTTTTAATAGAAAACTAGTGCAAAATCTGCTCCTGTTATGCTAGATTTCTATATTGTATATACAGGGAGTGTATACTGCAGTATATGAATAGCATATACTATTCATATACTATTTTACATCATTCGTCTAAATTCCTCCCCTGCCAAATCATAACACAGTTCCCATGAAGAAAAAATAATCCTCCTCTTTTGTTTTTGGTTTTGGTTTTGGGTTTTTTTTTGGTAAAAAAATCCCATCAGCAGCAAGTTTACACCTTGAGTGGTTGGTGGGACTTGAATTTTTTTCCTGTCCACAGCAGACACTTTTTTGCAATATCTCTGATGCACAAAGACCTCTGAGGAATCCTCACAGCATGATGTGGATGGCAGGGCTGATCTTGTCCCTTTTGTCTTCTTACAGAGCTCAGAGCCAAGCCATTCCCCAGCAAAAGGCAAGGGAGAACTATTACCAATACAGAATCCTGGATGACGACTTCCCTCTTTTCCTGGCTGCATGGTAGCTCTGAAGAACTTCGTGTCACTTTTCATACGACGGACACTGAGCATTATGTGTTCTAGCTTGGGTTTTTATACACTTAGTGCTTGGCACAGTCTCTAGCCCTGTGCACGTTTGGGAGCCATGCAGGTCACACCTCATCTCTTCTGGCTCTCTGCCCCCATCCTCACTAGAAACAACCTGAGAGTGCTTCTAGGCCTAGCAAAAGATTACCTTTGCTTTCTCCAGTGGTCCTCATTTCCACTCACTCAGATATAAATCCATGTTGTTCCCTCCATCCTTGCCTTCCAGAAATATTGGTCACAGGACTGCAGTCTAAAGTGACTCAGTGAAGTCATTTGAACTCAAAGCAAAACTGAACTCTTCTCCGCTATATCCACCTGTCTCTTTGTATTCAAGAAAGGACTGGATGTGGCACTTAGTGCCATGCTCTAGTTGACAGAGGTGATGATCAGTCTAAGGTTGGACTCCATCTCAGGGGTCATTCCCAACCTAAATGATTCTGTGATTCTGTTTCTTTACCTGTACATCATTCCTTTGTGGGTGGTTCAATTCTTTCAGCCTCATCCTTCCACCATCACAGCCAGTGGATGCTCTGGCAGCAGCTGAGGAGGGGGTGAGCAATGGGCTGCTGAGACACCAGAGCACAGGAAAGTTTAGACTGGATTAATCCACTGAGGTCAATATAGACTGTGTAACAACATTATCCCAGCCCAACTGCAGGACTCCTGGCAGCGTGTGCTACCCTGCTCTTTGCCCTGTAATTGCACAGTATGACTTTCCATGACAAACCTGACTAAGAGCTTCCTACACCTGCCCACTCCCAGCTGCTCGCTGCTGTGTCCTTCCCAGAGCAGATTCAACTGAGCATGTGGCTACTATCTAAAAATGGATGGGTGTTGTTTCTTTTTTTTTCCTTTTCAGAAGGAGAGGAAGTGATTTGGGTCATTATAAACAAACATGCCAAGCTGAGAAGTGGTAAAATTGGAACTGAGAGGAAGGGTTTGGGGAGACAGGACGGAAACATATGATTAGGATACAACATGGAAAGACACCTGGAGAGGCTTGACCTTCTATATCTATGCAGAAACACAAAAGAAACTGGGAAAATCCTGGTGTAAAATAGAATGCTTGTCTTTCCATTTCTGGAATGTCTTTTGACACCTTTATTGTGTTTACTGGCTGAAATTAAAGTCGTGAAGGTTTTAGGTTGGGCATATATTCTTTATGAAATATTACTCTATTTTAACCAGTGGAAATTGGCTTTGTCTCTCTCTTGTTTCTGATCCACTCAAAAGCCTCACAGGTGAAATGTGTAAGGTAGAGCAGCCTAGACCCCCTCAGCTGAGAGTGGTCTGATTCACATCCTGTGCTTACCCATGGCAATAACCCTGGCATCCACTGCTCAAAAAGCAGCTTTTAAAAATAAAATAACTTACATTCAGAGAAAAACCAGGAGTCAATATGTGTTCTCTAGCCAGAACCTACAGTGTCCCTTTCCTTCTGTGTTAGAGAGATGTCCACATGTGGGACTCAGGAGTGTGGTTATGGGAGCCTGTGGTGGGTGAGGCCATTCACTTCTGAGAATCCATATTCATGCACATGTCCAGAGGGTGCACATTCAGCATGTATTTTAGACAGCTGTTAAGGCTGGTATGACTTAACATTTTAAAATGCAGTTTCTCCCTTTCCTCACCACAGACACATTCAAAGTTTTTACAGTGATAAAATTTCTGACCATTTCCCTGAACAAGAGACCTTTATCATCTTTAAAAATCCCCTCTTTTGTTCCATGCTTCTTGCTGTCAGTATGGATGCTGGCCATTCTGCCTGCTCCCACACTGCCATGCTGGACTTCCCCTCATCACCAAGGACTCTTTCATTCTGTGTAGAAACTCTCACTGGTCAAAGCTGAACCTCTTAGTCAAGATTCATGTGTAGGGTTTTCTGGAAACTTCTGGAAACACTATGGAGCCTTCCACAGAGCTGCCACATCCCATGGAGTAGAGAGGCAGCATCCAGCTTGTGTTGGGCGAGCGCTGGTACGTTTTCCGTAGGCGGAGGGCAGACAGCGAGTGCAGGAGCGTGGGATGTGTGAGCTGCGGCAGAAGGTTAGTGATGAATACCAAAGAATCCCAAAATTATGAGTTGTAACCCACAGGCGGTTTCAGGGGAGTTTCCATTCAGGACTGTGATTCAGCAAAGCTGCTGTCACAGGCAATAGCATATCAGCCTGAAGTCGCCACTGAAACCATCTGTGACAGCCAGCCTCTTCTCAGATGTCTGATTGCCTTGCCCCCATGGCTTTTCACTAACTACCATTTTGCTCTCACATAAAATGTTGACAAGGCAAGAAACCAGGAAACTCTAGGCTCTGGCAGATTTGGTCGCATTGTTAAAGCACAAAACCCATGGCAAAAGACATTGGCTGCTTCTGCAGCTGCAGACTTGTTGAGAAAAGTCCCCTCAGGTGGAACCTGGCCTGGAAAGTGACAACAGGGAAGGTGAGCTGAGGGTGCAGGAGCCGTGCAAGGCTCGCCATGAGATGGCAGCCTTCCCCGCCGCCTTTGCACACCCTGGCAAGATGTGCCAGCACCACGCCAGCACAGAGCACTTCTGTCTTCCCGGCAGAGATGTGCTGCCAAGATTTTAACAAAGGGCTCCCTCAAAAAAAAAAAAAAAAAAAAAAAAAAAATCCAGCCTTGCTTTGCAGTATATAGAGCAATCCCTTGGTGAAAACCCTCTCCTCTGTTGAAGTTAAACTCCAATCCAGTAATTTCCAGTGCATGTTCTCCCCACACCAATCTACCCACTGCAGATTGGCCCCACAAGTGAACTTGGCAGTCCTGGCCTGCTCCAAGCTTGGGTTTAGCAGGCACATTGCCCTCTCTCTGGTACTGCTTTGCACGTGGCAAAGGCCTCTGAGTGCTGCCTGCCACATTCAGAGAGAAGAGGGGCAGCAGGAGCTGGGGTGGACAGGCAGCATTCAAATATTCCCAGGTTTCCAGTGCCTTCTGGTAGCACATTCAAAATGATGTCAACAGAAAATGCTGGCATGAAGGAGTAGCGGTACGGGGCTATTGGCCCCATGGAGATCCACTTCAGGGAAATAGTTTGTGTTTCACAGCCCATCAGGATTTACACTGTGGATCCACCTCCTTCCTTTAAGAACACAGGGAGACCAGGCAGAGCTCTATCCCATGCTGGTCTCACCTGTGTGCTGCTATCACAAGAGCATCCAGACAGATTTGGAAACATCAGGATATCTTTTGACTGTCCTGGTAGTTGTGGTAGTAGGAGTAGTATCCAGGGGATAGAGACACTGCAAATATACAAGGAAATAAAGAAAAAAATGAATCCACACACCTGACTTGTCCTTTTCCTGAAATAGATGGAGTCACTCGTCATGCAGGATTGTGTCTATTTAAGCCCATTTCAATGAATTTTGATTTGGAAATGAACTAAGGTGAACCTGGAGAATAAGCATTGCCTTGAATGAGTCAGAGAAACCCTCATGTGTCAGATGCTGACTTCAGTCACACCGCTGTGACTCTCAGCTCTCACACCTCTGCAGGTAGCAGTGTGATTTCGGTGGGAGAATTGTGCAACTGTGCTCAGAATCTGCCTGGCTCACCCCAAGGTGTTGTATTGGTATTACTGACAGCAGTATCTGACCTCTTGCTGCTTCAGTCTTTGCTGGGTTTACATGTGAACAGAGGTCAGCTGCTGAGCACACTGCTGACAACAGGAGGTGACAGGTTAAATGAGCAGGACTTGCCTCCAAAATCAGCTTCACATATGCCAATGTACAGCTGTGTCAGCAGGGATGTAACTGTGGCACAGCCCGCTCCCCTCTCCAGGCTCTCCAACCTTCATTTGCAGAGCTAGATCCAGAATAACTTCATAGCCTTCTACAAAGCATTCCCAACACAACCTTGTATAGAGAGAGGCTGAATCTGTCCCTTTAGTTTTTTATTAATGCCACATTTGATGACTTTCTAATTGTGCTAGAGAGTCCCTATGCCTTTCACAGCTTTCTTCAAGCTATAAGTACAGTAGGCAATTTTAAAATCATGGGCAGCCGCCAAGCTTGTATACAGAAAACATTCAAACATAGATGACTTTTCACCTTTACTTGCCAGAGGCCAAATTCTTTTAAACAATTATAAACCTTATTTAACCAGGAAGTCTTCAAATTCTGGAGTGGGCCTAAAGGTCATGAAGTCTGAGATGACCTTGAAAAGTGACTTTTATCTTGGTGGACATCTTGGGGATTCAAGACTTAAACAATTATGTTCTCATATCTAATTCTCCCAAAAACAGATCTCTGGTGCCAAAGGTTAAATACTTAGTGAAATATTCTGTGCAGACATGCAGAGCTGTATGTATTTCCTCATAATTAACAGGGATTACTCCTAATTAATAAATACAACTCTTTAGGAGAGGAGGATTATTTGGAACTTAAAGGACGTGTAGGCTTTCTGCAAAATGCATGACAATTTGTGTGATGATTACACAGTATCAGAAGATGCAAAGCCAGAGGCTATTAAGGATCACTAGTCCTTAGGTCTGAGCATGGCAATTTTGCTATTTTGCAGGACAGCAAGGAAGTAGCAAGAACATAATTGCACTGAGGACACTTCAGCACAGAGAAGAAGCAAACTTTGCATGAAGCTGCAGCTACAGCTGCCCATGACCACAGAACTACCATGCAGGCCAAGGAAACAAGGCAGCAGAGGTAGGAGACAAGCCAGGGCACTGGGTGAAAAGAGGCCTGCACAAGGGTAGGAGATCTGAACCCACCAAAAAGATGTGGAGAAGAGATGAGCAGAGGCAGAGTGAGGAGGCTGCAAGCCTCCAGAGTCCCAAGGCTCAGCATGAGTAACAGGCTAAGCATGCAGGGTTGGGTGGAGCACCACTGGGCAGTCACCCAGCCAGGGCAGCCCCACTGCAATTCCATTTATCTTAGGACATTTACTCCAGGGATTAATTGCAGCAAGAGCCACAATGGTAATAAGGCGCTTTTGAGGCACCTGAGTATTGCTGGGCAATCCATGCAGACTCTGACCATGGAGATATTCTGGCATTCAGAAATGTTTGCCTCTCACTGACTTTTAAAAGTGCCTTCTCTTTGCTTGTAACTGGAGCATCTCACTCAATTTGCTGTCACACTGCAGCCTGAAACTCTGTGGTATCTAACCCTGCATCTTCTCCTGTGTTCTTCAGTTTGTATTGAGCCTGGCCAGATGGGAGATTCTGCAGTGCACCCAGCAGCTGCTGTGTTTTGTATGCAGGGGCTGTGGGTGTCTATAAAGCCCACGTGATTCCTCACCAGCATGGGTTATAAATATATGCAGGTAACAATCTGAAAAGTTGATTCAAGGACTCTTGCTGCAACAATTCTGCAATAATCTTCCTTGTTTTCCTGCATGTTTTCTCTCCTTTGGCTAAGTCTCTTTGGCTCTGACTCTGGTTTTATCATGGTTATCTGTAGACATGTATGTGCATCACACATGTAAACACTGGCAGTTCTACTCCATCATAAATGCCATTTTTATTGCAGCCAGAGTAGGCATTTAGAAGGTGCTTTACTTAATCTTTCCTCTGTATGTTGCAAACAAAAGGATGCCTTCCAGGAACCACAGGCTGGTCTCAGGAGTCTCTTCACTACTACAGAAAGTAGGGGAAAGGCTTGCCTTAAGACAGCTCTTCCGTTGCTGTAGATCAGACCCACATAATGAGTTTGATGCTGAGGGTGCTTGTGAGGTGAATGGGGGTAAAAGGACAATTGCTAGCAAGTTGTATGGGGAGACACCTTACCTCACTAATAGGATATGCCACGTAGAAAGCTGGGAGTTAAATCATGTTTCTGGCAAGGACTTGAGTACTTTATTTTTGTCTGAAAAGAGGATGTTTCCTTTCACTTAGAAACCACAGTTCTATTATTTTTTTTCTGGAGTTGGTCATTCAAACCCTTTAAAATCTCTCCCAAAGAACATCCACCTAAGAAGGTGGGGTTCACATACACATCATCCTCCTGTCCATTAGCTCAACATTTAGATCACAACTAAATACCTCTATTCCTCAGACAGTGGAGGTGACCAAGCCCATGCCCCCCAGGCCCTGACAGGAGTGATCTGCAGGACTGACAAGGAGGGGAGAGCTGTAAGTCACAAACCTGCCGTCAACAACTCCTATGCTGACCCCCCACCACTCCAGTAAATTTTTCTGCTCTCAATGCCAAGCCGGGCTGGAAGTCAGACAACACAACAGGACTAGGGGACAGACAAGGACTAGGGGACAGACAAGGCAGATCCTTGACTACCACTGTAGTCAAGACAGATTCCTTTCTGAATAGATGCAGGCAGAGCTGCGCTGGTCATAGGTTAGTCCCATTTGACTAAATAATGACTGAAATCAGAGATAAAACCTAAACTGCCTGTTACAATCTGCTTCAGTGCCGCATTCTTTCTTACTGCTCTTTTCCCTTTTGCCCACATCATTAGCCTTTGTTTCAGAAGGCAGCTCATTTTGCTCTACTCAGTCTCAGATTCACACATGAATGGTGCTGCCCCATGTCCTGTAGCTTTTCCTCGTGTCTCTACCCTGGTGTCCCTTCCCTACGACCTCTTTTTCCTCTTTCTGAACAAGGTGTTCTTGAAAGTTTGAAGTGCTCCTATGTGGAGAACCAGATCCTGATGAATCTGTGGAAATTTACTTGAGCACAAAGGTCACTGGGATGGCAGGTGCCACCAGAGTCTGGTGGCAGCACCTCTGACCATTTGAGAGTCATATTTCTGCACACAGCATCTAAACCCTCTTGTGGCTCTAACCACAAATCTAACCACAAATCTTAAAGCCTTGTCCCCCCGACAGCAGAAGCCTGCTTTGGAGGGATATTGGCTGCCTCTGTCACCTGCATGTTTCCAGGGAAATTGAAGGTTTTGCTGGTGCTCTGAAAAATAGGGACATCCAAAGCAAAAAGTTCTCAGCAAAGTACTGTCACTGACCTGGTAAAACAAAACCTGATTATATTATTTTGTATAACCAGACACTACCACCCTGATGCAGACTGTTAGCTGTATTCAAGGCATGCAAACAGCAGTGTTACTCATCTACAAAGATGTCACAGTCAGGTTTCAAGGCTAGGATCTATTTTTTTAATTTTTTTTTTTTGCTATATACCAGCAGATTACATAAAAAAGACACAATTTAATGACAAAACTCATTCAAAACAGGTCAGTGTAAGATACTGTATTAATAGGGCAATGAGCATGCCTTATAATTCTGTATCATTCATATGTCACCCCAAATTTATACCTGTAAAATCCTTCTCTAAATTTCCCTGGCATTTCTATGCATTTTATACCCTATCACCTCACCAGTGTGTTTACATACTGTTTGCTCACTTATATTGGTTTTGAATGCCAAAGAATCCTTGACTCAGAAAGCTGTCTGAAGGATGGCCAATCAAACACTGAGCAGGCATTGCACTTGGTAGAAAATGGCAATAATTTACTTTCAACAGAGGTTTCTTGGGCATACACGCACACAGACTTAGTAATAGCTGTGTCGGATAAACCTGGGAGTAGCTAGGCTAAGCAAGATTAATATGATGGTGTTGATAGGTCAGCTTTCAGTGGCAAGGTCCAAAGCTAAAAAATGGTTTGCAATATTCATTATAGTCAGCCCCAAATCCCACTTCTGGTTTTATTTGTGTGCATCACATTTTTAAGAATCCTGAGGTATGAGAGATAAATAAGAAGCTTGGTTGTGTGTGATGGCAACCCCCAGGCCTCAATGGCCTTTTTTTAACCCATGCTTGGTGCTATTGCAGAGTCCCTGGGGCACCAGGATTGATGGAGGGGAGAGGTGCCAGTGTGCTCACCTGAACCCTGCTCCGAGAGGATGGGATGACATGGTCAGAGAACATATGTGGAGGTGGAGGTTTGCAGCTCTCCTGGGTTTGCTGCTACAAAGCTAGGCTGTGAAAGGTGATCCTACATGTATCCACATTGCTTTTTAGAGCCAGCTGTTATGCAGCTGACACTGCAAAATCAGGTTTTGAAGAATTGATGCCCATTAACACTCCCCAACAATAATAACCAATAGTAATGAAATAAGACCATTCTTTGGGAAGGAAAATAAGTGTATGGAGCAAAACACTGAAGGGATTTATTGCCAGAATAGAAATTATAGCAAATTGCTTTCAAATCAGTTCTGAGGTGAAACGCTTCCTTCTCATTGGGAAAGATTTTTGATGCACTTGGGAAGGATGCATATACATAAAGTTTGTCCATTTCTCCCATTCTAACAGCTCCCTTTTAAAGGACACCACAATTCTTTGCTCAATTATATACTTGTACTGCCTTGACTACACTAACTCTACCAGATGTGTTTGCATTCTTCCATGTGTAAATGGTGATTGAAAGACTTGTGGGGTAGGTGGAATAATTGTTAAAGTTGTTCAGTCTGTCTTATTAAGACTTCCCCCTCCCCCCATAAAATCATTTCCACTTTATAGCTGGACTTTCAAATGTCCAGTGTCTGACTCAAACTGACTGGACCCTCCTTCAGACACCACATTATCTTGTGGTTCATACTGGAGCTAGGAGAAGCAAGGCAGAGGCTGTCCAATACCGTCCTCTCAGAAGTCCCTCTGGCAAATCCATATGTTTTCCCCACACTTAGCTTCTTTGCTGGATGCCCTCAAAGGAATCAGCACTTAATTCTGGCAACACTTGGGAAATGGTTGCTCATCCCTAGGAACTGGCCAGATGAGAGCTCGTTGGGTACACCCAGCCAAACTGGTCTACTTTGAGCTGGCCATAGTGTCTGTCTGGATGTAGTCTGGTTGGACTCAATGATCTTAAAGGTCTTTTCCAACCTAAAATATTCTAGAATTCTTTGACCTACAGGGAAATTCTTTGTTTTTCTCCTGCACCATTGTGTTAGGTTTGAAATGAAATTAATTTCTCTGAATGAGTGTACTCCACTGAATCTGTGGCAGAGACTGTGTGTCATAAATTCCACTCTCTTACTAACCACAGCAGACTGTCTTTTGGTGGCAGTAAGGCAAATATGGGCTGAAAATGGACAGTATCCCTTCCTGGCAGAACCACACTGTCTCTGTGCAGCTTCCTGTGGAGCCTTGGGGATCTCTATCAACTTTTTATGAGTGTTAAATGCTCTTATACAAGTCAAAGTCAAAAAACTGACTCATGAAATTAAGAGAAATTCTGATTATTTTCCCCTTATTTGTTTTGTCTCTAATCAAAATGCAAGTTAATGCATTAACATTATGTGAAGAATCTCAAGTTCCTCCTCAAATTATTCCCCATTATTTCCTAAATGCAATACAAAGATATTTCAATATTATAAACTAAAATAAAATGTTTGACTATTTCCAAATCCAAATATTTCATTCTGTTTGTCAATGCATTTCACTGAAGGTCCATTCAGTTTTAGTTACACTCAATGCCTCAATAAAGTCTTGGTACTCCACTGCCTTTTGTGGCAGTGGAGTACCACTACCAATCCAATTTTCCCCGTTGGATTGAACTTCCTAGACAACCTGTACTTCCCTCAATGTGTCTGCAAGAGTTCCCTTAGTACAGGCTACAGCTCTCAGAATACACAGACATTTTAATGGAGCATTTCTAAAAAAAATACCAAAACAAAACAGAGGTCGATTTTCCTGAAGAACAAATAAAGAAAAGCAGAGAGTTGTGGAAAATTTGGATTTTGTAGAAACTACAATGCTAGTGGAAGTTTTCCACATAAGCAAGAGCTATTTGTCATACTGACAGTACACTGGAAAGCTCAGTAAATGGACCTGGATTGTCACATGCCTTGGCCCTTCCATTCACCATGGCTCCCTCCTTATTCCTTTCTGTAGCAGCATTTGCCAGCCCTAGAGGGAAATTTGCCTTTTTCCTAGGAGGAAAGCAGGTGCCTAAATTACAGCAGAAAAGGAGGAAGAGTGGAATGAACCTCCTGGAGGCTTCAATTTTCATAGCTCTGCCTCTGTGCAGTCAGAGACAGCTATGCAAGTGAGCACAGAGTAACTGAAGAAAATAAAGAAAAGATTGCACTGAGTACTTCCTTTAATCTATTCGCTCAGGCAAAGGTTAAATTACCATTTGAATGCTGCTGTAGAAGAGCTAATAATGTTGCCTTTATGTTCCAAGGATCCTCTCTCTTAAAAATAAATTATTTTCAACTCCAATTAAGGAAAGCTGTGGTTCCCATCATGTTCAGGATGAAGATCCCTGTTTTTGCCATGCACTAGCTGGTTGTCCTGTTGTTCCCTCATCAATTTCCTGCAGTGCTTTAGGGAGTGATTCAGGAACAGCTGACTGTGAGGGTATGTTCCTGTAGTTAGAGAGAAGGGAGCTATACTTTGAGGTCTTTATGAAATTATGCCAAGTGCCTTGTGACTTTCAACTTCTGGACCCCAGGGAGAAATCTGAACCCCTGGCTGAGAGTTGAACAAAACCCATGTTACAGTATTACTATCCAAGAAAGCATTTTTGGACCACGTTTAAAGGTACACTTTCCCTCCTGATTAGGAGATTGTGTTTTCATTGCCATTTAGAATGGATTTAGCTATCTATGAGGTTATCCTGCAGACTTTCCAGGCTTTCCCATTGTAAGTTATATGTACACTAAGGAGGAAATTAAAACAAATGTGTATTTGTCTTCAGCACTGACAATGGTGTCAAGTGAAAGACAAACATAGCCAGAGCAGTAAAAGGAATAACAAAAGTACTTACAAGGAGCTGAGCTAGTGTATATATATAATTTCTTTTTAAGGCCCACTAATTATTCAGGACAAAAATCCCCAGCTCTGCAGGTTGCAATGGGAAAGGATTTGCAAAGTGGCGTATCAGTGTCCAAGTGAGGACAAGGCCTAGCCCATGCTGTCATTGTTGTTTGCTTCTGACTTCCCCCATCCTCACAAGTCACTACTGACACTCTTCTGGCTCAGTGGACCTGCTGGGCCTGTATTATGTCCTTCTGCAGCTGGTCCTGCAGTGCTATGGACAAGCAGAAGTGAATGAGTCCCACTCACAAGGGACACGGCAAGGGAAGTAGTCCACCCCTTCTTCTTCTGAATGCCCTAATCAGCTTCTGAGGCTTCTCTCCACATCTTGGAGGATTTGTGGCACTTCTTAGCCAGTGATCTGTGGCATCTCTGGTTTCTGTAGTCCAGTAACCCATCCCTAAAGGGAAACTGCATCCAGACACTGTTATCTCCCAAATAACCAAGGCAGAAGTTCATTTAAGCCCTCTCATATTTTCCTTCCATGAAGGTCTTCTTCACTGCTAGCTGAGGGTATTTACATATTCTGTATCCTCATTTATGAACCCCTTATGAAGATAAAGGCAAGGAAGAATGAGGGTCTAGGCACAAGTTTGCAGTAGAAAATAACATCCTCACCCATACTCCAGGTCTGGATGGCATGACTTCTTTCCCAGTTCTCAGGCCTTCCCAGAGAGTCCACAGGGAAATGTGTTCTGACTTTAGTACATTTATTAATGGCTGGAGTTGATGTGATCTGTGGAAATTGAGGAAGCCCTGAATCTACTTGCAGTCTCTGTTCAGCTTTGTGTGCACCCTCTGTAATTTGGGAAGCTCCTCCTCTGAGCATTACCTCACTCATCCCAAAGCCCTGAATAGCTCCACACCTATGCACTGAACAAACAGACTGAGAGAAACAGACTAGAGGGCTCCCAATTACGCAATATCCCTGAAGAGCCCTTCCATGAATCCCACAAAGATCTTGTGGCAACAGGTTTTGCAAGACAGTTCTGAGAAAGGTCAAAGACCTCTGCCTTGCAACTGAGTATGTGAAACTGTGCCTCTTCATAAATACTGTCACTATTACATTGCAGTAGCATTGCAAACACTATGGCCTTGCACACACTAGGAGGAACTTCAGTGTTTCCTGTCATGGCCCAGCTCCACCTTTGGTAGCATTCCTGTGAACCATTGGATCAGCAGCAGGGACCCTGGCTTGTGCATGGTCAGCATGTGGCTACAGGGAGCCAAACCCCAAAGAGGTGCAGGCAAAAGCAAAGCTGCTGCATCTCAACACTTCACTCAGGCTAAACCCAGCTGGAGCTTCCTTTGGTGCTACCCCAGGATTGCTGATCAAGTGAGGCACACTCTGGACATCTTCCTTACAGACTGACCAAGCTGGAACACATGCAAGATTCAGTGACAGCTTCTCAGAATGCCACTGAAGGGAAAGTACTACTTACCTCATTCTTTTCTTATATACTTTAGTTACCTAGATAGAAATCTCACCCTGAATCTAGGCAAGCAAAAGTAAATTGAACCCTCATTTCCTCCTTCACAAGAAAAGGCTTAAACCATCAGTATTTCATGTATTCAGACTGCTTTAAATATGTTGTGTGTAAAGGAATGGATAGTGCAATAATCCCCAGCCCTATGTTTATTATTCTCCTTAGAAAATAAGACATCTTTTGAAACACTTTTGGGTAGAGTGCAGACTTGCACTTGCACAACACAGCTCTCCTATGTCTAGTAAGATGCTTTAGCCATTGATGGAAAGAATAGCTGTCCTCTTCCTTTCCTGGTCTGTTTCAGTAATACAGGAAAGCACAGAAACCCAGGGGTTTTTTATCTTTACAAGGTGGCTCACATGGCTAACCAAGGTATCAGGCATTACAGAACTTAGGAGGGCAGCATCCCAGTCGACCTTTGCATCTGTTTCCCCTCAGTGTGCATGTGACTCTGTTATCTGACAGCTCAGAGGAAAGGAAAGAAGTGCCTTCCCATATGGCAGCTTTGGGGTTTTTTCCTGAAGACATTATAGGAAATTCTGATCAGAGGCTTTAAACACGTTATCCAGAAATGGTTAAAAAGTTAAGTTATCTTTAGGTTGACATCGCAGCAAGGTACAAGAATGGTTAGCCCTGTGACAAAATGAGCATCAGACTTTAGCTTAAAGCTCTCAGTCTGCTACAAATAGCTGCAGACCCTTTAATTGTTTTCAGACCCTTTAACTTATTCTTCGGGTTTCCTGGTAAATTAATCTATGCATCTGTCAATTTACAATGCAAAAACTCACAGGACTTCATGGCAAATTAAACTCCCCTGGCAGAGGAAGAGCTCCTAACATTGGAGTAAATTGTATTAAAATGTAATATAAAGTCTTTCCACATTGTTACAATGGGCAGGGTGGGGGGGGGGGGGGGGAAGGGGGGGGGGGGGGGGGGGGGGGGGGTGGAAGTGTCAGCTTGCATTTGGATCAAAACCACTTGCAAAAAATATTATTTATATATCTTAAGAGTGTCTGCTTTTTGTGATGTGTTGAGAAGAGAAATGAAGTAGCTCTGTGAGAATGGGTATCAGCGATGCCTCATATTCCACAGATCTGTGTATTGTGCTTTATGGTAATCTCCAACTAAAGTTTTTTGTGTGGCTGGGGTACCTGTATTGTCTTTCTTCCTTTGCTGACAACATATGAATTCATTTGCCACACTTCCTCTACTTGAGCCTTTCATAGGAGGTATTTGTGGACTTTTACACCTCCACCTGTGTACTTACCTTCTTGAAACAGTAATGTTGCTCTATTACATTTGTTTTCCTTTTCTATCTAGGGTTCAACTTGGCCAAGAACAGAAAAACAATTAGTAAGGGATGATCTGACAGAATGATCACACCACATGATCCCATAATTCTCATTTCACTAGGAAATGGAGCTAAAAAAAGAGCAGTTCATTAAAGCCCGACACTGGGTTTACATTTTCTTTTCACAATATGTTAACAGCAACTGGATTTTTTCCCTTTTATTTTTTTCCCCTGGAACAATGAACAGGAGTTATCTCTTACATTCATGGGAACACAGCCCCAAAACATTTCCTGCATTAATTCCCTATGGAGAAGGCAGGATGTTTAGGAATCGTGATGTTGAAGACAAAGGTTGGTCAAAATACTGCATTAGTCCACTGCAGAAATGGAATAATGGCTTCAGTGATATTTTTCCATTTTTTGAAGAAAACCAAAAATAAATGTAGTTCAACTTTGTTCAGTGGTGAGCCAACAGAAATCACTTTCGCCTTTGACAGAGGTCTGTCTCAAGTCCAGGACAAGGGTGCATTTCTCACATCCCTGATCTCCAATATGAGACTAATAAATTTTTGAAAAATCTGTGCCACAGTCAGTTAACACATATATTTCTCAGTGGCAAAGCAGACTGTTTGATCTTTGCTCTAAGGGTAAAGCACCATTTCAGGGTTGCTTGGCAGCTCTGTTTTCCTTCCCTTAGCAAAAGAGATGGATTCATTTAGAATTGCAGGCCACAAAGAAGGGAGCTCAGGTGTGGCAGAAATGGCAGGTGGCTGGAGCTGACTTGACAGCAATTAAATGTACAAATCTTTGATTAGGCTCATGGGAATGGAGTCATTAGCTACAGCGAATGGACCAGCTTGCTTTCCACTGCCTCATTAGCCATAATACTGATATTACTTTAAAAAGCCTGGAAAAAAAGCCCTCCCGTACAGATTTAGGAGAGTTGAATTTCAAGGGAAACAAAATAAGCTAGTGTAAGCACTTTCTAGCCGAACAAACAGAGCCTGGCTTTTCTGGTCACTGACAAAAAAAAGCCTCATGTTTGCTGAACTGTGAGATAGCCCCATATCCAGCACTGCAAGCAACGATTCACAGAGATCAACAAGTTGCTCTTGGCCACTGAAATTTACTGGGGACCTCATCAGGCAGCGTCCTGCTGTGCTCCAGTTCCGAGTACTGGTGCCTTTAGCAACATCCTACCCTGCAAGCGGAGACCTTCGGTCAGTCACACAGCGGAATTAGCAGGCTGGATATAAGTTGCACATAAATCTCCAAGCTAGCTGGCTTAGCCCAGGGGAAGATTTGGCTTGGGCTTTATTTGTCTTCCTGTAACATGACTGGTTGAAGAAGGGCTGCAATAACATCATTCTGCCATAAATTAACATCCTCCTGTCCCCAGCTCTTCTACTGTCTATATGTCTCGCTATTTCATGGAAAGTTCATCATGAAATAATCTGTACTCACCTGCCCTTTCTCTCCCACTCTTCCTTTGGTATTCTCTATCCCACAGCATTCATTTCTCTGACCTGCTAAACCAGAGTCCTCTAAACAAAATCAGAAGAAATATTTTCCTCCAGGGCTCTTGTGTAAGGTTTCATGCCAACAAGCTGATGGCACAAAAGCAGTTTGGAACACAGTGAAGGCAGTGGCTTCTCACCTCTCACACTGCTCAAGCAACTGGTAGTGCAAAAGAAGCAGGGACAGAGGGAAATAATTTCTGGTATTCGGTAGCAACACTGCTGGGCCAATGTTTTGCCCTCTACAGCAAGAGCTAGATGAGAAAAAAGATGCCACATTCTCTAGGGATTATTATTGTCCTTCACAACAAGGGACACTGAACGGTTGTGCAGTCATAACACCATCCCTTGCTTGCTTGTGAAGTCTAGGTTCAGGTTCTCCTGTCCCAGTGGTAAGACAAGGTTTCCAGTTCCATGACTTGCTCCTTCCCAGGCTTCGCAGGGACCAGATGCTACAAGAGAGCTACGTGCCACAAGTGACTTACCCATACAGGCAGAAATTACACATTAGGTAGAAAATGTCAGTTTCCACATAGGTGTAGTTTGAGGATCTTTTCTCTGTCTCCTTGCAGTATGCAGTAACAGCATACTTCACCTTCTTTAAGCATATTTGTTCTTCATGTGCTTTGGGATGTGTAAAAGCTAAATATATTTAAAAAAAAAAAAAGAGATTGAGTTGAAAGGGATGCTTTCTCTGAAGAAGGAAGTTCAAGTTGTCAAAGAAGTATAAAACACATGGTACAAACTGTCCTGTGGAGTTACCTGTAGAGATAGGTAACTCCACTGAAACAGAACATCCATTTTAGCCTCAGTGTGTCACCAGTTCCCAAGGCCAGGTGAAACATCCCATGTTGGCTGACTAATTCACACTTCAGCTGAAAGATTCCCACCAGGATAGTCTTTTCCAAGACCCTTACAGAGCTCACTGTATCTTTGTGATCTGAGATAGTATCTAAACGGCTCACAGAATCAACAAATACAGCTCAATCTCATCAGCTGTGCAGCACCACTTTTCTTTCCATGATGATGATGTGAGAAATACAAGGTGAGATTCAGTAAACAGTGTCTTTGTTCTATTTAGCAGCGAACTTTCATGTTGAAACAAAGTGCTGTGAAAAAAATAGAAGTGATCTTTGAGGGAGAGGAAATCCCGGGAAAGAGGAAACGAAGAAGAAAAAAGATAAATTTAAGAGAAAGGAGAAAATGAGAAGAAGATACTAAACATCTTCAAAATTGCTCTACTGTAGAAAGCAGAAGCTGCATTGCTTTTGCTTTCCTGTGCCTGCCTCCTCTGCATTTTAATTAAAGTGTCCAGCCTGATTAGCATTTTTACAAGTCTTCCTCAATTCTTACCTGCTTATGTATGCATGTGATTTCCTTGCAGACCTGGCCTTGAGTTGTTTCACCCTAGAATCAGAACTTTGACAACCCTTCACCACACCACAGGTAATTTTTTGCTGGACATTAAAGCCTCAAAAAACTTTGACAGATGCAGTAAAGACCAATCTAAGTTACTCCTACTTCTCCCATGCTTTCTTCTCTCAGCACTTGCTCCTTCCCAGAGCAGTCAGTGGGAGACTGACTTCACTTTAGTCACAGTTTATTGCCTGATTTCTTAATTCTAGCTGCTATGGGGATGGCATGGAAAAGACTTTGGTGGGCTGCAATATCTGGAATTGCCACACAGAGTTTCCCTGGAGGTCATTTGTCAGCATGATAAGTGATTTAAAAGCCTCGGAAAAGTTCAGCCTCTATGACTTATTATGGCTTTTCCATTTCTAACTTCTGTGCCTCTGAAGAAAGTGCAAAATTTGTAAACAGTGCAGGAGAAAACCTTTCCAGTCAACTTTAATTTTTTACTTTGCTTCCCATTCACAGCAAATGTTTTGGTAAAAAGATCCACTGAAACAGAAGACAAAGATTAGGCAACATCCAGAGCTGCAACTACAGAACTTGCAGTCTTCCACCATCATGCTGCCCAGCCAAAAGCTGTGTCACAGCCATCATGGAAACAGGAGGAAAATGTATTTTTCACCATGTGTTTTGACTCTGCTTTGGGGCTCAGATGACCTGTTGGTAAAAATGCCTGTGTCCTGTCTCCATAACAGATACATCAGTTGTAAATTATCTGTCCAGTTTTGCCATTGTGAGTAGGGCCCCCATGGGAATTGACAGTACTGTATTATTGTTGGTTTTGGCGGATAGTCTCCAAACAAAACCAGCTTCCCCACTGCTAGGGAGGGGACAATGCTGGTGTTGGGAATATTTCTATTTGCAGCAGTTAAATGTTTTGGGAAGAGATGGAGGCGTGGGGTGCCAAGCTGGCCAGTGGGAGCCCCATGCCAGTGCAGGCAGCGCCTGCCTGTACCTCTGCCAACTCCCTGATGTGCTGCTCCATGTCCTGTTACACGTGGTGGGAGCCTCGGAGCAGGGAAGAGAGGCAATTTGTAGTCATGTTACATTTCCTACTTCAAAACTGTTTTTACAACTATTGGCCCAGCCTGCCCCAGCAGCGCTGGCCGGCTCAGCAGGCTGTGTTGTTTCATTTCTGTCAGCAGTGGGTCTTTTCTCTCTACTCCTGCAGGAAGGCTTTTGTTTCATGTCTTTCCTCCCTGCTGCATGCTGTGCTGGCCAGGCAGCCTGCCACGTGCTTGAAAGCCTCCTTCCCACCCCTCTGCCCTGCATGGCCATAGCCTCCCTCTCAGCTCGTCCTGCAAACACTCATTAGGTGCTTTGGGTGCAGATGCTCAGGACCTGCTCCTGTGTCTGACCACAACGTGTGTGTGATAAGAGGGTGGACACCTGGACAACAGCCAGTCCAAGCATTACATTACGGTCCTTTCTCTTATGCTGTTTACTTTTGTGACAGTTTCTCCTTTCAATTTTCATGTCTGCAGTGTTGATCTAGCAGGGTGGCCATCTGGATCCCTGCCTCCACTGCCAACCCCATCTTCACCCCATCTTCATCTCCACCTCTTCATCTCCCTGTCAACCAATTCTGCTAAGTTTTCCTCCAGCCGCTCCCCATGCTGGGTCTTGTCACAGCTGGGGAGACCCAGCTTTCATTTCTCATCCTTGCTTTTTATCCTCCTCAGGTTAGACTGACCACAAGGATCACACAGAGACTATCTCAGCTCTGTGCCACGGCAGTGGTTACAGCCAAATCATGACTAATCCTCAGCTGTTAACAAGCTGGTACCCATCTAACCCTCAGTGCAAAAAAAAGGACAAAGCCTAGAGCAAGGGATGTGAAGGGAATGCACAGACTCACTTTATTGTTAGGATTGCCAGCCCCGAGAGACCCTGACCTCAGAGACACTGCCTCTATCTCACAAAGGGTTTGTGCTGAGCATAAGTGTCTGACCTCATCTGGGACCCCAGGGTGTGGGGTAGTTTCAAAAAACATTGCTGCAAGTCAAAAAGCAGTGAAAAATCTGTATCGGTTTTTTCTTTTCTGTTTTCTTCCAAAACTTTTTCTTAGAAACAAGAAGCAGCACTCCAGCCCGCCAGATCCAGCTATTCTCTTCAGTCCTCAGCTGGCCTCTGCACAGATTTTTCTGCCAGGGTCCTGGGCTCACAGGAAGAGTTCATGGGACATCTGCACCATGGTGTGGAGATACATGCACTGACTAGGAGCGAGCAGGAGCTGGAACCCACGAAAGTACAGCTCTATCAGCATGGCTCCCTGCCCAGCCTAATTAGACCTGCCAAGAAGGGCTAATTAGCTAGGCTCAGTGCCACACTGATGTGACTACACCACTTTCAAGAACCAGCAAGCATCATGTGCAGCTCACTTTAGCATGGAGATGCCATGTGAAGCTGGACAGAGTGCATATTCACTGGTCTTCCCTCTCCAGAATGAGCCCACTGAGCTTGTGAGAGCCAGTTGCACATCACTCTGTGCCCACTTGTGTGGTAAAGGGTTTTACTGCACGACCTGTATGGATTGAAGCTTCATGACACCCACAGTGAAAGAAAGAGCACTAGAACCTCTCCTTTGCTGGAGAGGAAAGCCGGAGCACTTGGAGCATGAGAGGCTGGCTGGAGTTCCCCAAGGGAGCCCACAGCTGGTGCTGTCTCGTAGCCCAGCCCGCCTGGCTCGCCTTTCCCTGCCCACAGCTGCCCTGCCCTCCTGCCCAACGGCGCTTGGCTGCCTTCCCTCGCCTCTGCCCCACCGTGGCCGCTCCTGCAAGGCTCTCACAGGACAGTAGTGAACATGATTTGGACCCTGCTCAGGCCTTTCTGGGGATCCCTTTCCTGCCCTGATGAACTGTCACACGTTGTGGTTCTCCCCTGACCTCTGCAACCATACAAAATGCTATTTGCAGCCTCTCATGCTTCGGGGGGACACTTACAGGAGGGCACTGGTTCCACTGTGTCTGTGGTTCCCCACAGTCATAGGAGGGTGGAGAAATCTGCTCTTAAGGTGCGTAAGAAGACAGTGAATCATAAGAGCAGCAAGCTCTTGTTTACCAACACCTTGCTTTGTAAGGATTTCTCTAACAGAGTAATTTGTGAGATAGCCAGTCTGGTTTCCAGTTTAGACAAGCCAAGCCCTGTGCTCAGCTGGGGGAAAGGTTCCTCATGGTTAATGCAGTGAGGACAGTGACCATGGAGAATGGTGGCCCCAGCTCCTCTGGTAGATAGGCTCTTGTGCAAAAGACACAGACACAAGCACACGCACAAAGA
Source organism: Passer montanus (assembly GCF_014805655.1). Classification (NCBI taxonomy): domain Eukaryota; kingdom Metazoa; phylum Chordata; class Aves; order Passeriformes; family Passeridae; genus Passer; species Passer montanus. The sequence goes on along the minus strand of NW_024368374.1, from coordinate 8,840,601 downwards.
AAAGGCTGCTAGAGTAAGGGATCCAGAAATTGTCCCTTTACTTCCCAGGTCCATCTGACAGTTTAACAGTAGTAAAATAAATGAGAAGGAGTGTATGGAGCTAGTAATATTCCTACCTTTGGACCATCATGTCAAAATATAGCAAGAGGAAGGCATGGGTTACACACGCACAGAAATACCATGACATGTATTACAGTGCCACATAATGCAAGCAAGCATAGCAGCAACTTGTTACCCTGACTGAAGGCTAGAGTGTAATTAGTGTAATTACAATGCCGCTGGCTGAATTCACTCAAGGAGTATGGCATTCTCTGTGCCCTACAGGGTAATGCATAATCCCAAACACTTCATCAGTTGAAAGCGATCTCTGAGACACATTTGAGCTGCAATAGTCTCACAGCCATGGTTTTACTTAGTGGCATTTGTCCCCAGCTCTCCGGAGGATCCAGTTGGTGCCACCGATTCCTTTACTCAATTTATCACTTTTGGGGAGAGATTGTGGCACTTCATCTTCGGGGGACTTGCAAATGGGTCAGGAACACAGGGCCACAAGCAGCAGCTTCCTGCACGCAGGGCACAGTGAGAGAGCAGCAGCGCTCAGCTGGCCAACAGCTGGGCTGTGCCAAAGGAGCCCAGCCCCATAGCTGCTGTCCTGCTGTAAAACAATAACTATTCAGGGTGGCTCCAAGACCTGGTCAGCCATAATCCCTTCCTTACGGCACTAGTTGGACCTTCATCAATTGATAGCTTTCATCGCCAGCTCTGCTCCCTCATCACCTTCCCCCCCACACATGTACTGTTCTGTGCAGCTTCACCTCATTTCCCAGAAAAAAATTAATTCTCGATATTTTTTTTTTCCTAAAGAGCAGTAGGAATAACTGGCTTTTGAATTCAGCACAGAAAGGCTACAATTACAAAAAATGTTTTGGGTTGACAGGAAATTAAACTGTATTTTCTTGGTAAAACAATAAAACCCAAAAATTGCAGTTTGGATCAAGCAAAGTGTTTGGTTCGACCTGAAACAAAACACTTCATTTTTGTGTTTAAACTTTTCACCCCTTTTTATTTATTGCAGGCAGGAAAACCTCAAAACAAAAACAAATGTTTCAGACTGAAAAGTTGAGCTGTTTCCCTTTGAAATCATCACACTGCATTGACTGCAATTTCTCAGAATTACCCTCTTTGTCTTTGGCTGAAATTCTTTGCTAGATTTCAGGCTTAATTCACAAAAAAGTTTTATACAATACCAACCAGTATCCCAAGGATTTCACCTGGCCCCACTTACTTATTATTTGAATTCACAATCTGAAAAAAAATAGAAAAATAATGCTATTTTGCCAACAATATTCTTAACACCAATGGCCTTTCAAAACCATGTTAATCTTAAGAATGCACTGGTTTTCTCTTCATAATAATTCATGCAGGGGTTGAAAGAGAGAAGGGGTCTTGCTTTTGCTGCGGTCCTTAATGTGCCCTGGAGGCAGGGCAAAAGAGCAAATGTCAGCCTCTATCTCTGGTCTCTGCAGGCTGCAGCCTGGATCCTGTGGCTAAGCTGGCCAAAGAGCCACTTCACACTGGGCATGAGGCAAGTGGGATCCAGCTGTGTGGTGCTGGGAACTGGGTGCATCTGGAAATGATCTTCAGACTTCAGTCTAGGAAATAAGGAGCTATTCACCTAGTCAGCTTTTGTCTTCCACTGCTATCAGCCAGTGGGAAAGTTTAACTGTATATGAGGTTTTTCAGGCTTAAAATCTGTCTGGGGGTTTTGTCTACAAGAAACAGAGGGAAAAGAGCTTCTTGATTTGTTTTATTATTTCCATTTCTAATTGCACATGAAATAGCAGAACGGGGAATAGGTTTGGCTTTTGACCCTAAAAGACTCTAGGGCAAAGATCCCATCTGTTGTGCATTTTAACTGAACCTATTCACCATTTCTGGCAACATCTGAATATATTAATACTTTAAAAAGTGGAAACAGCCTTCAAATCCGTTATCTCTCTACCTCTAAGCAAAACAGTGTCTTCCACATCCTTATATCTCTGCTGAATCACCCAGATCATAAAATATATATAAAGCTGCCTGGTCATAAGCAGATATACCACAGAATGAGAGGTTAAGAGGAGGAGCAGCAGAGAAAGAGTTAAAAAAATGCTACAGCCTCTCCCAGTGTTTCCTTGGGTGGAGAGTGTAAAGGTTAACGATTTCTAAATATTCAGGAGTAATAAATGATCTGAGTAGTTTTCTGGCGGTACCTCATGTTCTCAGAGAAACAAATGCTTCAAGGATATGCACCATTTCAGAAGAATGTGACAGGGAGAGGGAGAGATTTGTTTTAAAAACTTGTGATGATCTGTCTCATCACTGATAATAAAGGGGCAGGTTCTTTCCATCCAGAAATACCACCAGGTAAACATACAGTGCCTAAGGGTTTATGTCTCAGAAGGGCTAAAAATTATTTTATATGAAGCTTTTCTGTTTCCTTTACATGCACATACAAAATTCTCCCTTTCTCCATAGAGTCCTTCTCCTTCTCCTTGTTTTGGCAGCACACTGATTGTTATTCTGTTCAATGGTAAAGAAATCAGCTGTAAGGAGCAAACAGGTATAAAAAAATCTTTCAGGCATGTGAAGTGTGGTCACTCTTGTCCCCACCTATAGAGGAGTGGGGAGGGCTGACTTATGTGGGAAGATAATTGTCTTTGTGGCTGTCCCACTGTCAAGCTTGCATGAAACCAGTCAATCACTGAAGAAGCTACCAAGGGAGCCAATGAGAAGACATCCCCAGGGTGAGCTGTTGAAAATATTTTTTCTTACTTCCTCAACAAAAGGGAAGAAGAGTCTTATCTCTTGTACACCATTTACCTCAGAAATAGATTAAGGAAAGAGCCAAGGAACGTGGGAGGTCAGGTTAAGACCTGGAATGGAGCGCAGCCCTGGCTATCCTTCTTCTCTTACTTTTGAATGTGAGGCTAAAAAGAGGGAAGGAAAAGGGATGCAGCCTGTGGCCAAGATAAGCGTCAGTAACATGATTTGTAAGTGATGAGGCAGCAGCAGTAGGAAGCAGAAAACATGGGTAAAGGAGCTCCTGGGAGAAAGGGCAGAGTAAGGTGAAAAAGGAGTAATGTGAGGATGGGTTGAAATATGAATCTCAGGGCCTGGGTGAGATTGTAGGAGAGGTGCAAGTGAGGATATGTGTTTATTTATTTTAAATTGGCTGACACCTGGGCACGTGACTAATGAAAAACCCACGAACTGAGAGCTGATGCTTTGGCAAGTTCACAGAACATATCCCCATTGAATGAGCAACATCTGGTGATGCTGCTTTCATTCACACAAGGATGCTATCTTTTAACAAGCCCTTCTCACCCATGAGCAAGTAAGACTAAGGTTTCTTACACAGCAAAAGGGAAAGCAGGAAAGATCTTCTGAAGATTCTTAAGGGAAACCTGAATTAAGTCACTGTGGTTAATTATGCAAACATTAGAGAGCCCAAGTTAAATTAGTATCCATGGGGAAGGACCCCTGCACATCAGATCTTAGCTTCTTATCTGCCAGTTCCAGTCTTTCATTCACCTCTAAGTGCACTGTGTACATTGACCCAGATGGGTGCTACGTACTGTGACGATGATTGCTCCAGTACATACTGAACCATGGGTGTGACAGCGCCCCTGGCTCTGCAGACATCCCTTAAGGTCACACCAAGTTCACCCAGCTGCTGCTGGCAAACCCTTGGCTGAAGATTTAGTGAAATACCACAGGATCAGCCCCACTTCTGACCAAACTCTTACCTCTTGCTGGTGTAGCAGGAGGAGCAGGAAGGAACATCAGCCAATTAGCTCCCAGCTAAAGCTCCAGGGTCTTCTTTTTTCAAGAGAACCAAACACTGTTTTCAGAGGGCTTCATTGTGACAACAAATCTGCTTAGGACCTCATGGATCCCTCAGAAAACTTAAAAAAAGACAGCTTCTTATACAGCACTGCATTTTAGCAGAAACTCTGTGATTGGCATTGAAATGTATATGGTGGGATAAACCCCTCCCTGAGCACTCTGCACAGGTTAGTCTGCTAGAACAAGTCCATGGCCGAGTGCTCTGTGCATACCACTCTTGGGTAACAGCTGGGCTGAGGTCCAAGGAATCTGTATAAAACATGCTCAGGGCTGCTCAGCCAATTAATCTTTTGTAACTTGTGGGGGGAAAAATGGCATGTGATCATGTAATTAATGGTTGGCTCCTAAGGTGTGTGCACTAATTAAGGTTCAGGCCTATAGTTGCTCAGCAACTGTGTTTGTAGCATTTGCTACCACTGAAATGCTTGACTTTGTGGCCTGAATAAATGTTCTTTTAGGCCATTTTGTGTGTCAGTATTCCTCAGGCAAGAAGGGCAGATGCAGACAGAACAGGCAAATGGCAGCCTAGAGCACTCTCTGTCCACTTTAGCTGGTGTGGGTGAGACCTCTTGCTTTCCCATCCAGAGCCCTGCCTTGAGTGCCAGAAGGACACCATGGAGGGTTGCTGTGCCCTTCAAGAGCTCATACTGCTGGAGAGGCAACACCTGTCCAGAGTGTTCTGGAGACCATCACAGATTGCAGGAGAATGGTGGTATCAAGGGTTTGAAGATTTCTTCTCAACACCACTACAAAGCAGCAGTCTTCTGCCTGACTCTCTTCAAGCTTGTTTATTTTTGTCTTTCCCCATCACCTTTAGCCTGTCACTGTTTCAGGCTTGTCTTCTCCCTGCAGATTTCTCTCAGCCCTCAGCCAACGTGTTGATTTTCTCCCTTGTTCATCTCGGCTTCCTTTGGCTCTCCCCTCCACACACCCCTCTCCCTTAATTCCTCAGAATTAACAAATGGAGAGGAGTATGGTGCACACTGAAAGGCAGGAAACACCCAGAGAGATGTAGGATGAGCCTAGTACATCCTGTGCCCATGACTGCAGGGAAGTGTGTGTTCCATCCCTCCTTCCATAAGGAGACACACTCTACATGGTCAGAGTCCTTTGCTGCCAGCAGTGTATAAATCATTTTTCAAAGATTTACTACTTGGCCAAACTTGCTGCTGATTATCCTGGGCACAGCAAAGGGTATATTTCTGCTTCAGAGGCCCCCTCCTGATAAATTTCAAGCCTTTTACCCATGTCTTGTGAGAATACAAGAACTTCAGTGAGAAAAAGTTCACCAAGATGTAATCTTCCCTTAAACTCTCAGAAGTCTTTGGAACAGGGTAGCAATATCACAGACAGACACTTGACATGGGAAATGTCAACTTGCTCTTTAACAGCCCAACGATGTAGTAAAACCAAATAAAACCCTGCATTATAATGTGCAGTGTGTGAGGGCAGCTGGGCAATCATATCAAGGTATCAACACACAAGATAATACCAATTTAATTCATACTAAATTAAAAGGCATTAGGTGGAACTGAAACTGGGAGTTGTACATGACAGCACCACGATCTAAAATGGGATGGACCTTGATGGATGGATCTGTTGCTACGTTGACAAAGAGAGAAGGTAATTCCTCCCTAGATTGCATTTTCATTATTTACATAATTTGCTGAAGTTTAATCAAAAAAAGACACTTTTCTCACCAAAACCCTGAGCAGCCAGAGCAACCAGTCCCCCCAGCCCTTGTGCTGGACCACAGCCAGGGAAATACCAACACTGTGGCTCCCAGGAACAAGCACAGACCAGAGGGTAAGTTTCTCTTGTAGCTGTCAATGGACTGTACAGCCAACAGTTTACACCTACAGAAGTTGTGTGAACTGAATTACAATACTTTTCCACAAAATCACTGCATGGCTCTCGGGCACTTTGAGCTGGAAATTCACTGTGAGAAATGAATGTTCAGATTTTTTTCCCCCCTCCCATCCTCTCAGGTGCTGTTGGTGCTTGCCCAGCTTAAAGATAGTACAGTCTGTACTTATTTTTGTTGTTGAGATGTACTCATTGAGGTTGTCTGTCAGACTGCTTGTTTCAAAGGACATGTCCACGTTAAATATAAATAAATAAAAAAACCCAGGTCATTCATAATTATTTCATTCAATTCCAGCCTTCTACTATCTATGCTGGAAGCTTTATACAGCCCAATTTAATGGAAATTCGGCATTTTGGGTCACAGAATGGAAAATTTTACCATCAACAAGCTGATTATGATTTTGCCAGTTTTCACTTACTCTGAATCTACAGGTTGTAATTTCTCTGGTTAAGAATCTAATTGAATATTACCAATGTTATCAAATTACACAAAATATAGCCAAGAAATGCATCATGATGCCTACAAAGAAAATTGCCTTTCTTTGTGTTCAGAGGCTTGGGGGAAGAACTTTTAAGGCTGGGTGAAGGGATTTTAAAATTAGATTTTACTTTTGCAATCCTCTTCATCTTATCACAAATGTGATGAAAATGTGTTTTAGCTCTCATGACATGTCTGAATTTTACCACTAACTACACTAACCACTAACAGGTCATTACAAGAGTTCTAATGTAAAATTGCCTTTCTTTGTGTTCAGAGGCTTGGGGGAAGAACTTTTAAGGCTGGGTGAAGGGATTTTAAAATTAGATTTTACTTTTGCAATCCTCTTCATCTTATCACAAATGTGATGAAAATGTGTTTTAGCTCTCATGACATGTCTGAATTTTACCACTAACTACACCAGGTCATTACAAGAGTTCTAATGAGTATGCTTGAGTATGTTGTTGCTGATTACATACAGAAATGTCATTGTGCCATACAAGTGGGGAGTAATTTATTTTGAGACTCTTTCATTATGTTAGGACAACCTGGTGGAAATACCTGAGATGATCTATTGCTTAAGTTCAAATGCCTAAATTAATTCTGTTTGCTTCTCAAAATCATCATCTTAAATACAAAATTCAGTGAATACAGAAAGGCTGAAATGTGCTATGTATATGAATCTAAGTGCTAAAAATCTCACCCACAGTCAGCCAAATCCTAAGCTCTTTCCTCTAGATTCTTTTTGCTGTTAACGAAGACAAAATTCAGTCCTTCCAGAGGAAAATTGCTTCCAGTTTTATTTAATGCCTATATTTGGGTAAGAGAAGTGTTTTCTCAAGTTACAACTCTCTCTCTTCCCCCCTCCCCACCCCACCCCCTCTCTCCATTGATGATGGAAGAGATGCCTAAATCTTCAACATCCAAAGTCACTTGGTGTAAGTTCTGTGCTTAAACATATGCATACACTGGCTTCAGACTCGTTACTCATCTGGGTGAAACCACAGCCAAGCTCAAGCACCCACTTGTTCTGGAAGTGATTTTTCCCCTGTACTCTGCACTGTTGAGGCCACACCACGAATACTGTGTCCAGTTCTGGGCCCCTCAGTTCAGGAAGGACATTGAGGCACTGGAACAAGTCCAGAAAAGGGCAGTGAAGACCCTAAAGGGTAAGTAATTCTGTGAAAAACTATGATGAGAAAAATTGACATAACTTTAAAGTGAGAGGCACAAGTTTCTTGCCATCCTTTGTGGGAAAAGGCAGTAAGACCTTGGTCCTTTATTTCTTCAACTGGCTCTGGCACCCAGATGTGTTAGGTGTGAAAGTGCAGGTCTTCCTGTCCAGCAGGACAAACAGGTTTCAATCAACATGGGATGCAAATAGATGCAAATTATGCATTTATCAACCTCAAACACTTTTCCATGAAAATAAGGCAACACACACACACCCTTGCTGTTGCAGGATGGTTTGCAGCTCAGTCTTCAGTAGATGTGCAGAGCAGAACTTTCTGAATTACTAAGTGATGTTGTTTCCAAATGTCTTTGAAGAGTATTATCTTTGATCACTTTTCAGCTGCATCTCATATTTCACAAGTCTCTGAGGGATAGTTTTTTTCTGAACCTACTTATATAAGTTGCTGTATTTTTGCAATTTATACTTTTTTGCCAAGGAAGATTACCCTCTCAGTAAGCAAGCAATGGTCAATTGATTTCAAGAGGAAATCCTGTTGGCACTTAAGACAGAAATGATTAGACCCCTTGTTATCAAAGTTCCAAGGTCAAGTCATCATCAAATATGACTGATTACATTTTCTAATGGTTTTTCTATGCTCATTAAAGTGCATTCAAATATTCAGAATCACCTCTGATCATGACATTCAAAACCCGCTCTGAAGGCTCCTGCCAAGCAGAAATGTATTCTCTAATCTTTAACCACATAAACAATAGATAACTGCTTGTAATTGGGTTCAAATTGATTTCAGGTGGCTTCAGAGAAAAGCAATTTCTACAACAGATTAACCTTTTAATTAATGTTTATTAAGGATATTACCAGGTGCAGGAATCCTCCTAAAGCAGAAAATTACACTTCATTGACATTCATTTATGATAAAACAGTTGATCCATTCCCAGGTCATTATTCATGTATTTATCATAATTTCTTGCTTTTCATGAAAATGCCATAAACTCTAATTAACTATTGTAACACTGTATGTTTTAAACACAATTTTCCACGTTGAATGGAGTGGTCACACGAAGATGTCCTTTAGCACAGGTTTGTAGAGAAGGAACCAGCAGTCTCTTCCAAGTGACTATGGTTGTTCAGCTGTAACAGCAGCCTTCTCTGAAAGCTTATGGATATCCCATCCATGAAGGGAGAGCAAACACAGGGAGAATTCTGTCAGGGTTCACATACCATAAAGAACTTCATCCACAGATGAAAGATAGACTGTTCTGTCAAAAATAATGTGACCTGGGCCACAGAGGCATTTCTTTACCATGTTTGTGGTACATTAATGTCTCAATGGTTGAGTGTCTGAATCGAAATTGCAAGGAAACTGATTTTGTAGATACATTTCAAAATTTCCAGCTCCTTCTAAGATTTGAGGTGATCCACCTGAGGCTGATGGTAATACCACCTCTGGATACATCACTAACTCTAAATTAAAAAAAAAAAATCCAGTTGTTTTCTGGGTATATCTGTAATACTATATTTTTTAAGTGTTGGTCATTGGCCATACTTTTCAGCTGCCTACTTTCCCTGGTTTTGCTTTGGGCAGTTTCAGCTAGTTCTCCCCGAGACACATCTGCCATGGAGAAGGCTGGCCCTGGCTGATACAGATGCAGACCAGCACATACAATTTAGCTTTGGGCCAGGATCAAACCTTGACCCTCTTTCCTCTAACAGTGTAGATAACAACTCTGTGGCTATTACTAGTTTGCTGCTGCCCAAACACTTCCTGCAGCTTCAGTGCAATCTTTGGATGAATAAGTTGACAAACCTTGTTTTCTCAGGGGGTTGATTTATTTTATTTCATTATAATTGTGGAAGAAGTCACTCTCAAGCATTGTACATTGTTTCTCTACCCATGGCTCCCATTCAGCAAGCTATATACACAATTCAGGCAGTAACTAATTTTTCTTTTCCTTAAAACTTCTCATTGTTCCACAGTATGCTTACCACTCTGTAAAGTTATGTCTATTAAAAATTAAAATTTGCAGAAGTCTTTAGTTCTCTCTAATGGTAAAGCTTGTAATTTTCAGTGGAAAGCTTTGTTCTGCTACTGGTGGTGGGTGTTTTCCTTTCCGCATCCTTTCTTACCTTCTCTGTTCCAAATGCAAACACTATTTCAAGTGATAATACAAATGTATTTTTAAAAAACACTGGAAGTTTGACACTGGCTTGTGGAGAAGTCCTGGGCATACCTGGGCAAGGACTCTTATCCAGAAATGGGAGAATTTGGTTGGTATCTGGCTAGAGCATTTCTTCTAGAAGGCAAAGACTTTTCCACCAGGAGAGTCAGCCTAAGTTTGGAACATCAGAAGATGCTTGCAGGAGCTGACAATATCCTTCACATCCCTTTGTGACTCTGGAAACTACCTGGAAACCTCCCAGCAATTGTTACCTTTTCTCTGTTATCTCAGCAGGGCTATCCCATAAATTTCACTGAATATGCATTACTGGAGGAATAACAAGCATACAGATAAGCTAATCACAAACCAGCCATAAAACTTTTCAGGGATCTCCCCTAAGTGTCTTAGAAGTTCAGGAAGAGGAGATCCCATTTTAGAGGTTATCTGAAATTTATAGAGAATTATATATATCTTCCTAAATTTCACTACTTGGGTATATCTATTTACTAGAAATAATTTCATACTGAAATAAACTTTAAGGGGGCTGGTAGCAGTTTTGTACTTGTTTTAAATAGGATTTCTGAGGCTACAAAATTCTATCAACTTCCTAAAGGGTCCTATTTTCAACCAGCTTAAAATTAAATTCCTCCTACCATTTCCATTCATTTCTTTTGATTCTTGAAAGTTTGACAATTTTTTTAGCTTTCCCAGAAATGAGGAGTTCATTTTCATCCATTTAAACACAAAGGAGAGTTATTTTTCTCTTTGTTAAACTTATCTGAACTGCAACAAGAGCAAAGTGAACTCCTCTGCAAGACTTATACAAGACCACTTAAATAGCACAAAGGAAAAACATCTATGAAGCTGCATTACAAGGCTCTGCTTAAAAATATGCTGCTTCCTGATTAATATAATTCAACTGTAATGCATGAATAAATTGTAATTTAGATGATTGCATGCATGTACTATCGTATCAAAGCTAAAATGAGATACTTAGATAATCATAGCTTTCTCTTTTTTTTTGTCTTTTTTTTCTCTCCACATCTTTCTCCCTTCTAACAAGGGGATTTGTATGTCATACCTTATTCTATGATTGTCTGTAGAGGCAGGGCTGGTTACAAGGCAGAACACTGACAAATTGGCAGAGGGGAAAGGACTACATAGGCACAGATGCAACTGGCTTTTTGGACAACCAGAAGCTGTTAAAACCTGTTAAGCAAAAAGAGAAAGGGAAAGTAAGCTTCTGTTGCTAAGGCACCACCGTGGGACACAAAAGAGCTGGATTCAAGAGCTGGATTCTTCTGTGCAAGGAAATTCCTCTGACTCATCAGACACATGCTTTCTGTGGTGGTTTGTGAGATAGCAGCCCCAGGGAGAACTGAAGTAACACATCCAGGCTTTGGGGATCTGTGAACTTGGTTGCAATCCTTTGCAGTGTCCATACATTGCAGTGTTCTGGAACCAAGCTCACAGGCTGTCCATTCTTTATTGTTCCTGTTCCAAAGAATCAGCAGTTATTTGGACATCAGAGCCTGGAAGTGGCACAGGTGCTCAAACAAGGTTTGGTGCAGGGCTGAACCATGAACAGGAACCAGGGATATAAGCTCATGGACCCTGTGGTTGATGAGTATTTTCACTAAGGGAGAAGCGACAAAAAGAACTGGTGAAGACCAATTACTTAATGGAAACTTCCAACGTCATTCTGTTTTTCAAGCACAGGATTTGTAGTTCTCAGATAACAATATTGATTGTATGGAGAAAAAAACATCATAAGCCTAAACTGATGCTATTTATACATTTATTTTGGAATAGCTGTTAACTGGTTGGTCATCAAATTGTTAGGGAGGCAGAAAGAAAGATGATGATTATGGGTAGATTACAACATAGCAGGTAGTGTTGGGATGGCTCTTGGCTTGACCATCGTAGGTTTTTCAGCTGAAGAAGTTGTTGACATAGGACATCATCTTGAGAAAAATGGCTTTAATTTAGTTAAATGTCACTAAATTTTTTGTGATGTTATAGCAAATACTCCAGTTATGTGTGCATATTCTATTTTGTGGTTTGCCAGGCATTCTAGACATGGTATCATTACAGAGAGAACCACAAAAATGCTTTAGATTCTTTGAAAAACTAAAGAGGAGAAAAAGACCTCAAGAGATCCAAGAAAAGGGAAAAAAGAGATAAAGAGAGAATAGGCGGTTTGTTATCCATCCTGTTCTTGGAAACTGAACCAATAAGACAACAAGGGGAAAGGACAACAAGGGCGGGTATTTATAAAGCACAATAAAAGGCCTCTGTGCAGCCATGTCTGCGCAGAGCAGATGAGCAGCGGAGTTCTGGGAAGAATTACATAAGGCGTCTTGTGTACACGTGCCCGTGAACACAGAAACCCTCATTTGCACACATACCCACGCTGCATGCCCAGATGATGCCCCTCTTCACATAAAAATCCTCTCAGTCTTAGTCAAGAAACCCCACAAATGCTTTAGATGCAGCACATGCAAAGTCCTGTTTCCTATAGTGCCAAACCACCCAAGTCATAAGCAGCCTGTGAGCAGGACTGTGAGCAACTTTTCTCAGAAACAAGTCTATTTAGCCTGGCTTCAGCTCAAGAAAACCAAGAGTAATTATACACAGACATTTAAGTGCATGTTGTGGACTTGACAGACTGGAAGAAAGGCAGTTTACAGTCACATCTATTCAAGAGTACTGTAAATTAGAGAATCTGCTAGCAAGATGCTTTCACATGGGTTTGTTGTTCGTGTCCATAGCAGCTTGCCATGTTTCACATCTGCAGTTCACACAGCCTCTAAAATATCAGTGCCATTCTTGTGTCCAAGTAATAACTAGACTGTATCTTCCCTGAGAGCTAAATGTCAACAATTAGAGCTATCTGGACACCCCAAAGCTCTTGCACTCTCATCCCTGCGCATATTACTTTGTCCGGTGTTTAATTATTCTGCTGTGCTGACTACCTAGCACAATGATTCCTTTATCTCAACCTTTAGCCTTATCTGTGGTATAAGCATATTTTCTGGATATGCCATTTCAAAGGTGCTCTGTTACACACCTATTTTCTTCTTCCTCTCTTGTATGAGCTTCCACATCTTTAACTCTCTCCTTGACAGATGAAATGATCTGTCCTAAAACAGTTTTTGATTTTCTTTACAGCTTTTGCAAAATTATCCTCTTTTTTTCCCCCTGAGTTCTCAGAAACAGGTGATCAGAGATGTGTGATGAGATGATGCTAAAAAAAATCTTGGTTTTTCCCTCCCTCTGTGTGACTGATAAGCTTTCCACTTGGCCCTCTTGTAATTAGATGTCTTTAGCAACAGAACTCCTCTGCCATATTGCATTCAGCTCCATCTCCTATCTCTGCTAACATCTACTTAGGGACAAAACCCGAATGTCTGTCCACACCAAACTCTTTCCACATGCATAACACTCCATCCATGTTGCAGAAGCAAATGAGAAGGACATGAGCTCTGGCACCCCCAAGATCAGTGACATCTGCGCTGTCTAATGAGGTGAGAGTCTCAGCTCCCTCCAGCTCTCAGCATTTCCCAGCATGGTACCATGTTCATCCAGGAGTTAATAGGTTTGTCTACTCATTAGTTAGGATCAGAGCTAGAGAGCTGTTTATATTGCCAGTTGGCTACCACCTCTTATCTCCAAAATTCCACTGTGCAGTCTTCCAGGCCCTGCAAGTGCTTCTGTGTTGTAGCCCTTGGCCCCTTGGCCCCTTTCACAGCCCAGAAAGATAGCTCTGGTCCAGAAGTGTGAAGGTGTTTTTAAAAGTGCCTCCTCTGAGCCACCAGGGCTGATTGTAACAGGCCAGCATCAGGTTCTTGGAAAATAAGAGTGAACTTTTAAGACACCGCCAGACCATAGCTAGAGATTTGAGCTAAGTATTTAGCTTTTGGATATAAATGGGCATCTTTGTCTTACTTGGAGAGTTTTCCATAAAAATTGCAAATTTTCACCTCAGTGTCTTAGCAACCTCCCAAAGAACAACAGTAAAACCACTACAGAAACATTTGCAGAGGAAAATACCTGGTAACCTAACCAGGTAGAACTCACCTGGCCAGCTGTAGGTATCTAAAACAAAATCAGTTTTCTTCACAGTCAATAGATGACAACATTCACTTAGAGGGTGCAAAATATGTGGCATTCATTAGCTTGAGGCAAATTTTGTCTCACAATAGTCTATTTCTTTGAGACACCGGGAGGAAAAATAACAAAATTACCAACTCAGACTAGGAGAGGGAGGCAAAGAAGATGCTGGTGTAGCACAGGAGAGTGCTGAGCAGTGAGGTATGACACTTGCTGTAGTTGCAAGGCCCTCCACATGCTTAACTATTATACGGGCCATGAGTAATTGTCCTGGCTACTTTCCCAGGCTGTTGCTGTGGGTGGTCTTGCCCCACAGCATGGATGGCACAGCAGTGTCCCCCAACCAGCTGTGGGGTCACAGGGCAGGAGGAAACGCCCAGTGCAGCACTACAGAAGGGTGCCGGACTGCACCCTCCTTGCCTGGGTGCTGGGGCAGGAGCCATCCGAGTTAACATCCCCTCCACAGAGGGCAATTCACGCAGATTTTTCCTTTGTGTGTGAAGCCAAAAAAATCAGACTCACTGTGCTGCAAACTGCTTCAGGCACATTTGTCTTTCAGTGTTACCTTTCCTGAAGGATACTCTAAGATAAGGAAAAGAAGTATCACTAGCCAGATCATTTCTGGACACTGAGTGCAGTGTGGGCCTGACACACAGATGCCCAGGTCCTGTACACTTACTGACAGCTAGCTGCAGCCAACACAAACCCCATGTGCTGTTTGGACTTTGGCTTTTAGCACACAGGCTGGAGAGAGGATTTCAGTCACTTGCCTGGAGCTTGACTTTAAGGAGCAGCTGCAAGAAAAAAAATGAAGTGACTGTACTATAAAAAATCAGCCAAAGCCAACAGAACAAAACCAAACCACAGGATATGGGTACTGCATTTGAGAATGCTAAACCAGGGGAAACAATTCATTGAAAAATCAAACAGCAATATACCTTTAGAAACAGCAGCTTTTGCTTTGATCAGTTCTCTGATATACAGAGTGCTTCAATCGATTTCTCTGCTATATGTCCTGCACCCCAACAGGTTGAGCAGAGCGGGTAGCGTTTGGCCAGGCAGGAATGATTAACCAGGTGACTTCAGCTGCAAGGGCTGACATCTGACAGTAGGAAAAACAGATGTGGAAGAAAGAGCCTAGTGTTCTCAATCTAAAATACTGGCTCTGTTCTTCCTGGGGCAAGCAGTTAAAAAAAATCAGAAGCAAAAGTACACATGCTAAAGCAAATTTCATGGCTGAGAAGGGTCAGAGAGCAGGATCTCAATCCTAGGCAAAGGTCTTCCCCTGAAGATTTTTGATGGGCAGAGGTTTGTCATTTGGTTTCCAGATCCACTGGCTTCCTTTTTCCATCAATTTCCCTGACACCATGAGTGTCCAAGGACTGTGTTCATTTCTGAGTGCACCGAAGGACTACAAGGCTGATGGTGAGCAGAGCAGCTGCAAACATGCAAATTCCTTCCTTAGAGGAACGCAAGTTAGAGAGCAGGATAAAGTTTTCACTTTCTGATGGCAAGTAGCCTTATCTACCTTAATCCAGCTGCCCAGCTCAGACCCTTGCAAAAAATGCTGCAAATTTTTTTTTTTTCCTATAACACTGTTGAGGACAACTGTAATTAGGACAACTGGAGCCATTTCTCTACAAATAAAACATTTGTAAACAGGCCATAATGAGCGTTCTTTGTCTTTAAGTGATTAAGGTTTAGACAAGATTGGCTTCAAAATAAAAACAGATGCAGCAACTTCACCAATTTCATATAGACACTCACTACAGACAATTTTTAGGTATGCTTTCAGATTACAATGGAAATCAGGTTTTAGTGTTACACAAGTTTTTTGGGACTAGCTGAATATCAGTATTTTCAGTAAACAAGGGAATTAGTCTCCACATTAGAGAAATTACTATTCAGTATTCATTCTCACGCTATAAATCTTACCCAACCAGGAAAGACAAGTTATTATAAGTTACACAAACAGCAGATGAACATTAAAAGTCAGATATTAAATTTGCTCAGTTCTAACAGGTTTAATGAGCGCTTACTAGTATTTTCTTAGTTAAACCTACTTTTTACTTACTTTCTTTGTGTTCTCTACCATGTTTGAGTCTTGTTCCTTCTGAATCTACTTGGCCATTCATACCTCTGCCATCTTGTATGCGTTGTTTTGCACTTGACCACAACTGGGACAAAAAAATCTTAAGTTTCTCCAAACAGCAAGAATAAGATGTTGAAAAGCAATAGTGCGGATGAGCTCTAATTGTGAGACTGTTTCAAGCCACCAAGCCAGTCATTTACTACCTGAAAGTGGGAACAAAAAAACTTATCTTCCTCACATGTTTCCTGCTTCAAAGAGCACTAGGAATTGTTGCACCAGATGTATTTCAAAAGCATATTCTAACCTGTGGTAGAGTTTTATATTAGACATAGAAATTTATAAGATGCATGGTGCATTTTATATGGAAGGTAAAGGTAAATCATATTCTTTTTATTTAAAGGTCACTCTGCTTCTCTTTCAAAAGCGCAGGCTTTTTTTTATTTTTGCATGCTTAGTCCTCAATATAAATGGAGAATATATACATCAACAATACACATCAACATTTTTTGAGACTGATGACTGAAACATGGAGCCAGCAATCTTGGCCAGTGTTTAGCAGAATGTGAGCTTTTCACACAATGTGGTACCTAAAGGACCTAATTTTGTCTTTGGGTATATAAGCTAGGGGAAGTGATGCAGAAGTGGGGAAGCAGTATTAACAGAGTTTTATAGTGCTACTGAGACATTTACAAATTCTATTTGGTTTTGGTAGTCGTATTAAAAAAAAGATGGTGAAACTAGAGAAGGGTGCTAATGTTCTGCATAACAGTGATGGTGAGAGTCATCTAATTCCAGCCACCAAGGTCTGGGTGCCTAGTCCAAAATAGATGTGCAATCCATGGAGGCAGATAGGTGTCTCCAGAGAATGATTCATCCCACTCTAAGAGAGGTGTCTAAAACAAGTTGGATGAGTCTTCTGAATGAGTCATCTTTCTTCATTGACTGCAGGAGGACTGGAGAAAACTACCTTAGGCTAGATGTTTCTCATGTTTAGGTAGCAGAAGATACATCTCATCCCAAGTGACTACACTTGCCTCCCATGCATTTGATTTAACCAAAAGGAGTCTGGAGTTGATCTGATTATACATTCCACCTTGAGGAGGTAGGAGGGTTTGGAAAAATCTTAATGAAGGGCATGGTGGGTTATCCCTCATGTGAAAAGCCCAGACTAAGGGATGTGCTGTTACTTTACAGCAAAATCTGAAGGTGGTACAGAATACATTAGCATAATCACAAACCCCAGATTATGGAGATCAGACCAGATGTCTGAAGCAGTCCATCCCAGCTTTTACCTCTGTCTCATGTCTAGTGGTATTCTGTGTATAAGATAATACCCCTCAGAGCAATGAGTATAAACAACACATAAAATAAATGAGACAATTTGTCAAAAGAAAAATCAAAATGTCTCTAATAAAACTTAATTTTGAGGGAGACAAAAAATAAGTGTTTGCGTCTCTGTGATGGTTATTTGAAAATACCCTTGCTGTATTGCACAATTCTAGTCCTATATCCTAAGAGGAAAGGCTCACCTGGATTTATGGATGGTTTTAGATTAGCTTCTCTGGTCTGAAAGTCAACAGTAATTGGTGCCTTTAAGGATAACCAGTCACTGCTAAAGCAAAGTAATTATATGAGGGCAGCTAATCATTATTCACAAATAATTTTAGGGTTGTAAATCCACAGATGTCATGTCCCTCAGTAAAAGTGTATTTTTAGCTGCAGAGCACATTGGCCCTTCCTGTCTCTGTTTGCTCTGAAATTAACATTAATCAACTTTTGGCTCTGTGCATGCAGTATCACCTCAACCAGGTAATTACAGCAAATTTCTAGAATAAAGAAAAAAAAAAAAGTCAAGTTTAAAACTCTTTGCTTTCAACCTTCAGTGTTTGGCCACTCATTTCTTTTGGTGTTGTATCTAGTACTCATTAGTTACATTGAAAGTCAAGGATGTGCTTGGAAATGTGTCATTTTCCCTAGCACATCAATCACTTACTACAAGCCATTACCTCTCCCTATGCACCTGGCCTCTCACAAGAGTAATAAAACATAGTCTGCATGTAAAATTCTCTGTGACGCAGGATAATCATCCCAGAACTCTTCCATGGACTGACAATTTTTGCAGTAGTTGCAACTTTCCATTATGTTGTTGAGAAAGGATATATTTAGCTGCTATATTACAGGCAAATTATATGGAGAAGAGCAATAATATTTCAAATTGTTACCACATAGAAACCATCAAAATAGTTACAAACAAATGCAAACAAACCTATATATCTTGTTGCATTCTCCAAGTTTAGAGAAGATGAAACCTCAGTGGCAGAAGACTTAGTTTAGCCAAAAGATGCCAGATGCTGTGACTCTGAAGACCTCAGTGGAGCCACAAAATATGGCTGGGAAGTTTGATATAAATTACAAATGTTCATTTTAGAAAAACTGACAAACAGCACTATACTCACCCCACCCCCCCTCGGCAGCCACCCTCCCCAAAAACCTAAGCTGAGAAACAAAAACCCAACAAAAAAGAAATTTGTAACATCTTCATGGAAAATCTCACTTCCCCTCCCAGACAGCTACTGCAGGTGAAGGATGCTGTAGGCCCATTGTTCATGATAAATGCTGCAGTTTGGTTTTTCCCTCCAATTTCAGTAAGTGACTACAGTGCAAATTGATGTTAGGCATAGGTTTCCAGTTCTGGTTCCTCTGCCAGCACGTATTTGCAGGAGTTAATCACATCTATAGGAAGTGCATTTCCTACTCCTGAAAGGAGCTCTTGACCATTGGTAGGTGGTAGCTTTGAGTCAGCCCAAATGTGAGTGGAAGAACAGCATATACAGTAAAGCCTGCTGTTCCTCCAGAATTTCTAACATAATATTAACAAGTCTACCTCACCTCTCTGATCATTGCACCATTCCTGGACTCCACAAGCTTTTCTTCCATTCTGACACGTGTCTAATGGCACAAGTCAAGAACCTGAGCATTGCAGGCTAGTTTGGGTAATAACTACTTCTCTGTCTCTGCCATTGGGCTAATAACTGTTGTTCCTTATATTCAATTTTATGTCTCAGAAGTCCTCCTGTGGCCCAGACGTTTTATCACAAAACCCCCCTCCCTCCCCACTTTCAGGATAAACAGAGGCAGCTCAACTTCCTTTTTCGAGGATAAATCTTGGTTGCGTTGTGTTTAGCTGTAAGAAGTTCTCCATCAGTTTTTTTCAGAGTCACACCCATACCAGGCTCCTCACTGTCATCACCACAACCAAGTGTGCACTGAGGCTTGCAGGGAAATGGTCAGTCAGCTCCCACAGAGCACAAATTCACCTCCAGGTCTCTGCCTTTAAACAGCAGAACATCCAGGATGAGCGTTGTTCCTCAGACCTTCTGCCACATCCCTTCCTCACACGGATTTGTAACACCTCTGGGTGCCACGCAGTAAATTTTCATTGTGGCAAATCAGCATGTCAGAAGACAAAGAAGTTCATAGCCTCGCCCACTCAGTGGGATGCGTGACTCAGACAGCGATAACCGGTGAATCATCTAATAGTCACCCGGAGTGCTTTTTGCATGAGCTCTTGCAGGGAAAACCTCCTGATAGTAGATAGGTGGTTCTTCACTTTCTGTGTCAGTACTGAAAGTCAGCTAATGACACCACCCAGCACAGAAGGAAGGGGGAGGCTGGCTGCTCAGTTTTCAGCTTTGTTACTCAACTGAGACAGCAGCCTTTACAGAAGTTCTCAAATTATTACTTCTCTGAAGAATGACATTTTTGACATGACCTTTTGTCTCAGATTTATTTATAATGATTGCCTCCATGCTATTTGAAAATTCATCAGGTAGGGGACAGTGTACATTCTTGACCAGATTAGTCATGTCACATAATATGATACATGCATAATGCCCATAACACTAAGCTAAAAAAACCTCAAAATTTATGAGTATTAAGACAATGGATAATTATACCAAACACAGGTATAAAAAATGTATGAATGTAAAATCTACTTCAAAAAATTATTAAAATTTAGGATTTTTTTATTCCCTTCAGCACTCAAGAACACAACAGGTACCTCATGATCAAAACTGATTTGTCTGTCTCTTAGAAGCATCAGCCATTTGATTGTCAATAGTAATTTTTTGGGGGAGCTCAGAGAAAAACCTGACAATTTTTAAAAATAATTAATCTTATCTGGAAGCATATTTACATAGTTCTTATATTAAAATACTCTTACAGACCTGCAAAGTAGATATCTTTCTTTGCCATGTGTTCCTTCAACATGGAGCTGCCATATTCCTTAATTCCATGTGTTTAGCTCTGCCATGTCTTTACCACTTACAAAATGATCTTTTGAAAATGGTTTACCAGCCATTTACATTATCTGGAATAGAACACCTGATTGTGATTTCCTTAAAGTGATGGGAATATCTATCCTCAAACACACTGTTTTGCCTCATCTTTCCTGGATAAACTTCAGGTCATCTCCATTGCTGATGATCCCTTACCTTGCCTGCACCTCATTACAATGTATGTCATTCATTTCGGATCTAAATTTATCCCTTCTGCTCACAGACATCATATTATCTGACTGAAAACTACTGAAAGCAGAAATGCTGAGTCCTAAAGTCTGAGGTTATGGAAAATTTAGTACAAGTTAAGAATAATCCCACATAATTAAAGCTTTCTCGTTGCTTTAGTCATGCTCCTCATTTAAAGTGTTAGCTAAACATTTCACAGGTCAGTGTCAAAAACTATTAGAATTTGGCAGTTTCTGAAAGCAGGATGGGCCACAAATTGTCCCACTAAGTAAATCATACTGGATGGCTTACAGTAATGAGATACCAAGTTTGTTTCTAGGTCACTCACCTCAAATACACCCTGGTTGCCAGTTCCTGAAATTCATTGCAATCCAATTGTGCTCTATGTGCATCCAAAGGTAAACAATTTGGTCACTTTACTCTGTGACCAAGGTTTGAATGATCATGTAAGTGGAAACTCAGCATAATTTCTTTAAGAGATGAAGATATTTTGACAGATGTCAAAATTTTTAGAAGCTCTGTGGGGTAGACTGTGATTGCACAGAGACTGAACAGTATTGTGATAGATGGTCCATTAATCCTGTTGCTTATGCTCTGTTATTCCTTTCTTTTGTGAACCTGGACTGAAAGAGAAATTGCTGAATCCTTAGTCTCCTTTCCCCACTCTTTCGTCCTTCCCATCTTTTTCTGTTGGGCAAACCATCTCTGGGTTGAAGGCTTCTGTGGTTGAGCTAACTCCAAGACAGTTGCCTGAGATGAGTTTTGGGCCCATGCCTTAACAAGTGTAGTAAAGCAGATCTGTAATTTTTCTACTGGCATAAAAGCATTTAAACAGACAAAACTGCACATGCCGGGAAGTGAAACTTTGCAAATGCAAGAACAATTTAATTAAAGCTGTAAAGAGGCCTGAAGGAGAAAAATAACATATTATTAGCAGCTTGAATCTGTAGCTGGCCTTAGGTCTGTACAACAAGCCAGCTGCACTCTTGGTGTGAAAAGGAAGCTGGCCAGTGGCCCTTACCCAGCTCAGCTAGAGTCTTCCAAAACACACCCTTTCTCATGCCTCACATCCTTGTGGCACATCTAGTACTAAAAAAGCTTCCAGTAATACTATGCCTCTGGCCTATATAAAATGAAAGAAATTCAAGTGTAAACTTGCTTGCTCTTGCTTTTGGAGGTAACAAATGAACAGTGCTATGCTAATAGAAATTGTGCTATACAAGCACAAGGAGAAAGCATACCACTTCTGAGCAACAAGCATTTTTCCCCTTTAGATGTAAAATTACAGCTTTTTTTTCTGATCGTTACCAGGCACAGAATCTATCAGCTGCTTCCACTGGTGTACTATGATGACAAGCTTTTGTCCTTACCACAGATATTCAGAAGACTGTAAGAATATTTTGGACCCTGTTGCAAAGTTAAAAGCATAAGCTGGCATCTGACTAATCTCTACTAGCACTGCTTGAAAGTTTTGGGATGTTAAACAAGTTGCTTCATGTCAGAAGCAACAGCTGATGAGAATCTATTTAATCTTTTCTATATTCCTTGAATCAGCTGAATAGGACAGGTCAGACCTAGCACTTAAAATTTGCAATAATGATTGGAAAGAAAGTTGGAACTACAATGGTCATCAAAGAACAGCTCCAGCTTTTCATCTTCTTGGCCTCTCTGCTCCAAACTCATCTACCTCCATCCTTTTCTCTGAGTACTCTTAATGTAATTTAAGAATATTATTGAATAGAATGATACTTAAAATTGCCTAACTTGAAAGTTGGGCAATTATCTGGATTTTTCTCACTGATCATCTGGAATGAAATAAGATGGGGAGGATTGCAAAAGGAAGTGGCCTTTTAGAAAAGGGAATGTGAAGAGGAATAAATCTGCTTTATTGCAGACTAGAAACAGAACTAGGGCAAAATAAGCCTTTTATAGGATGCATAGGCTCCATGTGTACTTGTATAAATTAAGCCACTTAATACATTCACAGGTCCTTCATACATTCACAGGAAGGACATTCTCCTAAGTGAAGAATTCTGAAGAACCAAACAGTTGCAGAAGTTCACACGTCAGCTGGATCACAAATCTGTGGGGTGGAAAGGATGCAATTTCCAGCTCTAAAGGCAGAGGGTAAAGACTATAAGGATCAGGGTAACCTCTTGTCTTGTTAGCCACTAAGGGGGATCACATAATTCTTGTTATTTAATATTTTAGTCAGACAGAAATGTAGGACTAGGGAACTGCTTCTGTGCCCACCTGGCAGTAGTGATAAACTCAGCCTGTTACCAGATGAAAAGAGTTGAGGAGGGGTGAGCCATGCTGTGCCATTTGGTCTGCCAGAGAATAGGGCCTAGCTATGGAATTTGTTAGCATAGGCATAAGCCAAAGGCTTCAGACAGAATCCCTGTGGAATTGTGGGTCCTTCTTACATCTCTGATGCCTCTCCTTCCACTTTGTGGTACTTTGCTCACTGCAGCCATCCTAAGTCAGATCATACAGGCTGTTTCTAGATGAAGAACCATGTGCTGAGTTTTTGCTCAGGTGTAGCTCTGCAGGGATCCCACACATTTCCACCCTTTTGGAGTCTCCCCCACTGTAGGTCACAACAGTAGTAGTCATCTGATCTATTAAACTAAAGTTCAGTTTACACACATTCAGTAAAAGCCTGAGGTCTGAAAATAGTGTTTGTGGGATGGAGCACAAAAATTAATACAGCCAGGTGTATGGAGCAAACATTTTCATCAGCACGTCTCACTTTGTGACATTGAATGGACTCTGATAATGAAGATGATTCTGCACTAGTTTCCCCCCAAAACTAAATGTAATTTCTTGAAAACAGATAGTGCAATATATAGCAGTATGTGTTGTACGGATATAGCTAAAACACCTGTGGCTCTAGAGCTAATGCATAGCATAGACTGTGCATTGTGAACATTAGTCAATTTATGTAAACTCACTCCTGAGATCTCCAAAGAGAGCACTGATGAAATACAAACAGTAAGAAGTTTAAGAGGGGAGGGAAATGCTGAGAAACTAATAGAAAAATCATCATTATTGTGGAAAAGGGAGGGAAACAGAAGAGTGATGCAAAACTGAGCAAAAACTCCTTTGTTTCTAAATGAGTGCAAATTTTCCCACCAAATAGTTTCCTGTTTACTTCTTGCTATGAGGTTCAGTCAATGGGAAATACAATAAATGTCAGTCCACTAGATGATGCAGAATAGGTTTTGTCAAACAACTTTAAGATTATTAGAAACACAGAAAAATAGGTATGGAAGGAACTTCAGAGTTCATATCCTCACTGAAGCATTGTTTGGTTGGTGAAGGCAAAATAGGGTAGACCATAATGCACTTGACTTAGCACAGCACACTCTTTAAAGAGCAGCACTGCACAATAGCTGGCTCTAACTTTAAATCTGGCCTTGTTGTGAGTATGGGTTAGATTAGATTATCTCCAGAGATCACTTCCAAGCTAAATTATTCTATGGTAATATGAACAAAGTGATGATAAATGAGCAAAGGATTCATGGAGGGAAAATCTGAAGCTGTCTTGAATAGAGATGGATGCTGGTCATTGAATAAATGCTCCTGAACAGGTGGATGACAGATAAAATATTCTGCAGCATTCTAACAATCTAAGGTCTAATACAGAACTGCTTCTGGCAAAGTTTGTAGATTACATTGATGGGAGAGCTACAAAAATTATTCAAAGACTAAAGAAAGTGCCTTACAGTAAGAGTCTCAGCACGATCTACCTGTTCAGCTTCTCCAAAAGTAGACTGAGAAGTGATTTTTTTGGTGTGTAAGTATATTTATGAGAAGACAATACCAGACAGAGAACTTGTAAGTAGAGAAAGGCAGAGTGAGAATGAGGGTCTGCAATCTGAAACCAGGCCAATCATCCCTATGAGGCACAAATTCTTCAGTTCTTTCTTTGTAGTCAGGAAAGGTAGAGGCAAAAATTATAATGAACAACAAGGGCAATGATTACTTCTCTCTTCTGTGTGATGATACTAGAAGTTAACAGGTTCAAAAAAGAGCAGATAGGAAAACTGTAATGACCCATGATTTTTCACTAAGATTCCTGGCCTTACAAATGAATTTACATTTACCCTTATGCTCTGCTTTTTTTTGGCTTATTTTTGGACTTTAATTTCAGGGTTGTTTGTTCCCATCAAAAAGCTTACTTGTCAAGTCCTTCATGATGCTGGGACCAAACTCCATAGTGGAGATGATCTTGTTACTGAACAAGAGGTGAGTGCTACTTAGAGCACAAAACAGTGATGTGAGAGACCTTTGCTTTGCCTCTGCTTTCCTTTGTGAATTTGGAAAGGTCACTTTGGTGTAAATTCTCAGAGATCTTCAGGGCGCTTAATGTCCTCTCAAGCCAAGGATTGTTTTAATGGAGAACGAGGGTCTCTTGAGCTTTAAAGAGTTGGGTTTGAGATCTCTCTGTACAGCAGCACACCTCCACTTCAGACACTTGACAAGGAAGCAGCATTGCAATACTATTGTAGCATCTCCAGTCAGCAGAGTATCTACAACATGTTGAGGTTTTTTTTGCGCTGGTCACTTAGTCATACTAAGGTATAAAAAAATATATACCTTACATTATTAAAATCATTACCTTCCTCGAGCAATTTCCTCTATCTGGATTTTTTAAAATTAAATAATAACACAAAAATTCTCTCAAAATAAAACATCAGCATTTAATTAGGGCTGTAATATTGTCCTGGCACTTCTTACAGGGTGTCAGTCATTGTTTAGGTCAAAAGTCATGGAAACATCAACATAGGAACCATAGTTTTATCTCCATTTCTTTGAACCTCAAATACCTCTATTTTTTCACTGTAGTGTGAATTGGTAGGCTTGATTATGTTCATTCAACATCAAGCATCAAATAGGATAATTTTCATACCACAGCCAGATTTTTAAAACCATCTTTAACCCAAACTAAGAGGAAACATCAATGAGATGCTTGTACTGGAAAGTCAGAGCACTGTTTTCAGGTACCTGGTGCCTGACTTCCATGTCAGGTATACAGCATCACTGACATCGCTGTGGTTCAGCTGGGGAAAAAATCCCCACTCTATCAAATACAGTTAAAAACACATTGTGAATTTTAGTAGAGTTCAATGCCTTACACTGTTTTGTCCTGACAATATTCAGCAAGGATTTGATCTACTTTTCTCACATGTTTTTCCACCAATATGGATCAGAAATCCATTCAAAAAGTACTAAAATAATGAAATATGTGGGAAACTAGCAAAAATACTAGAGTTTGGGGTTTTTGTGCAGCTCAGTAGGTCTCAATAATTTATTTTAAAAAGCTATCTTAACTTACATGTTGTAGTTGATCATGTATATATATATACACACACGCATGTGGTATCTGAATTACAAATTATTGCCATAACAGTTAATTGGCATGAGTTTGGGGGGAATCACAGTAATCAATCATTATTCATGAGTGGTAAAACTAGCAACAGCTCATAAAAATTATCCCAGACAAGTACAAAGTTAGGGGGCAGTAGATGCAAATTTCAAAACCTTTGCCCATGCTAGCAACCTGTTACTACTTCAAGTATTCCTAGTGGTTTCAGCATGAGTCAGAACTTGTAACAAAAGTAGCTTCCTAAACCAATTGCCATGGTAGTGGTTTAAAACTGTTCTTACAAGTCCTTTCAGGACAAAGAAGTCCTGAGAGGACTAAGTGTTGGCCTGTATAAGCCAAAATAGATCTGGGTCATGAGGCACTGTATATAGCATGTAAGACATCAGGTGCATTTCTCCAGCTCTCCTTGGAGTGCTTTGTATTTCCTCCCATTGTCCCTTGAAAGCTGTCTGAGTCTTAGGTTTGGACTCTGTAGAAGGGCTTCCACATTCCCATCTTGCAAGCTCCACTTCCAGAATGCTATCCTGCCATTTGGGACACATAGGCAGCACAACTCATGCCTGAGCTGACTTTCTGCAGATGCTGAAAATGCTCCTTCTAAAAGGCATTATAACTCCTCACACAGACCAAGCCTGCAGACATCTATCCTCAAGGAATGTTAAGAATGCAGTATCAGAACAGCTGCACTTGGCCAGACAAAGAGTGAATTTGGCAAACGTCTTCTGAGAATAGCCAGTGGTGGACATTAGGAGAAAGAGTAAACAAACTGCTTCAAAATAGAAAACCTCTCCATATCATTCTGTATATGAAATTTCTCAGCCAAAGGCTGCATCTGGATCATCTCTTAAGTGTTGAAATGAGATTGAAGATTCATAATCCAAATAGGAAAATAGTTTGCTGATACTTTTTGTGTTTTATCTGTTCACACAGCTTTGAATTTCTTATATTGCACAGCCTTTTCATCCTCACAGCAAGGAAACATGCAGTGATCTCTAACACAACTCCAGAATGAAACAAATTCAGCTTTTCCAGACCACCCATTCATTTACCCTAACAAAAGCCTCTACACATGTTCTTCTAAGAAAAGAATCACATTGTGTTACTCTTTGAAGATGAGATGAGTTTGACCATCTCAGTTCTTACAGAACTTCTCTGAGTTTCTCTGGAAGTTGACTATGTCATTGACATAAAGAATAAGATCTTTTAAATCAAGATATAGAGAGATATTGATTACTTTTTTTTTCCTGAACTCAGCACAGAATCTTTTCTTTAGGGCTTTTCTCATCATTATTTCCCCTCTGATGAAGTGGATTGTCCCATTCAAGAATCAGGCTCATCCTCCTTCCATATGCGAGACAAATTCATTCATGCAACATCTGCATCCTCAGATATTTCCTGAATCATAGGGTTATTTAGGGTTCTCTTCAGTGTCACAGGGTATTCAGAAGTCAGGTTTGCCCTGAGGGTTTCCTTTCAGAGACAGTTGCCCAATATGTTCATGGCCTAAGACTACTGTAGGATTTCCTACAGGTCTTGCTCCAAAGCAAAAATCTTACTTCCTGGAAATAGTAACCTGAAAAATGTTTTTTGCTGCATTGGAAATTCCTGTATTCTACACATTTTGTTTCTTCCCTATTTTCAAACCTCCTTAGAGATTCCCTTTCTACTCATTTTCCAGCAGTCATCTCTAGGTATGGATGAGGCAACATTCTAGTAAAGGAGTTAAGGTTTAATCCAGGTGATGATGCCTATATTCCAAGGAAGGAAATCAGGAGAGGTTTAGGCACCTTAACTGGTGAATCCATTCCTCTGCAGCATATAAGAAGGGTACAGGGAATACAAAAGAAAAGTGGTCAATCAGCAAAGCAAGTTTTCAGCCAACAGAGTACTGGGAAAGGATAGGAATTGCCAAGTTTTGAGATGAGCTAAGCAGCAGAAAAGTTTAAAACTGCAAAACTAAAAGAAGTCAGGTGCTTAATTTAGGAGAAGACAGCCCAGATGTGAATATAGAACTACATCAGTGTTTTCTATTGCTACCAGGAAGATCACCACTATTGTAGATTGGGCAGTGTTTGGCCCAGCATTAAAGCAAAAGTGGACTAGGGCAGTACTGCTTTCTGCAAAAAGTGCAGGAAACTTCTCAAGGGAAAACATAGATTCTTGCATTTGCTGCAGGGAAAGAATAACTGATTTATAAATGGAGAGAGTCTGGCTATACATACATTGAAAATGTCACTTGGGAATAAAGTCCCTAACCACCAAAAAATAAGACTTCAGAAAATCCCTTCTTTCAAAATGCTAGAAAACTAAAGAAGCTAAAGATCTCTAGGTATGGATGAGGCAACATTCTAGTAAAGAAGTTAAGGTTTAATCCAGGTGATGGATTTATTTTTAAAACAGAGGTGAAAGGAGCCATATCTTTGATATGACTGATCAGGCCATTGAACGAAACAGGCTAGAAAATTCCTTTAAATTTTATACAGTGAAATAAAAGCAAAAGTGAGGAAAAAAATACATCCAAAGCCTTAGTGGAGACACACACCATTGCTCATTCATAGTTTTCAAAAGCAGCCATTTGCAGCATCACCAGCACCAGACTATGTACTCAGAAGAGCATACACACATGTTGCAGAACTTAATCCAAAAATTATTTCCTCTTTACTTGAAGAGGAAATTGCTCTGATTGCTGAAGCAACTCTAGCTCTCCAGTCACCAGTATGTGCCAACAGTTACCTTCCCAGTGCTTCTGATGTGATACAACTCATTTCCTACTTTTGGTTTTGCCAACCCCAGACAGCAGTTCAACGGTGTCTGTGAACTTCTTCACATTGCACTGCTGCAGCTTTAGTGCCCAGCTGAGCTTGTACTGTGCTTAGCTCCATGTCATAAATTTTATATGGCAGCTGCTATGGAACTGCATCAGGTGGAAGTAAAAGAACTGAAATGTGTGTATAACATACTTTGCAGAAAAGGTTTCCATCAAAGACTTGAATATCATTGAATATTATTACTTGTTTAAAAAAAAAAATCCACCAAACTTGATATACTGCAAACTCCAGGATTTCATCATAAATTCAAATATATTTCTAGCTCTGCCGTCAACAACACAGGCTGCACAGAATCCTAAGTTGCTTAATAGAAAAATCAGAGACAGGCATCACAATTTGCATTGCATTAGTTCCACCTCAAGAAAAAAAAACAGGAGGAAGGTAATGAAATGGAACAAGTCTCATATTAAACAGATAGCTATTAAAGCTAGAAGAGGGGTAGAAAATAAGCTGAGAGAAATAAAATCTACTCATTCAACAGCTTAATAACCGAGCAGATTAATGTTATTGAAATGGTGGCGATTTTTGGTCATGGGGATGAAGATGGAAAAAGCTTTTAAGATTTTTTTTTTCATTCCAGCATTATGGTTAGCAAATTAAAATTATGTGTTGCTGTAGCTTTACCCTGGATCTGTTTGGTTTGAACACTGCCACCTCCATGATCCTAGAAGGGGACCATGCTTCTCCACTTCCAAAGACAGTTGTGAGTTTCTCTGCTCGGTTCTATACAACCTCTGGAATGCCCATAACCTTCAGTGAAAGACTGAAACAAGTAGGGCAAAATGAGATTAGGTAAATTATCATAACATACAGAGTCAGACCATGGATACGGTGGCCCCATAGCCTGTCTCTTAAGATACCCTACCACAGCTCTTTAATACAGTGCATAAATAAAGTGTGTAGCGTTATTCCTACCACGCAATGACCTGTCTTCAGTGTTCTGCTCAACTGAGAAGGAAGCTCATAGATTGCTTGGTAGCAGGGAGGAGAAAGAAGGCAGTGCTGCAGGGATGACCGCTATGGGAGAAGGTAAAGGGCTGCCCTGTGCCAGTCCCAGTCAGCTCCAGCTGATTCCACAACAGTCGCCCAAAGGGACTGCAGCTCCTGGAAGACTCATGCCACAGCAGGAACTCCATGAGCAGGCTGTAGCCCATGGGGGATCCACACCAGAGCACAGGGAAGGAGTAAGAAGGAAGGAGGAACAGAAGAAAAGAGTAAGGAACAAGGAGTGGCAGAAAGCACTACACCCATGACTCTAATGCTTGTGCTGCCTGTTGCTTTGTCAAAGGGACTGAGTGTAATCTGTGGTAATATCAATAGCAAAATTATAGGAAGGGGAGTGGGGAGGTATTTTCCTTAAGTGTTTGAATGCTTACCATCTTTGCTTTTCAATACCAAATCAGTGTCTTTATTTAGATCCATGAGTTTTCTTGCTTCTCTTCTTCCTATTTTCTTCCCCCCATCCCACCTGGGGAGACTGAGGGAGCAGCTGGGTGGATATTTAGCTGCCACCCACGGTCAGGCACCACACATTCGACAACAGTAAGTTTTAATGAGGAAGCACATTATTCCAAAAATCTAAGTGTTATTTAATGATTATTCTAAAGCAGTTGAGACTTTTGTCTCTTCTACTCTCTCAGAGTTTTGTTTTAGGTGCCAGTGTTGCGCTGGGTCCCAATTTTATCATAGAGGAGTCTGACATTTGTGGTCCGAATGTCATTGTCTTGATAACAGATCTCTACAACACAACCAGTGTCTAAAGTTATGTACAATAATAGATGAGATGATGAAGTAACAATTGCTGTGATGGTTGGGTGAGTTCCTAAAGCAAATATATCTTATGGGCCAGATCCACATAAGGACTAAGTGGCATAACTCCACTGGTAACTTCCAATTTACAGTTCACAACCCCTGTACTCCCAGGCTCACCATACAGGGCCCTGTTATTATAATAAAACTTTTCATGTTGACCTCTAAGGCTAAGGTGAAGCTCACCTCTAGCTATAACATCATCAGTAATGAAAGGCAGATGGGAAAAAAGGGCATTTTGTCTGTTCTGAGTAGACTGTGCATGTGCTCACTCAGCTCTGTGATGATCACTGATAAAGAATGTTTCATTTTGGTAAAGTTAAGAATTTTTGGTCATCACCCCAGGGGCTGAATCTTGCCATCTTTCTAGCACTGAACATAAGTCATGGGACTAAAAGTGACTTACTGGACAAGATTCTCAGCTGCTGGAAATTGGCATAGATCCACTAAATTAAATGGATCTATGCCAATTTATACCATCTGGAGACCCAGCCCTGCATGAATAAATGTTAAACAAGATGTTTTTAAACTAGGAAGATAATTTCACTTCTAACTTGCCTTCCAACACATCCTTAATAAATTGTCTAAACAAATTACATGATAATTAAAAGAAAATACCTGCCCAAGGAAAATGTACTGCTCCTGTCATTTCAAATGTTTTGAGGACTTCATTCTTGTAAAAGACGTCTTAACTTCTTTTTGCAGTCCATTCGGGATATCCTCAGAAAATTCATGAGTTCAGGAATGTCTCCTGTTCTTCATTGTGAAAGCAACTAATCAACATAGGTCTGACATAGATTAATCTGGAATAAATACCCAGAGTGTAAGGGTTACAGTGGCTCCTTGGGCCCCATTTCGCTGAACTCATCATTCAGATGCATATCATTGTCACACCCCACAAGCAGATGGGCTGGGACATGCTCCTTCGTGGGTAACATTAAGTTATCTCAAGGGAACTAGAGGGAACAGCAGACTATAAAAGGAGATAAATCACAAGGGTACACAAATATACAGTATAATAACACCATTTCACTCACTCCAGGGAAAGCATTGAGGTTTAAGTTGCTTACCAGTGGAATATTAGAGATCTTGTCAATGTAAATTTTCTCCAGTTCCAGTGACAAACAGATATTGAAAAAAAACGGTATCCTTCAAGAAAGATAAAAAAGAAGCAGAAGCTGTGAAGTACATGAAAGATAAATAGGCTTATTCAGAGGATATGTCCTCTATCGTGAACACTGACTGAAAATTAACTGCTTTCTGAAGAACAAAAGGAAGAAAAAAGTCCTGAGACTACCAGTCTCAATGAAATATTGCTTATGGACAAAATATAATTTTAGATAATCACAGAAACACTCTGAAAATTGTCAGAAGGAGAAACCAAGATGATGACTGGTTGACTAATCTGTTTCAAACCTTGTTATTTGTCACATCAGGTAACTAACTACTCATGAGTAAGATTTTCTCCTAGCAGCTGACTAACTCTTTTTATTGTGGTTGTGTCAAGACAGCACAGCTTACAACAAAACATTTCTGGATACTTTGAAGAGTTTTCTCTACTGAATGTCAATACCAAAGGCATAGGACCAGTAACCACACTAAGGCACTGGTCTTGCAAACAGTCTAGGATGTCCAGAAATAGAGCAGCCTGACACTTGTCCTTTGAAGTGAACCGAAACAGGTTTGTTTGGGGTTTTTTTAATGAAAGCTTGAAAATGTGGAAAAATATGCAATGGGTTTGTCAATGTGGTGAATTATTAGTATTAATGTTATTCTTATTTATGCTTACAGTGACTATTTTCTTGGTATTGTTACATGATAAATGACAAGCAGATTATTACCTTGAATGATAACCAAGTGGTGATAACGCTGGGCAACCATATAAATTGTTTTTACAACTTGACCTTGCCATCCCATGACATGTGAACACAGCTGTGGGCAGCACAGGTAAAAACTAGGAACCAAATAAGGACACTCACTTTCACGAATTTGCCCTCTTTGTAGAAATTTAAAGAAATGTAGAGAAATCAAATAATGCAATCACATTTGTAAAAAAACTCTGAATACAGTGAAATCATAAATGTAAAAATCTGCATCTTGCTGACTCTTATGGTCATTTCAGAATAAGACTAATGTTTAAAGCAATGTCAAAATAGACGACAGTATTTGTTTTCAAAGGTCTGACACACACTTTTCTTTATGTCTTCCAAGTTCCATTGTTGAGTGGAAACAGCACAGATTTCCAGTGATATGAAAAAAACCCACAGCTAAAGGCACAGCTGCACCACCTAAAATAACCAAATTACTCGTACTTACTGCAGTATCACCTACTAGATAAACAGAAGCAATGGTGTCATCGTCCAAGTTTTACATCCCTTCTGTGGTTTTATGAAATCAAATGGAGGCACCAAATATTTACCGGTCTTTTCAAAGAAGTGCCTAAATTTCCCCAGTTCCAAAATGCAGACGAAGCTAAACCATATTCCTTTTAAAATGCTCTGAAACATACTAAACTGTATCAAAGTTCCTGATTCATGACTTGCATATATTAGCCTCTCCCCCTTCACTGACTAGTGTTTAGTACAAGACATAAAATAAGGCTGAAACACTTGAAGGTTTAAAGGGAACAGGCTCATAGAGATGCCACTTAAATGCCATTTCCTCAGTGCTACAAAGTGATAAAGACATATCCTATGATGTACCTGGTCTATACCAAGGTAGATGTTTTATAACTGTTCATTCAGATGTTTAAAAATAACCTAGCATTATTGAAAAATCTATGTGCCATTTTTATACCAGCAAGCTGCAGAACTATTTGTTTCAGCAAACACCACCCGAGGGAACTTTCAGTGAAGAGATGAAAAATGTTATAGGGTTGGGTTTTTTTTTCTTTTTATCTTTGCCTAATTGTGTCTCCATTTTACACTACACTCTTTATTCTCTGCCCTTTTGACATAGCCAGCTGCCTTTTGGAGCTCTGTGAAGAAGCAGGCTGGCTTCACGCTGTAACAGGCACCAGCTCCCAAAGCCTGGTCTATTGATGAGTCACATTGCTGCTGTGTGCCTGCAAGCACATCGCACAAGTTCCTATGCTGCTTTCTTTTGAACTGCTGGGGAGCAGAGGGGGAAAGTGTGTGTGGAGCATAAACTTCAAAAACAACCGTGCTAGTAAAAGGTGCTGCCCCATGGAAGAGCACGATAACCAGTGACACAGTGGAATGTCTGCTTCAGAGTTGGTGCAGGTTCATCCTGTTATCCGCTGGGCAGCCGGGGGAAGTGACGTCAGGTGCACACAGCTCTTGTTTGAAGGCAGGGAAATACACCAAGACATTTCAACTCAGGCAGGAAGTCTCTTTGTTAAAGATTGGACTGTACTCACATCAGGCCTTGATCCATCCCTTTCCCCAGCTGGCCATCCCCAGTTCACCCTGAGCCAGGGCTACCACCCTCAACTCAGGGAATGCATTGCCTTCGGAGAGGCTCAGTGCCACCACGGCCAGGCTTGCTCTGAAGAACACAGCCAAGCTGTCAGGAAGAAGTATTCTCACATAGCCCTTGCTCTCCAAGCTCTTCTTTAAGAAGTTCTCCTGAGCTGACTAAGGCTGAGTCAAGACATATGTGCAGATCAGCCTCTCTATTACTACACTTCAAAATTGCAGCTACTCAAAGCACCGAGCCTCAAAAACAAAACTGCCCTGCTGCTGCACTCTCCTGCATGCACATACACCCTGAGAATTTCTATTTTCTCTATTATTTGTCAGTATCCAAATATCAAACCAGCATTATAAAATGGTCACTACTGAACCTCCCCTTTCAGACTGGCATTGTGTGGGGACACACACATG
Source organism: Passer montanus (assembly GCF_014805655.1). NCBI lineage: Eukaryota > Metazoa > Chordata > Aves > Passeriformes > Passeridae > Passer > Passer montanus. The sequence continues at coordinate 8,806,413 of NW_024368374.1, read as the reverse complement.
CCAGACCACTCTTGGCATTCACCAGATTTTCCTCTGTGTGCTTAATGAGGTTTTCCCTCTCCTGTTTTCAAATGCCACTCCACCATTCTTCCAAGGGTCTTTTCATCCCCAACACATGTAAATCCTCACTGATACCCACAGCCCCATGGCTGTTCAGGCAAGGCACAGAACAATCTCTCAGTAGGCCAAGCCCTCTTCTGCTTTTTTGGGTGTTCCAATTTGTCTCTAAATAGTACTGAGCCTTCTGCCCTCTTCAGAGCACATGTCTTTGCTCACTTAAAGCTGAATTTTATAGCTTAGGTTAGGACAATGTGAACTCCTAGCGACTAATAGCGGCACTCCCTGTATCTGCTCTGGACAGCCTGGCTCAGCAAAGCCCTCTGTGAAATCTCAGTTATAAATGCCAGTGAGAAACACACTTCATATCTCTGGAGTGCCAGGCATCCTGGCAAACACTAGTTTAAGGGGTTTCAGCCTGAGGGCCTAAACTAGGTTTTAATGAACTGTGCCTTTTCACCATGAGACCTGGGGAGGGTCCAAGGTGTTTCTAGAGGCCTGAAAGTGTTTTCTCTTACTACACACTCCAAAGGAGAAAAGCCTAGACTCCCTTCATCCTCCTCACCCTTTAACAATGATGCCAGCAGCGAGGTATTTGTCTGAGCTACAGTGAGGGGTCAAACTGCAGCCTTAAGCTAAGAGCAGCTATGGCTCTTGAAACCACAAGGTTGTTTTTGGTGCAAAACTCAAAGACCAGTCAAAACCCCAGTAGGAGAAATTTATCTTTAAACCTTCTACCTACCCAGCAAGACACTGCAAGATGTAAGTCAGGAAATGATAACATCTTGAAAGCCTCAGGTTCCTCTCTGCACCACCAGAACAAGCAAGGCAGAATATGTCCCTGGTGGAATGCATGGCAATGATGGACCTGGAGCAGCCCCACATTGCACTCTGCAAAACCTTTGCTACTAAAAGACATGGAAATGCCTACACATCTTTTGGTCTGATAACTCTAGAGAAGCAGCACCAGGTACTTCGCTGTGCTCACAAGGAATGTGCAGAGTGGTGACATGAATTTCCCCTGGGGTCAGAGCAGGTAAACTGAAGGCCTGTTACCCGTCCAAAGCGGAGGTCAGGGTGGCATCAGCTAGTGCGTAACTATATCAGTGCTTTTCAGTTTGCTGTTTCTTGGAGTGAAAGCATCCTTCAAAATATCCACTGCACTCTCTGTGGTTGGTCCACCAGCAGCCCTGTTCATTGAATTATAGAACAAAGTTGTTGTGGCAATTAAAAAAGGCTTTTCCCCCCACCATATAACCCAAAAGCTGGAGTTTAAAATTCCTATTGTATGAACATTAATATGAAAAGAATGCTGTCTCCTATTATGGAATTGTGTTATAAAACTGGAATGCTGTCCCCGCCCCGCCTGGCTCACAATCATGCAGGCTTTGCCAAAAATCATCCTGTACTACAGAGCGTGTCTCACGATGGGAACTGCCTCCTGACTCACAAAGACAAGAGGCCTCAAATGTGTAAAGCTGGCAGAGGGGGTTTTTTAATCTGTCAGTAACAATCAGGCGACGTGCTTAATTGCTCTGAATTCTGATCTCTCCTCTGTGTGCAGCCTCCCAACCAGCAAGCTGCAGCTGTGTGCCTCTGCTTGTGAACTGCACCCATTGTCCCTCCCAGGAGACTGAGAAGAGGTCCAGCTAATACGCCTTTGTCTGCCCTGCTTGGTGCTCTTGGCTTGTAAGCAATGACCTAAAAACATTATATCCAAAGTTCAGAGCCTTGGAAAGCTGTCAGAAGCCTTCCTCTTCAGTGCTTTGAGCTTTAGCAGTGCACCTTGAAAAGGCAGTTTGTGTGAAGGGACTTACAAGCATTCTTTGCATGCAGCGGGGCTTGTTTCTAAAATCCCTCTTTTGGAGCAGCAACTGCAATACAAAATTTCTGAGGCCAAATTCTGACTGCAGCAGTGCCCATGTTTGGAACTGAACTACTCTGGATGTTGTCTGCTGGTAACCCACTGGAGCTTGTTTACTGCATTAGGGATTGATTTCCTCTAGCCACATTATAAAAAATCTAGATGCATCATTTATTATATGTCTGTGCATGTCTTTGCCTTAACAACTTGTTTCTTGCTTCAGATTTTTCTTTCCCCACTATTTCAAACCCCAAAGTTATCAAGTCAGCTCAGGAGCAGCCTCTTGGGAGGGCTTTTTCCTTTCCTGCCCACAGGGCCACATACCTCATAACCCCAGAGAAGAACTGGTAAAATTGCTGGGGTATTTTTGAGGGAACTTGTTCAATTACACAGAGCACATTCTAAGCCATACAGCCAAGTCCTCCTCCGCACAGGGATGATGTAAGCACATCCAGGAAACTTGGGGTGCCAAAAATCTCAAACTGGAGGAAATATTTGCAGGTCGACATGGCTGCAAATTGGGCAGAATTTAGGACCCTGGGGAATATTCCACTCACAGCTTCAACCCGAGCCTAGAGAAGACCAACACAAACAAAGGCAACACTGTACATGTCTCAGAACCATCTTGCTAGGATGGGCTGAAAAGCAGCTTTTCATACCAGGGCTGAAGAAAGAAACATTTTTCACAAGTGTATGTGTCAGGAGGGTGCACAAAGAAAACTCAAAATGTTAAGAAGAAGAAAATTGCTAGGATTTTGCATTGACAAATCTGAATAAAATATTTGAATAGAGGAACACTGGATGTAAATAAAAATAGAATTGTACTACTCTGACAGCACTGGGACATGTGCCAATGGCAGATACCAAGGCAGTAGATAGTCAGGAAATATGACACATGGACCCACTTGATTACTTGATAGATGCTTTTTAAAGCCTCTTGTCTGCCTTTATTCAAAGTTATTTCCTATGTGGTTCCCAAAACGAAGGAATCTCTGGCAAAGATAAACAAGACCGATCTGCCTTCCTCTGCAGGCTAAAGCAAAGATCAGAAAATACAGCCCAAGCAGAGAAAATTAAAACACAGAAGAGGAAATGCCAATCATTTTCCTGACTAATAAATGCCAGGAAGAGAAATCCAAGGTTCACAGAAGGACCCATGTCTCTATGGAGTCTGTATATTTCTTCTCTCTGCAAATCTCTGAACTCCTCAACACTGACAGTTCAGTTTTGCCAATTACGCGACTTTTGAATGCTTTTGTTGCTTTTATGGCATGTGTCAGCTGACCGTGCAATCAAACCAAATAAGACTACAATAATAAAATAACCCGCATTAACTAATTATCTTAATAACAGCTCTGTTAAGAGTGAGACATCTGATAGGAGAGATAGAAGCAATAATAAAAGGGCACTGTCAACTGCATGAACAGACTTGCGCTGCTTCCCAACGCGATGCTCCAAGGATATTAACCCTTGGACTGCTGCGTGAGAAGTCTTGGGAGGTACCAAAGGGTGAGGTTTTCTAGAGACTCTTAAGGAATCCAGACCACAGGGATTAAAACTAGGGAAAAATTTGAGGGTGGAAATGAGATAGGAAAGACATGCCAACAGAGCTATTTCCCCTGTTGTCTGTGAGCTGCCTTCTGCAGCAGTGTGTAAGCAGGCACGTGGGCTGCTGGGAATGAGCCGTACCAGAAAATAAACACAAGACGTATGGGGCAGGCTCTGTAGTGAAATCAGACTTAATACACATAAAGCATGAAGGATCACCCAAAAAAATTTTGCCTGTCCTTCATGAGGCCCCATTGATCTCTGGGACACAGGAATACTGCTGTCTCCATAGCTTGCAAGGACACCAGCCTCCCAAATCTGGAGGAAAAGCATACAGATATAACACCAAGTGCCATGTCCTTCAGACCCGGAATGTGAGCTGAATCAAGACGAGACAGTGTCTCATTTCCTCCTGGAAATCCTTCTGAGGTCTTCCAAGACTATCCCCTAGGGTGAGAGTAAGTTTGCCCTACACACACAGCCAGCACAATCTGTTCCACGCTTTGGAGCCTAAAATCATCCCTCAGGGGCTGAAAACTGATCTGATTGATGAAAAAACTGAGTTGTGCTTGTCAGGATGACAAATAGAGAATCTTGAACATCTCTGATTTTTCTTCCAGAAGATCTTCCAAAAGTTTGCTTCTGGACTGAAAACTAAAATAAGAATACATCCAAGCAAAGTCTTCTTTATACAACCACTCTTCTTCATGGTGGTACCTGTCATGCTCTACTGACCTGAAACTATCAGAAGATCCACAGAGATGCAAAGCTCTGTTAGTCACTTAAATTAATCTGGAGGATGGTCTACAGAATGGAACAGATCCAAAGACACCACAATAGATCTTAGGGAGGATCCACACCACTGTCTTAGAGGATCCTGCTTAGTTTCCTTCACTGGGCATTCCCCTCTGTACCTAACCTAAAGACATGAAGTCTCCAAATGTCATGCAACAGCCGCTCATGGGTGGGTTGTTGTCTCTCTTGAGTGACTATGGAGGGAGCCGAGAGCAGCAATCACCAAGGTTGATATTAGCCTGGGAAGGCTAATCTCCACAAGTTTCCCTTGGAGTCAATGAAGGGTGAGAGGCAGCTTTGGCAGGAATTTCATACCTTACAGTACTGCACAGCTCCTGCTCAGAGTCATCCTTCTCCCCAGCCTGTTCAAAGAGGGAGGTGAGGGAAAGTGACATCTCTATATCAAATATGCTCTTTATTTATAGCAGTCTCAGTTATTCCCGTCTGCCATGTTAATCTCTGGGAATACCTCTGGCCCCAAATCCAGCTCACTGTGGGCTGTGCTAGGGATGGGCAATTTTGATGACATCAGCTGAAACAGCTTCCATGCATGGCTCTGTGTACCCAGGTTTGCTCTGGGTGGGTAACGGATTGTGTATCCTGTGTCATAATGTTACACAGCCCCGTGCAATGCAGCATCTAGGTGTTCAAATCAAATCTTTATTTCTCCAGCTCCTGCCCCTTCCCAGCTGCCCTGTTGGCTTACTCTGGCACATGTGGTCAGTGTGTGCTGTATGTCAGAAGCAGACTTACTTCTATGGGTGGGCAGAGGGGAGGAAGATAAAGGGCCTGCATGGCACTGCCATTGTCACTGTGGCTGCACCCAGCCCAGATCATCCCCGTTTCCCGCCTAGTTTTGGCATGTTTCTCAGGAAACAGTACCCTGGATCTCCTCTTTGTTCAGACAGTTTTCAGATACCAGGTGGGGTAGTGGTTAGAGAGACCTGAGTCATTCCTTGTAGTCATCACATATCTAAATGCTGCAGCTAGAAGCCTTCAAGTGAAAATAGATTTTTGTGCAACTGAGGCTTACCCAAGAGGTAAGGACAGGACTTTTGTAAAATCACCTGCACTGTCCCTTCACTCCAACCCACATTCTGGGGCTTTCCCACCACCAGAAACACGAGTGCACCACGCTTGTGAAACTCCTGAATAGGCAAGAGGCTTTCTTCTCTTCCTACAGAGCAATCTTCATTATGGTAAACGAAACAGGCTGGAGGAGCATTGATCTGCCTCTTCAGGACTTTCACAAGCACACTCAGTCCCAGGGCACAGCCCAGCAGTCCTTGGGACTTCTCAGGGGCTGGCAAAACTGCAAGGTCAGATGCAACCCCGACCACAGTACAGGGCCTGCAAGGAGACTCCTTCCCAGGCCATGCAGAGCAAGCCCTGAGACCAGTCAAGATTTCACCCAGTAGCCATAAGGCTGTCTCTACTCTCCTGAACACATCCATGCCCACCAGGCCATCAAATGGAATGAAAATTCCACATTTCCACCTCTAATGACTTACCAAATTTGGAGTTTCATACCACAGAACCTCAGTTTAAATTAGGAGACAGCAAAGGTCAGCTGGGGTCTCATCCTTAAACACACAGAGAAACCACATGAGAGTGGATAGGTGAAGGGGAAAAGGACACCTCAAAGACAGTGTGAACTGAGTGGGTGAGAGGACTGGGAGTTTGCTTACCCAATCTGTATTTCTCAATCTTTCCTGCGTTCAGCTGTCACTTCCACCTGAGGGTTATTTACAGTGTTCAGAAAGCACTAGGAAACAGAGCTGTCTCGTACAGAAAAAATGGCAAACACTAAGCAATGGAGTTCCAGAAATTCCTGTCTCACTCCAAGCTCTTAATTTCAAGACATTTTGGGGATATTCTGTGACCAAAATCTGCAAAAATATGTATGTTCATAGGAGTTAGCTTAAAGCCTTAGCCATGTGGTCATTCCCTTTCCTCTCACACAGACTTCTTGTCTTTAACGGGGTACAGCAAAGAGTTCACCCCTTGGTGATGAAGCAAAAATAGGTCAGGCACCACAGAACACCTTCCTCCCAGAACGGTATCCCACCAAATCTTGCCCCAGTCACATGAGATATGATGAGCTTGTGGAGCAGACCCAACACCCTCTTCTTCAAGCTTCTTGCTATATTCTGCAAGCTGAAATTAGGAATGAGGCCATCCCAGGTCTCAGAGGCTACACCTGTGTTGGGAAGCTGATCCAGGACAGGGCATAGCTCAAACATGAGCATGAAATCATCAAAAGAGTTTAAAGGTTCCCATCCTCCCTACTACAGTTTGCTTGATTTCTCAGGCACAGTCTGGGCATAATTTAGGCACAGACTAAGCATACTTATTAATAGGGAACACAGGTGAGACCACCCAGCTTCTGACAGTAAAGAAGTTTAGTCATATAGACAGCCACATGTAAGCCATGTGGTTCCACTTGCCCCCTGAGTCCAAGGGGATCTGGCCTAATAGCCAAGAGACTTACCTCATGGAGAGGCAAATGCTGCTGACCCACATTGACCAGACTCTGGCAGCCATGCATTGGTGAGAAGTAGCCCTCATAGCTACACTTTCTTTCATAGACATCAGGTGTAAGAATGTCTTTTAAAAATATAACATCTCTCAGAGAATTCTCTCCCACTATGCCAGCTTCTTCCAGGAGTCACAGCCCTCTGAAGAGATAACATCCCAGTGACGCCAACAGCCCAGGACCACATGCAGCACTAAACAAGGGAAATATTTGCACTGTTGACAGTTGTCTTTTCATGTTGTTTAATAGCTGGAAATGGAAAGCAGACATATGAACAATCAGAATGTCTTTGGCAGATTAGCCTTGCTTCCTAAGCTGGCAGCTAAAGGTCCTTCTTCTGTATCAACCAGTGAGGTGATGGGCAGCATGTGAACCAGAACCATGTGTCTCCTTTCATAGAAGCATGGAACGTCTTGAGTTGGAAGGGACACAAAAGGAGTCAAACTCCTGGCCCTGTACAACCCCAAGAATCACACCATGTGCCTCAGTGTTGTAAAAACTTCATCTTTCTTCTCTTTTAAGACCTGAAGTCAAAAGGAGATTTTTACACTCTAGTGGCTAATTGGAAGTGTGCTGGACTGCACAACAAACGATTCTGCACAGGGGCAAGCACACCTTTTTTCTGAAGCCTTTCACAGAAAAGGTCAGTCATGGAGGGAGTAAATATGGTAAGTACAACTTATTCCCACCAGAATCAGATTTATGCATACCTAATAATTAAACTTCATTATGCAAAACATAACTGATAGACAAGGATAAAGGAGTCCCTTATAATATTACTTGTGGCAAAAACAATGGCATAAAAGTAGAAATCTGCCTCCCACCCACCAGAGATTATGCATGGGCTATCTCAACATGCATTCTGGCAACCCAGGTCCTTCCAATTAAATGACATCAGGGAGGCATTACAAATAGTGTGGGCCCTTTTTTCATTGCTGCTTCTGACTAACTGATGTAATGCTGAACTGTTTATCGCCATAATCCCAGCCTACATATCCTAACCACTGAGTCAGTATTTAACTGAATCTCTCAAATCAAAACATTTTTGTAGCACATACTGCATGTGGTTTTCATCCTGTGGGTTCACAAACTTAAAATAATTATTACTTATATTACTCTAACAACATGGGTCAGTGCCTGTGTGCTGGCCTTGGGCAGGGTCATTGCACTGGATGGGGAACAAAGATGCCTTGCATTCCAAATAATGTATGTTACAGCAGCTTCTCATGCAAAAGGTAACAGAGGGGCAGCACGATGTTCAGAGACAGCTTGAGCCACCATCCCCTCCCACCATCACTGTGTTTGTCAGAAGTCTGAAATACAGGAATGCTCCAGGAAGGCAGCCTGGAGGACAGAGCTGAGGAATTTCTAGCCTTCATTCTGCTATGTATAAGACAAACTGCTTGGAGAGTAAGCCATATGAGGAGTGGCTGAGAGAATCTGAATTGTTTAGGCTGGAGGAAAGGAAGTTCAGGGGAGACCTTTTGCTTGCTACAAGTGACTGAAAGGAGGTCATAGCAAGGTGGGGATCAGCCCCTTCTCCCAGGCAACAAGTAGCAGAACAAGAGGAAATGGACTCAAGCTGCACCAGAAGAGGATCAGGTTGGACATCAGGAGGAATTTCTCCATGGAAGGGGTGGTCAAGGATTGGAACAGGGTGCCCAAGGAAGTGTGGAGTCGCCATTCCTGGAAGTGTTCAAGAAATGACCGGGCATGGCACTTAGTGCTATGATTTAGTTGGCACGGTGATGTTCAGTTGATGATTCTTTGCTGTCAAACTGCAGCACACGCTACTCAGCACGTGTCTGCTGCCTTGTACACAGCAGGTCTGAAGTTAACCTTCTCTCTGAAGGATGATCCTCCCACGCTAGGGAATGTGCCTCTGGTATAAAGAACGATGATCAGCCGCATGTTTTCAAGATCTCTAGTACAGACCACTGTGGAAACTCAGGCTACATCCGCTAAGGATTTCCTCATGGCTGGACCTATACCAACCAGTAGAGACCCAGCAAGGACAGCAGGAAGACCTGCAATAACGGAACCAGGTATTTCTTCTGAAGCATCACAAGTGCACTCAGAAGGGAGTAATTGAGGTTGCTGGCCAATTCAGAGGTAAGAGGGCAGGCATGATTCAAACTGATCAGAGCAGGAAAACATTTACAGTGAAGCCCAAAAGGTCGAGTGGTTCCATAAAACCCAAAGGTGCTGATCCAAGCCTGCTCTGAGGACCAGCCCCACGCAGGGATCATGGGAGGTAAGCAGCCAAGGCATGTCTACCCCCAGTGTGGATCCATGCTTTCCCATGCAGTCAGCCTGCAGGGGTCAAACAGAGACTCACATCCCACGTACCCATTTTGATCATGGCCTCATGTTCTCTATGGCAAAGGAGAGCTGGGTTTTTCCCAGCACACAGAGGAATGCTACACAACTAAACCATGAAGGCAGAAAAGCTGTGGCCCCCAATGCCAGCCATGCAGGCAGAAAACACAAGGGCAATCCCTTTTAACACATCTAAGCCTGCCCTCAGGCCCCCATTACCCCACAAAGTGGGAGATAGGTGTGAAAGGTGGGATGGGAGGATGCTCAGGACCTTGTGGGGCATGGGAAGCAGGGACAAAATCTGGGGTGTGCAGATGACAAGTGTCAGGTGTGTGCCCTGGGTTAAACAGGTTTCAGCTATTCCTCAAGTCTATGGGTGTGACCCCAGCTCTCGTCAGAACCCACAGATGCCCCAGGCAGTGCAGCCCAGAGAAGATGACAATGAATGTGAGTAATTCTTGAAATTTGTGGGAAGACTATTCAGACGTCTGACTTCCTGCTTCTGCATGTACAGAGGAGATGTTTTTGTCTAAAGGAGTGGTAACAGTTTACACTGGTATAAAGCCTCATACACCAGGACAGGGGAGCACAGGGCCCAGGAGAAGGGGAAGAGGGCAAAAACATAGCCAAGTCAGCAAGGGAGCAGCGCTGACCCCATGTGAAGAGGGAAGTAACCTATGTCTGGGAAAGAGTTCATATATAGGAATTCCCCTTGGACCGAAGGGGAACCAGCCACTGAAGTGAGACTGAGTCAGAGCTCTTTTCCCATGGTGCTGCTGGCCAAGGCAATCACAGGGTTACCTCTGTCTCAAGGGCAGATTGCATTATTTAAGGCCAGCCTAAAAGCCTTTAATAAAGGTTAATATGGATGGGAATGTCAGCTTTATAAAACAGTTCATTGTTAAACATCATCAGAAGATCTTGACTGAGTTTTAAAGACTGCAGTGAAGGAAAACATTTTGTTTTGAATGCAGCCAAAGGATGAAATAGGATTTCTCTGTGGAAGCTATTTGGCCTGTTCTCCAGGGCACCATTGGTAAGGAGAGAGGGAACACCTGAGGTTAACAACAATAATACTTTTTACAATTTGAACATGCAGAATCTCTTCCCAGCAACTGGAGCCACTTTAACATGAAATGCATCATTAGAGCGATAGGACTCTGATGATGGACAACACTGAGAGATCTCCAGAGTAACCCTGATGGGAGCTGGTGCTCAGAGAATGCACCACATTAATTTACAAGCCTGTCACAGTTGCTCTGGGTTTATTTTTAACTAAAACAACCTGGCCTTCAGCAATCTATGCCAGGGATACCCTGACTTTGCAGAATGTGCAGAGTAAGAGCTGCAGCATATGCTTTTGTTTTCATCAGACAAAGGTTTCAAGTTGGGAGTACTGAATATTAAAGTAATGGTTGGTTTTTTCCATCTCTGCTCTATTTTTAGCAATTAGTGACCATCAATAAGAGCAGATCACATATAATACAGTCATTAGCATGGTTCTGAACCACAGTGTGCATAAGGAGGTAGAGAAAGATCATCTGATCCAACAACACCCATTGCCCAGTACAGGATCTTGTATATATATCACCCCTTCCCAGCAGATTTCTCTCTAATTGAAGAACATATTAATACCACAGATGTGGACACCAAGGAATATTTCACTTCTGCCTTAGTCACAGAATTGCCTCCTGCCTACAGCAGGAGGTAGTCTCCAACCTGTCAGCCACTCGTGGCAGCCCAGCCACCAGTAGCCAGGAAAGCTGCCCCATTGTGACAGTGAAGAAATTCATACAGCTGTAGTGCAAGTGGCACGACAACTGCACAGCTAGGGCACAATTGCAAGCTGGGGAAGAAAGCAGGAAAAACAAACAACTGCTTCTCCGTTCATGGCATAGGGCAAACACTGGAGACAGTAAATGCTTGTTGATTTAAAGGCCCTGCTGATTTCAAAGTGACCAGCTGGCAGCAAGTGTTGATATCTGGGCCATTTAAGCAATCTTCAGATGATGACACAAACATCAATTCCCTTGAGGGCCTACTGGCAATTTTCCAGTATGGTAAGGGATCACTTACTCAGACAAGAGACACTGCAGGTGACAACCAGAGTAAAGCCTTTGCAGAGTACAGTCAGATTGCAAAAGGGACAGACCTATGACAAGGATGCTGGGACAGGAAAAAACCCAGTTCACCATGTTCACACACAGTGTGGCATTCATGAGAGGAAAGAAAGCCTCAGAAGGTCAAGGCTATATGAGAGAAGTGCTACCTATAGTTTACACTCAGAGCTAAACCAGTGGCTGCAGTATTTTACAGATCAACTAGACTGCCATGACTGGCCATCTGGTCCCTGGAAGAGGAAGTCCAATGCCATTCAGAGCAGGACCCACAGCAAAATAGAGCCACCTTGAGATAAAACACACCATGAAGGAAATTTTCAGACTACACCAAGTTGGGTCAGAGCGTCAGTCTGCTGGAGGGCAGGAAGGCTCTGCAGAGGGATCTGGACAGGCTGGATCGATGGGCTGAGACCAACAGCATGAGGTGCAACAAGACTGAGTGCTGGGTTCTACACTTTGGTCACACCAAACCCATGCACTGCTGCAGGCTGGGGTAGAGTGCCTGGAGAGCTGCCTGATGGAAAAGGACCTGGGGGTGCTGCTTGACAACAACTGAACACCAGTCACAGTGTGCCCAGGTGGCCAAGAAGGACAATGCACCCTGGCCTGGATCAGCAGTAGTGTGGCCAGCAGGATCAGGGCAGGGATTGTCCCTCTGTACTTGTTACAGGTGAAGCCACACATTGAATCCTGTGTTCAGTCACATGCCAATCACTACAAGAAGGACATTGATGGGCTGGACTATGTCCAGAGAAAGGCAACAGAGCTGGGGAAAGGTCAGAAGCACAGTTCCTATGAGGAAAGGCTGATGGACCTGGAGGTGTTTAGCCTGGAGGAGGTTTAGAGGAGACCTTAATGCTCTTTACAAATACCAGAAAGGAAGGTGTTGCCATGTGGGACTCAGTCTCTTCTCCCATGAAACCAGTGATAGGACAAAGGACATAGTCTTAAGCTGCACCAGTGGGGATTTAAGTTGGATATTAGGGAGAATTTCTTCACAGAAAGGAAGATTAGGTACTGGAATGAACTGCCCAGGAATGTGGTGGAGTCACTGTCCCTGAAGGTTTTTACGGAAAGACTGGGCATGGCACTTAGGGCCATGATCTTATTGACATGGTGGTGTTCAGTCAAAACTTGGACTTGATGTCCTCACACGTCTTTTCCAACCTAATTGATTTTGTACGAGAGCCTGGTCAGGAGAAGCTCAGAAGGATTTCTGTCTAGTTTGCTTTCAGCAAAATCTCTATAGGGTTGTTTGGAGTCAGCACAGTGCAGACTGCCTCAGTCACCAACTTGAAATTACCTTCTTTCCATGCTCCTGGCTTCGTGGTTCCACCCTTGCTCTTCATTAATTGCTATGAGGCAGACTGTGAACTCCAGAGGTTCCATGGTCCCACAGAACAAGGGGAAGCCAGGAGTTTGCTAGCAGCAGTACATAGAATAAACCTTGCTCTTCATTAATTGCTATGAGGCAGATTGTGAACTCCAGAGGTTCCATGGTCCCACAAGGGGAACCAGGAAGTTTGCTAGCAGTAGTACATAGAATAAATAGGCACTTGTAGTCTACTCAGCTGGGATGCTTGGATAGGATTTGTCTCCACTGCTTAACATATCAACACCAAAGACACTTAAGTATGAGGCAGTGACCTAACACCCCTTTATAATCACTGGTAGGGAAATAGATAATTTTTTAGCAAGCAAGTCATCTGGATGTCTTTGGTCATTTCTGTGAGGATATAATGAATTGAACCCAAGAGCTGCTATTTCTCTTCACGGACTGGAGCAGAGAAGGCAGTGGTGCTCATGGGAATAGAAGAGCAGGAGCACTGCCTATCCATCCCCCAGTGCTGGATGGAGAGGAAGGCAGCCGCTCTGTGAAACCTCTTTGGTCATCCCCATGTGAATCAGCAGAATCTGTGAAAATTTAGTAAAATTTGTGTGCAGTATTTCTTCATGTCTACAAATACAGCTCTCATTAGATCGGTAAAGCAGCTGGATATTTTTGGATCTATGAGCTGCCAAGGTTACATGCACTTAAGGCACTTCATATACAGGTGGGTGTGAAATAGAGACTGCAAGAAAATCTCTGTCTATAGGTGATTTTTAATTTGTGGTGATAAAAATTGTGAAAACAGTTGTTATACAAGCTAAATCTTTTTAGCAGATGGTAAGAAAAATGAATGCATAACAGTAAAATAAAAGGCGGCTATTTGCCAGACTTACACACAAGGACCTTAAGAAAGGAAAATGTTCTTGCTTCTGCCTTGTGAATGAAGAAATAGGCTTTGATAACCATATAAATTAAAACCATGTGCCACTGGATTGAGTTTATGGACCTGGAATAGAGAAAAAACCCAAAACCACAAATAAAACAGATGCTCTCATCATGACTGGTTTCTGATTCAAAGACAGTTCCCCAGCAGAGTATAACTCACAGAAAGTGAAGCTAAGAGGAAGTCCAAGTTTCCATGAAGCAACAAGGAATATGGCATTGTGCAACAGCTTTTCCAAACTGAATGTACATTTAGGCATTGCCCAACCAAATGATAGCCAACAATGTATGCAATGAAAAACTGATTGAATCTTGCTGTAAGACAACACAAATGACGCTATTAAATATCTTAATCTTGAAGCTGACAGAATTGTGGCATGGTGTTCTGTCAGTAGAAGCTATAATGAGGCAGTGGTATTACTTCTTTGAACTTCTAACACAAAAGTGGAGGCTGAAGGAATGGCATGTGGCATCATCAGCCAGTATTTTACAGGCACAGGAATTTTCTCACACATCCAACTGTAGGTTAGGAAACTCTCTTATTAATTACAGCAGATGGAGAAGCACTTCTCTTCATACTCCAAACTTTTTCAATGAGCATTTTCAACAACACAGCACAATATTCATGATTGGGATTGAACTGGTAAATTTATGAAAAAGCAGAGCAGCTCAAACCCCACAAAAATTATACACCTCTCATGCCTTTCTGTGAAAGCCCATGAAAGCAGAAGGCCAGAGAGCAGCAAGCCAACTGCTCTCCATTAGAAGTTATCCTCACAGACATCAGGGTGGACTGATTCTCCTCCCATTTTCATGAACAAGTCTGAAGAGGATTTTCATTAAAGTAAATGAGAATAGACTGAGTAAAAATAATTAACATGAAATTATGTAATGTACTGAACAGCAATATTCTCAGAAGAAGGTCAGATGCATTTTGGGAAAGTATGAACTAGTGTATCACAAGTTACTGGAATGCAGGTGGAGATACATGGAAGTGCACAGTATCTATATAAAATCAAACTAGATGATTTGATAATGCTTTTCAAACCTATTAATCTATTAATTGTTTCAGGAGAGTACAGCAAAATGCTCTATGAAAAAGATCAGCTGCTCTGTGAGCACACTGATGCTCTCAAGCAGCCAGAGCAAGACCAGATGAGTAGCACACAGCCTGACTGGAGGGTGTGTGCTGTGCACTCTCATGGGAGACAGCTCTGCTGGGCTCCCAGACCCCAGGGCTCCTGGGAGCACACCTGTCTTCTGTAATTCCCATTACACCATCACTTACCCAATGTCAAGTCTCTTAACGTTGTCTTGATCCATTTAAACTCTGCCTTACAAAAGTGGTGTTTGAAGAAAACTGTTTAAAAACAATCCACACAGAACAGATGAATAATGTTGGATTTCAGGCAGTTTTCTCTGCAAACAGGAGTTTAAATTTCTTTTGGTAATAACCCCTTTTGACTTGCCCACATGTAGACAGTAATTATTACTGCTTTTTACAGCTAGGGTATTTTAATCCCAACACATCTCATTCCCTCTCCCACATAGACAGTCTTTGAAGCAACAATAACAAGTACCAGCTTCCCTAGGCCAGTTTGCAAATTTGCCTCAAGGCTAAAACAGTCAGAGCAGGCTTAGTAGGTCAGAATTGGATTTCTCAAATATGAACCATTCCAGAAAAAAGTATTTTTCTTACTGTTAACTTACTAATCATTAGAGAAAAAGAGAAGTATTGGGAGGGTAGATGTCAGTCGTTCCCCCCCACACACCCCCCCAACCCCCGGCCCCTGCTTGTGTGAATTATGCACGGAAAATAACTGCACAAAATGCTCTGGCTCTACTGAAGTCAACAGGAGTTTTGCCACCGGCTTCCAGCAGAGCCACATTTTCACCCACTGTCTCCAGAGTGACATCTCATATGTCACCATTTACTAGTAGCAGCACAGAGTTCACCACCAGGCCTGCCATTACCATACAAAACATAAAGGAAAGCTGAGGTATCTCTGTGGGATCTGGCAGCCCCACAGAACTCATCCAGATTTGTTTGTTTTTAATTACCATTACAGTCAAGGGCACTGAAAACTCTGTGGAGTCTGGGAACAAACTGTTTTGGTTGCCCTCAGACACACATCATCCCAGCACAGCTCTGCAAGGAGCAAGGTAGTGGTATTCAGCTGGAGGAGCTCCAGAGGGACCAGAGTTGGGGGGCTTCAGCCAGGGGACCTCATCCATTTCCTACCTACTAGAGGGGAGACTGACTCTTCAGCTTCCTCACATATCCCTGGGCAATCTCTTAGGACCCTCACAGGGATTGATGTATCTCCCTGGAAATCCAGGGTTGCATGTTCTGGCTTCTTTCTAAGTTCAGTCTGGATGCTGTTGCTGTCTGTCCCTAGACAGTGAGAGCTGTGCCTCACACGGGGCACAGCAGGTTCAGGGAACACGAGCCTTTGGATAAGCTGAAGGAAGGACAGAGCAGGCAAGCAGTGTCATCACTGGCGAACTTGTTAATGATAAGTTCACAATGGGCACAACTTTGTTCTCACACCTGGAGGTGCAGCCATTCAGTCCCTTGCTGACAGACCCAAGTTAAAGCCCTCATTCATCCTCAGCTGAAGCTTTTTTTTCCTCCCTTTTCCAATGCATCAAACCTTCGTGATGAAAAGCACCCCCAGCAGATGTATTGCCATGAAAATGTTGCTCTAATGAACTGGCAGGAAAGACAGTTTCACAGGAAGAAGATCTCTGAGCAGCCCAATTCACAATTACTCTTCACATCCACAGGCTCTCATGCTAATTAGGAGTGACACCTTTAATTATCAGTATTGAAACCCTCAAGGGCCAACAGATCACAGCCTAAATCCGCGATATTGTCAACCCAGAAGGCAGCTCAGCAGTTGGGTTTGGGGTTGTTTTTGCTTTTTGGGGTTTTTTTGAGTCGCTTGTTTCCCTGCGACGCCTTGAGAAAAGGTTTATTTGTGTAATGTCTACAAACCTAAAATAACAGGGAATATTTAAATTGAGGTAGAGGGCAATTTAAAGCCCAGCTAAAACTTCTCTGCTGAAATCACTAATGGTAGGAGAAATGTGTATTTCCAACACATAATTAGGAAGAGACAAAAAGAGGGTGTGGAGTCTTACTATGGAATGTTAATTACAAGCAGATCCTGAATCCCCGGGTTGAGTTCCAGCCAGCTGAGGACACATATTGAAATGTACTTAGTGATATACTCATTTCTACTTAATTACTTGTGAGACAAAGCAGCCAAAGGATATTTCTTTAGGATGCAGAGGATAGCTCTGAGAAGGATTGATAAATGTAAAAGATACATAAAGTAATAACAGTCCACCTACTTGCCACTGAAGGGAATTTCATAACAACATTTTTTCTAGTGCTCTGTATTGCCTATTTTAATGTCCTATGTGATAAGGTTTCCACCATTTCCCTTGGAAGATTAGATAAGTTTCATGGCCAGGTTTTTTTTCTCCCTGTGATATTCGGCCTGTGTTTTCTTCTCTTTTTTTAGAATTCAACTGTGTTTTTCTGAAAAATAAAAACTTAGCATAACAATATCTCTCTATCTCTCCTCATTAACTGCACCCAAAGGATCCTCTGAAAAGGGTGTCTAGAAATACATTTTGGTTGAATTAAACTCATCCTTTTTCAGGCATGGATGCTAAAGGAGCAACTAAGCAGAGCAAAATACCTGAGTGGGGAAGAAAGTGGAGGCTACCTAAAGACCCTTGAGACCTCACAAATTTCATGGAGTCTGAGTTGCCTGTTCCATGTACTCCATGAAGCACTGTGGATGCATTTTCTTTGCCTCAGATCATGCAACAGTATTAAGTAGCAGAAGGTGGCTGGTAAAGGCTGACAGCCAAGCTACTCATCCTCACCTGCACACAGGTACCAAAGTCTCCTTAAATCCTTAAAACATATCCCTGGATGGACTTTTTCAATTAATCTTAAATGGTAGGTGATGATTCAAGACAGCAGCTGCCTTAGCATGAAGTGATGATGGAGAGGCTGTGCTGCAAATACATGAACTTCAGGCTGAGGTACAGAGGGCAAGAGCCAGTTACAAGGTGCTCAAGGTTTGCACTGTGTGCTTTGCACATAGGCTCAATTTCCTCCTTGTGAGTCGCTAGGGGCTTGCTGCCCTCATCCTCTTTCCTACCCTACACTTTACTCCATGAAATTTTCTGCTGCAGGACTATCTCCATGATAAGACAGAGAGTCAAGCCTAGACTCTTTCTTACTTAAAGGACACCTGTAGATTTCCCATCTCAAAATCAGACAGTTTGGAAATGCTAATGCCACACCAGGCAGAGATGAAACCTGTGTCTGTAAATACATTCAAAGTCAAGTGGACATAATCACATTGGACATGATCGAAGTGCAGTATCATTTGATTGCCATCCAGCAGACAGCAGAAATATCCAGTCAATTTATTGCTCCCAAACACACCAAGGATCTGAGGCAACAGCCAGAACCTGGAAGTAACCACTGCTGTCCTAAATCCTCTTGAAGACAGCACATTTCCACAGGCTAACAAGGCAACCAGTTGCACTTGGGAACACAATGCAAGATGGCTCAGCTGTCACGATATACAAGGTACAAGGTAACACCACATGTTCCCCAGTCTTGAGAAGCAATGTGTACTGGCTGAGAATGCTCCCTTGCACTTGGGATCATCCAGGTGAGGAGAGGCCCCTCTCATGTCAAGCGGATTTGCAATTCTGCCTGTTTGGCACTGGGTGATAAAAGACACACAGATGTCACACGTGTCTGTTGGTAAGGGGCTGCTTGGCCTTAGGGTAAATGCATGATCAGACAAAACCAGGGATAAAGTAAAATGTTGAAAATCACTGAAAAATAAGAAAGGCAGAGAAAGTAGAAAAAGTGTAGTGTAGATAAAAATTGTTATTCATTCTTTCTCTAAATCTGCCACCTTTTTACTGCCTAAAACCCTTAAACAAGAGGATACTGACCTTGCTGCCTGAGTCATATGCCACAATCACCTCTGAAGTAAGTACCAAAGAAACAACAGAAGACATCTGAACAAAACCAGAGAGAGCACTGGTTTCCTTGACCACTAAGGCCAACCCAAAATCCCACTGGCAACAGTCTTTTCTTGACAGAAAAGGAGCATCTACACCGGAAGTGGTGAATCTGAGGCAGAACACAAAAATGGAACTGGGATCTGAATGCTGGGACAGTATTTCAATCCAGATAGATACTATGAATTGAAAAATTAGAAAAAGAAGTGAAAATCATGCAGACCTCATCCAAAAAGGGACAAACTCTTCTTCTTCACTGGAACACCCCCTTGGTTGTAGGTGTGGTTTTCAGCTCTGTCCCTGTCTTTTTCTTCCATGGTATTTTCTAAATTGTGCCCAGTCTGGGTTTATCTCTCCCAGCAGTCAAGACTTTTCAGACCATCTTTGCATCTCTCTTGTTCCACACCCAGGACGTGTGGGACAATGGAGGCCCAAAGAGGAATCACAGGGATGAAATGGAGACAGGGGAGAGGGCATAAAAAGAGGTGCAAGCCAGATCCACCCTCATTGCAGTGGGTTTTGTTGAATATCTGAAAAGATCATGGAAAAAAGTGAGTGCAGGCAAGCTTTGCAGAAAACCTGGAGTGACTGATTTAGTCCTCTTCCCTTTGAAGAGGCCTGCATAAAGTTAACAGTAGTCTAGAAACCAGGAGTGATCTGTCTTCTTGATCTGGAGAAGTGGGCCCATAGGAAAAAATATCATGTGGTTTGACCAGAACAAGTGCAAAGTGCTGCACCCCCTGGTATCAAGAAAAATTGGGGCATAAGCAGATTGAGAGCAGCTCTCAGGAGAGGAACTTGGGGTGCTGGTGGGTGAGAGGCTAGACATGATCCAGCAATGTGCACCCACAGCCCAGGTACCCAAACGTGTCCTGGGCTGCATACAAAGCAGTGGGGCCAGCAGAGTGAGGGAGGGCTGTTGTAGCCTGAATTGCTGCTAGTAAAGTCCAGGGTACAGAAGCCAAAAGGGTCTTTGCATAGTTTCCACAGAGGTTTAATTCATCCACACAGTGAGATGTTCAGAGTTCCCAAGGCACACACATGTGGAGGATCTAGGTTATTCAGTCTCAAGGGGTAGAGGGTGAACCTGGTCTTGGGGCAGTACAAAGATAAGGGCAAAGCAGGGAATAGGGAGGGAGTGGCTCAGGGACATAGAAACAGAATTTGGAACAGGGGAAGGAGCCAATGGAGTCTTAACAATTTTTTGAGGGAAGCTTCTTGTGTCTCCATAAACCATGGTCTCCACAGAGGGGATTCTGCCCCTTCTGCTCTGCTCTGCTCTGCTCTGCTCTGCTCTGCTCTGCTCTGCTCTGCTCTGCTCTGCTCTGCTCTGCTCTGCTCTGCTCTGCTCTGCTCTGCTCTGCTCTGCTCTGCTCTGCTCTGGTGAGACCCCACCTGCAGTGTTGCATCCAGCTCTGGGGTCCTCCACACAAGAACAACATGGACCTATTGGAGTGAGTCCATAGAAGGATCACTGGGATTATTAGAGTGCTGGAGCACCTCTCCTGTGAGGAAAGGGTAAGAGAACTGAGATTCTTTAGCCTGGAGAAGAGAAGGCTTTGGAGTGACCTAATTGTGGCCTCTCTGAAGGGACCTTACGAGAAAGATGGAGAGAGACGTCTTACAACTTTTATAGTGACAGGACAAAGGGGAATGGTTTTAGACAGACAGAGTGTAGGTTTAGGTGAGATATTAGAAAGAAATACTTTACTGTGTGGGTGGTGAAGCACTGGAACAGGTTGTACTTACCTACGTGTCAAGGTGGAGTAGCTGAAGAACAGAGAACAGAATAATGTACTGTCTGCCAGGTGAAAAGATGGAAGCATTGGACATCTTTTCAATACTTAACGGGGGTTTATAGGAAAGATGGGGACAAAGTTTTTGTCAGGCCATGTTGCTGTAGAATAATGGGCAATGGTTTTAGAATAAAAGAGGGCAGATTTAGACTAGATATAAATACGATATTTTTAATTATGAGGAGCACTGGAACATGTTTCCCAGAGAGACTGTGACTATCCCATCCCTGGAAACATTCAAGGTCAGGATGGATGGGGTTCTGAGCTACCTGATGTAAATGAAGATGTTCCTGCACATTGAAGGGAAGGTTAGACTAAATGATCTTGAGAGGTCCCCTCCAACCCAATCTAATCTATGATATTTCTGTGATATTTTAAGGGGTTTTTTTGACTTGCTGACATCTGAGACACAAGTATTTCCTTCAGAGTTTCCCATTCTTCTGTGTCATGTCAGAGCACCTGCCACAGATCCCCTCTGAGGAAGAGCATTCAAGAAATTGTTGCCCCAGGAAAGGGGATTTTTCAGCCAAACAAAAATTTGCACAGAAGACATCTACTTTCCCAATGAAAAACAGTTTTCAAGAACAGAAAAACTGCAACCTCAAAACTGCCAAAACCTAAACGTCCTTAGTCCAAACCCAGAACTTCTTTACCAAATAAACACAATAAATGTAGCTTTTATTTTTGTCAAAGCTCATAAAACTAAATTATGTTACTCCCATTTGCTCAATTTAAACCAAAAAGCACAAATCAGTTCTAAGCAGCTCTTCCATTACTCACAGAAACTGCAGCATCTTCTGGCAAGTTGTTCAGGTTAACACAAAGTGGTCTAAACACACTGAAGGGGTGAAATCAAGCAAAGGAAACACTTGCTGCATACTCTTCAGTGTTTTAACATTTGTCCTTGACCTTATAACAAAGCCGTAAAGGAAGGAAGCAGAAAGTACAGATTGCTGCTAGTATTACTTCTATGCTAACGCAAATTTTCCCAAGTTTGTGTCCATCACTGACACTAAACTTGTCTAAGGAATGTTGGGTTTTGCTGAACCACAAGTAGAGGCTCAGTAAAAAACAGTTGGCTATTTTTTCTGCTTCCCCCTATCATACCAAATGTGTTTCTCCACAGTATCCAGACTCAAACATACACCCCAGCTACATCCTAGCACTACACTGGGGCAAGAGTGGAGTGTGCAGCAAGTCCCTTCTGCCCTCCCCCACTATGGTTTCTGTGGAAAAGAGGGAGCACTTCTAATGTTATTTGGGCCCCAAATCCCCAGGTAAGCTGTAGCAGGCATGAAAGGTACACTTCTAGAAAAGGGTACACAAAAGCCACTTGCCCAAGAGCACAGAGTCTGTGGGAACCCAGCAGTGACCCATACCCCTTATTTGCATCCTCCCTCATGGTTTCTCTCTTGCTTCCTTTGTCTGTTTCAGAATGACTCAAGCAACAGCACTTGCTCACCGAAGACAAAGCGTTGCCTGGTCAAGCAGTGTATGACCTGGTCTCACACTCAGCACTTGCATGGGAAAGCATTTGTGACAACAATACTTATATCACAAGAACAGTGTTTCACTTGTAAAATTCCCTGGTCAAGCAGTGTATGACCTGGTCTCACACTCAGCACTTGCATGGGAAAGCATTTTCACTTGTAAAATTAAAAAATGGCAGATTTATCTTTGCTTGAGCAACTTTAATCCTTTTCTTTCTCATTCAACTCTCTGATGCATGGAACCAGGTTTGCCCTTGCCTATGCAGCAGATGACAGATATCATCTTCGTCTTATAGGAGCAAAGCCATGCCAGAGTGCTCAAACGAGACACAAGAATGACAGACAAAAGCTAGGACCAAACGGAAAGTTTATGCTCATACCAATAAATTCATGAGGGGCATCTCTGCCACCTACCAGGCCAAGGGGCACAGTCTGGCTCATGCAGAGGCTGCTAACAGCCCCTGCCCTCTAAACAGCCTGCCTGTCACCACCCCAGGGAGTGCTTGGCCATGAGCTTCTCCTGGGCTCTATCTGGTGCCCCACTGGCCCTAAGATAAAACTATTGTTTCTGGGTAACACAAGGGTTGTCCTGAATGCCAGCAGAGTGGTGCTTCTATCACACAGACCTGGTGGATGGAGGGTGTTACATGCCCAGAGGTGAGGAAGGTGCTGCAGATGCTGAAGGGATGGTGTTGGCTGGGATGGATAGTATGAGAGGTGGGGGGGACCCCTACTCAACACTGGTACACTTGTAGGTCGGACTGGGAGCAGTCCTAGGGACAGCTGTTCCCAGATTGTTCTCTGCAGTGTGGCTGGCCAGGCCTGATCCTTGGTTTACTCCCTGCCTTCTTTAATTCAGGGATGCAGGAGAACCCTCGCAGGGACTGCGTGCCACCTCAGAGGTCACTAAATAGCATGATCCAGAAGCAAGGGGAGCCGTGTAAACAGTAATAATCCTCCCAACATCCAAAGATAAGAACCCCTCACACTGAAGCACTGAGATTTGCTCAAGCCAGGATTTGGTTTACTTTTCCCTCTATCTGTACTTTGTAAGAAACTTAATTTATAAACAGATATAAACCTAAGTACCTTTTGTTCTACACCAGGCTTATCACACCACTCCTTAATCTTAGACAACATGGGCTGCTCATTCATGCTCTTTATTTCCCATTTTTCCTTTTTGATAGGTTTCTGTCTTTGAGCAGGCAGGCAGAGCCTTCAGTCTGTCCCTACTCACAAAGACTTAATTAACCAAGAACGTTTCTATGAGTACCATTCTTGTTACAGCAGCCTGTTATCACTGAACACAGGCTGTAGCAAAGCCATTTACCATCTATTAACAGATCCCAGGAGAAGTTATTTTCCTGTTTGCATACAATGTGTGTATTGCCCTCTGACTTTTCTATTGCATCAGAGTTGTCACTGAAATGTGGAGCAAATTATGTGTTGTAAGGTTCATGGTCCAGCCACATAACGACACAAATGACATTCCTATGCAGGCTCATCCCCTTCAGAATGAAAAACTGGAAATAGCAAACTGTTTTAAATCTCTAGAAACACAAGTGTTACAGACCTAATGAGAAATCTTAAAACCTAATTTTCAACTCCACAAGCAGTGTTTCCCACCTAACCTATATAAGTAGTTTAAATGGAGCTGGGAGTTGCTTGGAGGTTTTTCAACAAAGGAATATTTACAAAGGTATCTTGACTTAGCCTATGGTACTTAGGAACAATTTCAATTGAGTAAAACTACCTTTTTGTTTTTGAGAGAAGTGTAGTATTAAGTTAATTTTGAGCACCACCCATTCCAGCTTTACAAATTTGGCACATCCAGCATGTGTGATAAACTGAGAGATTTCCAAGTGTGACCCAGCACTTACATCACATTCCACATTGGCCCTCAGTGAAGAGGGCTCTAAGCATTTTTTATGCTTTTGTGAGAGTCTTCATCCTGATTATTCCACTAACTTAAGTTAATTTTGAGCACCACCCATTCCAGCTGACTTTTCAAATTTGGCACATCCAGCATGTGTGATAAACTGAGAGATTTCCAAGTGTGACCCAGCACTTACATCACATTCCAAATTGGCCCTCAGTGAAGAGGGCTCTAAGTATTTTTTATGCTTTTGTGAGAGTCTTCAGCCTGATTATTCCACTAATAAAACTAGTGTTCTACCAGCCAGTAATAGCAATAAAACACCTTTAGATCAAATAAAGTTCTCCCTGCTGACCTAAGAAGATGACTGTGTCATGCGTGATTCTGGGTAAGTACCTCTTGCCTCTTTGCCGGTATCTGACTGTACCCTAAATTTCTGATTTATTAAGAGCAGGGAATGGAAATGTTCTCATGGGACCCATACATTGCCTGACTGGGCTGGATTTCTGGGTAATCCTGAAGCATAGCTGGGAAACAAGGCAAACTGCAAATCCTTGTGGGAGTCCCTCCAGAGCTGCCACAGGTGTCTGCAGATGTACCCGCTCTGTGAATTGTGGGGGTAGACAGAAGCCAGGGTGGACACCTGCTAGAAAGA
The DNA here is from genome assembly GCF_014805655.1 of Passer montanus. Taxonomy (NCBI): domain Eukaryota; kingdom Metazoa; phylum Chordata; class Aves; order Passeriformes; family Passeridae; genus Passer; species Passer montanus. The sequence continues at coordinate 8,782,021 of NW_024368374.1, read as the reverse complement.
ATAAGTCAGAAAAGTGGAAATAGATTCCCCATTCTCCAGAGAGCCTGGTCTGGTGCAGCACACAGCTGCTCCATGTGCTCTCTTGTCAAGGAAAGCCCTCTTCAGCCACCTCATGAAGATCCTTACGGAGACTCTCCTGAAAGCTCAGCTGACTGCATTTCTAAGGGAGGCTTACTTTGCATACTAGACGAGAATGAATATTATTTTCATTTTTTTCTTGAAGCTATGAACTCCTGTTTTATTGACCCACACAGCTGTCTCAGTCCTGAGTCTGGGATTAACCAGCCTTGCTGCTCCTAGGCCACTCGGATTTATTCCAGTAGATTTGCACCTGTATTACACATGGGAGGGCAGACTGGTGGCTGTAGCATTTGCCTGGGAACAGGAACTCCTTTTCAGTAGCTAAAACAACTGTCTGGAAGGAAAAATGTCATAACTGTATGTCAGGCTTGCCAACAGCTGTTTCACTGTTTTCTGCATGGTCACACCAGGGGACATGGGACACTGCTCTGTACCTGGGGCTGAGAGCACATTTACGGATCACTTGGAGCAGCTGCTCAGCCAGAAGAAGTTCTTTCCTACCACAAAATAAAGACATATTTTTAGCAGCAACAAAAGTAGATCTCAACGAGTGTCTTAAAAACAGATAGAATTTCACATTCCTCTTTGATACTTAACTAGGATAAAAAGTACTGGGCTTGCACACCTCTTTGTGTGGGAACCCCAAATGCACTGACAATGTCTGACATGCAATGGCTGCACAAAAAAAATACAAAATAAACATCATGCAGAAATACAGTTAATCAAGGGAGCCTTTTTTGACACAGGAACTTTCCACACCATAACAGCATAGCAAACCAGTCTGTGCATGAAGGCCATTCATTCTATAGGTGCATTCATAAAATCATAGAACAGTTTGCATTGTAAGGGATCCTTAAAGGTCATCTAGTCCATCCCCTATCAAAACAGATGTACCAGTAAAGGGTCTTGTAGTCACTGGAATCGAACATGTTAGTAGATAAATCAATCATCCCTCCACTTCCTTTTGAGCCATCAGAGGCCAGGCATAATCAGATCATGCTGCAAAGCCCATCTCCCCTTTTTCTGGGTGCTGAGGGAGGATCCAGACATAAAGAGAGAGACCAGCATTTCCAATCTGTTGTTGTCTGCAGAGCTTGTGTTAGTCAGAGGGGTGGCAGAGTGGAAAGGAGGTCACAGCTACCACAGCCCCAGACTGAAAACCAAATGAACTGCTTCAAAACTGGGAGTAGTAGGGAAGACTGAGATCACACTATTTGAGGGCAGACTCTGCCAGTGCCTCGTAAAGTCTTCTCTTGATCCTTGAGCTGCCTCTTTCAAACCCATATAGGAAGCCATTACCTTAGGGGTGAGACATCCCTGCAGTGATAAAAGTAGATGCAGCTGCTGATTTAAGAGCAGTGTGTTTGGGATTACAATTAGCCTGAGTTTAAACAGTGGCTGCAAAGAAGCAGGGTGGGATTGAGAATGGTGCAAAGCAAAGCAGACATCCCAGGACTGCCTTTGAAGCTGCACTGGAACTGGGGCAGTGTAAACACATCACTACCAGAGAGACAGAGCCCTGCCAAGAGACCCATGAGTCCAGAGTCCTGCTGGGAGGACACAGAGGGTCACTCGGTGTTCAGCCAAAGATTTCCACATCACATTTTGCTTGGCTGTCCCATGGAAGAATTAGGAAAATGATGGTGAGGAGGATGTGGCATTTGCAGTCAGCACAGCTGTAGGCAGAGGGGCAGGGAAACTTCTTCAGGACACATCTCATGCATGGGGGCTGCAGGCTGAAGAAACCCCCCTGTCCATTTGACAATGAGTTATCTGCCTGCAACAAAACCCATAGAGAATTTTCATAAAATACAGAGCTTTTACCAGCATGTGCCAGCATCCAGAGCACAACTGGGAGATGAGGAGCTGAGAGGTGTGCAACATAGAGAGGAACTGGTGAGGAGGGCAGGGGCCAGCACCTGAGCCCTTCCTCTGCCTTGAGCCAAGAGAGAAAGGTGTCTGAATTAGTGCTGAATTGCTGCTCCGGTATTGGGGGCACTTGTGAGAGACCACCTTGTATGCAAGACTAACTTAGACTTGTTTTCAAGACCTTGTATGGGCACTGGTTAATTGCTGAAACAGCCAAAACATAATTCAACTCACTAAAATTTATTTTCCCACTAAATAGAGAGTTCCTCTTTACTGTCTCTGCTTGGCTGCTGTACAGCATTGCACAAAACATTCCTCCAGCTTTTGTGGCATTTCTCAATGGGAGGAACTTGCTGCTTACATATCCTCCCTCCTTTGTCTGGTCTCTTCCTGGCCTGTTGAAATGTACTGGCAGGTGTGAAAGGTTTCCACTCTTACCTGAAAGGGTCTCTTCTAAGGACTGAGTTTTTGTATCACAACCCAAGAGTGATTCCTAGGCTGTATTGCCACACTCTTATGAAACAGGCAAAGCTTTCAAGATTTCCTCACACAGGTAACAAATATGCCAAACAGCCGGTGGAAACGCAAGTTCGCGATGCTGCTGGGTAGATTTTATTCTGGTCAAAACATCTTTACAGGGCCAGTAAAAACAGAAACAGTCACAGGTAAACATTGCATGGAAATGTATCTCCCCAACAGACAAAGGAGACCTTCCTGAAGCAGAACCTCTCTATGACTTCCTTGGCTTGCAAGCAGGGACACATCTACTTTTCATCTGTGCACAGACACACTTAGCTGTGCACATGCAGAGATATATTTATACAGACACATTCATACGCACACAGGTGACTATATATACACACATGGATTCCTGTGTATATATGACTGACTGCACTTGTGTCTCTGCATATATTATTTATTATGTTCTGCTGTATTTTTGACATTTTTTGTGACATCTATAATTTGTGGTCTGAGAAGGCTGAGCCATGAAATGTGGTGAGCCAAACTGGTTTGCATGTCTTCACTGGAAAATAGAGGGTTGGTTTAAAAGACATTTTCCCCCCAGAAAACCTAATTTTTAAAATCAGAAAAAACCCTAGCTACTCTTTTTTAGTTTCTGAGTTTTCACACTGCAAGGGGAAAACATGCTCCTTTGCACACTCTTTTCATCTTTCTTGTTTTAGAAGCAATGGCCAAAGGCAGAAAAAGAAACAAAAGCTAAGTAGACATAGGGTTTGGTCTTGGCTATTCCATTTCTTCACTTTCTTCATTTATATTACTAGATGAAAAATAAGAGGTGATATTTTAGGAGTTACAGAAAGCTGGCCTGTCAGTTTGTTTTCTTGCCATCAGAATGATATCATGTTTTCCCAAATAAAAATAATTCATGAAAAATTTCCAACAAAAGTCTCTCAGTTTTTTTCCATTAAATGTGTGTTTACTGAGCAGCATTGCTTAGTGAACACTCCCTGCTCTGGCTATTAGGGAAGATGTCACAAGAAGGCCTTGGATGAGTGGGACGAATGCTGGACTTGGGATGAGTAGCACAGCTCCTGGCATCCAGGTGTCTAGCACTCACAGGGGCCTCCAAGTAGTGTGCAGCCAAAGAAAGTGGTAATTGTGCCTTTCCCATCATCTGCTCAGGTCTTCACATCCTATGTGAGCACCTTCCAAAGGAGAAAATTGAAGAATTGATTAACACTGGCCAGATCCAAGCCCAACCTTTGGAAGAAAAAATTATAAACCTCTGTTGATCTCAGAGGATGGGAGAGTGAAAACTTATGATCTGTACGTGCTGAAAAGCAGGTTTGCAGTCATTCTGGGATGAGTCCCTCGTTCTTTGGGGTACCCCTGAGAAAGGTCTGACTAGTCCACAAAGATGACCTTTGCTACAACAGGCAATGCTACCACCATCAGAAAGCACTCATTGTGGTTCAGGGAAGTGAAGAATTACTACAAAATAACATGATCCTTTAGCAGTGCAAACACCAACTCTTTGGCCAAGGTGACTACACCTGCCTGGTAGCGTAGGAGGCCAGTGAAGGAGCAGATGACAGGTCAGCAGAGTGCCAAGGGACGTGTATGTCCCACTCCCACACCACTAGTAGCATTTTAGCACTGATCATTTTAACCTCAGAACAGCTCAGTGATCATTGAGCAGGAGGTAGGAAAGAAATACACTGACAAAACTTGGATGAGACAAAACCCCTGTGCCATCAGGCATAGTAGAATGCCTTTAAGAATGCCTAGTAGAATAAATCTTTGAGAAGAAAAAAACCCCAACCAATCAAGAATAATGTTAGCAATGTATGAGTTCCCTCCTTCACCAAGAAGAGAGTTTTCTTTATTTTTTTCACACTAATCCTTGTGTATTTGAAAGCAGAGGTAGACAAGCTCATCTCATCCAAGACCCCTTCATCTATATACCAAACATTGTCTTTGTAAATTAATATTTGTGTATCAGCAAGATATTAAACATCAAGGCACTGCTGTGTTAGGCATAATAAAATAGTTATCCACCAAAACCACAAACCCTAGATTAATAACTTGAGAATTAAAGCCAGATTGCTGGGATAGTATGTGGGAGAACAGAAGAGACAAGGGAACAGTAAGTGCACCAAGACTTTGAATTGTCTTTCAACTAAATTTGTTGTCTCAAATAAAGTTTTTGAATGATAACATTTTATTCATTAAAATTGACTTACAAAGTAGTTTATTCTGTTTTGCCGAGATACAAATATTTTTTTCTCTTTGAAAGAATAAGTTCTATAGGAGAGGAGAGTCGTGTTCATATCCTCTTGTTTCAATACTTAATTCATCTTCTATTCCTTTTTTCACATCTAGGAAATTAAAGTACAAGAGTCCAGAGAGAAAATGACATTCACAGAAAAGGATACCCTTGTATTCCTGGTCAAAAGAAGAAGGAGACATACTAATTAATGAAAGAGACTTTTTACCACCCTCTGAATGTCTAAGAGGAATAAAAAATATACCCCAAATCAGAGCTGAGATATTGAGTAATCAGCTACCTTTGTTCAGACACAAGGGCAGATGAAAGCAAAATGTCAGTATCCTTTCAAGTGAGGAAAAACACAACTCCTTTCCCTAGGGGGAAAAAATCAAATTGTTATGTTTTTGTTTTTAATTTGGCTCCTTCGATGAGCAAATTTATTTACGTGTAGATCACCACCATTCCTACAGACATTTCAGCCCACGCTCTTTGGAGCCCACGCTGTTCGTACTGGGGCTTGGCTCATGGTTGCTCTGCCATGGCACCTCTGCCTGAAGCTCAGAGTGGATAACACTTCCTCCTTCTGTCCCACCAGGACAACGCCATCAGGGCATACACCCTTCCTTGTGCCATCCACCTCAGGGGGCATCAGGGCTCCCAGGGCAGAGGTGAGTGTTCCTGACTCTCAGGGGCACCAACGGGCAGCCCAGCTGCACAACAAACACCCTGAAATGTGCCCACGCAGATGAGTTGGATCCTGAGACCACTGAGATCCCTGGGAGCCATAGGACTCCAGAATGCCAGGTGGCTTTGGTTGGTTCACAGAAGAAGTGACCCACCAGAGCCACTGGAAATGCAGCACCTGGAGCAGATATGCATCAGAGATGGATCTAGAAGCTGATCTATTACAGGTTCTGGAGAAGTGTAGGTTCCTTCTCTCTTTCCATAAACCTTTTATCCTACAGGACCTATTCAAGACAATACTTCCTATCTAAAGCTGTGGGATTTTGCAGATCTGAAGGGAATCTGAGAGTTTTGTTCCTGAGGACCATGTAATGACAAACTCTATAATGGAAAAGTAATGACTTTGGAACAGGCTTATTTGAAAAAAATTGAATAAAATCTGGGCCCTTATCCAGGTAGAGATCTTAGCCTGGCATTCCATCTACATTCTTTCTGTTATTAAAATAATTTAGGAAACCAGGAAGCCTGTTCTGCACTCAATCATGTTAGCCCACGCCGTGTCAATTTGAATTCTGCCTGTGGTGATAACAGTTGAAAATCTGATGGGCCAGATACTGAACTGACAAAAATCGGCATTGCTCCATTACAATCAGTGGGGTTTTGCCAATTTACCCTTGTTAAAGATCTGGACCTCTACTTCCAGGCAGGCATTTTTCCAGACAGCAAAACACTCTCCTACCTCTTTGGCAAAGGAAAAAATAAAGAAACAATTTAGCGATACTTTGGAGAGTGACATGACCATGATAATGCAACTTGAAAATTAAACCCTTGTCTTATTTTCAGCATCCTTGAAGTTAACTAGAACCATGTTCCTGTTCTTCAAATGTGATCAACAGGTAATATCCGGTGCCATTTTTCAGTGTAGATACCACCAGATTCCAAGCTGAAGATTATTATTTTTCCATTTTAGTTCATTAAGATGACTTAAAAGTCTGTTAAAAAACCCATCTGATGAATAAAACAACATTTGCATGTGTAAGTTCATCTTTGCAAGTTCATCCTTGCTGTAAAAATTCCATAAGCCTGTGGAAATTAATGTTTTTTATATATGACCATTAGCTGATCAGCAATCAAGACAGCTTAGCCTGATCCTGTGCACCACCCTGCCATAGCTCACGTGACGAGAGAACAGGGACAGGCAGTCCCTTCCCAACCCACATTATCCTTCTGTGCCTGAGAAATGTTGCTCCTGACCTTCTTCAAGGTGACTCCACAAGTCTGCAGCATGGTCCTACAGCAGGCACTACTTGGAGAACTAATCAAAAATGTTAAGAGGACTGAACTGTGGGCCACACTGCTTTGACCAAGAGGGAAAACCTGAAAAGCCTTCATGGTTACACTTCTCCTCATCCTGTTGCCATCTGCCATTGCAGGAAGAAAAGGAAAAAGAGTGGGGGAAAAGGGACTTTGAACTTCAGAGAGTTATTTTCATCTGAAACATGACAGGTACTTTTTACTTGGGAAAAGGAAAAGAAAAATACATTTCCTACAAGACCGGTTTCATCAAAAGATTTGAGCTGGTTATAGCTGTTACACAGAAGCAGGGACTCAACAGTGATCACAGTTGTCTAAATGCAGCTTTGAAACTATCCTGAAGGTCTTGGATTCTATTAGTAAAGAAAAGGGCCCAGAATTTATCTGCAGCTCTAAAAGCAAATGACAGAGAAGGTTTTGCTTTTATCAAGCTAAACACCCTTCCTCAAGGGCTTCATGCATAGCAGCCTCTGCTGCCCCGTGAGTCATACTCTGGAATTTGTGGAGACCCCACTTGTGAGAGCCAGCCAAACCCATGACAAGGGAAGATGCCCATAGTTCCTCTGTAAGGACAGTCACCAGACCATGCTAAATCCTGTGCCTTCACCCCGGAGCACAGGCCTGCCAGGCCTGGCAACAGGAGCCTGTTCAGTTTTCTGTGCACTTACATATCAACTTTGCAAGTCCTGGCCAACCTCTGTGGGTGCTGCCACAGCCAATAACAGCACTGAATGTGCACCGAAATGTTGTCTCCAACCATCTCCTAACAGGCAGGACAACGTTGCTGAAGGCGAGCCAAATCTTCCGAGCTTTTGAACAACATGTACTCACCAAGAATAAGATGTGGATAGGAAATCCTCCAACAGTTTCCCAGAAAGGCTAAATTTGAGCCAGTCACAACAGGACTAATACAGAGATATGGATGAGTAGAGAAAAGGCATTGTAGATTGAATAATAGCACTCAGTTTCTTTAACTGGCTTTCCTTTATTGGCATGTCCTCAGAGCACCAGCATGGTTTCAGCAATGCAAAGGCTTCAGGTCTGCCTGCTGGAGACCTTCCCTTAGGAAGGATGAGCCAGTGATAGCTCCTATACCAGCCCCTCTGCACAGAGCAGGGCTGTGAGGAAGGCAGGGCAGCAAGACTGCCCATCAACCCCAGCTACTGCCCCTGCTCTGAGTTAACAGCTGATATAAGCAGCAATCCAACTCATCAATTTATTGAAGTAAGCTGGACAATATCCAGCAAACCTTGCTTTTCCATGGAACAGAATGGAGCTGTACATCTGTCTTTTTCTTACCCCTCCTATCTTTAGTTTCTGCAGTGAACTGCAGAGCCTGCTCTGGCAATTCAGAGTTGAACTAAGACAATACTGTGTAATAGGTTAGTTTTCATTCTTCAGCAAAGACCATAAATCCTTCAGTTTCTTTACTTGCTTTGCAGGACTTTCTGTTTTGTTTAGTTTTCGGAGCAGATAGAATCCCAGTGATGGCATTTAAATGCATCTATCACAATGAACTCTAAGATGCAGGAAATAACATTTCCTTGTACTTAAGCATCTCAGGAGACTGCAGTGATCGTATTAAAATTTTAATCATAAATTTCTTGTGTTTAAATCACAAAGGATTCACTGTGCTAGAGAATTTTACAATAGGAAATTCTTATAAATTTGTGGGAGATAGCAATTTTCTGTCTGGGAAATGTAAATCAGTTATTAATAAGCCAAATTGCTAGCATCAAAACTGGTATCTATATGCAGGAAAGAGACAAAAATCTTTCATAGGCTTATAAAGTCCTACATGTACTAGTGCGAACAAGTTTAATCCCTGTTTCCTGAACTGAGAGACATCAAGCTGCATCTCATTCTACAGCAATATATCCATCTGATCCATGCATGGTGTTGTAGGGCTTTGGAAATGATGAGGTGAAAATTAAGAGCTGAAAAACTATTCTGAAAGGCATACAAATTTCAGACTATATAACTAGAGGCTACTTTTTTGGTTCAGATGAATGCAGTTCTTCTACAGGCTTAAAACAAGGCAAAAAGACAGTGAGGTCCAAAGCGAGCAGCAAGGCAAAGTTTACAGCATCTTCTAGACCCATGCAGGCTCCTCAACAGCTACAAGCACAAATCAGAGCTCAAGACCTACTCCAGCAATTCTGCCTTGACCTAAGCCTGTGCTCTGAATTTCAGAGCTGTCCTTGAATATACAATTGCACAAAACAAAACTATTGGGTTTTAGCAGCTTCCATGTGTTAGGCTCCTAGCTGAGCTCAAGCACATTGCTAACAGTACTTGAAATGCAAGTATATTGCTATTTTTTTTAGTGCATTCAAAAATCCATTGCCATTGTCAAAGGATGCAAAAGCTGGTGAGTAATACAGAGTGGATTCTGGAGATGAATTTGCAATGCAGCTAGAAACTGAGTATTTAGATTTTAAATCCCAGCTCATTATTGGAATTAATTCTGAATGTTTGCAACTCTTTGCTAATGCCTCCGTAGAAAACTACATAGTTTGCAACACTATGAGATTACCCAATTCCTTCACTTGCCCAATTGTTCCAACAAGAGTGCACTTAGTCTTTGCAGGTGCAAGAGCATCTCCAAATAACACAAAAAATTCAATAAAGGAAATGAACCTTATTGTACGAGTAGCAACGTACAGGGTAGTGGTTCTTCTGCTTGCTGATTTTTTCAGCACAGCTTAAGAGATTTGGATGGAATTGCCATGAAGATTTAAATTTAAATGTAGGGCAGAGGCAGATAAACTGATTAATTAACTGATCAATTCCATAAGGAGCTTAAAGCATATATTGTAATTTTACAAAGGAAGGCGTGGGATGCAGTACTGTCTTCAGGAGGGTATCTCCCTGTGTTGGAGTGTGTCCCATGAACAAAGCAGTTTCATTTCTCTCCCAGCACTGACACAGCTTCAGAGGCATGCGGGTGGAGAATTTGCCTCCTGCAGCACCATGTGTCCCCCATGCTTAAGTTTGCCTTACACCAGATGGAAAGACAAAGATTTGTTGTTTGGGGCTCGCAAAGGGCAGCTTCAAACCACAGCTCCTTCCAGTTGTCAGCGTGCTGGAGCGTGAACTCCAGCCAGGATACGTTCAGTACAGCTGTCTCACTTGCACACAAGCTGTGGTGTGTATTTGCAAGTCAGTTGGGACCACGTTCAGACCATCTCCTCTAGGTGCCTGCCTGCGTTGCCATGACAACTAGTAAGACACTGATGGGCAATTCGGGCTCCCCACGCTCCATGGCTGCCAGACTCTATTCCTTATATAGGCAATGGAAAGAAATAGGCATCTAAATTAGGCACCCAAAACCAACAGGCTGACTACTCCCCACACACAGACCCCCAGCCAGCTGCTAGATTCCTGGCTGCTCCCTGCAAGCAAGAGGGACCCACTACACCCTCGCCATTCCTGAACTCACTTCCTCGTTTGACTTCCTCTTCCAGCGTGTCAATCAGAAGTGACAATGCGACATCTGGGAAATGCTCCAAATCTATCCGTTTTTAAAGTGAAGTGCTCAGTGGCAGTTATACAGCCAGAGCTTTCTGCTCATTGCAATATTAGAAACATTCAGATTTCTCTGCAGTTGCGTAGAGAATGGTAAATGCTACCATTGCAACCAAAAGGTTCTTATATGCATTTCCAGATCTTTCATCCTGCAAGTGTAGTCCACAAAAGCAAAATCACACAGACATCCTTTAAGCTTCTGAATAAAGAAGAATTAGTTTTAAAACAAACAAACAAACAAACAAATGCCAACCAAAAAATCCAAATCTGCTGTAAATATAAGATCTTGAGACAGCTTCTTGCCCTGGAAGTAAAGAAAAACACTCTCTGCAACTATTCATGCAAATTTCAGGTCAGTTCACATTTTTTGAAAGATGTCAAGCCTCTTGCCATCTTCAGTATCTCTTCCATTTTTACTGGTTCTTCTGTTGCACATGTATAACTCCCCATCAGACCTTTAGTGTCACTAATACCTGTCCTGAGCTGTTTTCTTTTTCATCCCCTCTGCAGGCAAAATCTGTGGAGTGTCTCACACTGGAAATCTGTGACTTTTTGTTTGTTGGGCTTGAAGGTTTCTGTCTTTCTCTTGTTTGGTTGTTCTTGCGCAGGCACTTTTACAAGCTGTTTATTTTTTTAATCAGCACGCTGCTGTGTATTTATGATAGGGATGGCCAAAGAAATGACCTAGCAAAGAACTGGACCATACACTTGGAGCAGAAGGAGGTGTGATTCATGACTTGCCCTAATTCCTAGAGGAATTCATTCCAGATGTTCAGATAGCAAGCTGAAGCTTGTTTCAATGACCAGGAATTATATTATTCCAGCAGAGTGAAATCTGGGACAAGGGTGACCACTCAGGAACTTCAGCAATTCAAAAACCCTTCAGGAACATCCAGAAAGAGCAAGCTTAGGCACTTCATTCACACTGACTTCCATCCTCTCTCCTCACTTGATCCATCTAAAAGCTTGGTACCTACACTGTGCTCTTTCAACTGCCCATAGGGAGAGACAGATTTCTTTGGGAACAAAGAGAGCTGATGCCTCTTCCTCTCCCCATTAACTACAAAGAGTTGGCTTTTCCAGATGCCTGGTTGTTAGGCAGCAAAGAGAGGACCAATAAATCTCATGCTTGGAGTCAGTGGGCAGTAAGCACTCCATAGTTCTCAATGATCTCAGTACTCTTTCGGGCCTCAGCAGGAGATTTTGATTTGATGATCCATGCAAAGAAATGCTGGAGAATGGGAAGAGGAAGTCCAAAGTACTCTGCACAGCCTGTGCTGCTGCAGAGGATCTGTTCTGTAAAGGGATAGAGGCCTCTATTCCCAGACCATCTGAATTGCCACAGTCCATCCAAGGCATGGTGAAAACATGGATAACTGAATTAAATTTCTTATTAAGGGTAGGATCTGAGCTCTGGATCCACCCAAAGCCCATGGGGAGTGTTTTTCATGGAATCATGGAATAGTTAGAGTTGCAAGCAACCTTTAAAGGCTGTCTAGACCAACTGCCCCTGCAATGAGCAGAGACATCTTCAACCAGATCAGGTTGTTTAGGAGCCTCACCCAGAATGTTTCCAGGGAAGAAATATCTACCACCTCTCTGGGCAACCTGCTCCAGTGTTTCTGTAGTTATCCACTGATGCTGCTTTGAGTAGGCAGGAATTCAAAAGCATTTTTTAGCTACAGGAATATAGGCCCCCTGCTCACCAATCTTCCTGCCTGCTCAAGCTCATCTTCAGCCAACTTGTGGATGAGCCCTTCCAAGACACAAGGCTAGCAGGGTGACAGGAAAGGCACTGGTGTCAATCCCTTGCTGTTAGCACCTGGATTAAAGTTAACATAGCTGCTCACACTCTGAAAATTATAAAAAGTTAAGAAAAGGAATTGTTCTTGTGAGAATCCACCAACAAAGAAATATAATTTCCTATAATTGCAGTATTCCCTCTACCCAAGGACACCCAACTACTCTGACTGCTTCAAACTGTGTGAGCTAAACCATGAATTTCAAAGAATATTTTCAAGGTAATTTGTTGAAAATCTCTGGGACATTTTTAAATATTGGCTAGGTTTATGTGGAATAAATGTAAAGGTAATTTGGAAGCCAAAAAAAAGAAAATTTTCAAATTTTTGTGAATGTGTCTGTCACACTGACCCACTTTCTCAGCATGCAGGGGTCACTTTGGCACACCTGTACTGCAATCAGTGACATCCACAGCTTGAGTCAATATTCTTTCAAAAGAGCAGAGGCAACCATCTCAGGCTCTTTGATGTTACTGCTTGGTCATTATCTTGTTGAAGTGTCATTCCCTTTGACATTTGAGGCAGATACGCAAATAAATTAAAGGAAGGGCTTATTTATGCTGAGTGCATGAAAATGGCACTTGTGCATTGAAATGGACATGGAAACTGCATTTACACAAGCATTTTATCTGCAACAGACAGGGCTCCATAACTAGATGCCTGCCATGACACAGGAACAAGCTGCTAAGGCAAAAGGTGTATTTATCTATTCTAATGTGTAATTCCAAAATATAACCTTTCCCTTCAGTTACTATTTATCTAATTGCACAGCCAGATTTAGTCAGTGCATTTGAAAGCATAATTAATTGCAATGCACTTGGTAATGTTCCATCTGCACCACCTGTAAGTCAAACTGCTGTAATACAGAATTGACTTTTGGAAGGGTTTTCATCACACTGTGTGCACTGAAAATAATTAGTGATCGAGGAGGGCAGTTACTTTTAAGCTCCTAATTGGATATGCTGGCAGTTCTTATGCCCTTGTGGTCAGATGTTAGCCTCATTTGCACAGTTCCAACCAGTAGGATTACTGCACTTGGGTGGTCATGTGTGTATTAAAGAATATAATTCACACTTCTCAGTTTTGCAGCTGTTGAACTGGTGTGAGCCGTGACTTTGCTCTGGAAGAATCAGAATCTGTTGTCTTAATGCAGCACTGAAAGACTACCTATGGCTGAGGCTTAGGGGTGATTCTCATAAGCCTTTGCAGCTACCATCAAGCCTCCAAAAGCATTCTGGTCTGGAGCTGCCTTCTCCACTGATTTTCACCACTTGTTAATGTTTGGAAGAAAGTGTTTACAGAATATGACAGTGTGACCATTTCACAATACTTTGATTCTGGCAGCAGAATCAGCTTAAGAAATTCTCTCCTTTCTCCTGCCTTTGCCACGCAGGTCACTGACCTCTCGGTTGTAGCAGCACAACTATTTGTAAAACAGTGTGATGCCCTGGATAAATGACATAATTCAGGTTAAACTGCCTTCTTTTCTTTTTCCCTGCTTTTGGCTTTAGGGATGAAAATGGAAAAAGGGGAGGAAAGCTTTGTTGAAAGAGGCAGTGGCTGTGAAGGGAACTGTCTACAGAGATTACCACTAAAAACCTCAATTTGTGAAGCTACTATTCTGAACCTCTCTTGCTGGTGGTTGGGGTTTTGTGATGGTTTTGGGTTTTTTTCCTAAAGCATACTAAGTAGTAAGAGGAAGCTGGCAAAACTAAAAACATGAGATTCATGTCTTTTTATCTGCCTCAAGCGCAGATTAGTTGTTGGAAGACTAACATGCCGTCTGTGAAAAATTCTCAGACACGTTTGGGGCTTTTCTTAATTCATGGGATATGCTCAGCCAGTAGCTTTCCCACCCCATGTTTAGAGAGTTGCTGCTATGGCAGCTCAAACACTGAGCACAGATCTGGATCCACAGAGCACCTTCGGTGTGCACCACATGGATGAAGCCCCTGCAAGAAGAAGCAGGACTGAAAAAGAGAAGGAGGACACCACAGGGATTGGGATAGAGAAGAATACAAAAAAGTCTTCATCTCAAAAGAAAAGGGCCACTGGGCTGCTGGGACCTGCTAGGGCATGAATCTCCTCACAACTGGAGATCCTGGAAAGGAGTACAACCATGGAAGGGGCACGATGGCTGGCAGGTGACTCTGAAGCTGAGGAGATCCAGGAGTTTCATGTACTATAAGGCTTCCTACTGGAAGACTGAAAAACCTTAGATTTTTCACTGCTTTTGAGAAATTATTTCTTTTGAATGAGCAGGACTACGCTGGTTATCTGAAATAGCCAAGAGGCAAGATAACGAGTAGGGAAAAAGAAGAGGAATAAGACAAATGCAGAAGAAATACGTGGCTGAGGAAGTTAACACAGTTTCAATTTGCTAGAAAATAGCTTTCAGTGTGCACAGCTTAAGAAAAATGGGAAGCAAGATGAACACCTCTTATAAAACAGTAATACTTATTTTCAAGTACCCACACTAAGAGTTCCTTTCACATTATTTTTCACTGGAATCAAACTTGGCAAGTCCAAGAAAACATATCTGAGAAGATTTTCCTCAAAGCCTATCAGATCTTACATGGAAAGTGTACATAATTCCCAAAAAGAAAGCAATGTTGATTGCAAAAAGGGTGAGAAAGGAGTTTCAACAGCTCAGGATAAGAATATGCTCATATTTGGTTTTTGGGGTTTCAACAGCAGTTAAAAATTTTTCAGAAGTCAAGAGACTACACTTTTTTCATGGTTTGGTTTGTTGGTTTTGGGTTTTTTTTTTTGTTTTTTTTGCCACAAGGGAAATGAAATCTCTTTTCTAAACTGATTCTAATAGTGATGATTTTAATGTCATTTACAAGCTGAGTTCTCTGTGCATTAGCTATTTCCATGACTGTAATAAGAACATAATGAAAACCCAGGTAGATAGTCATGTGAGCTAGTTACAGGAAAATACATAAGCAGTGGTTGTGGTTGTAGTAGTGGAAACAGTCATGTTTCCTAGGTTGTTGCAGCACTAACATGCATTCAGAAATCATAAAAATTTTATTGATTAATCCTAAGTATGGAAGGTTCTTTAAATTCCAGCTTGTTTGGGTGATAGAGACAATCAATTTTTAATAATCAATTTTTGAGAACAGTCTCTTTGACACAGATTTTAACTCACTTGCTTTGAAATGTAATAAAATAGAATAAACTAAAATAGATTAAAATAAAATGTGCTAATAAAAATACTAGCTGAAGGATTAAGGATAGATGGCTTAGAAGTCAAGGAAATAGTCATCTTTTTCCAGTAACTACTTCAGACAGAATCGAGGTTATCAAGAACAAGAGTGAGGTGAGCCATTTGCATACTATCTAACCAAGCCATCCTCTTCTTCTGCCTGAATTGCAATCACTAAAAGGGCATAGAGTTTTGGAAAATAGCATGTTGTCTGTAACATTTTCCATAAACAAATGCCAGCCTGCTCTCTGTGGGTAAGGATGTAAGAATTCAGTATGAGCAAATTGCAGAGAGTGACTGGTCTTCAGAGACATAGGATGGTTTTCCCACTCCCTGACCTGGATAATAACAACTCTAGAGTTCTTCGGGGGGTAGGACTGAAACCAGTTTCTTAGAGACAGCATTGGAGTTTGCAGGCTTCACCACCTGCCAAGCTTTCACCTGCAGTTTGGCAGGGATCACACAAGTACGTGCGCCACAATAACGTGTTTGCTTGTAAAATATTCTCATATAAAATATTACTTGAAATAGTGTTTCAGGAAACCAGATAAAAGGTGTTCTGAAAGCCAAAGCAAGTTTTCGAGTCTTTGTCTATAAATATTTTCTTTGGTATACATCCAGCTCTACTGGGAGAGACCAGTTTCACTTTAATGCTAGCACCCTAAAAGTTAAGTAGCTACTTTCAGCATGTGATTGAAGAAAAGTTTCTGCAGATGATGGAGAGAAATAAATACTCCAAGAGGGTAGTTCGTTCTGCCTCTATTAGACACCATTTAGGGGATGATGAACCACCCCCTGGAGATACACATATCTCTTGATTGCAAAGGGAATACAGATGATTAGTTTGGAGAACACGCTGCTGAGTCAGATTACTGCTGTTAATGAATTACTTTTTTGCCAACTGACACACCTTGGACAGAACTTCCTGGAAGAAATCAATGGCTGTGATCCCTTCTGTTGGTGCCAGCCATCATTCTCTTCTATTTGCATTTACACTCATGGGGTAGGTGAGCCCAGTTTAATTGACACACGAAGCATGACTTGAGAAGGGTTCAGCTGCTGCAATGACCTGCTGACAGGAATGGTTATTAGACCGGCCACAGCTGAGAGTGCCCCCACAACTGCCTTCTGCACTCACCTACAGCAGCCATTTCCAAGAGAGGGCTAAGAGACAATCCAATATCCACCTGCTGGAAGGACAGCTGCCAAGATGATGGAGCAAAACTGCTTTTAGTAGTGGCAGATGGCAGCAAGCGGGGTCACAAACAAGAAGCACAGATTGGGAGGTTCAAGTAGGAAGGCTTAATCAACTAGGCAGGGCATGCAGTGCTGGAGCAGGTTACTGAGACAAGTTTTGGGGTCTCTATCTTGGGCAGAATTCAAGGCTTGACTGAAGAAAGCCAACCAAGCTAACAAAGTGACAGTCCTGCTCTAAGCAGGCAGCTGGACAGGATGAGATGAAGAGGTCTCTTCCAACCGGCATTTCTGTGGGAGGCTGAAAGTGTCACAGGAAAATTCTCCACTTGAGAGTGCTGTGTATGCTCCCTTCCTGTTCTTTCCTTCTTCTGTGCTCCACATACGTCAAGCAGCAGCTCCCAGAGGTCATACAGGAAGGATTATTTCCTCAGTATGCCTTCCTCTTCCTCATACTCCTTTTTCTGACCTCAGCAGAGCTGCACACATTTGCCTACAGAAAGAATGTAACCTTTTGACAATAGAGTCATCCAGCAATTTGTTCTAGTTTTAAGCTATTTCCCCCCATTACCTCTTGAGTTTTTCCTCAGCCTCTTTGCCACCAATGGAAAGATTTGTTATGCCTGGAATGCAAAATTTTGGCTACCACTCACTTCACTGTAGTGTGCAGTTCAAGAATATGTACCAGAAACTTGGTTTCAGCCAAGAGCATTTCTCTTCAATGGAACTTAACAAACCTTTTTTATGGTTTTTAAAGCAGAAGTGGTAGAGAAAGGTAAGTTTGTTAAAAATTACACCCTGCATCATGGAAAAGCAAGAAAGCTAGGCTAAAGCAATAGCGATGGCATAGGTAAACATATTACCAGTTATGAAGTTCACAATTCAATTCATATTATAGATATGAGTTGTGTACATTTATAAATAAGTACATATACATACATCTCCAATTATAGGGAGATACATGTTTACATGTGTGTGTGTATATATGTATATAAAAATTAAACACAAATACTTGTGCCGATTAATTGGTTTCTGAGCATGTTTTGTGGCTACAGAAGAAAAAGGCAGATGCTGCATAATAATGAAACATGTAGTAAGCCACTTGATTTTGACTGCCTCATCTGCTTTTTCTACAATAATTGACTTACATAGAATTAATACTTAAATTTAATATTGACAGCCATACAAATACAGAGCAAAATAACTACCTGACAAGACTTTCTTTTTCCCATTTCAGTGTCTCACCATGCCACAGAGGTCAGGCAATACAGAATATCCAGTAATCCACGATGGACAAGCTGAAAATTGGCACTTAGAATTAGAATTTACTCAGACCTGAGATCAGACATCAGTGAAAGATGCAAATTCTTTACTGCCCATTTCCCTTCTAGAAATTCCCAAAATACAATGAACATTCTTTAAATTAATTACAAGTCGATTTTAATCAGAAGCAACATCTCACAAACAAGTAATGTCTTTAAGAATGAAAGACACTTTTCCAGGTAACAGATCTAGTGACTTTAAAACCATAATCTTTTTATATACGGGTAAAGTTTTGATGGATATTTTCAGCTAACATTTTTACTGGCCATAAACTATTATTCCCTGCCAGACTGAGATAGCTAGCCTGAGGGGAAAAAAAACATTTCAGTCTTAAAAAGGTAAGGCACATTAAAAAAAAAAAAGTGGGAAAATGCTGTTAACATTTCAGTCTTAAAAAATAAGGCACATTAAAAAAAAAAAAAAAAAGTGGGAAAATGCTGTCTTTAAACAGATTATGAGCATTTTTCTAATAGGTTTTAGTGTAAAAAATAAAATATATTGCGGTCACTGAGTACATGGTGTGTCAGAAAGCTAGGACTGGTGTTCTTTTGGGATGTCTTGCACAATTTGCTCTTGTTTTTTTTTCCAATACAGATCACCAAGGCTTCCCAGAAAAGCAAATTACCTCTGTTAAAAAAATGAGAGGGGGATTTACTGCTAAGTTTTCTTTTTTTGCTACAGCAAACATCAGTGTTATAAGTGGTTATAATGGATGGTCAATTCAATCGAGTTTCATTCACCAGAAAACCCAGAGCACACAGAATCACAGAATAAGCTGGGCTAGAAGGGGCCCTCACACCAGGAGTTGTTGCTAACACCTTTTCTGGTTTTTGGCTGTAGGCTTTCCTTGCACCTGACGTGGCACCAAGGAGCTGCACCCTGTCAGAAATTGGCCTGTCCAGCCACACCCAGCACGAAGCGCAGATATCAGACATCCAGCACTGCACGGATTGGGATCCCTTCCTAGCCCTCCCTCACCTCCCTTAACACATAACATGGGTATTTCTGCATAGCTGCACCATTTTCCTTGTCAGCTTGCAGTGTCCTTCCCTGAAAGTTGACAGGGAGAAGATGACCCACCAGCTCCAGTGCAGCCCTGTGCCACTGGTCACTGTTCCTCTGCAGCAGCCCTAAGTCTGTGGAAACCTCTTGTGCTCTCACAGCATAGGCTAATACATTCATACTGACTGAGCAGAAGCACCAAAATCCACATTCTGGTCTCCAGCCCTTTGTCTTTTCGCTATACTGCACGCTTTTAGGGCATTTTTATGGGAACAAAACAGCACATGGCTTCAGAAGTCTTTGAAGAGAGAAGAAGGATGAAACAGGTACATACATAACTCACATCTTCTAGGACCTAGACACTAAGGTTGCTCCCCCTTTGTGCTACCTGCAGAGTTAAGGGGTAGGTGCCTGTGAGGGACCATGCAGGGCCCTCATCAGGAGCAGCTGTGTGCTGCTTTCAACATTGTCACTGCTTTGCCTGGTGAAGACATACCCTGGAGTGAGCTTGCTGTGACACAAAAATGACTCCGGACAGAGGCAGACACGAATACCACCCACCTTCAAAGTCAGAGCCCTAACCAATTAAGAAAACAACTCCAGAGTCCAGTCGTCATCAGCTGCTTATAATTAAGCTGCATTTCTAAAACATTGCCTTTCCTACCCACAGAATGGCTTGAAACACACAAGCCATCACAAGAAGAGCATAAAGGAGGAATGGAACATTGATAATCTGTTCTCTCTTGAAAAAAACATGGTACAGAAAATGGGAACAAACCCTCCAGAAATATCAGCTAGGACTAGATTATGGTCCACAAGCATCCCAAAATCAAATAATTTGTTGACTACTGTTAATTGTTGAAGGGATTTTCCTACACAGAAGCATGATGTCAAAAGGAAGCTCCCCCAGGGGAGAGGACCTTCCCTTATTTGAGAGCTTGTGAATTTCTGCAGGTCAGTGACTTCAATGATGTTCACTGGTGAAAACAGTCGGAAGCCAGCAGTGGTTTAGGAACTTTTCAGGAGACAGTTTGATCCCCTAGGTGTCTGGGTTCCCTCAACAGTAATTTTGACATTTTAGCTGAACATCAGTGTTCTGTGCACACAGTGACACAGACAACCCAGGGCTTAGCTTGACTAGAGGCACCAATAAGAGACTGAAAGGAAAAATATGCAATCAGCTGTCTGGTTACTGATGTAGCCTCTTGATGCATAATCTCCACCCACTTCTTCACTTCATCAGCATGATACAGTGCCCTATTGTATTAGTTCAAAACAGACAGTTCCTCCAAGACAGACATCTCTCTCTTGAAGCACAGGGATCCGCAGTTCTGTGCACAGGCAATTGGTCAAGTTCCCATCTTATCCCATTCCAGTTTTCTTCAGTTCATTTGGCAACAGATCAGCAAGTGAATCCAAAGAGTGGTTTTCAACATCTCAGAACCTCTCATTTCCTAATCTTCTAGATAATTCAATTCTGTGCACATTTTCAGCATTTAACATTGAAACAGATCTTTCCTCCTTCTTTTGCATTTTTAAACATGTTCCAATATCCTGAAGAAAGCTGAACTACAAGCCTCAAGTATGTGTATATTACAATATACTCAAACGGATTAGAAACAAAATGTTTTCCATCTAGCAGCTTCTTCCTTGTGACAGAGGCAAAGGCAGTTGCATGAAAATCTTTTTACAGCACTCACCATAATTTGCCACCTAATGCCACAGTGCCCCAAGGCAAGGCATGTCTTTTACTGCTGGCAGTAGTACTGAGTGGTCAGTACGGCTGGCCTCTGCCCTCCACCATATCTTGCAAGCCAGGCAGGAGCCAAAGGACATGTCCCATCAGGATCTGCAGTCAAAAGGTGCCTATTGGAGGGTAACATTCTATTGCCATGGGCTGCTGAGGGTCTTCTGCACTCCAACACACAGTGTGCCACGCACGCCATGGCAGCATCAAAGCTCAGGACACAGGCTGCTTGCTTTGCTTACCAACTTTACAGCGTCATTTGACTGTTCTGCAGCAGTTCAGTCATTGTCCCAAATGGCATCAGACTGGGTTTGGCTCCCAATTAATATCTATTATCTAGGAGGTGAATTTGCTGGGTCAGAGTATGGCAACAGTGTTGCTCCTGTCTGCTCCAGAGAACAACCCCGAGAGATTTCAAAAGCACCAGCAACTTTGCTGGCCTTCCTTGCATTATTATAATCCAAGCCAGATGTTGCTTGAGGATTCTGCCAGGGTTATGAACTGTGGGAACACCTTATTCTTTGGACTTAATGAGTAAAACAAGACCAGAGATCACTGCAGAGTATAAAATACTGAGTTTAGGCTTGGGTAACATGACAGTGTGTCCTGGATTTCCAACAAAGAACTCAGATAACCTAAATGACCTAATCTTATGCAGTAAATATTGTGGATTGGTTAGAGGTAAGAGTGCACAACAAGGAGAAAAAAAAACACTTTGCACCTTACATCACAGCGAGAAGAATGTGTGCATAAATTGCACCAAGATTCTTATACTTCCTTGTGCAGATGACTCAGAAACATACCTTACAGAATAAGAATTATTTTTCTCTCTTTCCACAGGTCATTATAGAAACAGGCCATACTTGACTTTCGTAGCTGGATTACTTTTGTTAGGGACTAACAAGGCTGGGGGTACTTTGAGGCAGCAGCACAGATCTGAAGCCAGAGCAGCTGCCTTCACTCCGGGGGTCCTTGTGTGAGTGCCACAATTTTGTCCCCAACTTCCTTTACAAACACTCACCACGCCTGGAAACAAGTTGACTTGTATTAGTTCTGTCAGATTTCAGGCGTTGCTTTTTTGAGATTAATTTCTTCTTTTCTCTTCCCACTGAATCACAGAATCATAGAATATCTTGAATTGTAAGTGACCCACAGGATCACTGAGGCAAACTCCTGGCCCTGCACAGGACACCCCAAGAATCACACTATATGTCTGAGAGCATTGGCCAAATGGTTCTTGACCTCTCTTGGCTTGGTGCTGTGGTCACTTCCCTGGGGAGCCTGTTCCAGTGTCCAGCCACCCTCTGGGTGAATAACCTTTATTAAATATCCAACCTTTATTAAATATCCAGCCTAAACCTCCCCTGACACAACCTCAGGCCTTTCTCTCTGTTCCTGTCTCTGGGCACCACAGGGAAGAGACCAGTGCCTGCTCCTCCTCTTCCCCTAACAAGGAGGTTGCAGACTGCAATGAGGTCTTCCCTCAGTCTCCTTTTCTTCAGGCTGGACAGAGAAAGTGACCTCAGCCACCCCTTGTGTGACTTCTCCTCAAGGCCCTTCAGTATTTTTGTAGCCTGCAAGCGAGACACATGGTAGGTAGAGCAACGCCCTGGGCAGGGTCTGCTCTGCAGCAGCCTGCCAGCTGCCCAGCAGATACACAGCAACTTGCTGATAACCAGGTGCTGCTGGGGAAGGTACAGGGAGCCTGGCAATCACCCATTAGGTGTTTATTACACAGGTGCTCTTCTGGCCAAGCAGAGGAAGGTTATATTCAAGCTCAAGACAAGCTTATTGAAGCATAAGGCAAGCAGCATACAGTTCAATGCAAAAATTTCAATCACAGAACAGATTCCAAGTAAAAATTGCTTCTTTTGTTATTTTTGTAACTTTTCCTCTCACAAGCATTTGACTGCTGGCCTCCTCTAGAACTAACCACTGAGCTTCATGCTGGATCATGAAGCTGTGAGGCGAGTCACTTAAATGCACTTGTAATTCAGAAAACAGCCAAAATCATTTCTAGCAGAAAATCTCTAGGCTCACCCAAGAGCTGTATTCTGTCCAGAACTGTGATTTACCTGTACCTGTAATTTCACAGGGAAGACTTCCAAGGAGCATGTCAGAAGAAGCTACTCTTTGGCCTAAAATGCACTGTCCAAACTTTCTTCACATACCTTCTGGCAACAGGTAGCCATCTCTGGTAAACCTTCTTATGACATGTCTCAATATACAGCCTGGCTTTTCTTCCTTTCCAAGTGCCAAGGCTCCAGGTGAACTCCTTCATAGGCAAAGAAGGTGCCACATTCAAGGGGAACAAAGAGACTTCACTGGCCCTTCACTTTAGCAACATTTCCAGAGAAGGGGACAAGTCCAAGTTACAGCATTCCAGGTCCTAGTGAGGAGACCACAGCCTGACTACAACCATGGGAAGCCAGACAAGTGTCTGCTCCCCTTCTGAGAAGAAGGCAGAGTATAAGAGCATGGAAATTCCTGTGCCTGGTCATGTCCATCATGCTCCATGTACTGAAGCAAGGTAGCACCAGTGACCATTTTGATCATTTGGGAAGGTTTAGGTTAGATAAAAGGAAAAATATTTTCCCTGAAAGGGTGGCCAGGCATTGGAATAGGCTGCCCAAGCAAGTGGCAGAATCACCGTACTGGCCCTTCACTTTAGCAACATTTCCAGAGAAGGGGACAAGTCCAAGTTACAGCATTCCAGGTCCTAGTGAGGAGACCACAGCCTGACTACAACCATGGGAAGCCAGACAAGTGTCTGCTCCCCTTCTGAGAAGAAGGCAGAGTATAAGAGCATGGAAATTCCTGTGCCTGGTCATGTCCATCATGCTCCATGTACTGAAGCAAGGTAGCACCAGTGACCATTTTGATCATTTGGGAAGGTTTAGGTTAGATAAAAGGAAAAATATTTTCCCTGAAAGGGTGGCCAGGCATTGGAATAGGCTGCCCAAGGAAGTGGCAGAATCACCGTCCTGGCAGTGTTGAAAAGATGTGTGGATGTGGCATTTAGTGCTATGGTTTGCTGGTGAACACAGCCATGCTGTGCTAAAGGTTGGACCTGATGATCTCAGAGGTCTTGTCCAACATAAATAATTCTATGATTAGCAAAGCCAAGTCCAGCCTTGATCACAACCATTAACATTGTCCCTCTGTCCCTGTCATTGGAGTAGCTGGTCTGCTCCAGACAGGTAAAGGAAATGGAAGAGGCATTAGCAGATAGAGAGAGTGCCTCTTGTTGAGCTTCAAACTGTGCTTTAGGTAAGATCCAAACCAACATTTGTTGTGTTGCTCTTTTCCTAGTGGGGAGCAAGACAAGAATTTTCTGGATCTAGTTTCAAAGCAGCAATCTAATATCCTTACTGAGACCTATCCTGAACTAAATCCTTCCACATGGTTGATCTTCCTCTAAGTCTTGATAAAATCTAAAATTAGATAACATGACTATGCTCCTGCTCTCATCCAAAGTAGGTATGGAGCTTTGCTGGAATGTCTTGTCCCATCTGGCCCTATAAACACAGCACCAGCACTGGCCATCTTCATGGTCACAACCACTAGAAGGAAGGACTTGTGATATAAACGTAGCACCTTCTACCCTGGCCCAGAGAAGCATCTGGAGGTTCCTCAAGCTCTCCAGAAAAAGGGTGGGGAACTGGGCTTGTATAAGTTCAACACTTTCAGGTGTATCACAGTGTGGGAATCCTTTTTTCATGGCACTTAGTGAGTCAGCTCCCTTTTGCAAGCTTATCAGGTTAAATCACTATTTTTTCTGCATCTCAGCAGGGTTTGCTCAATATGAAAACAGTCTACACAGGGCATTAACTCGTCTGTCCTGGACCTGCTCCAGCAAAATACAGAATTCCCAGCATGTAAGAAGAATTCCCACCAGGAGCATTGCTCTTTATGAAATGACTATATCGAATGTTGGTCTCTTGGGGATTTTTGCAGTAAATGTATTTGAGTTCAATACCAAGTTGTTGGCAATGCATTTTTGCAAGATCAGATTCTTTGGGAAACCATTTCAGGATACACTGAATTTTACAACTCATTCTGCAACTTCCATGAAGGAACAGTTCTTGGTCTATTCTTACTAACTCAAAACTCAGAAGCAAGTTTTCCCTTGGGCAGGTCTGCACAAAAATAAAAGCAGCACTGAATTTTCCACATAATGTTAGAGAATGAAAGCTGTGAGCTCAGGCCCAAGTTCAAGTCACCTCCAGTGTGTTATCAGTTAAATTGGCCCCATTGACCAATGGCACATGCAAAGTCATTTGACTGAATTCTATTTCACAGTGAGATAAAGTTAGATAATAAAAATACACTGTATTTGTCAAATGCTGAAAGTACACTCATGGACCTTCACTGGCTTGCAGTAACTTGTTATGGCACTGTTGAGTGGGTTTGCAGCTGAGCCTCGAGATTTCTTTGAGATTTTCAAATCTTTCAGCTCCTTGTAATGAAACAATTCACATACCACAAAAAGAGAAAAACATTTAGACATTCAACCAATAAAGAGGCCTGTATGGGCCCATGTACTCATCAGTGCATTTGAAGCCATGCTGTTTTACAGACTAACAACAATTAGTTAACATTTCAGCACCTTGTATTTGAAGTTTCAATGCATTATTGTTGATTGCATTAACCAAGGAAAACTCTTTTGGTTAATAATTGCATATTCTAGTTGTAGTTCCACTGGGAGTCCTCCCCAGTCCCTGACCAGGAAGCGACACCCTGTTGTACCAGAGCTGCTCCAAGCAGCACACAACACGCCGCATGGATGCAGATGAGCAGCCATGCTGCCACCCTGGTCACAGCAGGGCTGTCTCCAGCCCCATGCACTGCACTGCTCACAACCAGGGACAGGAACCCCAAGTCCCATGCCTCGCTGCAGCCTTTGCAACACAACCTTTATTTCAGAAGTGTTTCCCTCTTCAGCCTGCTTTGCAGTGATGTGTGGTCACCCCACAAGCACTGATCTGCTCCTGCTTGTGTGACCACACTGCCATTGAAGTTTTCTCCTCTCAGGCCACAGCACTGGGCCAGCCAAAGCAGGGATGCTGGCAGTCTGAACAGAACAGGGACCATCTAGGGAGGGAAACATATGCTGGCAGAATTGGCAGCTACTATGGGGTGAGCTAGCCCTGCCCAGCTCTACCCTCACAGACAGAGAGGGACAATGCACTTTGACCCATGGGTGTCACTGACATCAGATCCCAGGCTCACCTGTGCATCTTTCATCTCTCACACACTTTTTTTTTCCTCACCAACTTCCAGCACAAATGAGGACAAATGTGCCCTGGGCAGCAAGTTTCTGGGAGCTTTCTTCCCTACTCAGATGGTGGAAAGCACGCAAGTTTTGGCACCTTGCCCCATTTTCCCCAAGACAGGCAGACCTCTTGTCTCTTATTGTCTTTCTTTTTCCCCCACATGCATTTCAAAATAAATAAAGACAGGTGCCAAAGTCTATTTGCTCTTGCTTCCTAATCTTTTTGCATTTATCATAACACAGACCAGTGCTTTATTACATGAGTTGCCTGTTTCCTCACATAGGCATCCCATATTGAACCTCAAACTCTCTGCCTAGAAAAACAACTCCAGGGCAAAAGCAGAAAACGTTTTCCTTTGCTATTTCAAATCCACTGAACAAACACCAACAGCTTCACTTATCCCAAAGGGACCAAATGAATTTGATGTTTCCGAGGATAAAAGACCTTTGTTCAAGCAGTTCTCCTTCCTTCAAGCCCTGAGCCAGTAAAACCTAGCCTGGCCCAAGTACTCTATAAAGCAGCATAAGAGAAAGATCTTCGGGCAACTAGGAGAAGAAAGAGCTCAGGAAAAAAACATTGTCTCCCATTCAGGGGGGAAGACCCAGGCTGAAGGTCCTCCTTTCAAAAATATGGGAGTCTCCCAAAGATCAAGGTTTGCTTCCCAAATATGTACAGCTGCTCTTCAAATATGTACAGGCTGGCTCTGCACAGCAGTTGCTGTGCCATATTCTGGGCTGTTCTTGTAAGTGTTGCTATTGCATTGGTCAGAAGAGCATCTCCCAGACTCTGTCATTCATTGTGTAACCACTTAACAAGGCCACCTCAACCTGCTGGTGTCTGCTGGTGGTGGCACTCCTTTGCAGGTGCCCCAGCCCTGTACAAGCAGTGCAGTCTCATCTGTAACCACTGCCACTGCCTTGGCAAATCAGGACTCCCATGAACCCTGTAAGGATGTCCTTGCCCTGAAATTCCCCTGCCCTTTCTCAGACTACTTCCACTTCATTATCTGTAAGCTAGTGTCTCTGGTTAATTCCTTGCTGGAGGAGAAAGAGATTTCCCCACATTTCAATCTGCTTGAACCAAGACCCTGCCTAGGGGCATCTACTAGGACATGCGATGAAAGTATTTCCAAGAAACAAGGTATCTCCAGGCAGAGAGAGTAGCTCTTCTGTGCTGTGACTACGAGCACCAGAATTTCATGTGTAATATGGAAATCTCACACTGTCATATAAGGGACTAATCCTGCCTCTTCCATGGCCTCTTATATCTTCTTCTTTCATGGAATCATAAAATGGTTTGGGGTTGGAAAGGATCTGAGAGATAATTCATTCCAACATCCTGCCATGGGCAGGCACACATTTTCCATCTG
This sequence comes from Passer montanus, assembly GCF_014805655.1. NCBI lineage: Eukaryota > Metazoa > Chordata > Aves > Passeriformes > Passeridae > Passer > Passer montanus. The sequence continues at coordinate 8,754,893 of NW_024368374.1, read as the reverse complement.
AACAGGTTGCTCAAAACCTTCTTTGCACTGAAGACCTTCAGTATAAAACACTTGTGGACCCTCACTTCATTGGACCATTTGTCTGATGAGTGTCAGCCTGCTGTCCACTAGCACAATTTGCTGTTTCAAGGCTGAGAGCTAGATTGATTTGCCTCAGTACAGGTGAACAAGCCATTGCTAGCTGCCAACAGCATCTGAGGCATTGACACAGTGACAACCATACCCTACTATGTGACAGCCAGAGACCATACCAAGCACCCAAGGATGCCTCAAATGGCACTACATATTTGGGTTTAGGCAACTGAATCAGGTCCACAGCATGTACAAAGCACACTTCTCACCTTGGCAAAATTGCCAGCCTTGTACTCAACCAACTACAAGTTCAGTAAACCAAACCACACCTGTCCACATGCTTGGGAAGGAGCATTTTGGGGTGTCCAAGCCATGGCAGTGTGGCAGAAAGAGCTGCATGCCCCAAAGACTTCATTTGAGGGGATGCAGTCTGACATCTTGTCATGCATAGAGCACCAAAAGCTACAGGGGCAAGGTGCTGAGCTTGGAAGTGTAGGCTGGTGCAGCAGCCTCCACTTTGGTTTCTCTCAGTAGTAAGTTTGCTTCAATTGTTGATGCCATTTTAGAATGTTGCCTTATATTTATTTCTCTTTTTTATCTGTGCAATAAGTTAAAAAATGCCATATGCCTGTTTTTATATTCCTCAGGCTTCATCCCCACACACACACCATACACACACAGTTCCCAGTTGAGTAAGGAAAGCGACGCATTTATCTGTGGCTCAGCACAGACACTGGTATACCAATGCATACATCCAGTGTGGGCGTAGGAGAGATATAGATGCCATATGGAAATCACATCTGACACATACAGCTTGGGACAAATGGGAGAAAAATCTGTGCTGCTCACGTGCACCATGGAAAGAACTTTTTCTGAAAATTGTTGTTAGCTTTGGCTTTATAACTCTCTGATACACCAAAGCACAGATGCCAGCTTGTTATCAGAAAGGAGTTGGAGGGAGAGATGGGACTTGACTGTGGCACAGAAGGAGAATTGGTCACCCTCAGCTTCCTCCCCTCACCCAGATTTGCAAACAGGCTGGACCCAGCCTTAGGAGGCAGCTGTGCTACGCCCACCCACCGACTGGCAGCTTCACATCGGCATTCCCATGACTGCCAGGAAAGAGCTGGCTGCCATCCTGCCTCCCAGAGCTCCCTCCCTTCAGGGGACAATAAACACTTCACCTTCTAAAAACTGGATTGCCAGATACTTTATACAGCCAAATGATAACTGATAGGCAAAGAAGAGAAATCAAGCACAGCAAGGAGTTTAAGGTGGGTTGAGAAAAAGATAAGTTAGAAATAGGATTTAATTATACAGATGTTATGGTGATTAGGGTCATCCAAGTAGGTAGATGGATTTGCAAATCCAGGAAGTTTTGCTCTGGTGACAACAATTTCTTCCCTTCCATCTTGCCTCCTAGACAGCCCAGCCCTCAGAGTGCCTAGAGAGAGATGACCTTGGTAGTATCCCTGCTCCTAATGACAAGGGGGGTTGTCCCAGCACTGACAACTTGTTTGGATGCTCAGAGCAGGCTCAGCCCCCAGCAGCACTCAGGCAGTCTGGAGCGAGGCTGCTTTTCCAGGGGTGGGGAGTGGGGAGGAGGAAGACGTGATTTATGGAGGAGGCTGGCACCGATCCACCGATCCAGAGGTTTGCAAGTAGAAGGTTCTATCACCCACTCTCTATGCAAAGAGACTCATACCACCATCAGTGAAAGTCTGAACAACGACCCAAGGGCTGGGCTGGTGAAGGGAACATGTTGTTCCCTAGTGTGAAATGAATGTAGAGTTGAAAAAGTTGGGCGTTGGGTGGAGCTGGGGTGGTCATGTTTCCCGGTAGCTGTGGGTGATGCAGGCAGAGCCCTTCCCTCAAGCCCCACAAAACCAAAACTGCAACACTGGAAGCTGAACTGGGCAAATTCATTTGTTTAACCCTTAGAATGCAGCTTCTAACTGGCTGCAGTTGCTCATAATTGTCTCAGCTGAAGTGAATAATGACAAAAATAACCCAGTTTTTGTCTTCCCAGCACCAAACCTGTTTTTACTACTTACAAAGTGCTTTGGGGGGTGTTGGTATCAGTTATTGGCATATCCTGTACAAACAGTCCTTCCCTCAGCAGTCATTATTCTCAGTCAACCCAATCCAACCTGAAATCCTATCACTAACACAGTCCTAGAGAGGGGACTAATTCTCATCGGACCAACAGCGATGGAGGAGGAAAAGGAGGAGGAGGAGGAAAAGGTCAGAAGACAGATGCAGGCCAGGTTACTAAAACAGAAGGGACCCAAAAGAGTCTCACAAAACAAGGGCCAAGGAACGTGCCTGCTCTCCTTCTCCTTCAAGCAACTGCACAGCAAGGTACTGACTGTAAAAACAAACACAGCATTACAATGCAGAGGCAGGAAAAACCAAATCCCAATCACACAGAGGCAGAGAAGAAAAAGATTAATCAACTTATGCCAAACCTAATAATAACATAGCCTCACCATTAGCCTCCCCAAAAGAGAGGAAAGGAAAACAAAGGCACTGAAACATTAAACACATGAATTAATGGAAAATATCAGGCAAATGTAAGAATAATAAGGAGTGCAAGACTGCACACTGGCCTCGATTTCCCTTTCCCCCATTATGCATACAGAGACAGAAAGAAAAAGCAAGCACCATTCCCAGCCATGGTAATCCTGGAGTTTGTAGTTAGGAAAATTATTTGTAAGCCAATTGAACTAAGATTGCTAAATTTTGTTCTTCCAAATGCTCTTGACTTGGTAGAGTCATTCTACTGAATTAGGTATGAAGTCAATGTGAGTGCATTTGAATCCTGCTCTGAACTCTTGCAGAGGGACACCTGCATTGCTGGAGCTCAGGAGCTCTCAGGGAAAAGCCTGAAGTGGAGCATGTTCGTCCTTGAATGGCATCCTCCAGCCAGGCATGAGGACAGGCTTCTGCAAAGCCGGGCTGTTGGGTCTCTGTGTTTTATCCCACCCAGCACAGTGCCCAGGCTCAGGGCAATATTTTGCCATGTCTTTGGCAGCTGTCCTGACTGAGGGATGGAATTCATTTCACCCAGCTGTGAATCTCTACCGAGGAGACATTTCCAGATGAAATTGTCACCCGAGGGATGTTCTTGGCAGACAGTGCAGAGAAACAAGCCTTTCTGAGGTGAGATTCACCTCACCTTCAACAAGGTGTCTAAAGTAAATCAGGTGAGTCAGTCTCAACAAGTGCCAATTGCCCCCCATTGCATATTAAGGGACTGTGGGTGTCTAGTTCAGGTGAAGGTATATAGTTGTATGAGAATAATTTCATCTCTACTTTATTTCCTATGCACATATTCAGGGAATGCATTTATTTATATTTAATTTATTTTCTTGCATAAGAGCAAGAGAATGGAAGAAAGCACATTCTTCTCAAGCAATGAGAACCACAACTCATATTTGCTTCCCTTCTAGCTCCCAAGCCTCTTTCTACTATGTTTTTTCCAACCTCAGCCCTGCCCCCAGCCCCATCATCCTTTTAGTCATACAGTAATTCCTCCTAAATCGTCCCTTTCCTCTTCAATACTTCGCACTGGCTATCCAGCCCACCCAGCCCAAGTTTCCTCTCACTCAGCAAATTCAAAGCTTGTCGTTCTTCCCCCTGTGCAAGAGCATTGAGACTGCAAGAGAAGTCCAGTCCCAGTGTCCGTGTTCAGACATGGATGTGACAGGGAAACCAGCAGTCAGGCTGGGGGAAAATCCCTGTTCACTCAGTTGCTGCCCTCAGTTGCTCCTGCCATGCAGGAAGGAGCAAAGCTTTTATGGACGTAAGTCACAAAGCCAGTCATTTATAAACAGATGAGAGTTTTGCAAGCACTGGCAGATTTCCACACAGATACTAAGGTACATCCCTGATGCAAGACCACCATGCTGCCAGATTTTGAATCCATGTCACAGTGTGGGGGATGTAAAAATCCTCAGAGAAAAGGCCAACAGAGCTTTTAAATAGTGATATTTATTTCCCCCACAGTTCCTCTTGGAAATGGATGCGTCTGGCTGGGGTTTTTTTCCTTTCTCACATTTCTCCACATCAGTGCAAAACACTTGAGACAGGTGAGGAAATTCTGACATGGTTATGAAGAATGTCTCCAGCAACTTCTGTAACAGTGAGGCTGTTCCCATTGGATGTTCCCAACTAATAAAACACAGCATAGCATCATTTACTCACCAACTTCATTCAGCTCTGAAGCTCATATGACTGCTTCTAAAACTTTCCATGCATGCTTTCCAATAGACAAAATCTGCTCTCACAAAGAGGTGGACTTTACTGACAACCATGCCAAATCTTACATAAACAAGGTAAAAATATTTACCCACACCGGATCTTCATCTGGTTTATTCCTGGTCCTGATTCAGTAGATATAAGTATGCTGAAACACTGAGTCTCTAGAGTCCATACCTTAAGGAAGTTCAGCTCAGTACCCACACACAGTAGTTTGTAACATGCCTTTCTCAAAGAAACCACAACAACCTTCCTAACTCTTGTTCAGAGTGTAAGGGTGACATGTAGAAAAAGGATTTGAAAAGCTGGGGGGATATCCTAACATACTTTTAAGGAGTTCTTCCTATATGTGAGCGTGTCAGGGTTCTGGTCCTCCACTCTTGTACAGATTCTGTTCACTTCCTATACCTATAAAATCCTACACTCAGTGTCACATCAGTTATTGTCCTCACATAGAATCATTAAGTTAGTAATTAAGTTTCTCCAAAACAAGGTCACCCCTATCTGCATACTTCTGAGGGTCCAACCTACACTAGAAGCTGGGGATTCAGCTTCCACACACAATTTCCTGCGGTGTTTCACTCTCCCCACCACTGATCTAACCCTGACTTTCCTTGCTGCTCTTTCAACTAAACCTGTTTCCCCACCGTGGAGCTGGAAAGCAGATGGTTTCCTTCCACAACAATCTTACAGATATCTGAAGGCTATTACCACACTAATTCCCAGCCCTCTTTTCTTTCCATTAAATCAGGCCGTCATTCAGATTTCCTGCACAGCACAGGACTTTCAGATCAATCGAGTGCTGGCATGGATGTCTTCTGAATACCTTCCACAGGTTGACTTTTGTCACGAAGCCCAGTCTCCACAACCCGCTAGGTCATAGCTGAGGATCCACGAACAGAGGGCAGGATGGACAACTGAGGGAGCATGTCAGACAAGACTTCTCCATGCACACAGAATCATAGACTGGTTTGGCAGGGAAGGGATATGAAAAATCATCTAGTTCTAACCTCCCTGCCATGGGCAGGGACACCTTCCACCAGGTTGCTCAGAGCTCCATTTTACCTGGCCTTGAACAGTCTCTGGGATGAAGCACCCACAACTTTTCTGGACAATTTGTTCCAGTGTCTCACCACCTTCACAGTAAAGAATTTCCTCCTAATATCTAATCTAAATCTACCCTCTTTCTTGAACCTATTCTCCCTTGTTGTGTCACTATGTACCCTTATAAATCATCTCTTCAACCTTGTTTCTTGTAAGCTCCCTTCAGGTACTGGGAGGCCACACTTGGGTCACAGAGTGCAGTTCATAACAGGGGCCGTGTGAAGAAATCTGTGTTGTTACCGTGGTCTTTCCAGCTCTCTCAAGGCTGTATGGCATAAATAGAGTTAGAATATTGACTGAGGCTCTTAAATTAGCCTACCCAGGTGGAAAAAGAAATAAGACATGCCATTCAGGCAGGAATGAAAAAGGATGGGCAGAGAGCACCCTGGAACAATGTGAGAAAGAGCTGACAAAGAGGCCCAAAGGTGTGACTCATGATTGAATAGTTGGAGGACATTCGTTTTTGGTTCATGGCATGTGGAATGAGTGCCCAGCAGACAGGATACCCACCAGACCTCTCCTGGGAGCTGGCAATCCCCACCCAACGGCACCAGTCAGGCTCCTGCATCAGTACCACAAACCGTAGAAGGGCACCTTGCCAAGTGTTTTTTTCAGGGTGTCCATATACTTGGCATGGCTACACTCACCAATTTTCAGCAGGCTTCGAGCCTTTCCTCGCATCATCCTCTCAAACCACAGAGCCTGGAATATCTCTACTTCGGCTTATATAATACTCCCAAATTGGCTTTCACATTCTCTGTGAACCACACACAAAACCTTTGCCTTAAAGCAAAACACCCTTCTCAAGCAACAAGGAACCATAACAGGCACTGGGACTACACGACTGGATTCCCACTGCAGCCCCACACCACATCATCCCCGTGTGCAGGGCTTGGAGAGGTTTGTCAGAGGAAGCAGCTTTTCCCCAAACACCTGCTGCTCCCCCCAACTCCCCTGCCTCAACCTCAACATGCATATAAATTGCTGCAACTGTGTCAGAAGACCAGGAATGCATCACAGAAACCCTTCCCCTGTAACCATAGCTGGATGTAACATTTGCAAGTGTAAAGCGCTTATGTTTGTGCAACAGCATTTCCGTACACTGTGTTCCACCTGGAGCACGGGAAGAGGAGCTCACTGTGACCCTGTCACAGCATCATATTTAGGCACAATCACACTCTGCTGCCGTGAAGGAGGTGAGGGAGGGAGCGGGGAGCTGAAAACTCTCGTTTAGTGCCAGCTGAAGCAGTAAGTGACAAAATTCAGGTTTCCACCCACTTCCTTCTAAATTTGACATTTTGCAGCTATCATTTTCCACAAATCTGAGGAAAACGTACTTTTAGGAATAGCAGCACAACTCTAGTCTATAAAACTCTTATAATTCACGTCACTTTATTGATAAATGTGCCAAACTGCAATGCAGGCAGTTAAGGAGAACATCAGTAAGGGTACAGTAAAGGTCAGTGCAACAGGACTGCAGTAGGGACAACACAGTGACAGCCATGTCAACAAAAATACTCAGATGCACCTCGAAGTCTTTGTTCGAGGGTGAATCTGTTATCATTCCACAAAATATGTGATGAACTCCATTTCAGTAAGGGATGTATATACCTCTATTTAATCTATCCTTAGCAGAGATAAAGAATGCTTTTATTAGCTCGACTGTCTCTTTAGTGTAGCTACTGCCTGGCACATGGCAAAGCAAATGAAGGAGAGACCAGACAGCAAACTAGGCTGGGGACTTACACATTGTTTATAAATTTTGTCATGGATGGTTTTTGAATAGGTAAAATCCAGTGGCAGAAAGGCGGGTAGCTAATGAAACTGCTGCACAGATGGAGTGACCTGCAGTCAGGTGGGGCTTGAGGCTAAGACATGCTCCACAGCCCAAGGGTCCTCAGAGAGCTATGAGGAGCTGTCCCCTAGTCTTCCACTGAACTGTGGAACAGCTCAATGCTCCATGGAAGGAAACAGGGCCCAGGGACTGACTGTACAGCAGATCATTAAAGCTGGGACAGAGGGATCCAGAAAATATTTCACTGTTTTAGTTAATCACTCTGTGCAAAGTGCAACAGCTAATCATGAGAAATGGGAAAGAAGCCATCTCAAAGTGTTCAACAACTTGTCAACAGAAGGAACATTCAGGACCCACAAGAAAGCAAAGAAACACATATCCAAATCTACTAGATGAAGAGTTGCATATTGCTTCCCCATTATTTTGTGTATCCTTCAAGGGAAAGTTTTCAATTACATCTGATCCACTATTTTAAGTTAAATTTAAAGACTATTGAAGTCAGGTCAAAACTACATTTCTCAATTATAAAATTATTTTTCACAAAAAATAATACAAACAGGAAGGGGAAGGGAGAGGAAATGTGCAATCCCAAACTGCAGCTCCTGGAAACAGATGGAGCCGAAGATGACTTCAGGGAGAAGAATCAGAATCTTCTACACCTGGGGAGCTCAGCAGAGTAGAGGCATTGTAGCAGTGCCCTACCACTGCTGCTTCATGTGACAACAAGAGTTTGTGGTCCCTCTGCTCTGCTGCAGCTGCAAGGGTGGGTGATACAGTGATACACATCTGTCAGGGCTCCATCAGTGCTAACACACCTAATGGCTGTATGAAACACTTCCCATCTTTGCCAGAAGCAATTTTGCAAAAGTGTAGATTGGAGTTTTGTCCCCCACTTGGCATTTATCCTGCCTCAAATACAGTAAGATGCTTTTTAAAGGCAAATACGTTTCCTCAGTCAAAAAAAAAAAAAACCACCATAGTTAGAGTTTTGTACAAGCTTAGAGATGTTGCCAGACAAAGCCTTACCAAGATCACAAGATTTGTGTAGCAGAATTCAGAATTTGCTGTTTGGCTACATATTACCCTATGTTGCAAGGTCCCAATATATCTGGGGCCTCCAGATGCTCTGAAAATAAAATAGCATACTTAAAATAGCAATATGCTTCAATAAAGCTACCAGTGTTATTAATTATATTGCTATTCTATCAATACTCCAACTGGTTATTTGTACCATTAATTATGAAAGTAAAGTAATAATAGGCCAAACTGAACTTAAACTGAATTTTTACAATGGAGATTCCTTATATCTCTTGCATTTTAAGCAGTTTGCTGAACAAATAGATGCTGATCTGTGAAGAAGCCGCCCATTTGCTAACAAGTCATGTTAGCAAAGTCAGTACATGGATCATTATTGTATTTGTAACAGTTCCAATGGACAGTATCTGGATAAGCTGTAAGCCTATCCCAATAGTACCTTTTTCTGAAAAATAGATCAAAACTGTCTGATTTGGTAGCTAAAAGTAGGAGCTTTCTAGGGTTTAAAAAATGTAGTATTGACCTAGACAGTCCAAATGTAAGTTAGAGTCAACACTGAGAGGGGCCCAAGGCAAAACCTCGGACCTAAATAACTCCAATTTTAAGGAGTTCTAAGTCTGGTTCATATAGACGCTTCACATAAGAGGGAGGTGCTCTCTGAGCTTCCTTTGTCCTGAGGACTTCCATAGCCCTGCCAATGGTGACATGCAGGTTGCACCTATGTAACAGGCAGCCCTCCCCATCACCTACACCACCAGGATGGTTCCTGGCTTGCTTTTGGCTCTCAGCCACCAGCCCTCAGGCTGGCTCGAGAGCTGTCTGTGTTGTGGAGGTCCCTGAAAAGGACAGTGCTGCTCTCAGGTGTGACCTTACATGGCATGGTGTATCCCCCATCTGTCTGTCACTGCAGAAATGAGCTCCATGATGTGAAGACCTTCTCAGACCTTCCCATCACTTGCAGCCCCAATGGTCACTTCAGCCTCCATCAGTCTCCTGTTTTTGTTGTTGCTGCTGCTTCTTTGGAGGAGAGCAGGAGAAGTCAACAGTCATGTATGAAAACAGAACTCACTTTATGTTACATCAGTAGCCTATTGACATGGAACAGCACAGTAAGCTTTCTTGCTGATAAATAAAAATGATTAGTTTAACTGATGGTTGTATATTCATCATTCTTGATACCAAGCAAACATTCTGGTTGTCAAGCAGGTAATATCTGACACATCTGCCCTGTTGTTTATCTCTCAGGCTATACTAACTCAAGCACCTTATCCTTATCTTCATTCTTTGCCCACCCCTCAAAAGGTCTGACTGATAGTATGGCTATATCTGCATATTTGTATTGTTGGTTTGGTTTTTTTTAATTCCAACAGTACTAGTCTAATTGTGGACTTCTGAAAACTTCTAAAACCCGCAGCTTACACTTAGTGCCATTGTTAATTCCAACCATTTGCTACCTGCTAATATAATAAACACATGCTTAGGGTTATATTCAGACTACCTAAAATAGCCTTAACACTCCAGCTTTGGAGCCAAAGCTAAGGGAGACAGGAGCAGTTTGGCTTGGCTCCCCACAGAGCCTTTGGAGACAAATAGTCACAGTGTCCACATTAGGCACTGTATAAGTACTGGTTAGAGAGCACAGCCCCTATATCTCTGTTGGCTGAACAAAAAGCCGGCTCTGTATCCCTGCAGAACCAGATTTTCCAGCTCTCTGTTCCCTCGAATTTAGGATTTGTATGTAAGTGGAACTCGTGTGAGGCTCTCTAAAAAGCAGACAGGGTGCTGCTTGAAGGGTCTCATTCAGAGAGAGTAGAATTTCAGCTAAGTTTGTATCTAGAATCATTAAAGCTGTCATGCACTTATAAAACCTTTTCAGAGCAATTTGGAGAATTTACTCATGCTACTGAGTGCCATCTTGCTACATTATTGGCATAGATTCAGAAGTCAAACAGTTCTTATGTGATCATGACAATTTCTGATTAATTAAACTATTACACCCAAAAGTACATGAAACCTTACTCCAACCCCAGCTTTCACAATCAACAAGTACAAAACTGTGGTTCTTCACTCTTCCACCAAGATTTAATGAATTTCCTTTTGGAACTGTTAAAAACAAGAACAGCAACTGAAATATCAACCTTATAATAACATTGGTTTATACACCCATTGCTTTAGCAAAAACTGGAAGGAACACAGGCAAAAATAGAGATCTTCAGTGCTGGGTCTCACTTGCAATTGGATTTCAGACTCCCAGAATTGATGCAATGCCGCATGCTTTTTTCCAGTTCTCCCCTCAAAATTGCCCCAAGGTGTAAGATTACCCCAACCTAAACCTGGTAAGGAAGAGACAGAGGAGAACACTGACACTTTTGGGTGATGAGTGGACAACCAGTAGCATCAGTTCAGAAGCAGCAGAGCTGTAGGGTAGACAGGAATAAAGAAGGATGAAGAGCCAAGAGGAGATAGATGGTCCTCACTTCTCCCTGCAGAGAGGAGGCTTTGGATAGCAGTGAAAGAGCATTTTAATTGCCTGAGTTTTTTCATTTCATAAGTAGCAACTCTTATGATATGTGATACTTCATTGACCACGCAGCCTTTGCCTCTGATATGGGTGATTTCTGCAAGTGGAAAATACACAGGTGTGCACCCCTTTGGCTGAGCTCATGTCAGGCAGCTGCTCTGCACAAACCTCACACTACACCAGGACCCTGGGCCCTTGCTTACAGCTTACCCAGATGGGTTCAGATCCCAAGGAAATCAGGGAGTCTGAGTAGCATTGGAACCTACATGTGGTGGGAAACTTACCCTCTCAAGCAAACAGGAGGATGGATTTATTTTTTAATCACCTCTTGTTTTCTCGACTACAAACAGTCCTGCTATTTCTTTTCCAAGATTCTATCAAAAGTTCCCATGATAACGGGACAAGATCAAGAGATAGTAATTGAAAGTGTGCTGCAAAATAGGAAGGACAACTGGGAATGAGAGAATTACAAAAAAGCCTGAACCTGAAAAAAGAGAAGGGGAAAGTTCCTCACATCCCATGATTGACTATGAGAGAGATTGCTGAGGGAAGGGCAATGGACAACTGACAAAGAGCTGCGTTGTATGTGAGAAGTGGGCAGATTTATACTGTGCAAAACTTTGACATTAGACAAGCTGCCCAAAAGGAGTTTGGCCCATGGAGCTAATCTGGAGAGATGACCAGGAGCACAAGAGAAGATGGGGAATGGCAAAAGGGAAGAACTCCTCAGCAAAGAGAAACAGATGACAAAATGAAAGTGGTGCAATGCCAGGTGGGAATCATACAATCATAGAATGGTTTGGGTTGGAAGGGACTTCAAAAACAATCTAGTTCAAATCACCCTACCATGAAGAGGGATACCTTCCATAGACCAGTTTCAGTCAAAACCAACTGGGGAATTTGCATTGGGAGGTCATTAGAGCACCTGCTGAATGAAGAAGAAGGAATTTGACACAGGAGACTTACAATGAGGAAAGGAAGCTGGCTGTCATGGAGAGAAAGATTGGAACAAGCAGCCAGATTTGGCACAGGATGAGGCAGAAGGATGTGTTGATCCTGTACACTGAAGTAAGCACTGCTTCTGAGCCCTTCTTCAGGAAGTTAAAGGCTGTGCCAGGAAATAGACATAGAAAATTATTATTAAATTAAAAACCCAGAAGGAGCCTTCGCACTTGGCCTAATTTGGAAGAGCTGGACTTTGCAGCCTTGGAGTTCTTGTAACATGCTTGGTGCATGTATATGTTTGTACTTTGGAGGGGTTCAGCCTATTCCATGCCAGAAGCCAAGAGTGCAAAACCAGGGCTTTCCTTCTTTGTGATTTACAGCCTCTGAGTCTTCAGCTGAAAAATTCATTGGCTTGTCTTGTTTGTGCTCCACATTACAGTACCTAATCTCACATCTGATCAGTTGTCAGACAAGGTTCATCAGAGTTGTCTCATCTCCATTACCTGCCCCCATCCCAGTTTTTCAAGCTTACTAATCCACCAGTTTCTCATTTCTGTGGGAGGAGACCTTGCATCACCTCTACAGGACTGACTTATTTTTACCTACATTCAATTTCATTGTGCTGTGTTTTCCACATATTTTGAACACTGATATATCTCTTACTTACTGTTTTTCTTTACTCAGTGAGACTCGGATAATCAGTTTACCTTCCTCGGGACATGTCGCCGTCATTCATGAGTCACCATTCAGCAGAGTCCTTAGCAGGCCACTCCTTGGGGGTGCAGCACTGGGAGGCCACCAGACAGCCAGGTGCTGCTGAAGTGGCAGGAGAACAGACCTGACAGCAATACTAAGAGGAGGGCAACAGCACATACAGCTCCAGCTTTCAGTCCTGCTTCACAAGCAAAACCAAGCTTCTTGTACAGCACCCAGTGGTGTGCAGACACATCCCAGCCTGAGCAGAGCACTTTCCCTAGGGCTCAAAGAAGTTCCACACAGATTAGGACTAGCCAAGAAGACTCATTGTTAACACCAAAAAGGTCATGGCATAAGAGCCTTTTCCTCTCTCTTGCCTGTTCTGGTGGAAGACCTCTTCTTACCCTTCTTCAAAACCCATCTCCCCAGGCCAAGACCCCCAGCCCATATGTAACAAGATTTCTAATTCTCTTATTTCCCAAACCCCATACTGCTTCACACGCAGCCTTAGTGTCTAAATGTCTGCTTTCCAGCTCTTCGTACAATTACTTCACAGATGAAGCTCCCTGCTGACCTCTTTCACCCTCTTTCACCCCTTTCCCACTCTTTCTGAGCCCATCCCTTCATCTGAAAATATTAACTCCAACATTCTCTAAATTCCTCACTGAAGTGCTCCAGGGATGGCCATAGAACAGATATCAGAGCCAAGCTCGCCATGTTACACAAGACCAAGTTAGCACCTCTGAACTGATCCTTGCTCACCCACAACAGCTCCTTTGCTCACCCACATCATTGCTGCACAGGAATTTCTTCTCTATCACTACCTTAGTGTTCCTCAAGTCCAGGCAATCCTAAGAGACTAGGCAGGAGCAGCTGATACCTTCCAGCCACCTCAAAACTAAGACATATGGAGAGAATTGCTGATGAATTTTGAGATGTATTATGTGACAGGTGCTTTTGGCTCTGGTTATCTGAAATGAGGGGGAAGAGGTGGAAAGGGTCTCAGATGGAGGGTTTTCTAGTGGAGGTTTAAATATGCCTAGCCATGAATCATTCTTGTCTATGCTGACCACAGAGCATCACATCTGTTGTTTTTATGGTCAAGAAAAATAAAAAAAGAAAATGACTAATACCTCCTTATATAGACAAGCCACTTGAGTCAAGCCTAAAGCAGACTCTGCTAATTGGACAAAACCATGGCTCATAATAGCATTTTAACATTTCTCCTTCTTACTGTTTGTCTTTCGGTTAGTTACGAAGGGTGTTAACCCAGAAGTGGTCACCATGAGGGTTTGAAGTTACAGTAACACCCCATTAAGCAGTACATGGCAAATTTACTTCACACCTGGCTTGTCAGTGGTAGCATTTCACACTCTGAAGGCTGCCAGCCAAGCCAAACAGCAGCACAGGCATCCGTGCAGTGACTGGCAGTTTTACAGCCAGGAAAGCAGGCAACATTGTTCCATCTCTTGAAAAAAGCATTGGGGGTTTCAGGCACAGACTGTGAATTGATCACATTTATATCTGAAGCTCAGATATGTCTTCTCTGTCAGCGCTCATTGTACAGAAATATGTACACATGTGCTCCATGGTGGGCAAAACCACCCAGTGCATGTGACAGGAACAGCATCCGCATTGTTGCGAGCTCAGCACATGGAATCATATCCCAGCAGGGATAAAAACACATGATAAAAGCACACACAACACTGCAGCCATGGAAATAGATCAAGTATTGGCTTGTAGAAGTCAACCTCACCTTCCTTTGCTGTCTCTAAGCTGGAGCCTCTGAGGTTTCAGTTGTGCTCTGGGTAATACTTCTGTGCACTCCAGAGCAATCTTCATGGCTGGGTCAGTAGCTTTCAGTCCTCTTTGCCCTTATTCCCTACTGATACACTTAACAGATTACACCACTGTGGCCTCAAATCTCCTCTGCTACCATTACACCAGTAAAAATACAACAAGGGCAAAAAAATATTTCTGTATTCCTGTAGTTCCCCAGTCTCAGTTCCCAAACATCTTCTGAATTTATGCCAGCTGCTTTACATAGGTGCTATTCATGTTTTTATTTATGTATGAAAATGTATTTTACCTACAGGGTGGGGTTTACTTCTTGTCCACCAAACAGTGCTGCCTTCAAACATGCAAATTTGGTCTGTTTGCAGCATCCAAAATAGAAACATTGCACTAACAGTAATTAGATCAGAGTTTAAAAGGATCAGATCCTCATTAAGGCTTTTCCTCAAAGACTTTACAAGCTTAGAGCTTGAATCTAATCTTCAGTGTCAGCTGAAAGGGAAGCCAGGGGGCTTGATAGAGGGGAACAACCATATCTGGCATTGGTTGCTGTTGGTGAAAAGAAACAAGAGGTTAGTGCTGCAAATGGTTAAATCCACAAGATCTTTGAGGGACAGCCACATCCTGGAGGCTCTCTTAAGAATCCCTGTTTTCAACAAGACTTTGGTGTACTGCAAAGAAAAAAGCTGAAGTGTTGAGTGCCCTGACTTTCTCACCCTTCCTCTGTCTCCAAAGCAGATGTTGCTGCAGGCAGCCACATTGAGTATGTGGAACATCTTTGGAGAAAAATTTAAAAATTAGGATGTCAAACCGGCCAGATTTACTCTGGCCTGTCTTAATTCAGTTATCCCAGAGCTTCATCCTGTCTTTTTTTTCCTCTCTGTTTCATCTTGGTTGTTTCTTCCCTTCTTCCTGCCATATTGGTGCCCCTTCTTACACATCCTGTTTCTAAATAGCCCAAACAAGTCACAAAAACCCCTGGTGAATTTGCAATGGATTTATCATCCATTTTTTTACAGATAGAATGGTTTTACATCCTTTCCATCCTTTTACACCACTTTTCTATCTGTAAAACTGTCCATGGTTTTGCAGATAGAAAAGTGAGGGACAGAAATATTAGATACCTGAACAAATCCATTCTGAGAAGTGTGTGTGTCAGGGCACTGGCCCAAGCTACAAAACCACCTTTCCTGTCTCTATCCATTCATTCACACACAAGGTGTTTCTTGTTTACCGTCCTTGCAACCAGCTTTCTTTTCTTGCCTCCTGTTGAAATCTTCAGTTTCATTACCCCTCTGCTCCTTAATGTTCTTGTTTACTTGTTGATCTTTTGCTACTGTCCTCACTTCCATAGGTCTTTATTGGTACCCTAAAACATCCCCTTATCAGGGTTCAGTAATGGTGTCAAAGTTTTGCACACCCCAGGAAAGCTTTGCATTTAAAAAGTATGAAAGGCAGCAAGAACTTAATAGACAAAGGCAGATTTATTTCAAACTATAGGGGTGGGTTTAAGATACGACTGATTCTTAGAGCCTGGGATTTAATATGGAAGATGAGATGGAAGAAGTAATCCAATTGATCTAAATCTTAAATATGGCCCAGATCTGCTTGTAAATTAAAAGTAATAATTATGCATTACCTGTAAAAGCATTTGATTTAATTTTAATGGCCTTTGCAAATTGCATTACTAGATCATTTGTTTACAAAGTAACACACATATTGATTGCAACAAGTTCTACAGGACATAAAACTGAGTGGAAATACATCCACATGTTTGACAATGATGAACTTGAAATTTCCATCACATAAGAAGAATACATTTCCTCTTTTAAAACCCAAGAGCTTTCTGATCTAAATCTTAGAGTTTTAAGAATTATATTAGTACCAGATGAATGATAAAAAAATGCTGGTACACAAATGAATGGATTATAAATATTCATGAAGCAAACTGCAGTCTATAGCCAGAGGAAGCTGTCTACTATGAAGCCAGGATCATAACACCGTGCTCATGAGCCACTGAGTACATGTGATATTACCCATTGTCTTACCTCTGAACACTCCTCAAATAAGAAGGAAGACTCTAAAATATTTTTTCGGCGTTGCAATAGTGCTTCTTCTGCATTACATTTCACTTCCATTTATTAAGATGGATTATCCACTTCATGCTAAACCCTGACATCCTTTTAGTCACTAATTAGCTAAATTCCCATCGGACCTGCTGCTACATAGTTCTGAGATTTGTGTAATCAGTTAGGCCTGGCCTAATCAGAGTGGTTTCATTGTACAATCAGACCTCAGAGGTATTAAAAGTACATGAACGGATAAGAAAGAATAAAACAGAGTGTTACCTCATATTGATTTCAGTGAGTCAATGGGAGGTCTGAATAAAGACTGAGTAAGAGCCAAGGAAACAAATAAAATATTTCTCTTAAGTGTTGGTGGTCCTCTTTTTATTTACTGGAATAGCATTTCTGTAAGCTGACAATGTTATCTGTATTGTGCTAATTTAAGTGCCTCCAGCTTTAAGAGAAGCGACAAATAAAAAAATCAAGTATTCTGTACAGAAGACCAAGGATCTTAAATGTCAAAGCAAAAAAAAACAGAGTGAAGAATTCTCTTGCTCAGTGGTTTTCATAATGGAAAAGGAGGGAAAAAAGAGCAGGCTATCAAGACTTCACCCCTCACCCTTTTTTTCCTCTCTCTAACAGCCCCCTGAGGATCATTCATAGAATCACAGGATATCATGAGCTGGAAGAGACCCACAAGAACCATTGAAGTCCATCTCCTGGCTCTGGACAGGACCATCCCCAAGAGTCACACTGTGTCCCAGAGAGCATTGTCCAAACACTTCTTGAACCCTTTTAGGGTTGGTGCTGGGACCACTTCTGAGTGGAGTCTGTTCCAGTA
This sequence comes from Passer montanus, assembly GCF_014805655.1. Classification (NCBI taxonomy): domain Eukaryota; kingdom Metazoa; phylum Chordata; class Aves; order Passeriformes; family Passeridae; genus Passer; species Passer montanus. The sequence continues at coordinate 8,737,764 of NW_024368374.1, read as the reverse complement.
CCTGACAACTCTCTGGGTGAAAAACCTTTACCTGATATCCAACTTGAGCTTCCCTTGACACAGCTCCAGACCATTGCTGAAGGCCCTGTCACTGGTCACCACACAGAAGAGATTGGTGCCTGCACCTCCTCTTCCCTTCCCAAGGAAGTTGCAGACTGGGATGGGCTCTCCCCTCAGTCTCCTCATCTCCAGGCTGAACAGACCAAGTGACCTCAGCTGCTCCTCATACAGCTTCCTCACCATCCTCATTGGCCTTCTTTGGACGCTCTCTAGTAGCTTAATATCTTATACTGTGCTGCACAAAACAGTGCTCAAGGTGAGGCCGCCCCAGCTCAGAGCAGAGCAGGACAATCCCCTCCATTGCCCAGCTGGGGTTTCTGTGTCTGGTGCACCCCAGGACAGGGTTGGCCCTCCTGGTTGCCAGGGCACTGATGGCTCCTGTTCAGCTTGTCATCAAGCAGGACCCCAGGTCCCTTTCCTCTCCAGCCTCTCAATCCCCAGTCTTTCCATGCATCCAGCTGTGTCCATCCTAGATGCAGTATCTAGAAATTTTCCTGTTAAAATTGATATAGTTGGTGATTGCCCAACCCTCTAAAGGGTCAGGGTCTCTCTGCAGGGCCTTTCTTTGAGGGAGTCAACACCTCCTCCCAGTCTATTGCCATTAGGATTAGCTGAGCCTTGGGGAGCCAGAGGCAAGCACAGTGTGGATGCTGCATCAAGACCATGTACAAGTCCAATCTCCCACCTTTCTGTGGGATCTGGGGCCAGACCCATATAAGAATTTGCCAGGATCACTGCAGCAGGAGAAGGCAGTGTGTATAGACACTGCTGACTGCTCAGAGAAAGGTCGAAAATCTGGAGGAGAGGTCAGTGAGGAAGAGAAGAGGTTCTATCTCTGAGAAGATGGAATCTGGAGGCAGGTAAGAGAAAGAAAGACAAATTATTGAAATGGAAATAATCAAATTAAACTATTAGTGAATTTAAATAAACTTGTGGTTGTTTCCTTTTTACCATTGAAAGCTATGGAGAGGAGAAAACAAAACCTGACTGAGAATTGCTGTCCTGTTTTACAGATGTGCCATTACAGCCACTGAGTGAAACCAAAAGTAATAGAACCACCACATTATTCAAGACTAAAAATTCACCTGCTAAGTGAAAGAGATGTCCTGTTCACACAGGCCAGCCAGGGCTCTGGGCCCAGATCCAACCAATAACAGAAATAATAACTTCATTTTTGCTTGTACTTCTTATTTTACTTTTAAATTATAAATAAAGTTTTACACCTTTTGTTTGGTAATTAATCAGACCCCTTAAAATTAGACCTTTTAGATTTAAAAAAATAATCTGATATTTTCACCAAAAAAAGACAGCAGTGATATGAAAAAGAATAAAGACTCTAGGAAGTGAGACACTATAATCTCAATAATGCTAAAACAGAGAATTTTGAGAGAATACCACATTATTCAAGACTAAAAATTCACCTGCTAAGTGAAAGAGATGTCCTGTTCACACAGGCCAGCCAGGGCTCTGGGCCCAGATCCAACCAATAACAGAAATAATAACTTCATTTTTGCTTGTACTTCTTATTTTACTTTTAAATTATAAATAAAGTTTTACACCTTTTGTTTGGTAATTAATCAGACCCCTTAAAATTAGACCTTTTAGATTTAAAAAGATATTTATACCAAAAAAAGACAGCAGTGATATGAAAAAGAATAAAGACTCTAGGAAGTGAGACACTATAATCTCAATAATGCTAAAACAGAGAATTTTGAGAGAATTTTGTCCATGGCAATAAGACAATGCTCCTATCAGAATTAGGATCAAGTACTTTGTTGAAATCTTTTCTGCTTGTAAAAAAAAAAAAGTCAACAGCAGTAAGGATGAAAAAGATAGAGAAGTCTCACAGGCCAATATCTGCTGTCTAAAACAAGCAATGGCTCATCTGGACTTCCATCACACTCCTAAGGGATGTCTTAGTTCAGGCTGTGGCTGCAAGTGAGCAGACATTTTACCCAACATAAATATATCCTACAGTCAGAATGAGAAAGAAACTTTTCTGCATGTCAAAACATATTTAGCAACTGAACAGAAACATACAGCTACCGTGGTCTACCTTGTGTTAACTACGCAGATCCCCTCAGTGAGGATGTGAAGATATTTGAAAGAAGTCAGATTTTGCCTTTCTCGCCTCACAAAGTTTTGCCATCTTACCTTTCCAGCCACAGACACTGAATTTCATCCCTATTCTGCATTGCTTGGGTGCAGCCACCCTGTCACCCATACATTGGTTCAGCATTCTACTGCTGTGTCCTTCACACAAAACAAGAAACAGCAGTAGCTACCTAAGTTTAAAAACCAAACAAAATCTCCTCCTGAACTGTGAAGACACATGTGTTACACACATATCGCAAACTGTGGTATTTACTAAATGACTGTCCTTCACTTTGTCTTGTCTTTACATTTTTTTACCCATATGTCCCAATCCTGATGCCAGATTACTTCAACTGCCACATAAACAGTCTCCGCTCTATTATTCAATATTACACTTTTGTGCCCTTAAGTTGTCAGAGCCTTCTGGGATGCAATAAAATGTTTTCTTTCTTTCACATATTTTGAATAAGGGGCTCCTATATAGGAAGATGTGAGATAAATTTCTGTCTCCATCATGCTCTGTCTTGAATTATGGATCTAAGGCTCTGGAACACAAAGCCCTCTGTATCTGTAAGGTCTTGGTAAAAGGTAAAGGGCAGCTGTAACTTAAATATACTTCAACAAACTATCTCAAAACACATTCTCCAATTACACATCTCTCCCTTAAGCCCTATAAATGAAATCTCTTGACAGTAACTGGGCTTTCTCTAGTTGGTTTTTTTATTGCTTTTTCTGGAATGAGGATCCTCCACATTCACACCTAGTTTCCTAGGTCTGTATCTTTGTAGATGTCTCTCTAATGAATCAGAATTTTTTTTTCATGAAGCATCATATACAAAGTGTGCGTCTTTATTCTATTCATTCTTTTAATCCTTACACAAACAAAATATTGGTTCCAATTCCCTGGCTGTAATTTCTTGTTGATTGATTCATTGTTCAGCTATAACCTCAGTGATCAAAATATTTAGAAGGCTTTCAGGAGGTCATCTAGTAGTGCCCAAAGGCAGAATTGACTATACATCAACAGTTCTTGGCAGCTGCTTGTCTAACCGGTTTTTAAAAACCTCCAGTGATGGAGATTTCATCATTTCCCTAGGCAACCTGTGCCAGAGCATAACTACCCTTATCATTAGAAAGTTTTTCTTCCCAGAAAGTAGGATCATCTACTGGAAGACATATCAGTCACTGAGAAATGCTTTGAGATAAAGACTGTGCTGTCACCCAAATCCACCAGGTGCTTACTCAGGCTTAACATTTGGTAGGGAATATGCCATCCTTGAAAGATACAGAAATGTTTTTGAGCCACTCCCAAGACAATAACTGATAGCAACTGATTCAGATTCAATTAGCCATTGGCTCCTCAGTGGCAATAAACATCTCAGTGGCTGCTCCTGGATATCTTCCACACAATGAATAAGAATGATCTGGGAACTACACTTCTCCAAAATATTTAATTCTTAAAGAATAGATATTAAGGGGGAGGGGGGGGGGAAAGATTGCCTGGATCAAATACTGAAAGCATCCAGCCTGTGATGAGATCCAGATGGCATTGTGAAAGATCAGATTAGGCTGAATTAGGCCAAATATATATTCCAAGTAGTTTTGCCAATGAGCAAAAAGAAGAAGCTTCCAAGAAGGCCTACTGAGTTTGCAATTTAAACTGGCACTCCTTGCAATATAATCAAACCACTTTAGTGACAGACAGCCTCGTGAATGTGTGCTTATTTCATACATGGCTGTTTTAAAGCAAAAAAAAAAAAGACAGCAGTTGTTTAATGACACAAGAGAAAGGGCATTTTCGATGGTGTTATGGCTAGCAGCTCTTATTTACTCTCCACATTTCAAGAAGGAAAATGGAGGCCAGGAGAAACCAATCCATTTTGGCTAGTTCAATTTTCCATGCCTGAGATTCTTGACTTAAAAAGAAAGAAACAGAGATGAATCTCATTTCTTCATTAAATTTTTTAAGAAAACTATTGAAGCTGTTCTCCTGCTCTATTGAAAAAGCTTTCCATGGTAACCAGATAATGAGAGTTAAAAAATAAAAAGAAATTAAAAAAAAAAAAGCCAAGCAGAAACTCCAAGTCGCAATCACAAACCCTCCATTAAAATTTTATTCTATTCAGTTCCTATCATTCACTTGGTCCCCATCCAAATGATGGCTGAACCACCTCCTTTTTTTACTTCCATTATCTGGCAAGAATATCTGCAAGCTTGTGTGGAGGCTCAAACACGTGCAGAGGCTATGATGTAAAAGAAAATCCTACAACCTCTAGAATGAACCAGATGGCACATGAAACACTACAGATGTGAGAGCAGATGAACACTGGAGTGGTTTTCAGTAGTCCCATTCTGGACTTCCACGGGATGTGTGCATGAATTCAACCCCTCTGACTCAGGCACGTAATTGAAGAGCCTCTTCACCCTTGGCCACCTCATTATTCAGTGGAAGGAGACAAATATTTCCAGTCTACTCAGGCCCTGTGTTGCTCTCAGAGAACCCATTCTTCCACCATTGCAGAAATTTAGAGCATCCAGATTCCTATATTAGATATTTCCTTTACAGGCAAAAATTAGATAAGAATGTAATCAGAGTTTACAGTTTGGTGGAATGCCAACAGGGCATCTTACCTTGGCACCTTCATGCCTTGTGCAATGTGTGCGGGCATCTCAGGGGCAGGTGAACCTAAGAAAGAGCAGGGAGGCCTGTAAGTTTTTCTAAGAAATAACCTCTGAGAAAGTTTAGAGCTTGACCCCAGAGTGCAGAAAGGGGTTTTCATCCCTTTTCGATTCTCCATGGCATGGACAACACAGAAATTCTGTCTCCTCTAGACTCAGTTGAAAAAAGGCAGTGCAAGAAACCAGAGTACTCCCTGTGAATACCAGCACCCATCCTCCACTCTGAGGGCATTTCAGACCACTTCCCCTACAGGACAGCTGCAGTCACAAAGGCTTGGAGCATCCAGAGACACTCTGTCTGATCCTGGTCACACAGTTCCCATCTTGGCAGGCCAAGTGTTCAGTTCATTTCTGTAGCTGTGATTAGAACACGTCAACAAGGTAGGTCCTAGAGCAAAACTGAATATACCAAGATGAATGTTTATTTTCTGGCTCTCTTGGTGTTTGTGCACATAGGCATGTTTGCATGTGACTTTCCCTGTGGATTCCTCACCAAGAACCAAGGGCCTAAAAAGCTAAAATCAAGACTGTCCCAAAATAATACATCTCAGGTTTTAAATCAAACCTCTCATTTTCTAGCAGTAGGAACTTAGTCAGTATATTGTTAGTGTTCACACATTGCAGACCTGATCATTTAAAAAGGCTTAGGGTTGCCTGCACCCCAGATTCCCTGTCATTTTGCCGCACTGAGGCTTGTGTCCTGGAAAGGCTGTGGCAGCACCCCCTAATCCTTTAAACTCAACCCTTCCAGACTACCAACAGCAAGCAGGGTCAATTATGGTTCAGCCTGTGGCTTTACAGTTGCATGTTAGGCTACATCTTTTTCACTGTCCCCAGCCTGAGGCTGATATTTTTGGCTACAGCATCTCTGGTGTTTACCTCACGGAGGGGCTGCCAGAAGGACAGCTGCCCTCCTGCCCTGGGGCAGTGTGGGCTGGGACAAAGCAGGAGATCCACTCCATCCTGCAGCCCTGAAGGAGCTGCCCCTGCCTGGCTGGGGAGCAAGAACCTGACTGAGCCAAAGGGCTTTCCCTGCTCAGGCTCCTAGGTCTAGGAGCACCTTACCTGGCATCTCCAGCCATTATCCCACAACACTCACCTCTCCAAAGCATTAAAAGGAGTAGAAACAAGATGTGAATATAGGGAAAGCAGAGTGTCCTCACCTCTCCACAGATATATTTGCCAAAAATTGAAGTCTATAAGAAGAAAAAAAAATATGAGAATTCTTTAATCTTAGCTTGGGTATGACTAGTAATTAAGCTAAGAGTTGTATTACCAATATGTACAGTGTCATGAGATTCAGTTTCTCAGTGATGAACAGAACTAGAAATTATGCTTTGGCAGACATTTAAGTAATAAATACTTAATTTTATTGATTGAAAAATATAGCTAAATATAGTATAACTAATATATAGCTATCAACTGGCCTGTTTTCCATGTAACAGCAAAAATTGCCCTGGTAGTGCCTGGCAAAAGAAGAAAAAGAAATTACACAAGTCTGTCTCTCTTTTCCCTTCCCACCATGAGGTCATGCAGAGACATGCATTACCCTAATATGGGCTAGTTAATAACTCAATTCAGAAAGAGCAAGTGTGCACACTTTCATGTTGTGCCATGATTACTTGCTAATGATAAAAATAAATATGATCAAGCAGGAACTTTGGAGGGTTCAAAGTAGACAAAAAAAGTCATAATTTCCCAAAAGGGTATGTTGAACAATTAACATTAAGTTATTTTCTTAAATTCTTGGTGAAAACCAGCCCAACTGCAGGTCTGAGACCTTGAGGTAGGTCAGAGCTCTATGGTCCCTTATGGGTTAAGATAAATCCAAATTATAAAAGATACATCCAAAGGGAAGCCAGACAAGTGGAAACTCAAAAATAAATTCAGGGGTCTGGTAACTCTCAGCCTCCAGATTCCTCTCCTGCAGACACCAAATCTGTATAAAGCAAAAATCTACTTCAGTATTCCATTCTCCCTTTGCTTCCCAATGAAGACAGGTCAGATAAGCTTGTTCCATGTGAGACTGCTTTGCTGTTTGAAGTAAGGGGCTTGTTCTGGTACCCCTGAATCAGAGATGGTATTAACCATTCATTGCCATCGCAATCTTGACTCAACCAAAACTGCAGGGGTAGTTTATCCTTACCATTGCAATTACAAATAGAGGTGGCTTTATCCTTCTGAAAAGGATCTATCAGCAATGAAAGACAAAAATTCCCAAACCTTTGATGTGTCAGGATCTTCCACCATTCCCTGCTGAGAAGTTTGAAAGGACAGTAGATTCCTGGCAAAATTATTTTAAAGCTTTCAGATAATATAAAAATTTTTATTCCTCAGTGATCAAACTGTTGTTTTGATTGGCTGGAATTTGTGTGTTCCCAAAATAATGACTGACTGCAGGGGATGGTCTAATGGGTGGAGGCTGGTATCCAGTCACAAAGGCGTATCCATTTTTAAATAAAATTATATACTTGTAATTGCACTTTGGCTCTTATTCACAATGGTCCAAACCACAATAATTCTCAATAAGACTGTCAACCATCAGCTACTGAGCCCCAGACAACTCAGACTGAGTTTGCCCTGAAGGATTAAGGTCAGGAAATCGCTTCTGCTAAGATGCGATGTTATGAAAATGTTTCAAAATACGAGTATTGGGACATAAGGTCAGCTTTGGGGCAATCTGCCAAGCAGGCCTTGCTTTCAAAGCCTCACTTCCCACTCACCAAGCCAGGAGGGTCTCATTGGTGTAGATGTCACAGTTTATGCAATATCACCCAGCAGAAAACCAAAATGCACGTGTCCCACACTGACTCAGCAGAAGAGAGCTACAGGGATGTGGTCCGATGAGGAGGGATCACGCAAAATCTCAGGTCACTGCTTCCCCTTTCATGGCCTTTCTCCTCCTAGGCAAACAAACAGTCCACAAGCTGGCAACCAGCCAGGATGTTCTGCAGCCCACAGACAGGGCAGCGCAGCAGATTTGGGAGCACCCAGTCACTACTGACCCGAAAGTGCACCTGTGGATAAGGGACCAACAGCCCAGACACCAGAGACCTCTGTGAGCTCAGGAAGTCTGATGCGTGGGAATCATATCATCCTCCTTCCCTCTTCCTGGGTTATTTCTTCCCTCCCCCAAACCCACTGTCTCTCTGCCTTTCCCCTGTACCCTGCTCCCACCAGACCCACATCACGAGAGGCATTTCTTAATCTTTTCTCATAGTTCCACTTCCTGCATCTCCCAGCTACGAGCTGCAATGTGTGAATGCCAACTTTGACGTTTCTGGTTTGTTATGAATTCATGCTCCTCTCTTCTTGAACTTGAGCTCAAAACTCAGCTGGTGGGAACAGTTGTCCTCTCTTTTTCCTTCTCAGTAACTTGCTGAGGGACTACCCTTCACATCTGACTCACCACCTCACAGGCAGACCCAAAAGTTAACCTCACAGGCAGACCCACAAGCTGACTTCCTTGTTACCCTGCTTTGAGGTTTCCTACTTTGATACTGCAAAGAATGAAAAAGAAAAGGCAGAGGGGGGAAGCCTCTCTTGTTGTAACACCTGGTCACTATCTGCTTGCATTAATAAAAATTACGCTCCTCTTTCTCTTGAGTTGAAGGTGAGCAGGATGCTAAATAAGCATCCAGCCAGACTGAGTGGGGAATGAGGAACTGCAGTTCAGTGTTCGACACACAAGCTGCTGTTGGCATCAGCAGCTCTGCCTGCACACTGCAGGTGTGGGATGTGCTGACCAGCCCACATTCACAATACTTTGGGATTATCCCTCAGTGGCAGAGGGGCTCTATTGTACAGCACATGGCCCTGGATCTCTTCACTGTGGTCCCCTACAACTGTATCAGACTCATACAATCATAGAGTATTTCAGGTTGGAAAGGACCTATAAGGATTCAACTCCTTGATCATCCCAGGACTACCTAAAGCTAAACCATAAGACTAAAAGCATTTTCTGGATGGTCCTTGAACTCTTGAAAGGCTTGGTGCCGTGATGACTTCCCTGGGGGGCCTGCTCCAGTGATTATTATTAATTTTCATACATTTCTTAAATGAAAATTTCTGAAGCAATGAGGATTTGGCTCTAGCCCAAAGTATAGTGGTGTGGCACTATGAGAGGGACCCTGTTGCATACCCCTGGCATGACAAGAGGTGTGTGGGCACAGGTGAGGACACACAGCCCTCTGAGAGCACAGAGTGACTGCTGCCCTCCGGGGGGACAGCAGGAGCTGCTCCCAGGACTCTGCTGGGACTGTGTCTTGGACTCAGCTCACTGACAGATTTCAAAAGAGAGCCTAGGAATAAGTCAAGCTGAAGAGTCAAGCATGGCTCCAGTGCCCACAATTCTTTCCTGGTCTTTTCTCTTTAACACTATGGACATACCCTGTGGGGCCAAGGGCACGGAGTACCATGTGAACACACAGCCTTTCTGGGAATATCCACAGTGGCCTGCCTTCAAGGCTTCTGTCACTGGGAAACAGGAGCCAGCAAGCGTGCAGGATCCATTTAAACTAAATGAGCTATGTATGGGTCTGTTTTCTGTCTGTAGCAAATGCAAAGAGGGCCTGTCTAAACCACAGTAATAGGGGGCTAAGCTGTTTAGATTTCCTCCCATGTGCCAAAAGGTAGGAGCATGCACTCAGTCACTGTGCCCCAGCTGATATTCAATATATTTATTGTGCTACAATATGCTGATCATATGTCTGAGCCTGGAGAAATGATTAACATTTCTGGTTTGATTAAGTGAAGGTCCCTTTTGAAGCTGCAAATGATGCTGCTACAATCTATCAAGCAAATATGTATTTATGAATATTTAAAAATGCTAGTTATGCAAATGTGCACTTAGGGAATTTAAAAATACATGTAATTAATCTCTTTGGGGTTGCTGTGATCTGTTGAGTGAATACATATCCAAGGAGAATAATCAAGTCAATAAGCCAACAATGACTATTGCAGAAGGATACTCAGTTGTACCTCTCTTCTCCACAGATGATGGTAACACACAGTGGTTCTAGAGTGGATTGTCATCTTGTTCTTCAGTCATTTCTCTGTTAGTTTGCAAAAACTCAGGCTAGCTGTTGCAGCAATCCCAGCCACAGCCACACTTAATCAGGATGTTAAGACTCATAAAAAATCATTTCTGCAAAAAAGAAGGAGAGTATGCAGCATATTTTCTAGATTAAATGTTTGTGTTTACATCCTCCATTCCACCATCCACTTGGTGCATGTCCTCAAGCATACTCAATTTCCTCAAAGATACTCAGCTCTTATTTTTGTAATATCTGAACCCACAGCACCCCACTCCATGGTGGAATCCTCATCCTCAAGTGCATGCAATTCCCAGGGAGCATGGATTATCTAAAGAAAGAGATCCTGGAAACCAGCCAGGCTGGGATTCACTAAAGCTAGCACAGACACAAAGGAAAGAGATGGTGCTTAAAGTACATAAGGGTTGTTTACATTATCTCATAGCTCTGCTTCCATGCTTACTCTGCATCTTGGTCTTATTGCACCCACACTGTATTTCTATTTCTTCATGTCTGGGATCTCTTTTGTAGAATTCAACAAGATAAAACATCAACACAGTAACAGCAGGACAGACATAGCCTAAAAGTCTGAATGGATCAGCAACATGTATCTCCTGGCCACTTAGCATTCCTGCACTCTAGCTGCCCAGTTGCTCTCTCATGGCTTCCATTAAGCCTATCAGTCTGTCCTTGTGGAGCAAACACATGGCTCTAGGAGCCACACATCATCTCCAGGCTATACAGTGTAAAGGACCATTGGAGGAAACTGGCATCTTTGAAATTTCTTTCCATTTTCTTAATTTGACTTAAATTAGATAAAGGATTTAAAATTTATTGGGGATTGAGTGAGGAAAAAGACAGCAAAAACATGCATGCAGAATATATTCTCATCAGACTGTTGTATAATTTTCTCAGAAGACAGTATTTTAGAAACTATATTTGCACATAAATCTCCGTGGTTACTTACCTGGTGACTAAGAAAGACTCTGGAGATTGTTCTACCTGATTCATCTCCTCTTAAGCTTTTAAATATTCTGGGGTGTGCTTCTGGCTACAGCTATCTCACTTCTTCTTCCCTTATCCATGTCAACTGGTAATTGGCTTCATTATCTGCTCAAGAGGGTTTCCATCTGAGGTACAAGAGACTGAGGATCAGATCTTCCTCATAACTCATTTTTACAGCATTCAAAAACCAAGATTAAGAAACCCTCACACCATAATTCTCCACAGATTCATCTTGCTACCAAAGAGAATTTTAACCTGATGAAGGAAGCTTTTGACTGTCAGGGTTCCATTCTTTCTGCAGAGGATTCAGTCTGCAGCAGGCCCTCTATCTCTGGGGGTCACTGGCATCTGCTGTTGGCTTGTCCATGAAGCCATCAGCCTCTCCTGCCCACATGCTCCAGCATCTAGGCTCCAACAAAGGCACCCAAGAAACTATTACAACTATTTAATCCTTACACTCAGATGATAACACTGAGCCCCAAATATTGCACACTAACAGCTCTGTATAAGCAGCATAGCTAATTTTTTATTTATTTTGCACATTAACTGAGACAAGCAGTCAATTTCCATCTCCAGACTTGCCAGAGTAAAACAGAAAGCATAAAAAAACTTAAATTTTCAGTGACAAAAGTGAGAATGCAGTACAGGTATTTTAAAATAATTGCTTCAAAATCATTGGAGCTGGATCCATTGTTTCTGGAAGAGAAAAGTATATCAGGATCCTCCAGAAGCTATTGAACAGGCTACAAAGCAGGGATAGAGAGAGTGTAAAAGCAATGCTGACATGTCTGGAGATGTCTACACTAAATTTGGGCTGCATTGAAGCTCACAGTCCACACAGACCTGAGTACTCTCCATCATGCACGTTGTAACACAAGCACTCTGCACTTAGGGCAGCCACCCCTCCCAGGAGCTGGGCTGGTCCTAGAGCAGGCTCAGGAAATGTGAGAGCAACTGGGTGCCAGTGCAGTGCAGCAGATGAGAGTGGGGATGGTTACATTCACTTAGAAACCCCTTTCCAAAAGCATGTAAATACAGCACAGTCTTTCACATAACTGATGCTGAAATCCAGACCTGGGGCCAGGCTTGTGCAAAGAGGTGAAGCTCAGCCTTTAGAGAACAGTGTTGGCTTCACAGATACCTTTATTAGTTACATCTGAATCTATCAGTACCACACTTGTGACCACAGGAACAGCACGTGTACCTCTAAACCCTGCCTGGGAATCTGATGGGTGTGAACAGGACCGATGAACTGCAGCATAGTTCAGCAGAACTAACTGAAGTTTAGGAAATGGCAGCCTGTTTCGCATTTCGGATGTCTGTGAGAAAAGGCAAAATCAGGACTATCAGGCTCAGCAGTGCACTGATATTTTCATATGCTGTTTCAGTAACAAAACCACATCTCTAGTGGAAATATTGACACAAATAGGAACAGTGGCACTACATACTTTTAGAAAAGCATTTTATTTCTGAACTTAGGACTTACTGTTTCAAGCGGCCACAACTAGTAGTTCTCATAAGCAAATTAGGTCCAATTATCTGATGTCTAAATTAGAATCCTCTCCCTCCTCAGCTCCATTTGCAGCAATTTTTAGCACAAGAGCAATAACAGTTAAACACACTTACCTAATTATAGATAATGATCTTTATAAAGAGCTGCTAGAATATGCTAAGCATCTTAGCATAAACATACCCATTCATTCCTACAGCGAGATTATGGTAAAGCCTAGTGATCATGGCAAATAGTACCCCTGTGGAAGCAACCTGCTCAGTACAAGACACCCTGTGAGTCAAATGACCTACCTCCTCCCTCCCTTCCATCCCATCAGCTGCAGGTGCTCATTTCCAGCTCAGAAAGATCTCAGCCCATTCCTCACAACAGCACTTTTGTGGAAAGCATCCTTTGTTGCCTCTGATTTGTGACACTGTCTCTTGCTGCTGCCATGAGGCAGGCCAGCTTGAAGACTCATTTTGCCCCAGAACCCAAAATGTTCTCACACTGTTAGATAAAAATAATGACCAAATTCTTCTGCCGGGGCAGATTAAAGTCATCACTTGTCACAAAAGAGCCAGATTTCATCAGTATGACTGGGACAGTCAACAATCCTCCTGCCCTTCCTGACATTGCATCCTAGGAGCTCAGGAGCAAATGCTGCTGGCTCCCAAAAGGGACTGTGCCATGCTTTCCACCCTTCCCTGCTTGACAAGACCAGTTTCATCTCACAGAGGGAAGCTACTGGAAAGACAAGCTCTCCTCCTGTGGCCATGCACTCCCATTGGCATGTGTCTGACAAACAGCAGTGCTGCTAGGAGAGAACTACTAGGAGCTGAAGCACAGCCCTTGCATAGCAGAAGCAGCTGCCAAGGCCCTGGGGTGGTCCTTTGGCCAGTTTTGGAGGACCCAGATCCTAATGGGATGTCTGGAGCACACACACTTTTTAATGTCTTAGGACCAGGTCTGCAAGCTCTGGGGAAGCAGCAGGCAGAGCAGCAAGAGCATTTCCTCCCTTGCTGCCAGCAAACCTGAAAAACCACAAACTGTGGGGCTGGGAGGGACTGTGGGAGCAACCTCTGCACTGCAGACTGGTCTGGCACCTGCACCTGAACAAGAGCCTCCTGAGAGAGATTGTACTATCCAAAAAGTTTCCTCCAGAGTGGTCTGCGCTCTTGCAGTTTTGATAGCACTGGGCTCACTCCCCTGAGATTTTATTCCTGCTTTGTATCCCTGTGGAATAACAAGAGAGGAAGCCTAGTGAAGAGTCTGGTCTGCAATTCTATGCTCCTGCCCATCAAATTGCCAGCAGCTACCTCACCATTGTAGGCAATGGCAGTGGCCTGCTGTAGCAAATTTTGCTACCCTGGTCAGAGCAGAAAAAAAATCCTTCACAGAACATTGTGAGATGCATCATATGGGACACATAAAAGATGTGTTGCCATGAATTGTTGAGGGTCTGTATCTCTTGAGACTACAAATAAGACACTTCTTCTAGGGAAATACACAAGGGATGCACCTTTGCTGCTGTCAGGAACAAAAGTAGATACAGCAATAAGAGACAATTAGAAAACAGTCTCGTTAAGGCATCAGCTATTTGATGCTGTTAAATTACAAAGTCTAGTCAGAGAACAGCATGGGACTGAAACAAAACTGCTTTGAGAGGCCAAACCCATGCTTGGGAAAAGCAGTAGAGATGAGCTGGTTACAAAAGAAGTGCATCTGGTGAAGGACCTGCTTTTACATGTGGTATACTATCTGTGTGAATATCAGCACATCTGGTGCCAGCGCCTTTGACAAGTTACTGTGCAAAACCTTTCGTAACCTAGAGGTGAGCTTGCAAGACTGCTAAGAACACCATCACAAACCTCAGTACTCTGGGCCAACTCATCTCAGGGCTGCTGCTTGCAGCCCACAGGCAGACCCTCCCCACATCTCTGCACTAAACCACCATAAAAAATGTTTTGGGGAAAGTCATACTAATAGTGTGCAGAGCAGATGAGTATGTAGCTGGTGTCCTGGGTTCTGAAGACTTCCTGCCTCTTACCCAGGAAGGGCAGGGTCTGCAGGTGTCATCTGAGGTGAAAAATAAAGTGCAGTTCCCAATGACTTATTTCTAGTTACTTCTTTGGCTTTCAAGGTCTGTGTTAATGAAAGAAACTGAACTGTATTTATATGGAAATACAAATGTCTAGAGAACACATGTGATAGTAGAAAAAAGAAGGACCCTATGATTTTGGGCAGTCAGAGTGCAGTTGAAGCTGTATGCACACAAGACCCCACTCTTTGTCTTTAACTGACAAGAAAACAGGCGTTTCCTGCTGGTATAAGCACAGCACTGATTCCTTCCTTCACAGAGATCTATTTGTCCCATTTTACATTTAAGAAACAAAGAAACAGTAAAGGGCTGGTTCACCTGACCTGGAGTCAGGCCTAGGACCCATCTGAACTTGTGAAGAGCTTGCACTATCTGTTCCCAGGATTCAAGGCTTTCTCTTCAAGGGAAGACACCAGAAGAATCAATTTTAATAGCATCAGCCAGGAGCTATTCTCCTTCAGTACCTGAAACAGGAAATTTTTTACCAAATGAGCTCTGATAAGTGATCTCAAATACTCCATCAAATACAATCTTGAATAGATGAAGTCTTCCACAAAATACTGCCTCTGTATAACTAGGAAATGTGAAGGGCATGTTCTCCTCTGCAAACACAGGCCTCTTGCTGCATAGGTCCAATGGGCATTAATAATCCTACTGCTGACAACTACTTGCCATAGACCTAATCAGGAACAATAATACTTGCAACTTCCCTGAATAGTTTCAAATTATTCATTACAAAGCTCATTCGTGACTTTCAGTTGCTAATCCTTTTTTCCCCCAGCTAATCCTATACTTTTTAGAAAAGATGGTGCACCTAATTTGTGTTATTACTGCAAGAATTTATTAAAATTGAGCTTTAATGGGATCAAGGGATAGTGGGTCAGGTTCCCACCTCCAAGGCCAGAGCTGTAGAGCACAATAATGCCTGTTTTATATGTGCAAAATCTAAACTAGCAAGATGCTTTGCCAGCATTGGGAATGGGCATGAGGTGCTTTCTTTCTCTTATCCTGCCTTTTTCAAAAGAAAAGAAAACATAGTATGTTCTTCTAACTAGCTCAAAGAATAAGGAAGTTGTTCCATAGCGGGACACATAAATTGACACCATATTTCACCCAGGGACAGAAGAGAATTTGGCTTTTTTACAGCGCTATCAGTGGAGAGGACTAAATCCTTTTATCTATTTCTGAGCATAGTTTTCCTCTGGTTTAGACAATTAGATTGAATGGACATAAAGGAGCAGAACCCATGGTGATGATGGTGATGACTGATGATGATGATGGTATCAAATGCAGTAGTTCAGAGCAAGAAGGTGTCCCTGGCTGTGTTGTACTTTCCTGTTACAATGCCCTCAGCATCCTCCAGGCCTCATTCCTTGGCAATGACCTACTGACTCCAGCTCTGGAGATTCCTCAGCCGAGGAGTAAGGAGCAAAGTGACCATTTCCATTGCTTCACTAAGTGGGAAAGTTTGGGAGAGGAGAGGAGAGGAGAGGAGAGGAGAGGAGAGGAGGCAGCCCTTGAGAACACCTTAACGAGGGCAGTTCATGTGTGGGCATTTTTTCTGTGATTATAGCTCAAGCATGTTGAGCGACTCCATCTGTTCCTCAAGCTCTCAATTTGTGGAGGATTTTGTGAATAGCTAGCTAGCTGACAAAGGTCACACTGACATAATACCGTTAGTTAAGCAAGAAGGAGATGAGGATGGGAGTGTCCAAACCTGGCAAGGGCACTGTCTCAATTTATTTCCTAATTGTCTTGATGTGTAAACCTTATGTATTACCTTACATGTGAGATTTAGTTTTGTGCCTACCTGCAAAGCTTGTTTCCATTAGATGTTGTTACCCTCTGAGGTGCTGAGCTTCAGCCACTTTAATCCACTTAGGAGTTGAGCTGTAATTCACAATGAGCTGGAGGTGATGATAACTGCATAAACATCAGGAAGTGTGTTTTCTTTCCAGCAAAAATCACTTCACTTTTCTAGGTCTTTGTCAGCCTCCTTTACAGAGGTGAAAATATTTAGCCTCTTTGGAAATCTACAAACACAGAAGCATGAGATAAGTGCTAAAGTATTAGCTGAGGGATTGTAACACTTCAAAGAGACAGTCCCACCATGATGGAATTTCCTTAGCAATAAGGAGAAGACATTGCTTAGATTAGAGGAAGAAAATATAATTCCGTCTTGTTAACTCACTGAAAGCATAATTGTAAATCAGCCTTGACCAGATGACATGAGAGGAAGAAATGCTGTTTCCAAAGTTGCTTAGAAATCAGTGTCACTAACATTGACTGCCCCAAACGGCTGTTTTTAAACTGGGGACAGTAAAATTACAGTCCCTGTCATGCACACCAGCAGTGACAGATAATGTAACTAAACAGCTTCTATTCTGCAAATTAAATGCAAAATTAAATGCAAGTGCTCTCAAAGGGATGGGTTTATATTCATTCAGTGAACAGCCACAGGCAATTGATTACTGAGTGTATACACTAGAAAAATTCCCTTTCTCTGCAAGCAGGTGGTTTCAACTGTAGTTCCTGTACTGCAACTAGAAGGTGCACATCCTAAGACCTGTGGTGTTCAGTCCGTTTATGCCAATGGGAAGTCTATCCAATTATAATCAATGTGCTTGTCATTGTTCAAGCCTACAAAACACACACACACACAAACCACGGGCTGGAGGAAATTACCAGCCAGCCATTATAATGATTAAGTAACCGAGCAACCTCCTGATAAGTTCCAAGTAATTTAGTTTTCCCCTGGAGCCACACTGTTGAGTCCATAGAGAGAGCAGGGCCAGCAAGACAGTGAGGGTCTGGCAGGGAGGGAAGCCATTGGGCAGCTCTGCTCGTGCATGCAAGCAGAGTTTCTGGAACATTCACCTCCTTAATGATATGTCCACTGAGCTCATTTTTTAAAGCTACAATTATGTTCCCGCTCCTGCCAAAAAAGCACCTGACAGATGATGAAATTTTAAAGAATTCAATTTCCTCTCTGACTACAGCACTTGTTCTGCCCCACATTATTTTTCTTGATAACTTCATAGAAAGGCATTAATTTCCTGTAAATAAAGATTTGGGGAGTGAGCACCTGGATGGCAGATTCCAGGTCTGCCAACTTTCTTCTTTTAGAACACTGGTTTTGAAGAAACAGGCAACACTCTTCTGAGACACAGATGCTGACAGACTTCTTTCTATTAAAACTACGTCTTAGTCCAGCCTTGGTGATTAAGAAACCAAGTCTTAAAGATGGATTGCAATTTAGCTAGGAGCAACCCTGCAGGAGAGGAGCATGGATATGAGCTTCCAGAAAAAACTGGCTTAGCATCTGGAAGTGTCTACAGTGCTATGCTCCTCTGACACAAACCTATAAAGTACCAGTGCCCAAGTAGCTCTACTCCATATGCACAAAAATAACTGCACAAGACCTACACCACACCTCTTAGGCAACTTCAAATGTCTCTCTCCACACAAAGAAATACCCAAAAGGCTGGAAGGAAGGAAATGGGTATCAAAGCACTGGAGGGGCTGCCAGCTCAGCGAAATCTGGTCCTTGGAAGCATCATCTCCAGTATTCAAGCGCACTTTCAGGTGCCAGATACTTCTGCGACTCTGATCCTAAACAAACTTTAATTGGTGGGGAATGACACCTTGACAAATGTTGTCCTCACCTTCATCTGTAAAATAATCAGAAGCTGGTCACCTGTCTTTTGAGGGTCAGTTGTTCTACTTACAAATACCTCTTAACTTGCAGAAATATAGCAGCATCCCTGTAACTTAGTTCACATTATATGGAACCATAGCAATTAGAGAGCAAAACCTTCTGGTTTTAACCACAGCCCATCAGTTAATGTTGCATAGGTAAACATAGTTCAGAGGCAAATTAAGTTTTAATTAAAGGTGATGAGTGTCACTGTGTCATTTTTCTAAATGGGAGAGAAGCAAACACCAAAATCCTAACCTAATGCAATTTTCCATATTTTTCATGAAAGAAAACATATATATGGCTGTAAAAGTAGATCTGGTCTTTCAAAGAAAGATGCAAGTGGCTTTTTTTGTGATGTTATCCTGGCCCACCAGCACCATCACTGAAGTAAAAGAAGCTGATTTCAGTAGAGGAAAGTTAAACCTGTGTTGCCTGCCTTTAAAGACCCAGACCCTAGCGCAAGGGTCCTCCACATGCAAAAGCCTGGAAAAATCAGGGACCAAATAGCAGAACTTCAAGCAGGAAGGAAGTAGGTGAAAAAGAGACTGCAGTGAGTTTTGATGAAAGAGGAACTATCAGTCTGTGGAGAAGCTACTAATAGAAATACTCAGGGAGCAGCCCTGGGTCTGTCTTCTTTAATGTTTTTGCAAGTTACCTTGATATGCAAAGCAAGTGTGCTGCTGATATTTGCTCATAGCACAAAGGAGACAAGCCCCATTTTTCTAGGAGAGGCTTGCAAAGCCAAGAACTGGGGGAGAAGGTGACAGGAGACACTGAAATGGAATAAAATTCAAAGCTACTCAACACAAGATCATATATCTGTGGAGTAATAGTGAGAACTTCCACCACAAGCTGAGAGCTCATTAACTGGAGATGACTGAGGAGAAGAAGCAGAGAGCATTAGTTAATTATAGGATGACTTAAGCTAGCAGGTGATGCAACTATGAGAAAAAGCAAATGTGATCCTAGGATATGTCAGCCAAGATATTTCCAGAGAAGACAGGTAGTGGTTGTCAGGACATAAAGCAGTGGTGCAACAAGGAATGGTAATAACATAAAAATGGCTGTGCTAGTTCAGACCAAAGCTTCTCCTAGCCCATTAGCCTTTCTTCAACTGTGGCCAGAGTAAGAACAGGAAGAATAAGAATAGGACAAGCTCATCTAAAACTTCCTTCTGATACTCTCACAGCCTTGAAATATTTTCAGCTAAGGGGATTTCCTTCGTTAATTATCGTTTGACTGTTAAGCAACCCACAATGGATTTTTCTTCTAAATTACTTTCAATCTACTCATGAGCAAGTGTAAATTTCTTGAATCCACTTTGTCCTTCTGCAAGGACTTCCTTGCTTTTACTTATCATATGGATAATCACTCTCTTTTTTAATGTTTTGAGCCCACTTTCAAGTAATTTCATAATGTTTCCCCTAATTCATCTTCAGGATGCAACACAGAGTAGCCAATCTCCATCAACCTTTTCCCAAATTTTGTCATCTTCTGCCACAAGTTCCAAAGAGACCTCTGTTTCAGACCAAACAAGTCCCATATATTCAGTCAGTTTGTACCCCTGGTCATTCCTGCTGCCCTCTTTCATATTAAATAGACCCTTTCTAAGCTAAGGAAAGCAGGCCACCTTTCAAGGTTGGTTAAGTCACACACTATGTCATGAAGATGTGTCCTCCTTCTGCTCCTAATAGTTCCTATATTTGATGTGGATGAGGATTTTTATTTTGCTTTCTGATGGGCATAAATCTAGTGTTTGTATGTCTAATCCAGTCATCCATGCCCAATAAATATTAGCTTCACCTTGAAGAGGAACTGAAGTACAAAATCAAACTAAGACAATGAGTGACATGAAGAGTCCATTGCAGGAACTGAATTAAAGGAATAGTTATTATTTTTCTCTATACAGAGCACTGAAAGCACCAGGAAAAGATCAGAGTTATTGAGAATTAATAAGTCTATTGGTACAGTGTAGGGACAAAAATGTAAATTTCGTTTGGATGTAAATGAGGCTTGGATATAATCAGGCTGTTGATTAGAACAAAGCCCAGAGACTCTGAAAAAACCTTTCAACAGAAAAGAGGGTGAAAAATGAAATTAGTTTCAGGATGGGCCAGAGTCAGTTTGTGAAATGTTGGTTACCTGCAGTCCTGGGAGATTCATGACACAGGAAGGCCCCACCTAGGTATGCATTAATAACAAATGAGGGCTCCACACCAGCTCCCTCTGCGGCTGTGTTTAGCCTTCCCAAGGGCAATGCTGCTTGCTTTCCTTTTGGGACAGATGAACAGTACAGTTCTTTGCACATAGGCACCCAGAGATCTATCAAAAGCATTCACAGAGAAGTAAAGGCAGAGAAAGCAAGAGAGGCTGTAAAGCTTGCTTGCTGGGTTGGGGTTGCAAGCCATTACGAGATGAAGAATTAGTTTGAGCAGATATATGGGAGTAAGAAACCCACATGCATCCTACTGCAGAGGAATGTGGTGGGAGGAGCAGGCTATACAATCCCTAACCATTTAAATAATTCTATACTTATTATATAGTTAAATCATTTAAGCAATTATTTATGGATTGACTAATCCCCTCATTTATTGTTCCTTGTGTAGACAATCTTGGAGTAACCATTACTGCAAATACTGGAACTTATAACAGGTCAGATAACAGAAGTGTGTAACTAGGCACCAGATAGTCACACACAAAAAACCCAACTGATTTGGTTTGCAATAAGGGGCTTTTTGGTAGTTTTTTTGGGTTTTTTTTTTCACCACTCTCAGCATTTATAAAATGTCAGACTACCACCATATTAAAGAGAGGGGGGGAAAAAAAAAAAAAAAGAAGACAGAGCTGCCAGAAGTCTTCAGGATCACTGTCTTACTTATCAGTGGATTTATAACTAAAACACTAGAAGATACATGCTGGAAAGCTAACTAGCCAAAGGTATTATTGTATGTGCTGGCATAACACAGACGCATTTCAGAGAAGCATAAAGCAACTTAAAGGCATTTCTCTTGGGAACTCAGAAAACTGGGAGGATCATTTCCATATGCTCAAAGAGGTCCTGTCTCACAGGCAGGGAAAGTAAAAGTCTTCTTTACTAAACTGCCAGTAGAGGTGACAGCACTAATTCGAAAGAGTAAGACTAGTGCAGTGAAACTTTCCTTACCTCAGCTCCCAAACAGCTGCCTGGCTCTTTAACATTGATTGTAATGTTATGTTTTAGTGTCAAAATCACCCAGGCAAAACCTACCATCCAGAAGGACAAAGATTAGAAGCTGACTACAGGTAGATCTTGTTAAATAATCTTACAACATGAAAATATGAAATACGAAAAAATAATATCAATTTTCCATAAGATACATGGAAAAACACATGTAAAGGTTGTTTAAAATAATTTTTCCTTTGGTACATGCAGGTAATGCACAAATCATTATTTTCTCAACAAAAATATACTTTTCCCATCACAGAAGCACACAAACGTGGGTCTGATAATCACGCTGTACTTTTTCTTTCAAGGCTAGATGAGGGGTGTATCACAAAGGCAGCTGCAGAGTCGCAGAGGTAAAGATTCCCACCACCCACCTATAAACACCTCCCAAATGCACAGGCATGGAGGTCAGAAGAGCACAATGCAAGCTCTCTAAAACACAGTCCCAATAAATTAAAATGCTTGAAATCTTGTTTGGAAAAAAACAAAGAACAGCAAAAAAACCCCTCACGATTTCTGTTCTATTCCCCCTGGGGTTGTGCCATCTCATCATCAAGAATAACAATAAAATCAATTCATTACATTCCATTGAAGGCAGTCTCAGGAGAGAGATCAAAGAATAAGAGGAAATGAAAGCTGACCAACTTTATCACCTTTGGAGTCAGTCCCAACGATCTCAAATTAATTTAGATTGGTGGGGCAGTGCATAAAAGCTGGCAAGTTCTTTTGCCAGTGCACAGCCTCTATACAAAGCCTTGAAGTGCTGTTATCTCTGGGGCTTTTCAGTAAGCCAAACGTTTTTGTGAGTGCTAAGTACTTTTTCCTTTGGCCATTTCAAGTTTATTATCATATACAGGAGGAATATTTTCATGTTTTCCTCTCGAATCCTGCAGGGAGCCATCTGTCTCTCCTGAAAGACCCAGCAGTGACATTTCTGTATGAAAACTCTTCCCCCACAGGAGGCTGTGGGCTGTCAGCCCTTTCTGCTCCCAGCAGCAGCCCTGACTAGCCAGCCACCCTGGAACACCATCCCAAGTAGACAACGGTGCCCGCAGGAGCTGGGAGCTGCCTGCAGCAAACCTGTCTCTCTGCTCAAGACAGCGAAGCAATTCCCCAAAGCTGCAAGTCACAGGGAACTTGCGAAGGTTGCTGCAGCACAGAAACTCTCTGGAAAGGGGCTATGACCAGAGGGGGCTGCTCACTTGGGGAGCTTGGATCCCCCCTGCACTGATTACAGTGGGCAGCACAAAACCTGACTCAGCCTCTCTGCCCTCATCCACAACAGGTCCCGGACATTCCTCACCCTGCCATTTATTTTTGTTTCTTTCCTATGAATTTGATTTCAGATGCTTGGGAGAAGTCTTCTGTGCACTAGTTTTCCCCCCAGAGTTTCCTTGCCATGCCTTATTGTATTTCATTTTCAAACCAGATCACTATTTCCTTTCCAGCCTTTGTTTTAACACCCAGCCCCTAGACAACCAGACATGAGACTTGCTCTATGCAACTTCTGTCTTATCTCAGGCCAAATTTCACAGCATCTGTGGCACCACACGCCAGAGAGAGAGAGACATTCTGATAGACACCTTCCCTTCCGTCACTTCCTTGGCAAATAGCTGCCTCTTGGAAACACCCAGTTAGTCAGTGGATCCCATTAGCCCCAGTGATTCAAAGCTGTGTAATCTGCAGCTGCAGACAGGCACTGCCTTTTTCCTTTCCGCTGTGTGCAACTCACCAAATGGCATGAAGGTATTTAGCATCTCTGACCTGATTTCTTAGCAGCCAGCAATGGGGAGCCTAAGAATACAAGTTTGCAGCATCTCCTTTGAAAAGAGATGTGCTTGATGCCTTAACACCTCCTGCATGAGCTGTAGAATGCTTTGAACTGTGTGGTTTAGAGAGGCCTGCAGGTACCTAGTCACTCCACACTGTGTGATCAAGCCCCACCACTGAAACCACGGCCCTATGAAAGGACTCTCTTTTCAGCTACTCACCAAAAATCCAGAAAAAAGTAATAATTCCTTCACTCAACCTCAGTTCTACATTCAGTAGGAGGTAAAATCTCATTTAAAAATTGTATTTTATGGAATAGTTCCTGATCTTCCAATTTTACTTCTTAACTTGCCACCTGAGGACTCCCACAAGGGAGTCCCACAGTACAAAGTTTACTATATAGGCCAATTTTGAAAGCTCAGTCATGAAAGAAAACTGCTCTGAAGAGCTAAGAAAAGATTAATTTACTGCCATCAGAGATCTATACTCTTCACAACCAGTTTGAAAACCAACACTTTCTTTTGCTAACCCCTCACTGGTGAGCAGCTAATATTTTTGAAGGTTCTCCTTGCCTGTCACTCAGCATGGTGGAAATACATCATGAATAAGCTTCAACACGAACTGTGAACTCCAAAAAGTAAAACTCTGTCCTAAGTCCATCTATTCATTCACAAGCATTCAAACTTGTATGCAAATAAAAAATAAAATAAAGTTGGGAATTTTTTTGAACTGTCTAACCAGCTGTTCCTGGACATTAATGAGAGCAGTCATTTGTCCCAGTGTAGCTCCTGATGGATAGATCCACATGATCAAAACCACTTTCAAAAGCAAAGTGTAGTCAGGCTGCTGGCAAGCTTAGAGGACAGGAGGAAAGAGAGACAGAAGGACTTTTCAGCTGCTTTTCCTGGTGGTCAGTTCAGCTGAGTGGCAAAGTACAGCAGTAGTCTAAAGCAGAGATGCTGTCACAGGCGCATGCCAGCCTTGCCTGTAAATAAATAAAAGGCATCATTTTCCTCTGCTATGAACCTGGCACTTTTCACCAACACTAAATTGATTTAAAACCTTCCAGAGGAAAAGCCTCAATGTTTAATTTCTCTGGCTAGCCTTAGATTCTTGGCCCTACTTTTATTTTCCATAACATCCAGTTTATTTCTTTTGACGTTTGTTATCCTTCAAAAATGCTATTGTAATTAGATCATGACACTCTACAATTATCTCCAAACTTAAATATTCCCTTTCATTTAAGAGACTTTATGTGTAAATTTCACGAGGTTTTGAACAATGTTATCTTGAAAGTACACTGTGTTCAGAGCCAGGGTGAAAGGAAAATAAACTCACAGAAAATAAAAAGCAATTCAAACTTCTACCCCAAAACTCAAATTAAACTCTTTTGATCCTCCAGAATAACTTACTTGATTTTATTTATTTTCCCATTCTTCTTTGCTTCCTCTGTTCGGACTGGGAGGGAAACTCTGAAGTACTGCATGAAAAAACCTCCTTTTTACTGTATTTTCAGCTCAGCAAGGACTGGAAAAATAAAGAGAAAGCAGTGTGGCCTGAAAATAATCTCTGTTCATTCACCTCAGGAAAGTTGTCTGACTAAAGGCTGTTATGTAATAAATTATCTGAAATATGGATCTGTCTGTTTCAAACTGGTGTGATTCCACAGACTCAACCTAAGGTCACTGGTCCTGCCAAACTCATTGCTCCCCAAATTACTTTTGAGAGCTCACATAGCCCACCATTAAGTAGTTCTCTCTTCTCTTTTTTCCAGAGTGGCTGTGGCTTAAACGAGAAGACTGTTTTCTTTTCCCAGTGAAAACTCATCTGCTGAGGAAACCTCTCCAAAAAGCAAGCAAACTAAATAGCAGTTGGCTTTTAAACATGAAAAGTTCATGCTCAGCCCTTGCTTGTCCCCAAGTGCATGTGACTGCTTCAGAGTTCAGCTGGAACCTATTTCTAACTGCTGGCTACCAGCTTTGAGGGCCCATTTCCACACAAGCACCCAGGGATTCATCCATACATTCCCCCCCCAGGTTTATGTATGGGCCAGAAGCAGGTGCAGGCCTTGACTTGGCAAAACTTCATGACCAATTGCATAAACACACCTTCAGGATGCTGAATACAAGAGCAAATGAATGCCAGGGGAGGAATCGCTGAGCTGCTCTCAAGCAAGCCCAAGGAAAGGAGAAGCAGGGGGAAAATAAAACAAGAAAAAATATTAGAACCAGATCCAATAAAGTTCACACTGCCTTTGTATACTAATGGCACAAAATTTCTGCAAACTAGCAATCCCACCAAAACAGGGTAGTGTTATACAGAGATTCCAAACAGCAAGAAAATGAGTTCCAGAGATGGTTCCTTTTACCATAAGTCACATTATGGGGTCCAACCACAACCACCCACAGATTATCTGACCTACCTGATCCTTCTACTACACAATAGCCCACTATGCTGGATATGACTCAGGTTTTATGTTCATGTTATGGAAATATAATCTCCACTTAATTTGCTCAAAGTAGCATCTAAATCACACTTGCCTTTTTGGCTTGATTTCCTTGAAGTTTGAGACCACACTCAGGCTTCCAACTCTCCCATCCCCATCTCAACCACCCCATCTAATAACAAAGCATCAAAACTCAGCATTTCTACATACTAAAAGGAAACAAGCATGTTTCTTAACATGCTGAGGAGAGATGAGACTTTTTTTTACTGTTGAAGTACTCAACACTTAAGAGACCGATCTGAGCTCCTGGGACTTGTAAAATTACAGAGGGTTTGAGGCACTTGGCTTTGGATCAATTGCCAGACATCTATTAATTTGGCAATATTTTTCATGTTGATGGGTAGATTTCAAAGCAGATGGAAGTAACACACCTTTCTGGCACATTTTGTAGGTGAACAGCATCTTTCTTGAGCCTGCCTGTGAATTTGTCCCTCCCATTTCAAAGATGACTGCCTCTAACATCCAGTCACTGGGGCTCCTTGCCCAAACCATCAGCTGTTTCTCGGAAATTGCTTCTTCTGTCTGCTCTCTGCATTCCCCCAGTCCAACAGGCGTGTTCTGGAGAGTAGCCCTGCAATGAAGAGTTAATGAAAGCCCTGGAGGGCTGATGGGACCCACATGAATACACCCAAAATACCTACAGAGTCCCAGTGCTCCCCACAGTGATCCCCACCAGCTGTCATGCAACAGACTCGTTTTTAGACACTCTACCTAGTGCTTATGCTCATGTTTCTTAAACATGTGGGAAATGTTGATTCAGCCTGTACTTAATGTAAAACTTCTTGGAGTATTAAAAAAAAATCCTCAAGCATGTCATCTAATCATCAGGAAAACTATTTGAGGCAATTTTTGGGTGCTTTTCTTTGAGATTTGTGTTGTCCCAAAAGGCCACATGGCTTCAGAAATGAAGGATCAATTCAGGATCTTTAGGATAAAGCTGTAACTGAAATCCACAGGCATTTTTTCTGAAGGGTCAAAAGGAGTGACCCTTAAAAGGTTCTTCTGAAGGTTTCCCCTTTAAAACCTCCTTTTCTTAATCCAGTCTAGTCTCTAGAAGAAAACAATGGAAATATCATTAATACCCTTTTCTGCCAAACAGGTTTGTTTCCTTCCTCTGCTGATATCCAGTACAACTCACAGCATAAATTCACCACTAGAAGGAAAGGCTGTGAATGAGCAGGAGTTCCAGAGGATTCAGCTCCTCTCACCATTTAGGGCACTGGAGTAGTCCTTAAAACATGGTTCTACACCTCTCAGTTTGAGTGCCCATTAGAGGGAATCTGACCTCCTTTTGTACTTTTCCTCTTCTGAAAAAAACCAGCTCATACTGGGAGGAAATTCATCCAGGCTTAATTCCCCCACTATAAAACTTGATGACATTTTGGGTGTTCTGTGAACAGATCAGAGGGACTGACTGTGCACTTTGTACAAGTCAACTGAAGTGCAATTCAGGTTTAAAAAAAAAAGTGTGAAAACAATAGAAGTGCAAAGTTCCTGGGAATGAAACTGACCTCTTTCTTCTACTGTTGAGGGAATTAAAGGGGGTGCTCTTTCCAATTAATGACGGTAGTACAGTCAGTATGTCCCAGGGTCAAAATGCTCCTCCAGTTTCCGCAAGTACAAGATGGAAAGAATTTCATGAGACATTATCAGAAAGAATTCACAGTGAGATAAACACTTACTTCTTCCATTTGTTTTCATTCAGGCTTGACTTGTCACTAGTAATTATGACAGAGGATGTGATAAATGTCCGTCCAACATTTGTAAGAACAATATACTTTACCTAAACATGAGAACACACAGGAAAAAAAGACTAATCATAAGCTAATTACTTCTTTCACTAATTGTTACTGCCCTGAGTCACTGTTTCTACACATTGCCTGATTTTTTTTTCCTTCAGGAGTGAAGCAAAGGGACATTTCAACCTTGTCATGTTTCTTACCTTGAATCTGTTTTCTTTTAAGGTTATTTATTTTATTTCTCCTTGACAAGAGTTTGTTGATGTTCCAAAACCTACACTTCAATTTCCCAGCCTTCATCAATCTATTTAATGGCTAAGAAGAGGTAAAACACCCAAATACTATGTTTTCTTTCACCAAAAATGTCCCTTCTGGGGAGCTACACTCTTTTTATGGAGCTGGAAGGAGCTTGAATGACAATTTAGATGCTTTACTTGTCTTTCACCTGCTACTTTTCCAGGGGATGGAAGAGCTCTTCTAACACATAGATAAGACCTGTTCTTCTTTCCTTTCATACCTTAGCAATGGGTGAACATTTCAAGCAGATCACCTTCTTACCATTCCTAAAGGAAAAAATAAATATGATCGTTTCAAAGTCTTGACACTTCCTGCTGCCAGGAGAATAAAAATCACACCAACAGCCCTGGAGAGCAGGTGCCATAGGTAGGTGGTGAGGAAAGTGACACAGGCTCTGTTGGAAGACTACAACTGATGAACCAGATACATTTAGAAAAGTTGACATTTCACTGAGTTGAACATTTCCATCATGAACTGTTGTGGTTCTTTCACCAAAATGCCTGTGCAAAATAGCAAAACTGAACAAACATTTTGCAGTCTTGCTATTACCAAGGAGTTTTACAGATGCAGATATTTGTGCTGTTTCTGGGTACATTCTGTAGATCCACGTGGGCTCTCAAACCCACCATCACACTGTGCAGAAATGGATCCATGTATCATGCTGGACATCGTCAGGCTGCTAAATAGGATTTCTGCTTATTATTTCATCTTAAATTACAAAGTCTAGATTCTGGAAATAAATGTGTAACTCCTGTGGTACTGAGTGCTCTCCTATTCTCTTTGGCTTCCTAAAAAGTACAGGATTCTCAGTGCTTTACAGTAGATTCTCAGAAACCTGCTGAATTTACCCTTTGATAAAAATGTACTGTTTCTGAAGTAGGAAACTCAGGTTTGTCATTTACTTAACATTTGAGAAATGTGAGAAGTTCTGTATATTCCACAAACTCTGGGGAAAAGAAGGAAAAAACCCACCAACTACCAACAAATGAGCAGGGGCAAAATAAACAAATTGCTCTTTAGAAGCTGCACAGTCTAACAGTTACACAGCAATTTGAAGTTATTGTCAACAACCCTATCGCCTTGGAGACTGGCTGACGCTGAAGAGAAATATTAGATGGGAAATTAAGGTTAACAAAGGGTTTCCTACTGTTGTTCCTAGTAATATAAGCACTTTACACATCAGTTCTAATTCTGCTGAAATGGGAAAAAGGAAATGGGAGAAGAAAATTTAAACACGGACCACCCATTAATATTAGAGGTACCCTGTCCTCAATAAACTCACTTTCCCACCAGAACTGCTGCAGCCTTACTTCACCTTGGCTGACTTGTTTGGAAACAGTTTTTTGATTGCAACTGCTTTAAAGTTCGTGATTTTGCCATTAACCCAAGTTCAGTAGCTGTTTTTCAGCAAGATCTTGCTTCTGTTCAGGTAGAAACATGACATGGCAATGCCCTAAAAGACAGGACAAATTGTCTATCCAAAAGCTAAGTGTTGAGAGGCAACATGTGAGCCTGACAAGCAGTGCCATTGATGCTATGCTGTCTCAGCACTGCTCACCCCCGTGCACACCAAATGTTCCAACTGAATATGAACTCCAGACTCTTGATAACAGCTGTGTTGTGCTTTGCTTTCCAGCAAGACTCTGACGTGAATCCAGTGAAAGACAAAAATTCCCAGTTCTGTTACACAGATGCATCAGCAGTAATGAAAATATTTCAAGAGGTCTAGAAATTAATTTCCAGTCAAAGACTGCCTTTTCTGCTGTTTTCCCCAAGTACTCTAATGCTGCCATCTTGCACTGAGAAACCCTCAGGTGTTCATAGATCATACTGCCAAATCCACATTAATATGAGTGGTTATGGCTCCCACATGCTTGGGAAAAAGAAGTTGGTTACATTGAAGTAGAAGCAGCACAGTATGGCTGCTTAGGGCATCTTTCATCAGGACCCTGAGAAGGAGCAAACATTTCCCAGGTCAGGATCCTGTCTGAAGACAAAAGCCTCTCACCCTATTCATTCACGTGGAGAGGAACATACCCAGCCTTGGACACTGGACTTCACTGATTACATTTTTCCCTGCTCAGTCAGTCCCAGCCTCTCCTTCTCTTCAGCTACAGAGCTGACTTTAGCTGTCTTCCCATGCACCTCACTCCTTGCTCAATCCTTCATCCACTTACACTGAATTTCTCAGCCTCCATGCCACTGTTTCTCTCCCCTCTTGCCACCTTGACCTGCTGAGCTCTATATAAACCTGCCCATATTTGATAAAACAGCTTTCTCCTCCATACTGCTGTGGCATCAGGAAAACATCATGCACAGGAGAGCTGCTGAGCTGCTGTCCATTCTGTTCCCACTCTCAGCAGCTCAAGGCAGTGTCACATGCTTTCCAGCCCACCACAAATGCAGAAGCTTTGCAGAGATGGAGTCTGTACATGAAGACATTGCCAGGGCTGGAAGTTGACCAGTGAGGAAGGTATCTTCAGGAGATGTGAATTTTAAAAAAGACATGCAAGTTTCTACCGTGCAAATTTGTGCAAAATGGATATTTCACATGACTTGTAACTTGAATAAATGTGGCGAGATCTTCAGAGGGATAGAAAAGAGCCAATTTTTATAGAAAAACAACAATTTCCTACAGTATTTTGAATTTCTCCTACAAAAGCAGAAAGAAGAATGGAAATGAGAGCATTAAAAAAAAAACACTAGAGTGATAGTAAATTTTAATTTGTTTTTAATTCTACCTTGAACTCTTCTTTGGGAAAAAAATAAAAAAAAATAAAAAAGGAAAAAAAGAAAGAAGAAGCCTTTCTGGCCTCATTCTCTTGTTACACTTACCTTATGGCAGCACATGGCACTGGAAATTTCAGCCTGCCTGGCTGAGCCTTGAGAACGTGAGCAATAATTAAAAATGTAATATTGAGCTGCCAGGTATCACAAGATTTTAATGATAACCAAAGCTACCAGCTCCACCTACAATCACATCTTTAAAAGAACAGAAATGAACCAGCCACTTCTAGCCTCTTTATGTTCATTATTGCTATGCCTTTTTTTTTTTCCCACCTGCCACTCATCTCCAGCTCCTCCCATCCCAGCCGGAGTATAACCTGAAAAGAGCAGTCACAGCCTGAGGGCCATGATTGTTTACTAGGACATGCACAGGGAAGATTTCTCTACATCTGGCCATTTAATGCTACAGCACATTGTACAGTAACATCGTAATATTTTCAAGCAGCTGTGTAATGCTCTATTCTTTCTGAATCAGTCAAGAGTTTCATTATCTAAATCCATGTGAGAACACAGGAAGCTGTGTTTCCCCAACTCCTGAAATATCTGCCTCAGGAAGGAAGGTATATTGTCTTTTTGATGCCCCTGTTTTGCTTGAGAGGTGGTTCTGTGTGCCTGTTTTGCAACAGCACTATGAAAGCAAACTAATTCAAATCTTCTATGGAAATGCCATGTTTGCTAGACACAGTTTGCATCCTTTTAACTCAAGGGTGACTAGATCTTGAGCATATCTCTAACGTTATCAAAATCTCTATGATCTGAGGAGCTCCAAAGTATGATTGCTGCAGTGTGAGCTGCAGTAGGAAATTAAAAATATGAAAATGATACCCCTGCATTTCAATCACCCCATGTTTTTGTTTTAAGAAAGGGAAATATACTTCCTGAAAATCTTTGGCTAAGCCCAAGACTGAAAAAAAAAAACAACACTACAAAACAAAACAAAACAACCCCCAAAAATAAAATAAAAAAAAATTAAAAAAAAAACAAACCACGCAACCCTGCTTTAATACCCTTCTTTTAGTATGTGAAAAATAGTATCTGTTGCAAGAGATGATTTTTATGACCTCTAAAGGTATGAAAGCAGAGCTGAAATAATAATGATTATTCAGACTTCAATCTTCCTTATTCTTTGGCTACACAAATCCTACTCCAGGCACCAGAATTTTGATCTAACTAATAAAAACTAAAGATGCAGAAATTCAGCGCAGTTAGGAAAGAAACACTAAGCAAGTGCATGTTGCTGACACGATAAATCTCAATTCACAAGTGTAAATTATCATATTTCTGTGAAGTTCAATTTCTTGGACTTAAAAGGAGGCTAGTTGTATAAGTCTTCAAAATAGTTTTTGGAAATTATGCTCTTTTTTCTACTCTGCTCTTCCTTCCCTACCAGCAAGCGGCACTGTTCAGAGAAGCACTTACACATACATGTACAGCGAGACACCAAGTCCCACTAGAGTCAGCTGGGAACTGCATTTGAATTTACACCACCCTAAACTACCCCTTCGACTGGGTTCAGACTGGGAAAAGCATCAAGAGCCAGGCAAGGGAAGGGATTGTCCCACTCTGCTCTGCTCTGGGGCAGCCTCACCTCGAGTGCTGGGGCAGTTTTGGGTGCCACAATATAAGGAAGGTATTAAACAGAGAGAGTCCAAAGGAAGGCTACAAGAATGGTGAAGGTCATTGAGAGGAAAATGTGTGAGGAGCAGCTGAGGGCACTTGGTGTGTTCAGCCAGGAGAAAAGGAGACTGAGGGGAAAGCTCATCCCAGTCTGCAACTTCCTTGTGAGAGGAAGAGAAGGGGTAGGCACTGATCTCTTCACTCTCACAACCAGTGACAGGACCTGAGGGAGCGGCCTGAAGTTCTGGCAGGGGAGGTTTAGGTTCGATATCAGGAAAAGCTTCCTCACCAGGTGGGTGGCTGGGCACTGGAACAGCTCCCCAGGGAAGTGGTCACAGCACCAGCCTTACAGAGTTCAAGAGCATTTGGATGATTCTGTCAGGCACATGGTGTGACTCTTGGGGATGGTGCTGTGTAGGGCCAGGAGTTGGATTTGATGATCCTTGTGGGTCCCCTCCAACTCAGAATATCCTGTGATTCTGTGATAGAATTAATTACCATGACTGCTGGCAGAAACAAGTGAGCTTTGGGAGAGTTGTCAGCAACTCTCCTTCTGAGCATCGTTTTGGTCACTGGGGAGTAGCAAGGAGGACAGAAGTGGGACCAAGAAGCCATGCAAAGCAGGTAACTCAGTCCCCCAAGAAGACATCTCCCATGACAAAGAGAGATGTGGTCAGAAAAAGTCAGTAGTCAGGAAGAATCTTTATACAAGGAAAAGGAGCACTGGGGATCCAGAGCCCTGCTGCAGCCTGCAGTGCAGATTGGTACTTTTTCCTGTGGTAAGAACACAAGAGAGCTGTAAGCAACAGCTTAGCTGAGTGCTCACCAGTAATTCAGGAAATTTTATACTCACCACATCTACTGTTCTCATATTTACTGGTGTGGGAGAGCTGGCATGTTCTAGCAAAGCTAGTGGAAAGGGAAAATGCTTGAAAAAGGTGAAAAGTGGAGTTTTCTTCTTGGGCTCATAAATAAAAGTTTTTAGAAAGGCAAGATTTTACTTAAGTTTATGGGATAACTTCTCCACATACTACTCATTAGACTGGATAAACATTTCACAGCAACAAAATAAAGTCTAGAAATTGCCCCAGTGTGCTCTTGTAGTCCGTATTACTTGTTATTATTTCTCTCTCAAAAAGACAACTTGATTGTTTTTAAAAGTTCACATACCCATCTTTATACAGAGTCAGCATTGGTCTACTGGTTTAAAATAGGGAAGAAAAACCCTGAAATGTTAAATATAGTGCTTTTGGTCCATGTATATTTTCAACTCAGAAATCCCCAGCAACAATCTATGGTAAGAAATGAAGAACAAAAACACACAAAAGTCTGCTGAATAAGATAGAACAGTTGTTCGGGACTCCTTAATGTATTCTCCCATGGATATATTTGTACTTTATAATTCAGTTTCTCCACTGTCTAATTATCTACAGACAATTTAGTCTTGGGTGGATTATAATAGGTTCTGCTTCAGTTCAGCCAAGACAGAAGCATAGATGGTTGGTACAAGGCCAGCAGAAAAGGAGTAGAAGACTGTTGAACTATTTTCAGGGTCACTTGTTTTTCTAACCTTCCTACAGTGTGTCCAAACATAAAGTAATCTTACCTTTTTATGTTCAGCACATATCCAGGTCTGAGATAGAAGTTTTTACTTTCCTGCTTAATTCAAGCATCTTTGAGATGTGAATAATTACCAGCTCACCATTTGTGCAGGGTCCAGATATGGCCTGCCTTCCCTCTCTGTCCTTCTAATATCACTGGTTCTGTCCTTTTTTCAAGACCAGATGCTAGAGACAATGCTTTCTACTGACCAACTTATCTTATGTACGATTAAACATAAGAGCTTGGTTTTCACTACTTTGCTTGAACCTCTTTACTTAGGAGGACTGGAACTTGGGGGAAAATTCTCTTTAAGTGCTTTTGAAAATGACAAGTCTACGCTCCACAGTTCAAGCAGTGCAATACTGCTTGTGCCTGGGAATATACTGAAAGAGGAATAAACTGAATGCTAGGAGACCTCCATTATTACAGTGCATTAATACCACAGACTTTAACTTCTCTGTAATTCTTACATGCAGCTTCCTGTAATGTTATAAAGTCCCTATTGTCTTGAACAGAACAGAGACTGGTACTTTCCTCCTTTTTATAACATACTTGACATTTATAATACCATCAAAAGCTTTGAGGTTTTCTGACAGAAGCTCTCAAAGCCTTGCTTCCTGTTCTGATCTACAGGCACACATAAAATTCACAGCAGAGCAATATGTGCACCAGCAAGCTCTCCGTTTCAAAAGCGTTCCTGTGCTTTAAGGTTGTATTTTTTTCATTGCACTATTGGCTGATACTCTATTTGAAAATCAGAGTCAAGGTGGTCTTAAGCTCCTTAAGTATTATCTGCCAGACATCAACACACACTTCAAAGAAGATTTTTGGAAGCCCTGTATAACCTTTCCATTGCCTGGTTTGCTTTTTCCATCACCTCTTCACCAGAGCTAAAATCTGCTTCAGGGTGTTGATGTGGCAATCAACATTCTACACTGTGAGCTGGAAGAGACCCAGGTGGTGCAAGTTCTCACTCTAAACACAAAGGCTCTCCCTGATCCCTCAATCTTTCTGCCAAACCACGGGAAGAGTCTACCTGATTCACGTACACAACGCAAGTCCAACTTCAGTGGTTTACTCCAGACTTGGAGCCCCTGGCTGGCAAGAACATCCTGCTGCGTAGGTGTTCAGGGTGACATGAGCTTTAGCTCCTGCCAGCAGAGACACGCCTGGATCCTCCCACAGAGAGCACCCAAGCTGCTCACAAACAACTATCCTGGAGAGCAAATGTTCCATTCCCTCTACAGGTTTCTCGACATTTTTGAATTTCCTATTGTTCCCAGAGAAGTAACTCCTGGATTATAGCCCTGCTTGGTGGAGCACCTTTCCCTAGAGCTAGGAATATGTTGATTGTGTGAATAATAGAAGGACCTTGGCAATAGCTTCCACCGGATAATATCCATTTCCTCCCACTAAACAACTCAATTTCCATCAAAAAATATCCTTAGAAGGATATTTTTCATTTAGATAGTTGTGCTGTCTCCAAGATCAACCAGTCAGACAGGTCTATAGGTTTATTCCTTTCTCTATTTTTTTTTTTAGCTGGATACATCCTTATAACCCAAAGGCACAACTAAAAAGCCAATATCCTCAACATCATTAAATCCTTTGCAAAGGATTTAAATTCAAGACAATAAAGTAATGTAGTCAGTGGGCTAACATAAGCTAGGTTGGTTTTTGTTATCTAGCTTCTTGCAGAGACTCTGCCAAATTTATTTGGACTGTTTACATTGTAGATGGCCCCTTAATTACCTCTACAAAAATCTAGACACACATCTTGGTCCACACCCTTTTTTTACAGCAAACAGCAATGCCTTTCAATGCCTCTGAGTGACTGTTCTGCAATTAAGCCTGCTTTGCAGGAGTCTCTGGGCTGCAAACAGCTAAGGACACTCAGCTCATTCCAGTTCATCCACACATCCTAAGGCAACCACCAAGCAAACATAAGTCCCTGGATGTCTTTTTTCCATTAACTATTTCAGAGTCATGAGGAGTGTAGCAGCAGAGGACATCACATCTGGTGGTTTGAGAAGTATTTCAGAGAAAAAATTAGTATGCTGTGGTCCTGTTCCCAAAGGGAGATTGTAGTCAGAGGCTGAAGAAAGGGAACTACTCCCAGTTCACAGAAGTGAAGAGCTCACATTGCAAGTGGCAAACCTGATGTGCCAGTGAAACACCAAGAGTACTGACCATGGGCTCAGAGATCATTAAAATCCACAAAGTGCAATTTAAGAATCACCAGCTTAGGCTTTAATAATACAGACAGTTTATATATGGCTTAAAATTTTTTGTCTAAACTTTTCATTTTTATGGATCTGCAGACAAAAAACAACTTTTCTCACAATCACTGCTCACATCTTAAAGACAGGTTTCCAAGCTTCCCACCCCGCATTTTCAGGTTACCAAAGGAAGAAAACCTCTAACACTACAAATGTGTTTTTTGAGTAGGATAATAAAGACAGTCCAAATGTTTATATTCCTGATTAATTTGTAGCATAACTTCTGTGTGACTGCATTCAGAACATTAGTGCTGTGCTCGGCAAGGTACTAGGCAAACTAAAGACAGACATGCATCACAACTTTGAAAACCCTCAGCACTCAAGGGTGAAAGAAAATTGCAAAATAGTAAGAGCATGGGAAAATTGTAATGTCAAATTGGTACCTTAGGATAATGGATAAACAAATAGGTCAACCCTTTCTATCAGCCTGACACTGACCCTAGTAAAATATCAACACAACTGACAAAAGGATTGAGAACTATGTAGGACTATATAAAGATAATGATAATCAACATATTTATGGAAAATAAATCCTATCAAGTAAATTTATGTCCTATCATGATTTTTATAGCAGTAATAGGAGTGGTAGAACAGTTTAAACACAGATAAAGGATTTTGATGGGCCCCAACATTTGCACTGGAAGAAAGAAGATGAAGAAATCAGTAAAGTGTGTGGAAAATTTAATCAAAACTGTATTGTCAAAATGTCAATTGCTATTGGCAATGACCATCAACCAACAGTCTTAAGGGATGCTCCACAGGCAGAGAATCCCCTCAGGCATCCATGGCTCTGACCAATGAGTCATGATTTGATAGCAAACTTGCAGTGCTGCACTTTCGCCAAAACACAAATGCAAACTTTGGATCTTTGAACAGATCTGTACTAAATCCATCGTGGAAGTCATAGGACCAATGCTGCTTTAGTGCACCTACTTCTGATGTCAAGGGGAACACTGGAAATCAGATAGGACCCTAGAATGGCCAAGGGGTTTTAAAGATGTGCCTTATGAAGATTACAACCCATCACTCCATTTTTGTCCTCAAAAAGATAAAGAAAGAAAACTTTACCAAGGAGCAGAGAATCATCTGCACTCTCAAAAATACAGGGACAAGATTCACAGGCTGAAGGCAGAGGCAACTGATGTAGCACTTTCAGCAGGGTTGGTTACTCTGGACTCCCTTCATAGCCCACAGACAAAAAAAAGGTTCTTGCAGGATGCAGTTTATCTATCCGAGAAACCTGGTCTAGTGGAAGGGATCCCTGCCCATGTCAGAGGGCTGGAACCTGAAGATCTTTAAGGTCCTTTCCAACTTAAATCATTCCATAATTTGGTGGTTCTATGATTCACCAAGCAGACCCTTACTTTAGCACTGCAGCAGTTTACATCTAGACTTACTTAGAGTGGTGAAGGGTCACCAGTTTGTTGACATAGTGTTAAAAAAATAGAAAAGTTAGTTGATACTGTTTATGGATCCCCTGTGAAGCAGTGACAATCTTCCTCAAACCAGAGGGACGGGAGCAACTGCAGAAATATATCCAAAAAGACCATTTAAATTGTTTTGTTCAATAACTAGATATAAGGTATTCCCAGCAGTTCTTCTTGGTTTGTCCATGCTCCAGGAAAAAGTTAGGATTTTTTAAGAAGATACCTACAAATGCTGGCCTAGCATCTCTAGCAAAAATGTTCACACCTGCTGATTGTTTTTGTGCTCTTCAGGTTCTGCTTTGGTGAGAAGCAGAGGCCAAAGGAAAGACAGAAATTACCTAGGCCAGTTCACATCTTGTGTTGCAACTTTGTGGGAGGGAATGCTTGCTCTTGCTATTGTAAATCAGGGAGAATAATTCCCTCATCTCTGGGGTGGAGCTGCCCCTGAATTGCACACCTCTGGTTTCTGAAATCCAGCCAAGGGCTATTACAGTCCTATATGTGAACAAGAAGCAGACAATCAGCTTAACTTGTCCATGCTAGTTTGGTTCTGGTATTCTCACTGTCCTGGCAGCCCTAGGAACAAAGATAATAGAGCAATGGGTAAGGAAATAGAAAGTGGCATGGCTATTTTCAGACTATCAAGTGAAATCTGTTCTCCAGTCCAGCAGAAAACTCAGATTTGTTGGGTCATTGTTAAACCAAATAAGAACAGCTGCCTAGCAAGAACCCTATCCACTGACAAATGATCAAGCTGACATATGGAGAGAGGATAGTGTTACTAAGAAAAGTTGCTTGGAGGATGTCTGGTCACTTTCTATAGTGCCAGGTGACAAAACAAAACCAAAAAAAAAAGGATTGCAAGATGAATTTTTTAGGCACTTTTAAAACCCTGTGTTTGCTTTGAGTCCAAAACTTGAAATTAGCTTAAGCTCCTGTTGTATTTACCAGGCCAGTTCCTCAAAAGTATCAAGGTATGGCCAAAAAGGCTTGTCCAGTTTTCCTGTGCATGTTATTTGTACATACAGATCTCCATTTTATGGTGTGCACAAAATTGAGAGGGAAGCTCTAGCCTAAGTAAACAGCCTCCATAGGAACAACATTTAGGCATTCCTATGTAATTTCATCTGAAGAACTCAAAATATTTATAAACTGTCATTAACTAACCTCCCATCATTTCCTGTGAAATATGTAGGTAGCCTTATAGGTTTGGGGACATGGTAGAGAACCTCTGGAGTAATTGGGGGTTTTTTTGTTGTTGTTGTTTTTGTTGTTGTTGTTGTTGTTTTGGGGTTTTGTTTTTTTGTTTTTTAATTTTACCAGCCCATTTCAGTTAAAACTGAGATGGCTGGAAGCGAAACAAATGCTGAAGCTGGGACTTTAAAACTGGAACACATTTCTGGATTTAGCAGCTTAAATTTTCCAACAAATGCAGTTTTATGGCATGAAGCTGAACATCTCAGACTTAAAGACATCAGGCTTAACTTATGCTTAAAGGTCCCTCAGCACCTGATAGTCTTCGCAGCTGCTGAGTTTTATTGCTAGAACCAGACAGTTCAAACTGGGGACATCAGCCAGTTTAATAAAAGCACAACATCTCAACTGTGACCTATTTCAAGTATCACGTGTTATGGGCATGCTCATGCCTTATCACAAAGCCATGAAAGCCAAAGTCTGGGCAGGATGTTGGGCTGGAAACAGCAGCTTGCTACACCTGGTTGAGGAGCACTTGTCTATTAGAAGGAGAAGCCCAACTCTCTGACAGTGAAATCCACAGATACATCAAGCACAGGCTCAGAAAATTCTGACAACACGGCACAGACCAAAACCAAAGGAAAGCAATGGCACAAGGAAAAAGTCTCAATCTTCTACTCCAAAAAGACTTTTTTCTTCAAAATTACTATGAGGAGCTAAGAGCAAATTTAAGCATCAGACTATCGTACAGACAGTCTTACTTTGCACAGATCCATCCATGTCTAAAAGTAAAGGGCCTCCTAGAAATCTTTCTATAATAAATATAAGGCACATCTTGGTTTCTGCTAGTTTCAGGCCTAAACTGTGGAGCAGAGCTACCAGAGGGTGGGAAAGTGGCTAGAGAGGATATGTCAATTGTCATGAACTCTCTCAAATAAATGGGAATGTGGTGGCTAGCATCATAAATGCAGCTAGACCTCTCAGACCAGAATTGAAAAGAGAAGCACTGGGGACTTTCCATGCCAGGAATAAGTTTAGACCTGAAGTCAGACATGCCTTACTGCATTTGTTGGAAAATTTAAGGTCCTAAATCCACAGCCATGTTCCAGTTTTAAGATTTTGTCTTCAGCATTTGCTTAGTTGCAGCCAGGTCACTCTCAACTGAAATGGGTTGGCAACAGGATAAAAAGATGAAATTATTCCAAATTTTCTAGACCAGAAGCATTGTTTTTAGTTCTATAAATCAAATGGGCCTGGCTTTGCAGAGAAAAAAAAAAATTGAACTGACATGGAAAAAATAATATTTCAAGCATGATCCTTCAGGGCTTTCACAAAAGTGAAAGTTCTCCTGCTTGGCCAGTGCTATCACTTGGGTTCACAGGCACAGTCAGTGCTGTAGGTCTCTACATCTGCCTTTTAGGTAGTAATGCCTGGGTTTCCCTACACCCTTCTTTAGAGGGAGTGCTGGTCTAGCACAGCTCCATCTCTTAGCCACAGCTGCTAACTCCATAATCTCCAAGACCTCTTTTCTGGCATGTTATGTTTTGGCTGAATC
Source organism: Passer montanus (assembly GCF_014805655.1). Lineage (NCBI taxonomy): Eukaryota > Metazoa > Chordata > Aves > Passeriformes > Passeridae > Passer > Passer montanus. The sequence continues at coordinate 8,697,625 of NW_024368374.1, read as the reverse complement.
AGCTCCCTGAGCCGGTTCCTGAGCAGCTCTCCTGCATGGTCAGCAAAAAGGTCAGGACAAGTAGCCAGAGTCTCTGAGGCTCTGCAGTCACCAGTGTGTGGAGCCACGGATGATGTTGGGTTTGGCTGGAGCTGAAAGGTGTGTCCCAGCTGTTTGTTTTTACAGGTGACTGCTGGTGAGCAGACAACAGCCTCATCCCAAAACTCAGCACTTGGCTAGATGAATCCCATTTCCAGTTTCCCTGAAGAAAACCAACCTTGAAAACAGGTTTTTGAGGTGTACACGCACCCATCCTTTTCTTGAGACTGTCTAGCTACACATCACAAATTCATCTGCTTCACCTCAACCCTGTGAGTAAATAGGTGATAGATATAGAAGGGGATATAGCAAGCAAAGATATATTTAGCAAAAACTGAGAACAGATTTGATGTCTTGGAAACAAAACCCGGGGTATATCCCTTGTAGCCCTAGAGATTCAGGAAACATTTTGAAGACTGCTTTCAGTTCTGAAAACCCCCATTTCCATTGCCATCTGCCTCATTTTGATTCCACTGGTTCCAAGTCTGCACTGACAACATCTCTACCTGACATCAGGCTCTCCCAGTGACTGAAAACGTGCTCAGATGTATGGTTCACACCTGATCAGCTACACCAGTTCCATTAATGACTTCTCAAGGACCTGTTTCCCAGCAGCCTGGTGGCCAAATTCTCTCCATATGTAGTCCAGACAATTCATTTTATACAAGACTGTAAATACACTCCATGCTATGACATAGTTATTCATTTAGATACGAAGACCTTCTCCAAGTTCATTGCTTTGGCTTACTTTATCAGCTTTGGCAGAAAGACCACACACTGTCACATTGCACAAACGGGCTGAGAAGCTGCTTTGCCTGGATGTGTGACTGAGAAGATGCTCTCCCAGAAATTTTGGCTGGCTCTCTGCACTATAGTGACTCTCAGACCAGGACATCTTGCCCACCCACTGGTTCAAATGACAGATAACTCTCCCTGTCCCTCTGTTCTGCATTAACCAGCAACTGAGTTTGTCCTTTGCCATTTCTTTCTCCACCTGGTATTCACCTCTCCCAATCTCCTTTCCTTTACCTTCCTTCCTTTCTGCAACTCATGTCCTTTTGGTTTTCCTTCACCTTAGCTTCTTTCTTCCTAAACCTATGAAAGATGTGGATCATAACAATGATTGCCAGCATGCTATTTCATCCATGTATTTGTTTTCACTTTTCCCAGCCTGTTTCCCCTTTCACAACAAAGACCAGAGAGTGCAAAGCAGGAATTACTTCCTGGAGAAGGTTTTTCCAACACTCAGGCAGGTGGGACCCCATTCTGCCATGTACAGTGGCAGATAATCAGGAGTATAAAACTCTTCAAAGAATGGAGAACCATAGGAATGTAATAAAACCAGGTACCTAGAAGCCCATCCCTCATTGATTTCCATCATCTTTCAAAGAGAATGTTTATATCCATGCTCCACAACACTGGATATCTTTAGGACTGCGTCTCTTTCAAAACAAGTTAATTTATTTCTCCACACAAACCTAGGAAGTAAGATGTGCCTTGTTCAAATGTATACATATGTTTCAGAGTTTTCTATATGCTAAAAGAGCATGAAGGAATAGATTTTTTTTAATTTAAATTCACTGATCAGGGCCATATTTTTTTCTTGTCGTGGAAAAATAAGTCAAAATAAGTCATTAAATAAGTTTGTATTGTTATATCAGAATCCTTTCTCAAGTGAGAAATAAGCAAATAGTTTTCCAATATGGTTAGATATATCTTGACCTTAAAAGAAATCACACTTACGAATTTTTTAATGCTACTGCTGTGAAAAACACAACAGTCCCCTAGAGAACTGGATCATCTTTTCAACAGATAGAGAACACCTCTAGTAAACACAGATGCTGTTAACTATGGTTTTCAGTGCCACTGAAGTTAGCGGTTGCTCTTGCAGCTGCTGAGTACAATTTATTATGTCTGCACCACTAAAGCCTCTAAGAACCTGAACACAGAGATCATCCTCCCTACATCCTCCCTTTTATGAGTATTTTCCAACTGGGTAAACCAAACCCTTAAAAAACCCCCATAAAACCAGTGCCACTGTGAGCCCCACATGCAGCCATCAGCAGGGAGGGCTCAGGGCTCTCTGTGCGCAGCTCACAGGTGCTTGTGAAGCTGCAGTGACTTACCTAAAGCACAGCAGCCTTTGGAGCTGGGGGCAGCCATGGGTTTGGCATGGAGCTAGGCAAGCCTTGGCTGGCCAGGGCTCATGCTCCCCCCCTGCACCGTGGGTAGGAGTCACATTCCAGCAATTAGCACGGCAGCCCCAGGAACGCAGAGCGTGCAGGGCTGGCTGGCTGAGACCCTGCGCCAGCAGATCTGCCAGCTGGATTTCATCCCCTTGGCTGCCAGAAGCAGCTTTGTATCATCAATCAGTTAACTAATGCGCAGAAGGCAACTGTGATGTTGGTATGCAATTGCCTCTTAAATTATGGAATTATGAGGCCTTCCTCAGTCAAATTATGAGGATGCACAGTAAGAGTGAATAAGGTCAGCTGTGTTCTGGGTTCCCTTTACCCTGCCAAAGGTAAAAAAAGACATAACTTCTCCACAAAGCTGCAGTAACTGACTGAGAAAAATCCAGCAGATCATTACACATGAAGGGAAAAAAAACAAAGAAAAATCAATTAAAAAAATATTTAATACACATCACCTCCAAATTAACTTTATTCAGAGGGATTAGGCTCACACTTCACTTTGCACTTGCAATAGCCTGAGAGTATCTGTGCAGCTTCTGGAGTGGGTGGCAGAGAACTTCCTGAAGTTCTCATAATGACCTCAACATATCTTAACATTGCTAATGGCTAATGCAATCAAAATAGGGTTCAGGACAAACTAGGGAAATTTTAGGAGAGATATAGAAGCTTTCAGAACCAGTCATACAAAACTATTGCTTACTACAAACTTGTCAGTTGCAAGCTTCTTCAGAAATAGGAATATTTTCATCCTGTTTGGAAAGTGCTCAACACCTTACAAACACTGCTAATCAAAGCACACAAAAGAAGAGCTCCTAAGTAACAGCTGATGCCAATACCAACAGGAAGGAACTCTGGATGCCCAGATGCTGACATTGCAACCATGATTCGGGTGTCCCTAAACCACTGTTAAACCTATCACCAAGGAGAAGGTGGGGGAGAAAAGACAGGGAAGAGAGAATGGATCTGCTTGACAATGAAGCCTAACAGTGCTTTATAAAATGCATGGTCCTCTGTTATTCAGTTTGAAATACATTAAAAAGTCCAGATTTCAGTCAGTTGAGGTACCAAACATTAAGTTAATTTAAACACCTACCAGTTTGCATTAATGGAGGTTTAGGTATTTCCCTTTTCTTTTAAAAGTGGAAATTTAGAGAAAATAACCACTCAGTCTTGAAGGGGAACATACAGAGGTGACAGCTTTCTTAAAAATTCTTTTTGAATGTTTTGAGAACAGTCAGCATTGATCAGACTTCACATTTCAAAGCTTCACAGAGGAAGCAGCTTTGGACACAGATCTAAGGAAAGAAAGCTACGTTTGCAATGCATATGGTAGTCCATTAGCATTATATTTTCAACACTTGAGTGAAGTCTGTGATTTCCTGCATGTTGACTGGTGAGCTACAGTATAAACTCACTCTCACACAGTATTTATAGCTGCTGGCATTCAAGACTCAGCTGCAATGTCTACTCAGCGTCTCTTCACATGAAGCCCTATAATGGGCTGGTTTAGCTTGGGGCAGGGTAAGACTTACCTTTCCTTCATCTTTAGGTCAGCACTTCTTAATCACTTGCCAAGAGCTAACAAGCCTGCTGTCATTCTGTTAACATCCAAAGGAAAGAACTCAAACTATAGATCTGGCAAGAAAATGCTGTTCTATCCTCCACTAGAACTCCATTCAGCATCATTAAGACCTTTAAAAAGCACATTTAAATGTGCTTTTAAAACTGCACATTTCACACACATTTTGCTTCTGGCTGACCTTGGCTATCAGCACGGGAGGAGACCCTGCTACTGACATACCACTGCTTCTACACCAGTACTGCTAGGCTCACTGTCCAGCATCACTGCTGAGTATCTCTGAAAGGCTTTCAAGTGCCCACATTTGAAAGGACTTTAACTCCTTACTGGCCAACAAAGTAAAAAAAAAAAAAAAAGGTAGTGCTTTAGTCATGGGTGTGGTTGGGAGGATGGATCTGTAACACTGTCTTATCCCTGCCCTTAGCACAGCCTCCACAGAGCTGCAAGGGAACAGCTGCTTGGGATGAAGAGATTTTGTTTCTTTCTGCTGTGTCTTCCTCTTGACAAATATCTGTGCAATTTCTTCTGCCCTAAAAGTTTAAAAATCTAACCAGGTATTTCGCATTTGTTACATCACAGCATATTATGTTGAGACATAATCTCAGTTGATGCCTCCTGAGAGGTATCAAGCAAGACACCCAACACAATGTCCACGACCATTGACAGAGAATTGGAAAGGGACTTGTGGAGGTTTGAAATCTCTGCACAGAAGGGTGTCAGGCAGCTGTTTCTGGCTGTACTTATTCCCAGCATAATTAAGACTCTGGAGACAACCCTTGTAAGGCTCACTTACAACAGTGTCCAGTCAGTAACACTGGCCAGCAGCAGATGCAGAGGAGAAAACAGCAAAAGGGACAGGACACAGACTGAGTAATCCCTTCCCTGGTACATGCCCCAGGCTTCCAGCACTGGCCATTTAGAGGCTTCCTGAGCTAAAGGCCACATCCGGACCATTGTATTTAGTAGCCACTGATGGACATATCTTCTATTAATTTGTACATTCTTTTTTTGAATCCGTTTATACTTTTGGCCTCCACTACATCCCATGGCAACGAGTTCCAAATTTTAATAATAGTGTGTGAAGAAGTACTTCCTCTTGTTTTAAACCTGCTGCCTGATCATTTCATTGGGTACCTCCAATTGTGTCATTAGAAATACTGATTAATCACTTCCTATTCACCTTCTCCACAGCACTCAGTTTTACAAACCGCTATCACCTCACTCAACTATACCCACCCTCACTCATCCCTTCTGCTATTTAATCTCTGCTATGGACTCTGCCAGTTCCATTATTTCTATTGTTAGAAATAATTATTTCTATTATTTCTATTTCTCTACTATTACTGCTCCTGTGGGTTTTTTTGTCCACAGTTAATTTTAAGCTGAGTCTTGCAAGAAATCCTTTCAAAGACTCTAAGATTGTTCTCATAGTGGTAACACTTCATCCACAGTTCATTATGTATCCATGTGCTAAACTCACTTTCCCCTTCTCCCTGTGCATTATTCCACATTTATCAACAATCATGTCTGCTGGTTTATCAGCTAGTCACAAAATATGCTGAAAACTCTTGCAGAGACCAGCATCATCATTTTTTTAACTTAATATACCTGGACCTATTCAAGCAACAGGACCCCAGCAGCTGGAGTCCAGCATATTCAGTATAATTAGTCACTACTATCCCTATCTGCCTGGCATTCTTCTCAGTCACCAGCAGATTCTTGCCTTACCACACCAGGACCATGGAGATGGAGACAGTCAGCAGCTCAAGGAACCTGTAGGAAAGAGTTCTATACTTCTTATTTTATGTTGAAAATAAACTTCCAGACAGATGTGCTTACAACAGAAGGGTTTGCCCATGGCAAAACAAGACATGGAAACCTTAATTCAGAAAACCCTCTTGTCAAAGTCTTGCCTTGCAGACCAACAAGGGTCAGTGAGTGGGTTACAGGACGCTGAGGCTGGGTGGGACAGGGCCAGCAGTGGAACAGATAGACGGCTCCAAGACAAGCCCCCTTCCTGGGGACTCCCCTGTCATCTCCAGGCTATTTTCAATTTAGAAGCGCCCCACAGCAGGAGAGCCACAACCAGACGAAACTGTCCACCTCAAAGGGCTCCTGGAGTCTTCTAAGAATGGATGAAGGCTCCTGGGAATGAACTTTGGCTTCAGGGATCATTTGGACATTAAATAAAGAGATCTGTTTTAGGGGCTGAGAAAGGAGGAGGAAAAGAACTTCCTTAGCAGAGCTCAGCTATCACTGTGGGGAATGGAAAGAAGGACACAGAGTCTTGCCTAGTCCAGCTTCTCTGAGTGGGGTATATTAAAACACCTCAACCAAACAGGAACACTTCTCTCAACTGTGAGAAACTGGGGGGGGGGGGGGGGGGGAGGAGGTAGAAAGGGAGGAGCAGGAAGTGGTAACTTATTTGGACTCCTGAAATGAAACTCCAGTACTCACAGGGTTTCACAGCTCACCACTTGTTTTCACCTGGTCAAAAAAACTGAAGCAACAACTCAGGCCAGGATTTTATGCTGTCTGTGGTTGCTCTTGGACACAACTTCAATATCCATCAAAAAGAAAGCTCTTTTATTTGCAACATTAGCCCTTTCCCTAGAGAAAATCCAGTCTTCTTTAGTCTTTAAAGCAACCACTTAACAAGCTTTCTCATCCCAGAATCTCTCATCTCTCCCCCCTCTTTCCAATGCATATACACTTTTATAATGGGCTTTTCCATGAACTCCGCTGACTTTACTGAAGTTGATTGAATATTTCAGAAACAATTTAGACATTCCTGCCAAACAGAGTTCCCTGGAAACCCAGCAAGACTTGTGGAAGGTCTGGGCTGTTGCCTGCTCAGGTAGTGTCACTCTAGGATACTGAGAAGGAAATATAACCATACAATCATTTAGGTTGGAAAAGAGCTTTAAGATCACCCAGCCCAACCATTAACTCAGCACTGCCAAGTCCACCACTAAACCATGTCCCTAAGTGACTCATCTACATGGCTTTTTAAATACCTCCAGGGATGGTGACTCAACCACTTCCCTGGACAGCCTGTTCCAATGCTTGACAACCTTATGGTGAAGAAATTTTTCCTAATATCCAAACTAAATCTCGCCTGGGGCAACTTGAGGCCATTTCTTCTTTTTTCCTGTTACTTATGAGAAGAGACCAACATTCCACTCATCTTTCTTGGAAAAGCCCCTTCATTTAAGGATGGCATGAGTAACTGAAGATGAGCAGAGAGGAAGGATATAAAATGTTGAGGTTCCAAATTATGAATGAGCTCTTTGTCTGATTCTTCCCTCCACAGCCCTATTATACCCATGAGAAGCTTCCTGCAATGCTCCTCCAGTTGTACTGCACGAAGCCCTCATCCCTTTTCCCATCATCTCGGTGATAAACATCCCCACAAGAAGTTTACTTGAAAAAAAATACATGCAAAATTTCTGCATGCCCCAGGGTCCAACAGCAAGTAGAAGAACATAAAGTAAGATGGGCGCTGTCCCTGCCTCCTCATTTTAGCTATCATTTTGGCACATGCCAGAACATTACCCCAAGCAAAACATAATCAGGTAATGAACAGGGATTTGCATGCAATTCCAGCAGTGGGCATGACCACAGGCACTGATCACTGCAAGTTATTCCTTCCAAGGATCTTCACAAATCCCATCTTTGCACACCAGCTGCACAATGAATGGCTGCAAGACCTAATGTCATTTGTAGTTTTAACTGGATTATCAACTGAGGTGATACAGTAGTTAACATTTCTACACAAAAACATGTTTATTACAATGATGTAGAACTGACTCAGAGCACAAAGATGCTTTGAGGTTTTCCTGCTTGATCAGCAGATTCAAATCCCTTGTTACCAGATTGGCATAAATTGCTAGCCAGTCCCTTCTCAAGAGACAAGCTTCAACTATCTCTCTTAACAACAGTAACCAGTCATGTACCAATTAGATGTGCATCCTTTCCAAAAACAGCCTCATGAACACCCAAAGAGAGTATCTTTGGATCTTAAAACGCTCTCATTCCAGAAGTCAGGCTTTTGAAAATGTCAGAGAAGATATCCTCAGCTTCTCCTAACACGTAAAAACCCTCCAAAATGTACACTGAAGGAAAAAGGCTGAAGCTAAAATAATGAGGGAACTGCAAGGTACAAGCAGAAATAATTTTTCAGCTATCTTAAAATATTTCTATTTTTACATGCAATTAGTTCTTTCATGTTCTTTGGGTCTACCTCTGCTCATTTTAAGATCAAACTGCCAGCAATTTATTTTTTTTTTGCCAGCACTTCACTTAGAGCCTGCTCTCTGCCACCCCTTCCCTCCCCACCTGCAGGCAAGCAGGGATCTGGGCCTCACAAGACAACTGTGGCGTGGGTGTTATTGGCTGTCTGTTTTGGCAGCCTCTCATCCTTTCTTCCAGTTCTGTTTTGAAACACAATCTAAATTTAAAAAAAATAAAATTGAAAAAAAAAATTAGACATTCCTGCTCTCCCTACTCACTCACATCAGCAGCGCTCCCATCACCACAGCCTGAAGCATGGCTGCAAAAGGAACAGCACCAGGAAGGCTGGCAAATGTTCCGCAAGGAAAAAACTTACTCTGAGAAAAGGTACAGCCTTCTGGAGGGGCAGAGGTAGAAACCAGGGGAAAGAGGACCAAGAGAACTTGGGCCCGCTCTCTTCATATTTAATAGCATTAGGTTCTATCATGTAATTTGGACTAAAAGACTAATTCTTTCCTGTGGTTTGATGAATGTTAACATCCCCTTTTTTTATTATTCTTTAATAATGTATTACATAACATTCTGATACACTAATTACCATCTCATGTCATAGCAATTTTATTAAGAGCTTATACTTACAAATACCCATTCTGAAACGATTTCAGGACTTTTTTGCCATTTTCTCTGAACTACTCTTGTTGAAGCACTGGCAGCACGGTCTGACGCCGCTCCGTGCCCCTTCCAGTGACAACACACCTCTACACAGAGCTGGCTCGTGAGCCCTGGGAGTCAGGCATGGATTCTTCTTGCGTTTAGTCTCAAAGACTTGTAAACAAGTTACTTTTAGCACACTAGGTTGTGATCAAACACTGGTAACACAGCCCTATTAGGTTCCTGTACCTGCTACAGTTCCAAATCCAGAAGCAAGGCTAAGAGGCAAAAATTCCTTTTTACCAAGTAATGGAAAATTTGTTAACTATTCTGCAGTTAGTGTTTGCTCATTAATATGTTATCATCTCACCAGGCAAGACTTGGTACCATGAGGTATTTTTCTGTATAAAATTGCTAATGCCATCAGGATTGTCCAAATGGGATCATCATCATTAAAAAGAGTACACGGTGAGGAAAGTGATTACGACAACATCTCAGTAGAAGGATTACTAATCACAAGTAGAATCCTGGTACAAATCTCATTCTCTGTATACAAGAAAGGACACAAAATCTTTTTAACATAATTTATATACATTTATGGCTTTATACAACAAACTGTCAGGGATTGTTCTCATGTGTCTGTAGAAGTACATCAGGCACTTTTTCTGAAAATATCCACGTATGAATTTTAATTTTGCAATGTGACTAAGTCAGAGCAGTGAAGCGTTGAAGAGCTGTCACACCACTTGCAAATAGAACTAGCAGTATGTACATGCCAATCTCTCAGATATTGCTGGTTTGTGGAACACCTTCAAAAAAGAGGCCAGTTTTCATGTTGAATAATTTGCTTTTTGCTTGCATAAACCATGCTGCATCTTACATTACGATTACCAAAATAATAATAATAATAATGAGAATACCTTATTTAAAATCAGTCATAAATTAAGAATCCTAGCAATTTCATAATGAAAATAGGAATTTCAAATCAGTAAAAAAATAAAAAAGTACTAACATACATCCAGTGGTTTAACAAGTGCAAATTTTATACTGTTTTATAATTGGTCCAATTTTAACTCCTCAGGGATGCTCTGTTGACCTAAGCCAATAATAAGCAATATGATTTTTGCTTATAAGTGTAGGCAAACTGTCAGTTTATCAAAGCAGAGCTTTCCAATTAATGCATCTACTACCTAAACATATATCATATAGCTATATTATGGAAACAATACATCTTTATATTTAAAATATCTCAACAGCTCTATAATACAATAAACTTTTAATAACAGTACAAACCAGAGAAAAGTCAAAAACAAGGCTGCATAGGTAAGATCATCTGCACAATTCACAAACCAATCATTTACAACAATTCTGACAAACTAAGTTACTCCAGAAACTTGGTACTTTTACTGAAAAAGGATTTATAACTAGAGGTCACATAATGTTTGTCTTCAAGGCAGACAACATGCTCCTTCACTAACTTCACAGTATTCCAGAATTACAATTGCAAAACATTGGAATGGCACCACAAAAAAAAAAAAATAAGAAGAACCAAAAAACCCCAAACAAATGAACAAAAAAACCCCTCAAAATGAACATAAAAAAACAAACCTCAAAAAATGCCAAATAGACCATGCAGCCCAAATCTCTGATTACCTACAACCGTTTTCCCACAATAATTAAAAGGGCTTTCTACAGACTGTTGTAATTAAGGTAAGGCTACATTTATGTTATTCATAGGTAAAAAAGGAAAGGAATAAAATTGCTGTTTACAGGAAGTTATACAGTAGCAGTAAATAATAAACAGGAGGTATACTGTTAAATGTAGCATGTTCAGTTGCATCCCCACGGAGCATAAAATTGATTACTGCTTTCTTTACATGCAGAGGTGGATTTTATGACAACTTTGACCTATGTGTATCAGTGCCTATTTGGGAGCAAACATTTTTGCACATGCAGCAGATAGAATGATCTTCAGAAACCCCTGTATGAGCCCTCCACTTGCTCCACTGCCAGGATTTACTACCATGTTTCAGAGACCAGGCATTTGATGGTGAAGATGCTACTGGAGATATCTGCCTGTAAAAGAAGGTGGCTTCATTGAGGCTTTGGCACTAAGAACATTTGATTTTGCTCAAAACAAGTTCAAAGACCAATTTCACGCTGGGGAAGATCCTGTATCACATCAGCCTCTGGAACTGCCTGACAACTTTAATAACATATCTAAAAAAGTAGGACCAGCTGTAATTAGTAGTGATTTAAGTCCAACAGGGAGCTAAATGCTAGCACATCAATAAATACATTGCAGAGCCTTAGGAAAGTCATACCAGGATCATAAAATAGATGGCTTGTTCCTAAACTTCATTTACTTGGGACATCCTGTTTTCTTCTCCACCATACACCATCACTACAGGGAAGATGAGTTTCAACTAGGACATTTTCTGGTTGTGAGCTATTTACACAAAAGAAAAATCAGTGTAAAAATATTTGTATCTCCCCTTCCTCATAACAGCCAGCCCTAGCAAAAAAACCCCCACCTGTTAATTCTGTCAGCGCATAAAAAAAAGCTCCAAGGATTTCTGTAACACAAATGTTGTGTAGCAACCAGTGAAAAGACAGGTGAGGCCTCTTATTAACACATCCATGAAAACTGCATCTTGCAATGACAAAAAATCAGAAATCACTTATTCTAAGACCTAGTCCTCAGATAGCTGTCAGTGTGCTTACTCCAGCAAAACCAAGTTTTTCCACAGAAACAAGATCTCTGTTATTAATCCCGTCCCCTATCTTAAGCCTCACGCATTTGTATAACTTTGCCACTTACTTCATCTTTCTTTCTGAAAAAAAAGTAATGTTTTGTTCTGCAATAAAGTCCAAGTTTTAGCCTCCCACTCAAAAGTAGCATTTTGCCTCTTCAAATGTACTGCTTTACAACAGAAACACTGATGAACCCTAAAACTAGCGCTAAGACAAATGACAATTTTGTCCTTAATTTTGCTACAATTACAAATTTTCCGCAAAAGGTCCTGCTCTTGATTGCACAAACATTATGAGACCTCCATGAAATAAATATAAATGTGAAGCATTGTACAAGCATCTTAACAATGAATACTTAACACTTCGTGGTAGTTAAAATGGTAATAGAAGCAGATGACATTTCTAAAAATGCATATATAAAACTGATTAAATATTTCTAAACATAAAGTTGTCTATATTTATACATCACACAACAAAAAAAGGGACAGAAATGTTTTGTATTCAAGATCCTTATCAAGCTTTTCCGTTATTAGCACTCCCAAGTGCTAGGGAAATTTATAAAAACATGTACTTAATCCAGTTAAAATACTGTACAAAATGAAGCGGTTATGAATGCTGCCAGATCTCAGATTTTTTTTTTTTTTAAAGTTGCCTATGTAACAAAAGTAGATTTTAATTATAAGAAAAATAACTTGGAAAGTATTCCAAAAATTATCTTAATCCCAACAATAAAGTGATTAATCTGACAATGAAATCCAGATATATTCTTGCATAAATTTACACAAATACAGGTAAATTATCAAATGGCATTTAACCTACTGGTTGCTTTGAATAGTCAGTGAGTTTAGTAGGATCATATTTAACAGGCTATTCTATTCCCATATGAAATGTGTGGCAATTTTGAGTAAAATAAAGCAGTTCGTACTGCTGCAAGGCAAGTCCACAGTTATCTCAATTCATCAAAACACAGGTAACATCAACGAAGGTTAAACTTACTTAGGGCATGAGATCATCACAGTATTCTTACAAAAGTTTATAAACTTTTCTTAGACTGAAACAGATAGTCTTAAAAAACAATTCTTCTTCTACAGATCATACTGTACAAAACCGAAAGCACAACATGATGTAAGTAAGAGTCTTTGCTGTGATTATATGGTGTAGTGAATTTGGCACTTCAGAGTAACGAAATTTCCAATGGCACAGTTCTTATCTACAGCAGCACATAACCTGCAAACCTTGGGCAAACATCCTGTACAGGAAAATACTCTCTCTGCTGCCAACTCTGACGAAAGGAAGGCAAAAGGAAAATAAAAAAACCAAAAAAAGTTAGTGCATGCGCACAACGTTGTCAAGAAAATTAAAAAGAAAGGTGAAGGACATCTTTGTACTGCTTTTCTCAGTTCCTGCTGTCAGACAAGTCTGGAGAATTTAACCATAGCCTAGGAAGAAAGAAAAAACAACAAAAAGAACAAATTAACATTCACAACAGATGAATAAATCTATTATAATATGCTCAAGCTAGCTTAAAGATATTTAAATGTGGAAAAAAATTACTCATTACTGGCTAGTAACCAGCAAGTTTTTTGTTTAGAACATCGATGACAAAACATTAGCGCTCCACATGAAGTACACGAAGTCGGTACTTGACAGTCCTAATGCACCAGTGCAAACCTGATTCTCAAACTAACAAAGGACTGGAAAGTGACTGACTGTTACCAAGGGAGTTCACATGCCAACACAGAAGAACTCCCAGATTTTAAGCATCTTGACATTTCTTTCTTTTCCCTTTAGCTGTTTTGCAGATTTATTATAAAAGGCACAGCTTACCTCCTACTACATCCTAGCCTGACACCCAACTGTGTGTGGTTGTCTTTACGCTGTGCTGAAAACTTTGGTTAGGCAATACACTGTCAAAGTTAAAATCTAACGTTTCTCCATCCATAAGGTCATTACGGATAATCGACTCCATGTCACAGTCCAACCGTTCAATTAACATGTCATCTAAGTCACTGGGAAGCTTCTCCTGGTGGAGGGAAACAATTCCCACCCTCCCGTAGCCATTGCAACTGTTAACAGGGGCATATGGATTCATGGCATTCATCTGCATCGGGTGACTCATAGGCACTTGTAACGAAGTCTTCACTGTCGACAGGCGATTTAGCCCCGACGTGTGTGACATGGTGTTCACTGTGTGTGACAAGGCACGGCCATTGACTGCAGGCGCTGGCTGGTTATGTCCCTGGTGAGGGCGGGCGGTGGGGTTCATCATTTTGTTGTGGGGTGGCTGGCTGCCGTAGTTCGGCACCACCGAGTTGGCGACCATCAGCACGCTTTGGCCCAGCGCCCTGCCACCAGCCTGGGAAACGCCAGCGTCCACCGATGCCAGGATATCGCTGTGCGGCGGAGAGTCGGAAGTCAGTAACTCCTTCAGAAGTCCCGCAGGACAGTTGTATTGGCTCATTGATCCATAGCTTGATTTACTGTCTTGGAGAGTCTGCATAGGAATCTGGGACAAAGAGCTCATGCTAGCTTGAGCGTAAGTGAATTTCCTGTAGTCAGGATTTGGTGAACCTATACTTGTGGTCGAGGACGCGAATGAGTAACCTGGTGTTTGCTGCATCAGGGTGGCAGATGAAGACTGGGTTGACACAGTCATTGATGTATTAGGTGATAAGAGATTGAGATTATCCAGAAGATTTTCCATATTCTCAGAATTACTCATCTCTGAAAGGCTTGGTAGAGTAGAAGTCATTTTGGTGGTTGATGATGGGTATACCATGGAGTGCACATCCCCATCTCCAAGGTCATCTTGCTCTGGCAAAATAGGAGAAAGTCTTCCACTAATTGTGCTAGCATTAGAGCTCGTTCTAGGTCGAAATGTACTCCAGTTATCAAAGTCATCGTTACTGTGAGAGCTGGGACTTGCAGGCCACTTTGAGAACTGTGATCCGGGGCTGTCACCATTTCCCTCTTGACCAGACTGAAGGGCTGCTTTTTTCTTGGCAGCTCTGCCTCTGCTTTTGGCAAACTTGCTGTTGTTATCCATGGACGCTGCTCGCCTCCTAGGAGATTTGCCACTCTTCCCTCCTTCAGGATTGAGCATCCACCAGGAACTCTTCCCTGTTCCTTCATTCTGCACTCTGATGAACTTGCTGTGCAGAGACAGGTTGTGACGGATTGAATTCTGAAAAACAGAATAGCATGTAAGAAATGGAGAAGACATGCATCTTTTATGGCATACTAACATCTGCTTTTGTAAGCATACTCTCATTTTGTTAGAAAACACAGGAATAATCATTAAATAAGAAAACATGCCAGCCTGGAAACCTCTTTTATCTGCTCATCGCTCTGAACTGGCTGAAACAAGCTTGCAAAGAGTCGCCATGTCAATTTGTCTGTCATCTGCCTTCACCGCATCTGACATTATAAAAAGTTCAATAAAACAGCAGGAACTGTTCTGAAATAAAAATTCCACATAAAGGAAAAAAAAATAAGCCAGAAGATCAAGAAGATAACTGAAGTGAGTCATCTAATGAGAGAATCTGGCTGTATTTATGGATTTTTTAAAATTATTATTTTATGCAAAGTTCAGGAATGTTAAATCCTGTCCTATGGTCCTTATAATGGATTCTCGTCCTGCACATCCGAAAACCCTACACACACACGACATACAAATTGTCACTATTTCCACTGGGCATTAGTGAGGCTTATATCGCTTGTGTTATATGAGAAAATACATCTAGAAAACCAGTTGAGGATTAAATTCTAATTTTTATAGGTAAACATCATAAATTTCCGAAGAAATCATAGAAGATAAAGGCATGTAAAGAACACAGACAAGCTTGTAATGAAACCCTCATTCTAAAACCATCTTTATCTTTCAAAATCAACATTTTAACATCCAAAATTGACTCTTCAAATACCTGAAGACATCAAATATCTTGTGCCAAGTATGGCCAGAGGTACTGGAGCTTTTTTTGACCTCCCCAGCTATGAGTAATGTATCATGTTTTGTTCTTAAATATAGACAATTTTTAAAAAATCCAAAATGGAAGGCCACAGGCTGACCTGTTAACAAGAGACTAATCTTTGCACTACCAAGCTGTAAAAAAACCTATTTTGCTCATATAGTTTTCTGCTGAGCATGTGTAAAAAACATTGTATCAACAGAAAAGTCTTCCTGCATCTTGACACAATTGCTAAGAAAAGACCACAAGTTCAAAGAGTGCTGAAATAGACAGCCATAGATGTTAATAGAAGGGTGAGACAGTACCATGGTCTACGCTAGGACTGCAATTCATGCAGAACAAGGAGGAGGGAACCACAAAACAACACATGAAATAAATGTGTAAAACCAGAAATTAGACCTCAGTGGCAGAGAAATCAGTAATTCACTACCTGCCTTCCATTCACAGTAATTTTCAGCAACTTGTCTAAAGATCTTCAGTGGGCATTCCAGGCACAGTCATCTCATGGCTTAAACCAGAAACAACAGGCTCAAATTCCCTGCAAGAGCTGTGTAATGTTTTGGACCATGGAAAGCCAAACGGACAAAGCAGGACTGGCCATCTGCAGAGCTCTACAGAAGTAGTAACTCTGGGATCAGAGAGGAGACTTTCAGGAGATGAGGGCAGCAAGGAGATGTTACAGTCCTGCAACACCTTGCAGGTTATACTGACTTGAGACCATGCCCCCAGAAGCGCAGCTTCACCCCAAACGGGCACGAGACGCTCCCTAACATCAGAAGATGGCAGAGCACGGCCTCAAGGCACTGACTGTTCAACCAGCACAGCGCTTAGTCAAACCATGTGGCCAAACTCAGAAGCCTTTCCAGCCTCTCCTCCGAAGAACCATCTTGACAAGTTGTCCCAGTTAAACAGACACCATCAAAAATTCCCCATCCCTGGCAGTATTCAAGGCCAGGCTGGATGGGGCTTGAAGCCACCTGGTCTAGTGGAAGGTAATCCTGCCCATGGCAGGAGGGATTGGAACTAGATGGTCTTTAAGGTCTCTTTCAGTCCGAAGCATTCTAAGACTCCATGATGACTCTATGATTTGAGTGTTTTCTTAATCAATTTCAAAAGGAAGCCATTGTCCTAGAAACTGTAAAGTAGGACTGTATCTCCTCACTTCTGGTAATCTTACAATCAAAATACTATCTTTAATCTAGCAACAGGGTGCTGGGGAAAGCCTTGGAATTTTATTTGCACCAGGTGCAGCTAACATATAGGGAGGGTAAGCCTGGATATCCATCTTTGGACTTGCCCACAGCCCCAGGGGCTGGCCAGGAAGCCTTGTGAGGCCGGCCTGGCGCAGCCCGATGTTTTCACTCCAGGGCCACAGACGAATCTGTGGCTGACACAAGTCCAGCTCTACAAATGTCGCAAGAAAGTTGCTCTGTGCGGCTGTTGATTAAAAAACCTCCTGCGCCAGTTCATTTTTTTTACTGTATTTTGTAAACATACCCGGTTGGCTCAGGATCAGTGTTTACTATCAAAATAGTCATACCAAACACACAAAACATCGGTCAGGGAAAACACCGTGATGAGGCTCAGCTCCCTCTTCTCTGCTACACAAGTGTTAAATATTTAAGAAATCGCTGCTATTCCTTAGTCATCAAAAATGTTATAATCTGGTATTATTGTACTGAGGACATTTGAGGTCGCTCTTTGAGTAACAGAGCTGTCTCCTAACTCTGCCAGCAATGAAAAAAAAATTTTCCTAACAGGAAAAGGTTTGCGGCCCAGAGCTTGTTACATAAATTCCTGTTTTTCACGCAGCCAGCAGGACATTAAAGAAGCTATGATTTACTAACTTGGAAAAAGTGTTGAAGAGGTAAATCTTGTGAAAATATGCACTGCTGTTAATGATGTTGTGTCTACAAATCCTTGCCAGATGCAAACATGACCTGATAAAAAAGTATAGTTTCAGCAGTGGATCTTGGCAGCGGGAGGAATGGCGCAGCTGTTAATGGCTGGGGCGTGTGGCAGCACCACCAGCCCTAGCACGTTGTGGAGATGCCTTCAGCCATGGGTTTCACCTGGACTTTGAAGCAAAGCCTCCCAAAACCTGTCCTGAATAATTCCTAAAGCAAGCATCTGCATTTTGAAGCAGGTCTTCGCACAGCAGCAGTTCACGGCAGACCGCACTGAGTGTAACTGCACTGGAATTTTATCAAAATCTGGGTCAGGATGGCAGCAGGGCTGCTGCCACCTGTGGAGAGCTTCCTGGGATTGAGTTTGTTTTTGCCTCTGAGATAAAGTAAACTTACTTCAGCATTCAGACCAGGAACTGTGGATATGCTTATTGCTACTTTCTGATTTAAGACTCAAAATATGCAAAACCAGTATCAGCTACGTGCAATGTGAAGAACACACCACAGCTAATAAAACTCATGAAGCCAAGATAATTATTCCTTTGAATCTACATATTTATATAATTCAGCTGTACTTCTGACATTTCCAACAGCACTACTAATATCCAACACTGCATTTAAACCCAAGATATAAATAGCAAAACATGCAACTTAAGTTAAACTTGACTAATTGCTGAGAAAAATTATATCCTTATCCCACTGAAGTTGAGGCATTTAATTATTTTTTTAGTAAATTGGGTTGATGTTTCACTAACCACCTGAAAACTCAGTTGCTCTGTTAAACTTGACAACATCGTAGTTACTGAAGTGAGACCATACAGTGACACTTGGCTGTCTTTCTTCCACCCCAGACCCTGGAGCACCAAAAGCAGAGAAAAGCAGAGCTCCTCTTTAATCCAACTGGAAACCTCTCCAAGCAGGACCTATCTGTGGATTCGTGATTATCTGGGGCACTGCAAGACCCCAAATTTGGAAAAGCACCTACAAGTGCTCACGGTCTCTCCCACCCTCATACTTTCATCCATGGGCACAGGCAGCACCAGAGTGCCATGAGAGCCACCAAAAGGGAGAGTGAGGAATGGACATGAGAATCAATACACTTCACAAAAACAAGTGTATTTGCCATCAAGGTGCATATGCTGACAGCATTGCAATAAGGCATGCCACAGCATCTCAGGGAGATGTAACAAGTAACTTGTAACAAAATTAGGAAGGAGTTGGCCTCTGGAAGAAGATGCAGTCATAACAAACTGGAAGGCCACAGGAGCAACACTACTTCTATAATACATAGGTCTAGGATTTCCATTAAAATTAACAGTCTAATGACTGCCCACAAATTTTTCATTTAGATGAGTCCACTGCTTTCTACACCTCTTCCAAGGGGATGGCCTACACAAGTTGCCAGCTTGTTCTACCATCACCTGTGGTAGCACATCCTGTTAATGACAGCTTGCAGCAGGTTTCTGAGCCAGCATAATCTCCTTGTGGTGACAACACCAAAGCAGAAGTTTTGCAGCAGAGAAATGGAGACCGTATCCCCCCAGGATTTCCATATGCTCTTACAGAAGATATTCAACCTGTCCCTCTAGATCTTTGTATAGGGACTCTACAGCAGGTCCAGATGTCCACATCACCCTCCTCCTGGAGCCTCAGTGGCAAGTGCCACTCTAAGAAGAAGTCATTCACAGTCCTAGGAAAGCATGCAGAAGCCAGGAAGTTCTCCAGCACACTTGCTCACAGCTCATTCAGCATTGCCAGCCGGACAGCAGCAGCAGGGGCTAACCATGGCAAGTGGCACAATGTGGCATCTACCCAAAGCTAAGTTAGATCATGCCTGGCAAAACAGGCAGGTTTGCCTGCAATAGCTACACCACCTGCACCCGTTCTGCTGTGGTTTCCAACCGCACTGCCAGGTTTATGGCGCTTGGATGAAGAGCCCAAGGAGGAAAGAAAACATTGGTAACTCCAGACCTACCAGAATTTCCTTTGGTACAAGGCAATCTGGTCTGGTGTAAGGCAATCCTGTTTGTCTTACCTAATAACTATGAAATACAAAAAGTTCAGATGCCGATGCTGCACATGGAGCTTGGATTTGCCTCAGAGCTAGTGCAGGACAGTCATAAGCACTTGCTCTACAGACAGCACACATTTTCTGACACTACAATGTTCACCAACACAACCACACTGCAGTGTCAGAGGCCTCAAATGCTAATGAAACAGCTAATTTTGCCAGCCAGTTGTGGTACTTTTTTATTACAGCTCACAAGCCTTCTCTGTTGTCCAACAGGAGTATGGACAGAAAGCATGTCACCTAGCCTCAGGCCAAAGAGTCATATTTAGAAGATGCTGGAAACTTGCCACCTGCAGCTGCATGAAGGTGGAAGGGCAGGATTTCCTCCCAAACAGGTCATGCTTTTTTGGGTCCTTTGTTCTCAGGGAGGTGCTTTTGTTTGACTTCATTTTTTCTCCTGCACTGTTAAACAGTTAAGAAGTATCAGCTGGAAAAAGTGAAGAACTACTTCTCTCTTCCATGGGGGACCTTGCATTGTTTCTCTGTGCTTTCCATTACATGTGGCGGCACAGCGAGAGTCTTTCCCAGACCTCTACCAAAGAAACACCACCTCCAAACATGGAGACAGTGTTCCATGTGGTAAGATTTAAGCAATGCATCCCTTTTCCCATGAATGAATGTACAAGAACAGGAAGGAGTGTGTGTTATTGCTATATGGTTGCTATACATGTCTCCTAAACACAAAGGGACTTCCTGTGGCCATATGTCAGTGGCATTAATCTAAGTCCTGCACATTCTGCATTCTGCATTCACATATTTATACTATCCTGTGATTCCTTCTCATAGCTGTCAGACTAAAAAACTTTGAACACTGAAGGTGCTTGGCCATCGTCCAGGTTGCATCCTGCTGCCACTGCGGACTGGAGGGGATTTCTCAACCACTGGAGTGTTCTTCTCTGGATGATGGTAACATGCAGGAACAGAAAATGCATACCCAGCTTCAGACAGTGATGAGACTTGGCTGTTCATGCATACACATCAGAGCAGGCAACTCTGTTGACATGTATTTGAGTATCTCCCAGTTGCTATACCCTGTATCCTCTTCCTCATCCTAGGTAGACTCCTTGAAAGCACTTTACCATAATGGCAGTTTGGACATTTCTAATGAGATGGTAACACTACCTGCTCTCCCTACACAGGCATTTAGGAAGAATGAAAGTAAAATCCACAAGCAAGGCTCACAGTACATCAAGTGTGCACACAAGGCAAGCACAAACCTGGATACTGTTCCACACATGATGACCCCAACAAAAATTTTTAACCACTCTTATGTTTTCTGTACCTCCAAGAGAGAGATGGAGCCACAGCCAGGTTAACAATCACCGAACATCAGTGTCAATACTGTGTTTTGTAACTACATTTATTTCTGTGAGCACAATACAGGCATGATATATCATCAACACATATAGACCAAATATATAGACATTTGCTAGGATTTCAAAGCCAAGGAAACTACATGACACTGGATAGGGAAAAAAAAAGGAACAAAAAATGCACATGAAAAAATGAGATTTTTAAATTAACTTAGTTTAATGCACCTTCATCCCTCTGGTAAAATCATCTGGGGAACCAAGACAACCAACGGGTTTGTCTAAAATCTATCCATTTTCAAAGGTAAAAGAAGGGCAACAATAAGAAGGCAGCACTAGTGTCATTAAAAAATGCAAATAGCTATCAGGATAAATGATGGCTTCATTTATCAACTTCATTTATCACAGCATTAAAAGTTGTGAAGTGCAGAAAAATAAGTATCAGATAAAAAAATGCAAAGATAGCAGGGGTAACTATTTTTGGTGATCCAGACAAATTCTAATAGTGCCTTTACAAAACTGATGCTACAAGCTTTCTATTCCAACAGATGGAAAACAAGTGTTTGACAAATACAAGGGCTCCATATTTGTAAATAAACATTTCTGTTTTCCACAAATATGAAACATATATATGGATATATACAGCTCATGATGAAGCGAGTTCACCAGTGACACAGGAGGCGAACAAGGAGACCTCACTGAAGAGGAATGTTTCAAAGTCAGAATACCCTTCAAATTAGGGCTTCTTCTTTGCTCTCCTTAAGCACTCTCAGACCTCTGGCCTTCACAAGCAGCCTGTGCAATTACGTCAGTAACACAAAACCAGCAAAGCAGGAGGACTTGTGAATAACCTGAGAGACCAGGCGCTATCACAGAAAAGCTGGTAAAGGACTCAATTAATAAAACATCAGAGGTCAGGGGAAATAATCAGTCTTTCAAACCAGTCCCACAAAATATTGCCATTGCACGTAGAAAAGCCTGCATCTTCTCTTCAGGAAAGGTGAGGGAACACCTGCATTATGCCGACACCAAACCGAATGCATGACAGCGCAGTCAAGGTGAGCACCGTGCACCACAGCTAAGGTGAGCCCAGCAAAGGGGTTAAAAGCATTGGAATTATCTGTAGTCGGAAGGCTGCTGTGATTCGTGGCAGGCACGCAGTCCTTTTACAATAATTCACTGTGGGCTCTAATGCAGTGACCAGGAATGCAACTCTGCAGGGACACAGGCACCACACAGCCATAACGGTCTGAGGAAAAGCTGCGCCCAAATGCAGAGTAAAAGCAGGTTATTGCAAGGAAAACAGGAATCACAATTATAGGCAAAGTTCACTAAACTGAAGAAAAAAAATTAAGTAATAAAGTAGCAGTTCATCCATATAATGCCAGAATGACTAATAGCTCAAAATTTTATTATCCAGCTATAGTAAAGAGAGACTAAGCGGTGTTTATTTTTTTTTTCAGCCAGTGGGAATAATTATGATCAGTAGGACAAAAAATGTTAATCACTCGTTTCCTGTTTAACAGACAGCCTGCTTCACCTCTGCCACTCTCCACTGTTACACCCAATTCATCACAAAGACTACAGCACTGTTTATAGAAATCTTTCCCCCCAGCTCTTTTTCCTTCTAAAACTAAGCTGCCTTTTATTGACATTTGTTAGCTCTAATGAAGAGGTACAAAAGTGTATACATGCTAAATATATCAATGCTAATTAGACTAGCAGATCATCTTAAAAGGAACACTGGAAATATGTTCTTACCAATTAGAAGCAATAAGGTCAGAAGTAGGCCACAGTCTTAAATGCAAATTACAGACGTGAAAACATGCTGTAGTAGAAAATAGGGCTGATTTTTTGCATTGGCCTTTGAGAGTACACAGAGAACTTCCAAGAAAAAAAGCACAATCAAAAACCCCAGATAGCTTTAACAGGTCAAGTGAAACAACTGTAAAAATCCCTGCCTGAGAAGCCACGTAAATTTTACAGATTAAAATCCCTGCATTATTAAAGCAGATCTCTGCCATTTGTCTAGGTAAAGGCACAAGCAAAACTAGACCTGTATGTTTGGTTTCAGCTGGATACTTGGCTAGGGAGCCACAGATCTTCATTTTCATGAATTAAGGCTATTTGCTTCCACAAAACCATGGATAACCTAAAAGGTTGGAATGGTTGTCAAGACCTGATGGATTTACAAGCAAACAGTTGAAAGTGAGTTAAAACTGAGGCAGGTAAAGCAAAGCAGGATGTAGTGGGACACAGGCTAAGTTCATGACACTTGCCCCATCCACTGTGTTGCCTGTGGGCAAGCCATGCCTGGAGAAGCTCAAGGGCTGTCCATATTTCCTACCTTGAGAAGCAACACACCAAAGGAGATGTGCAGATCCAACAGTATAAAAAGTTTTGACTGAGCCTTTGTGTAGAATACAAAAAATTAAATATATCTCCTTACTACACCTGTATTAGCATAGCAAAGGCAGTTTTTTTCATTTAGCAAGCAAAGGACTACAGGACTCACATTCTGTGGTCATGGATGTCACTGAATATCAGTTTTTCAGAAACAAAGAGTCAATGAAAGCAGCAAGCTTCCTCTGCAGCAGGGTTAGCTGTGCCCCACAGGAAATCCTTAGCTTGAGGAAGCTGCAAGGCTTGTGAAAAGAAGGGCAAAACCTTTTATTTACGGGCTGAACGATATCTTAGGCTATATCTCACTATGCATTTGATCTTTATTTTGATTATAACAAGTGCAAGGATATACTAGCAAAATTTTATACAGTCCCCCAAAGTACTAAAAGAAAATTAAAACATAGTTAAGCAGAATTTTTTGTTTGGCTTAGGTCATCTTTAGAAACTATTTAGTGCATCTAATGGTTAAGATGCTGAAGGTTTCTTTCATAATTGTAAGGGGATAGTGTCAGTGTAAAAATAACAACCACACCATGAATTTCACCTAGTGTTGTAAACATGTGATGTTGATGTAGTAAACAAGAGAAACTGAGGAAAGAAGAAAGTGACATTTCTCCTTCTCTTAGTTTCTTTTGCATCTGAATGCAGTGCAGTACATAGTCACTGTTTTACTATTTATATTTCCTCTAGCCAATTTATCCTTTATCTTATACATAGAAAGAAAATAAAATATAATTTCCCTGTTAACAAAGCAGTGGCAGAAAATAATCGATTTCTTACATTTTTATTAAAATAGCTTAATTAGGATCATATTTAAGTTCTCTCTAAACTCCTGCATATCTGCAAATATGTAAAGGATATTCCTTTATACAGTCAATATTTGTTCATTTCTCTTTGTTTTCTTATACCCCAATTTCACAAGAGCAATTATATATTTTCAATACTTCTCTTTGTACATCCCAAAGAGACACCACATAAACCAGGTATTATGTTTCTCCCCACCTTCTTAGAACACAGTTTGCCTTGGTACTTATTTTCCCCCACCACAGAAGCAGGTCAGACCACCAGCACACTCTCTTCAGGAAAAACTCTTTCCAATTCAAGTTTGCTCCACAGCCTAGCACATTTTATGTAGCACAATTTACTATCCCAAAGCCAGCAAAAAACCCTCATCCAAATTTCAGGACAGCCTTTGGCTATAATCCAGCATGCATTGCCCCTGCCCACTGTCGGGGCACTTGCAGACACCCTCTTTCAAAAGGTGAGGTTGATACTTCACAGTGATTTCAGTGATTTCCTTGGGACTCGGAGGACTCCTGTTGGGTGGCTGCACCGTTCATGCCAGAGTCTTCCTCTCACATGCTGCTTTCTGTGATGTTCTTCAGGCCACAGTTCAAGAATCACAGGCACTCATCACTGGGTTTTAGGACATCTGCTCAGTATTATAAAGCCAGAGTCATCCAATCTTGCAAAACATGTAGCACCAATTCTGAACAGTTACCCCCAGAGAGGCTCAAAATTTTCAGTGGGCTATGGGAGGCAGAGCAGTATTTCTCAGAACAAGATGGGCACTCAGAGGAAATTGGCTCTAAAGGCCAATTTCTTCCCTCACACCCATTTTGGAAGCATTCCTAATCCCTCAGTACTGTAGGCTGTGCTCTGTACTTAAGAGACCTTTATTAAATCAAAGAACTATTTACAATCTACATACTGGCAAGTCCACATTCCCATAGAATGTCATCTGGCAACAGCGACTTAAATCATCAGCTCTGTATTTATTTGCTTTCCTCCTTCACAAACAAGAAAAGTAAAAAGGACAAGAAAAAGCCATGTTTCTAATAACAAGAATGGAATTAACAGAGTAAAGCCCAAGAGCTCTGATGCACCAGCACTCATTACTATACCCAAACGTCTTTTTTTTAAGCAGTAAACTATTACAATGAGGTCAATGAAAAGGAAGATTAGCAACACCATTGTGGCTTGAGATCTTTTACGTACACACCTGCTGCTAGAGGTGCAGGACCTCACTGGACACAAAATAAGACAGCTTCTAGAGTGGGACACTTACAAAAACAATCTTTGTTAGACATTTCGGGTGCTAGATTTCTCCTACCAACTAGGTCTAATAAATTACCCCTCACTGCTATTTCTTTCCATTTGATATACACAAGGAAACCTTTCCATTTGAAATACACAAGGAAACGTTACCACAGCTGCTCAGAGATCAGACCTCATTCAGTCTCCCATTTCCCTGGAGAGAGGGAGCTCTGGCACAAGGTGCCTTTTACCAGATGGAACAGGAGGTGTCCCAGGGAGGACATTGTTATCACTCTTATCAGTTCAGAAAAGAAAACACTGTTTTTGAAAAGCCTCCCCTCCTCTATGGTAATCCCTCAAACCCAAAAATCTCTTATCAACTTCCAGATTAGGCTTCCTCCTCCTGAAGGTCACAGTGTTCACGTGGTGCAAGCTTCACCATCACCACCCCAATCCCCTTCAAAAAGAAGCCCAGTGTAACTGGGCAGCCCCAGCCTGCCAGCCTCGATATTCACATTTAAGGACTGCAACAGTCAGATTCCCAACCACAAAACCTGCCAGGGGCCTCCCATCCTTTTGCCCAAAGATGAAGAAAGCAGTGGAGCTTCTCTCCAGCTTTCCTCAGATATGCATTAAAGCATATTAAGGCAAAAGCATAGCTGACACTGGGAGCTAAAGAACCATAAATCAATTCAAAGGGGTGAAAGAAATAAGTTTTAAGTTATTCTAGAGGGACTTGCTCAGTGTTTGTCTCCTGACAGTTTTTGCTTCTTTCAAGTACTGCAGTTTAGTTCTGCCTCTTGCAAACAGAGAAGCAACACAGCCCCCTGTGTAGTTCCAAAGATGTGCAAACTCTTTAACTGAGTTGGCCAGAATGGGACACTTATTTCAAATAAATAAATAAATAAAATTTACAGAACATTAACTTACATCTGATTAAAAATAGCAGGAATGTCAGCAGTAGGAGCTGTCATTTGTAATAGCTATCAGGACACAGGAAGTTATTTATTCTGTGGGTCACAAAAAGCCCTCTTTAAAAACAAGGATGAAACAAGAAAAAAAGAAAGCATGTTTACTGAAGCCTGTTTTCTGATATTAGCCAGCCAACTTTGTTTATTAAATGTTATAATAATTTGTCATTGATACATATTTGGGTTTATATCCACAGATCTGTTAAACTGCTGGCCACTGCAGGAAACACTGAAGCCCTTGCTGCTTGTGCTTAATTTTTGGATTCTTTTCAGTTTTGAAGATATTGCAGGGAATTTTTGCACATTTTCATTTGGTTTTAAAAATAAATTAAGGTCTTCCCCCAGAAAGTCAGGTGTTTTCAAGTATTTTGTTTGTTAATTATTCATGTAATCATAAATTACGCAGAGTATTTGGCAGGCCATGCCTTTCTCTGTTAAAACATTTGTTTTTACTTTTTCAGTTATTGTTTAGATCCCGGTCATAACATGCTCCAGGTTGTTTTGAACAGCAAAGAGGAAATAAGCAATATTTTAACTTATATCACACTGCAACAACATTAAATGCCTACGCAGCAATATGCTGCCTATTCAGTATTTTCCACTTTCTTCCTGTCCACTGCTGGCTTACAACAGCAAAATAATTCACAATTTTACAGTTTTGCAACCCGTAAAACACAGGCTCACAAGCACGCTCCGAACAAAACACAAAAAGGAGCA
Organism: Passer montanus; assembly: GCF_014805655.1. Taxonomy (NCBI): domain Eukaryota; kingdom Metazoa; phylum Chordata; class Aves; order Passeriformes; family Passeridae; genus Passer; species Passer montanus. The sequence goes on along the minus strand of NW_024368374.1, from coordinate 8,670,751 downwards.
AGAAATAGGACGTCAAAAAAAAAAAAAAAAGAAGAAAAATCAGAGGGGCAGAAGATAAAGTAAACATATTTGCTGAAGGCTGGTTTTGAAATCATAGGAAAGCCAACAAAGCTCCTCTGAAGTCAGCTCACATGCACGCAGGCATTGCAGGTGACACAGTTGGACGAGGCAGAGCCCCAGCAAGGCACTGTTTGCCTACATTCACCCTGACACCACGGCAGAGAGTTAGGAAAGAGACTTTGAACTACGTGCCATCACTGCTGCTCAGCAGGAGCACGGCCTGCGGTGGATGTGATTACTAAAGCCATCGTGACCCCTAGAAAATGCCCTATGGGTTAGAAAAAAGAGAGGCAGCATTCCAAACACCACACAGTTCGCGCAAAACAGTCTGTGACAAAGTAGAAAAAACAGAACTACGTATCAAAAACTTCCCAAGGATTTTTTCTCTATAGGTTTAAGTTGAACATTGTATTTCAAGCATTTAGTTATCATGGAGAGGGATTTCCATCTCTCCTCTGTTAGCTAAGTCTTAAGAATTTGGCATTTACCTCAGAAGGAGAGGGAGATCAAGAAAAGAAGAACATTTCTTCCAAGACTGGCTTTGTATGAAATACTTCAAAACTCAGTTTTGGAGCAATGAGTGAAGGATCTGGACCTAGTACCCTGAAGATATCGACATACTAACTGCAATTTTAAGTAAGTTTAGTATGTCTTAAACACTCTTTTTAACAAAATTCTCAAAGTATCAGAGAAATTTAGGACCTACCACTTTAAAACACAATCCTCAAATAATGGCAACTGGCAAAGAAGCCATGGGCTTAATCCCCCTTTTTCCTCCTCTGTCAATTATTCAAGGACCCCACATTCACTCATCCACTGCTGTCTACTTCCTTCAATGCCAAGCATTTCTGGGGCATCTGATAAGGAAGTGCAGCATTATCTTGCTCAAAGTTTTCGTAACGACAGCAGCTATCCCACACACACACATGTGTATATATTCAACGTATTTGACTGATTTTCCAAGGAGAGTAGCTGATTTTGACAAGAAAAAGTGCAAATCTCCGTGTTCCACAGCTCTTTTACAAAAATAAGTCATATTTTAAACTTGAAAGACTGGTGTTTTTTTCTAATTCTCACCTATTTCCATTTTTGTGTAAAGTTTTTAAACATTAAAACATTCAACAAAAAACATTATCAACCAAAATATTAAGATACATATTCATCCCTAAGGAGAACTGAAGAGAAGTCTGTGATTTGTACAAATCCCCTGGCTGCAGTGATTTCTGTGCAGTGTAGTTGGCTAACAAACACCACACAAACGCGTTAAAAGCAGATTTAAAGGCCTTTTTACCTTAAGAAAGGACTTGCCAGAGAGCAGCAGTGACAAGGCACTTGCTTCCTGGCACAGCTAAAGGCACACCACAACTTTTGCATCAGCTTGCTTGATTCCTCTGCACTGCCACAGAGGCTGCCCACAACTCAAATAGCCCTAACCATGCGGATTTCTAATTTTTTTTATCAAAGTCTATTGACAAACTCACATCCTTTCTATTGTAGCTGCTCTCAGCTTGTAGCCCACATACTCATAGTGGCTCCAAAATACTTCTAAAATCCCTCAGAAGGCAGCCAGGGGAGGTAGTGGCAGTCAAATGTTCTCTGTCTGTTTGCACTGGGCTTTCCTGTAATCCTGGCTTAAACACACGTGCACCACAGGAAGAAAACAGACAATTTTAAGTTGCTGACTCTAGAAAAAAGAGCAAGAACCATCCAAGATTAAACCTGGCCCCCAGGCTTCGTCAAAAGGCTGACTTAAAGGATAAGACCAAAGAAGATTAACTCAAGTACGATGTCAAAGTACACTCAAACAGCAACAGCTTCTTGACAAACACTGAGGGGTTGTAAAAACCAAAACATTTAAGAGGAGGATTCATAACTCTGCAGTCTGTGCCTGAAGAAAAGCTCTCCCAGTCCAAGTTCTGGCACCTGGTAAACTCCAGCAAATGGTTCTGGTTGTACTGATGCAGCACAACTCACTGAGTCCATAACCAGAAATGCAGACAACCCAGATGACTTCAGAGTACAAAAATCTTCTGAGGGACACACTGTCCAATGCAGAAGGTGACACTGCCATTCTTCACTGCACTATGGGACCAGTCAGCTTTCCTTTCATCTGACAGAGCAGTCAGGGAGAGATGCAGTAGCAAAGAAGTGCACAGTTCATCCATCAGCAATGTCAGCAAGGCACAGGGGAAGAGACAGATGCCTCCTCTCACTCCTGCTATGAGGGGCAAAAGGCTTTTGAAATTACTTCTATAAAAAACCTATCAGCTCTTCACACTGAGGGACCAAACAAGAACAGGTCACAGGTCAAGAAGATCTACCCATTTGTGGCTGTCTTCCCAAGCAAGTGAAAAGACGTAATGAAAATAGTCCCCACTAGCACTGTCAACAGAGAAGACCAGGGCTTTAAAGACCATGGCTTGTATTGTACAGCAGCAGTTTCATCACAGCTGCTTGACAAGCCACAGCAGATACCAGCCACTCTTGGGGCGAAGAAGTATTGGCTGCCAAACCTGGAAATGCTTCCCTGAGCACTCTGGGTCATCCATCTCCTCTGAGGCAGTCATAGGCTTACAGGGTGGTAGGAGCACCTGCCTCTGGTAGGGGGTCTGCCTCTCAAATTCAGCTGTTTCTGCTTCAGGTGAAATGAGGAACTTGCAACCTCAGCAGTCGCTTGAAAATAGGAAAGCTGCAGCTTCCAACAGACGACCAGGGAGTAGCCCATGAGAGCTCCAGCCCAACACAATCCCAATTCCCAAGCACTAAGAAACTCAGCCAATTCAAGGACAATTTCCCCATACAGAAGATACTGCTCCACACCTCACAGGCCACTCCCTGAATCTGCATGCTGTTGGTCTCAATCTCATCACTGACCAAAATTTTCCTCCTCTTTCTCCTCCTGCCCACACCAAATTTAGCTTGTTCCTACTGGAATGATGACATCCCTAACATGAAGACTGAACACTGGCACTTTCCTCAGTGAAAGAAGAAATTTCCCCACACCAAAAGCTACCAGTGAACAGGTTTCAATGACTCAATATACAAACCAAACTTACCCAACTCAAGTCAACAGAAACTTAACATTTCTCTATGTTTGACACACATTTTTCTATTGATGGCATTAAAGTACTAAAATTAACACTGCTAGTTAGAAAAGGCTCCAGGGAGGCCTCATTGAAGCCTTTCAGTACTTAAAGGGAGCTTTTATAAAAAGATGGAGAGTGACATTTCACTCAAGCAGATAGTGGAACAGTTTTAAACTAAGAGGAGACATTTAGATTAGCTGTTAGGAAGAAATTCTTCAGATTGAATGGTGCCCTGGGCAACCTGATCTAGTGAGAAGCATTCCTGCTGATGGCAGGGGTGGCTGGAACTACAGGATCATTAAGGTCCCCTGCCTATGATAGCTCTTCCATACGAAGATCTTCTCTGCTTTGGTGCAATTTTTCCTTTGTCTACATCATGTTTCAATCTTCTTGTTTCCTTTCTTTTTTTTCCTGAAGATTAGCTTACTATCCATTCTACAAGCCCCAAGGTAAGAGAAAAGGCAGTAAAAGCAATATAAAGAGTACCTGTGAAGATTAAAGACCATAATGACAATGGGAAGTCACACACACAGAGGAGGCTGACACCCTCACTGGTGTTTTGGTTTCCCTCCCAGCTGCAGCTCACCATGGTGAGTCGAGACACAAAAACCTGTGAGACAAAGTAAGCTGCCCTCCCTTATCTACAGCAGGCATTCCCGCCAGCCTAGTGCCTGCTTGAGGCTGGAAAGCTGGAAGGAGACGAGGAGGGAGACAGAGGTGCATGGCACCTTTGGTCGAGGTTCGGAAAACCCCATTTTTCTTTCGGGCAGAGAAGGAAGCAAACAGCAAGCGCCATCCCTCAGCCATGGCAGCACGCACGCACATGCACACGCATTTCCTGCGGCTTCGCAAAAACAATGAAGTGTGGGGAGCCTGGCTCTCATATGAAGCACACACCGGCTATATATAAAATAAGGAAAGCAGCTGCTTCAAAAGCTCAGTCACACTTTTATCAACAGGGCTTTAATTAGTACCCATCTGCTTCCTGTTTTATACTACAGAACTGACTTTCACCTGTTTCAGCAAAACACCCCTTCTCCCAAATGGAAGTGTGCACACACACACACGAACACACACAAAAAGTTCACAAACACCTTATGCTTAACTAGTTAACATCTGAAATCCTTGTTCTGAGTGTGTGGGCTATATAATTGCTTTTTTAAAAAAAATTAGGCTTTGTCAGAGCTATCCGACTTCACAGTCAACACCTTTAAATCACACACATTGTATGTTCCACCATTTATTTTAACTCACTGGCACCTGAGAACCCAAAGAACTCTGGAGCCCTGTTGTATTGGCACTGTACTACAGAGAGGCTGCCCAGAGGGCTCGCAGTGGAAGTGTGGGCTTTTCCTGAGGTCCGTCACACACATGAAAGGCTTTAAATAAACAATGGCAAGGCTGATAGTTTGAATCCATTCTTAACTCACCCCATTGTTTGAAGAGAAGAAACAACACGTAGAAGAAAAATATTACTGAGGGAGGAAATAGCTTCACCTTTGAATTTCCTGACATTTTTCCTCCCACGCTTTTCCCGTTCACTCGTCAATTATTTATTTATTTTGCAGGGAGAAGACAAGTGAAAGTTAAGTACACCAGCCCAGCTACGTGCGGTCAGACCTGCCCACCTCTCCTGCACAAAGGAGCCACAAGCATTTGAAAGCTCGCCAGGAGCAAGGTATCCAGAGAGCAAAACAAGAGGAAGCAAAGCACTAGGAGAATGAATTTCTTGCCAGTCACTGAGCAAGGAGCACCACTTGCCTGCTCCTAGGCACAGCTAGAGCAACGGGAAGAGGGGCAAGTGGCAAAAGGAGCAGTATTCATAAGGTCTCTATGTGAACTTTTTTTGTTATGCAAAGCCTTCTCAAACTCAAAGTTGCTCATCACAGAAAAGTGCTTTTCTTAGCACACCTTCAGCATCAGCCACCACCTACAATGCTTATTTTGCCAAAATAAACCTGGTAATCACACGACTCATGCTCCAGTTTTGGAGTGGGAGGAGATCATTCTCTCTTTACAGTTAGATGAGTTAGAAGCCTCATCTGCAACAGATTTCCCAGATGCACAAAGCTGGCCTAACTCAATTAGAGTTTTCTTCCACAGCATCTTGGAACTGCTTTCAGTTTTCAGATCTCTCTGTCAGCAGGGTTCATGAGATTCACCAAAGACTGAAAAGTAAAAAAGTAATTCCAGTAAACAGAATTACAGCAGTTACCCCTTTATGTAGTTACTCGTGGTGGTAGAAAGAACAACCAGCCTACAACATCCTCCTGTGCCCCCATACCATCACCCAAGGGGAGATCACAGTGCTGGCCACTCCAGAAAGGGCAAACACTAACAGCAAACACTTGACTGTAAGACTCAGTATTCATGGGAGCCTACAAGAAAGATGGGGAGAGATTATTTACAAGCCTGTGTAGTGACAGGACAAAGGGGCACAGCTTCAAATTGACTAAAAGTAGGTTTAGATTAGGTATTAGGAAGAAATTCTTTACTGTGAGGGTGGTATGGCACTGCAACAGGTTGCTTAGAGAGGCTGTAGAAGCCTCATTCCTGGCAGTGCTCAAGGCCAGGATGGATGGGGATCTGAGCAACTTGGTCTTGTGGAACGTGTTCCTGACCACAGCAGGGGCTTTGGAACTAGATGATGTTTATGGTCCCTTCCAACCCAAACCATTTTATAATTCTGAATGGGTACCCAGAGAAACATATTGCTAGCTTACTGCCATTTGTTATTGACACAGCACACCAAAGCCATCTACCTCTGCATGCATGAAGAGATTTGCGCAGCATCACACAAACCTGATAAAGAACTGCCATTCAGAAGTAAAGATCAAACTTTGTTTTCAAATCTCCAACTTCTAGAAGTTCTCAGCAACTCTTCTGCTACCTCACTGTCTAGCAAAAGCAGGATTTTGTACACATGATAAGGGAGGTATTAGTGAAGGGAATGAGCTCTGTTCTAGAGGAAAAAATCAAATGAAAACAACAGGCATCCAAGCACAATGAATGCTCTGAGCATGTCAAATAGGTGAGAAGGGATGGAGCCAAATGAGCATCAAATGTGAGAACTCCAAATATGTCTCAGAAAAGTAAAGGTGGCTCACTTCTAACTCACTAATTTCTTGGGTTGTGTTTTGGGACGCGCTAATTTCTTGGGTTGTGTTTTGTTTTGTTGTTTAATTTACATACTTTATGAATTAATAAACCTGAATAATCTTTTTTTTCCTTAAAAAAAGAAAAAAATTCTTAACCTTGTGTTTTCACCTAGAAGATTACACCACCACTTAGATATTTTTCCATGGTATCTCAAGCAACATATTACAAAACTTCATCCAGGACTGAAACAACAGATTGTCTCAAGAGCAAATGACAAAATATTTGTACCAGAAATCCTGGCAACGTTGCTTGCAGATGGGTTTCTGAAAAATGGGGTTCCAAGAATAAGTCACCCATGGTTCCAAAAATAAGAGTTAAATTCAAACAAAAACTGGATGTTCACTTTGCAGGGTACTGCAGGCCCTCTCCAGGGTCCCACCCTTGCCACACACAAGACACTTGCTAACCACAAGCCTCTGAAGTGTGAACTTCAGCTAAACATACGAGGCTGGAGAAATGCAACCAGGGCCAACGTCCTGGATGCATAACCCAGAAATCACACGGTCAGCCACCCCACTGCCAAGGGACTTTGACCGGAGTATCGGGACAGCCCCGAAATCCATGGCCACCATCCGTGGGGGTCTGAGCCGCAGCAGGAGAGGGATCACTCTACCATGCAGGACCAGGAACATCTCTGCCTGCAGCTGGAATGCGGGCACGCTGGTCGGGTCCCTGAGCCTGCCAAGGCACAGCTCAGACCTGAGCCTCCCCGGAGCACCGGGGGAGCCCATGTGTGCGGAGGCACAGAGACGCGTCACGCTTCAGCGGGGGGCACCGGAGCATGACCACACCACAGCAGAAACAGATGTCTGAGACTGCTCCCATAAACAGGGATGGGGAAACTCGAAACCTGCACGCTATTGCTCCACCTCGCCTTTTATACGGGGAATCAAAAGCAAAGTTCACTGGATGGTAGTGACCTTTTTTAAGAGATTCCTGGGCTTTGGGACACACTGCTTCCACACTGCTTTTTTGGTTTTGATAATCTTATTCAGCTAGACATCCATGTTTACTGAATTTTTTTTGTTGTTTTTATGGTCAATACATACTGATCTGACAGGGAGTCCCAGGATATTCTGCACTAAGAGGAAGAAAACAGATCCTTATTTGGAAGACACGTTTAGTCAATATTTTTCCGATCTCTGAAATCTAGGGCCTTCAATAAACTTTTCACCACAGCTTGTCTTCCTTAGCAAAGATGAACTTCATACAGATAACTACTGTTCATAAAGGCTATGCAAAACTAGTGGTGTTTGGCAGGAGACAGGCACACATTAACATTTTTAGCCCGAAAAGAAAAAGCTAATATAATTTTTTTGAAATTCAGCACCCATCTGAGACCAAACTTTTCCGTTAAGATGACTAAATAACTGGTTTGAAGTGATTTGCATAAAAGGCTTTAAAATGTAATATGGATATGGGGAAAGGAGAAGTGAAACAAGAATGGGATAATGACACTTCATGATAACAGAGAGCATTACAGTCTGGTGCATGTAAGAAAACAGTGTCCTTCCTTTCTTCCCTTCCACATTTCTCTCTATATATGAAATTAACAAAACTTTCTTTAAGCATAAAAATCAGGGCTTCAACTTAAAGCTCAGTGGTACACAATAGTCCAAAGGAATATGATAAGGAGAATAAAAAACAAACTCAAAACCTCGTAACACCAGCAGATGCAGTACACATATATATTTTTGGTTTTAACAATTAACAAACTGAAGTTTGTTAATTCTTTGACATAGCATAGACTTCTAAATTACAATCTTGAGCTTTCCAGAAAAATCAAAGCTTTGATACCAGAGCAGGCATGTGGAGTATACACAATTCTCAACATATGATTAGTTCCAATTACAATTACACAAATTTGGTAATTACACCAAAACTTGTTTGTTTTTTGGGATTCAGAAAGTAAGTCATCAAGCTGATGACTTTAGAAATTCAACCACTTTCCAGCATTTAACTGGCTCTCCATCATATTCATCTTACTTCAACCAAATACGTTTACTTGTGTTGGACAGTCATGCACCATTTTTGTTGCTTCAACACATTTAAGACTTCTTTAAGCCACAGTGCAAATGTATCTTAAAAAAACACACACACACAAGAGGGCCTGAATTAATGCTCATCCAATATATATATTTGAGTAGGCCAAATCACGGGGCATCTAGGCATTGCAATAAGAATAAAAAAGAATAAGAACAAGCACATTTCTCAGAAATTCCAGCTTTTTAAAAATACTAAGTATATTAAAACTAGAATTTCAGAGCCATCAGTGTAACAGTAATCTCAGTTATAAAACACTACTAATCGTCAGTTCAGTTATTCCATTTTGGAAAGCACCCCCTTAAAAAAGGGCTCAGATATTCAAAGCCAGCATTTAACTCTTGCTGTGTCCCTATGACTGCTAACGTATCCCAAAATTTGATTTACTGCTAGTAAAAATCAAGCACAGCTGTGATGAGACAACTTTCTGCATCCAATTATAAAGACAATCTTATTTTTAAATGGATTCATTTAACTTCAGTGTCATTTACTTCTGTACTATCTCAATCGTGGCAAGAACATGCTTCTGCTTTAGGCCACAGACAGATGTCACATTATAAGAATGAAAAGTAATTTTCTGTATTAATGCATCAAGAGCTCTCACTTTTTTCTATGTAGTGATGTTACCTATACAACATCTCAAAAGGGGGAAAAACCATGTTCTAGAAACTTTATAACAGCAGTCACTGGACTTACAGCCACCAAATCTTGCCCACTGGTGGCTGCTTTGTATTACAAACACAACCACAAACAGGACAAGGGTAACACCAGCGGTGCCCAGATTAGGCTGGTCATGTCACCAAAGCCAACAGGACCACACCAACCCACCAGCAACTACATCACTTCTCCCTGCCTCCAACCCAGCCACCAGCAGCTTCTTGCCACCACAAGCACAAGGATGATTTGGGCAGTGTACTGCCCAAAAACCAGGGATGGAGTACTCTGGAGTAGAAACATGGGGAGTTATGCCAAAATTCTCAGTAACCAAACTTGTTCCAGTTTATTTTCTGTGGGCTTTATCTGGCTGATCTTTCTTCATAACCCTGCCTAAACTGATGCAGAGCAGCTTTGCAAAAAAAAAAAAAAACAAAACATATCACCCCACAACTGTTACCCCCACACACAAACCAAGCCCAGGCTATTTAAGAGTTCAGACCTCTTCACCTAACAAAGCTCAGCTTACAAGACTACTTAAGATTTTTCTTTTGTCTCATTTTATATGTTTTCACTTAAGTACTTAAACCTGACTGAACCCTTTGGACCACGGGGCTCCCTGTACAAGGAACCTGTAAATCCAAGTTCACCTGCAGAACAAATCAGATCCACCATAATTTTATTGTGTTGTGGATTATCCTGTCAACCCAGAGATTGCATCCCATTCTAGCAAGCCTTCTGCAGAGGAGGAAAAGCAGCAGCCTCTCAGTCAGGCTGCTACAATCTGACATAGCAGAATACAGGAACAGACAACCAGTGATATGGGAGAAGTATAACACAGAACCAATAAGGGAAAACCCATCTCCAAGGGAGCAGCTTGAGCACATAAGCAGCCTAGCCTGTCACCAAGGTCTTTAAAACACTACAAAGAGCTGAAATAGGCTTTTGAATGAGAAAAATGAAGCAGTTTTGTAGAAGGTTTCTCTCCAACAGGAGATCACTGGAATGGGTTTTGTACAGGTGCATCAAGTAGGCAATGGAAACAGATACTGCAAGCACACTAGAGGCTGGTGTTAACATCACAGGAGTGAAGTGGAAGGGAAAACAACAGTAAGTTTAATGAGGCCCTGAAAGTGAATATGAGCCATTCAGATCAGGTGTGACAGGGGAGGGTGGAGGAGGTGGTTACGAAGGATGCGGCATGGCCCAGTTAGGGATATGGGTGTTAACTCTGCAACCACACTGTGAGTGGATACAAGCATGGTGCTTTTCTCATGGTCTGAGGCAAAGTTCAAACACAAAGCAGCTTCTTACTTCTCAAGAGTGATCTCCAATTTGTTTGAAGTGTGCTTCATATCCTTTAGCAAAATAGAAAGCAGTTGTCTCCTTTCATAACAGCACCTCACCAGGTCTCCAGCAATATCTCCACTTTTCCCTAAGGGATCACCATTTCTATGTTGTAAGAAGAGAAACACCTTTACTGTGATGGTGGTCAAGCAGTGGCAAAAGTTGCTCAGACAGGCTGTGGAGCCTCCACCCTTGGAGATATTCAGAATCCAGCTGGATCTGGTCCTGAGCACAGCCTTAGCAGATCCAGCTGTGGGCAAGGGCCTGAACTAGACAATCTCCCAGAGGCACCTTCCTGCCACCACTACCCTTTAACTCTGTAGCGTTTCTTAGCCTGTCTCCACTGCTGGTCATCTTACACAGCCTGGAAACCCTACACTGCCAGGAGGGATGGCCATTTCCCCCATCTTAAACATCACTTTGATCCACACTGCCTTTCCACTCTTTTGACAACCTGGTCCACAGCAATTCCAAAGGAATTGCACTCTCTGTATTTTACAAAAAGCATAAAATATTTTCAATTATTAAATGGAAGATTACAAGCAGCCCCATGTTCCCAAACCACCTTGGACACTGACCCATCACAGCTGGAGCTTTCCAAAACCATGTCACTGCTGCTCTCCAATGTACTCTATCCACCCCTTGAAACAGAGCTGGCACAGCACAACTTTGGTATACACTGCTCTGGAGCAGTGGAGATTTTGGTGAGACAGTGGAATTTCCCTGTAGAATACAGTACAGAAATAATGAAGGTCTCTCTAGAGAACAGGATTGATTGAAGAACAGATGGGTTAAGGAGATATTCTCTGCTTTGGAAAATGAAGTTCAGATGCAGTCACTGCAAGCTGCATTTCAGCTACTGTATGTTTAAATCACCCTTAACATGCCCAGAGCATGCATCTGAGGAGCTCTGCTCCAACCAGCAGCAAGCTTCTCCTCTCTCCCTTTGTGCCCCAGGGACATCCATCAGCTGTAAGGCTACTCTGAAAGCATCTGTGGTGTCCAACTCTTCCAGTTTCAACCTGCAAGGATGGTGTTGGGTGACAATGTTCTCATGGTACTCTGGAGCTGCAGGGCAGCTTTATGGTCAGAGGCTCTCATTCTGGCAAAAAAAAAAATACTGCAGAGAAAGGAACACACAGGTCAAAGAGAAAATTAAGTAATTGGTAAAGCAACTAGTGCTTTGAGTAAGGGACGGTCACCTTAAACTGTATCAAAGATTGCAAGTATTAATTTTCTTGATATCTATACTTTTAAAGTTCTATTGGCCTGTGAAATTCTCTCTCCTGAAGAAATTACACAGGCAGAACAAACACAATTATTACAAAGTAATATCCATCAATGAAGACAGCTAAGCAGTTTCCTTGAAATTAATTTGCATTAAGCATTCCAAAAGCATTTCTTTTACTGAAGAAAATGTTCAGTATAAAATCTAATTCATTTTCAGCTCATTACCTCCCGATGCATCCAAATGCCATCAACAAATAAAGACACAAGAGAAGAAGTATCATCCCTCTCTTCTCTCATTTATCATTATGGAAGTTTGGTACAAAGTCTGTCCTTACAGAAACAAAAAGACAGGGGAAGAGAAAAGGAAGGGGAATCAAACTCCAAAAGCTGCAGCAATCCTCCAGAACATAATACAATTTTTAATGAAAGGAATACAAATAGCTGTCCTAGTGGACAGCTTTCACAAGGGACTAATTTATTAACTTATTCTTAAAACAAGAGCATAGGAGAGGAAGAAAATTCAGCAGTGAAATGAATTTATGTATAGTTTTGATGAACCACAGCTAAGACTGTGCAGTATTGCTGCAGATTTCTGAAATAAAATTCCAAGCATGTACACAAAAATCAGACTATTTTGATTTTTTGCCAAACAGGCTACCTTCCAAGAATAAAAGTCTGGGAAAAAATGCTAGTACAGTGACAGAACAACATCCTTACTTCTCACTCCCAAAAAAGAGACAATCTGAAGACAAAATGAAAAGGTTGACAACTAGTTGGTGGATCTTAAAGCTCAAGTATTCCAGGAACCAAGGTGTGATAATAAGTGATGTCATCTGGAGAAAGGGGATGAAAAGATGAAAAAGTGCCTAAAAAAGCACCAGGATTTTCCTGAGTGTTTATCAGTGGCAAATACTAGAAGCAGTCAAATTTATTGGTAAAGGCATTTTTCTGTTAATTACTCAGAGAGAAACAGTACTGATAAACTTTAAACCATTGTTTTGTTGCCAAGCATTTTTTTTTCTTGTGGGGACGATCTGATAAATTTACTTCTCCCATACTGTTTTTTCCCCATGGTCAACGCAGAGACATCTTTAATATGCAAACTATGTAGGTTCCACCAACCTACACTCGACGTTTTTAAGTGTAATCAAATTAACACGGTCTCAAGCATATCAAGTCCATAAATTTTGAATCTGCTATAAAGCAAGAGGCACTTAATGCAAGTTTCTGTTTGTAAGGAACCGGGCAGTACTCGATGGTGTAAACACGGCCACCTGTCTCTCTCTAGAGCCTTCACGTACCGCGTGAGAGCCAGTGTGAACATTTGTTCGCCTAAAACGCTCGACATATGGTTGGGCTGACAATTTAATAATATCTTGATAAGGATGCTGCCAGATTTTTGGCGGGAGATAAGCATGTTTTATCATTAAATATTTGTACTGCAGTAGCACCCGGAGACCTTGAGCAGAAAGGGCCTCATTGTGCCAGGAGCAGAGGGTAACTGAGTCAGTGACCCACAGAGCTGACAATCCAGGACAACCAGGCTACAAAAAGAGACTGAGCAGAGTATGTGCCACATGCACTACACAAGTCTTCCTCCCAAATTCACCTACGCCGACCTGCTAAGGCTTCTCCCACAAGTCATAACTGATCCTCCTCAAACTGGGAAGACCTACTCTACAGCAACTTCCCACCATGCTGGGAAACCACAGTGACATTCATGGGGGAGAGGACTTGTTTATTTCCAAAAACCAGGATTCTGAGGCAAAAATCCAAGTTGCATTAGTTTTCTGGATGTCACAGCTAAAGGCTTCATTAACAGCACCACACATTGAAGTTTTGCTCCCCACATAGTTTCCTTTGAAGAGCTGCATATAAACATTGCTCTCCCATTGCAGATCATTCCATCTGCAAAATTTATAGCTTACTCTTACCCATGATCCAGCTAAAATTCCTCTTCCTACCTACAATTCCATGAATGCTTTTTTTTTCTGTTGTTTTCAGAATGTCTTCTATCCTTAACAACCAAGTGAAAAGGGAACAGAGGAAACAGATTATGCACAAAATCAGGTCTTGAGGTTCCTTCACTCCATTCACACTGCTAAAGCTGAGTTATGTAGACTTTACCAAAAGAAGTTTCCCCAGGGTGCACATTAAACCTAGTGGCAACCCCATATAAACAGTGAGAAATCCCCAGCCACAGCTGTCTAAATCTTATCCTTCAACCATTATTTCCTATGCAGTTACTTCCTACAATAAATGGGCTTTACTAAACCATGTTAAGTGCTGGGAGAATCAAAATAAGTATGACCCGTGGTACAGAGAAAATGAGAGAAACAGAAGTTTGTTTTTAAAAATAAACTGTATATAGAAACCAAGCAATAAGACTACAACAATGGAAGACCTCATTGCAAGCAGAAATGTCTCATGTCTGAGTCACCTCAATCTTTGGACAATGGCACAACACATTTGCTTCAGCTTCAAAACCACCTCATGAAAATAACTGCTGCAGAAATAGGATTTGAGCACATAGGTGCATCTCCCTTTGCAGTAGCACCATTATTTGTGTTTTGGCCATTTTACATGGTTCTGACTTTTAAAACATAGACACGTTATACATAAATTAGCAACAGAAATGCTACTTTTTAAATGTTTAATTTTATAGGTAGGTATAATACATATATACATTTGTATATTTATAATCCTTACATGTTAAGATGAGGCAGCCCTCATGTAAATGTAATGTAAGATGAGGCAGTCTTAAGTTGCACAACAGCTGGTAACACCTCCCTTTCCACAGCTCCACTCCCAAAGGAATAAGCAGAGGCAGGCTCACATAACTTACTTTCATCCAAGGCTAATACCAACACACAAATTCTTGAATATTTTTGCCTGGCATGTGTTTTCAATTGCTTTTTGTGTATCATATTTGCCCCGACTTCATATTTAACCAGAGGTTTAACTTAAATAACCCCTAGTATTTTGATGTGCCTTTACAAGCCCCATTCACAGCTGACAGTGAATTCTGTCCTTACTGCTATTTGCAGACATGTCTGAACATGCCAGGCAGACTCACTCTGCCTTCTTCTAGGACTTGGGGTAGTATGCAAAAGACAACATTTCCAAGAAGGCTCACAATGATTTTAGTGGAAGATTTTCTAAAAGACTCACTATTTTTCTACAGCAGTCAATGGGATTCACATTTTTATTTAATAACTTTTTTGTTTCTGCCTCCTACCAAGAAATATGACCAAAAACTTCAACAGCAAGTACCTTCTTGATGACGGTTCTCAGCTTGCAAAATTTAACAAGTATTTTATGCACACAAATAACAGTAATACTACATTGTATTTTAGGAGCCCGATGTGACAGCAACAGCATTATTTCTTTTTAATTTAACGTGACAAATTAAAAAAAAATAAAATGTAGTATTTATGAAGATATATGCACAACTTAAAAACTTAGTGTTCCGGTTATCAATCTACTTTAATGCTTTCAACAAAATAAATTCAAAACCCTTGCCTGAGCTGGATGGATACATGCCTTCTTGCACTTCAATTAGAATAGATCCCAGGCAAAAAAGACTGGAGCAGAAGGATCTTAGGCCTTATTCCCAAAAGACCACTTTTATATTCTGAAATTCACTTTTAAAACATCATTTGACTGTGGCTGGGTAATGAAAGGAGCCTGCAGGCAGTGCTAAGCGTATTCGTATCAATTGGTTTTAATCTTGACATTAGGCCTGACAGGTCAATTATCCCCTGTTTTGCCAGCTACATCTCATGGATCCCCTGTCATGGGGTACTGCTGCTTCCTCCCAGTCCATCCTCCTTCCCCAGAGAGTAAGAACGCACAGCTTTCCCTGGACAGATAGCAATACCAAGGGGGAGAAATCCTTTTACAGCTGGAGCTCCTCCCCACTCCTTCCTCCCTGCCTTCACTATCATTGTGCTGTAAAACAAACTGGAAGGGAGATGTCGGGATAACAATCACAGGAAGAGAGTTTGTGACAGCCTGGCCGCAGAGTTATGGTGCCCTGAGATGGGAGGGCAAAGGTTCATGCAGGAAACGATGCTGAGACCAGGACCCTGCCCCGGCTGGCAACAGCCCTCTCAGGGCTACATTTGGGAGAAGGAAATGTATTTTGCTCTTTACCATTTTGAAGTGCCACTGTACAGTACAGGCTGCAGGATGTTTGCATTTACAGAAGATCTCAAGGATTTGCACTTAGGGAAGCCCGCTGTGCGTGGCTCTGCACTGCAGCACGCTCCGCAGCATTTGAGCACCACGCAAGCAATTCAAGCATCTCTCTCACTCGAGTTGGGAAAAATTTCAGCACCTCCTCCCAGAGAAGGACTTCTCTGGATCCCAAGATGACTTCCAACAGTGGCAACAAGTTAGTCCATTAAAGAAAACCATTTGCCAAACCAAAACACAGACTTGCGGCTTCCAAGGGACTCGGGTGCATTTGAGAGCTGCTGCAGCTTCCATTAAACACTGACTACAACAGAAATCACGCACTAAGGAACTAAAACATGTCTTTGAAAAATAAATACGTTTCTTTTAGATTATTCAGAGTACTGTGTGCTCCAAGTTAAAAAACTCCCTGTGAGAGGATTTCAGATTACACTAAACCAAGTTATACTCCCTTCCTTCTAGCGGCTCCCCCCTTCACCTTCTGCTGGAGTAGAAACAACATCACATGCTGCACTGCAGGTCTGGGACAGGATAGATGTTCATAAACACTCAGTCATGTGTCTATCCTGTTTTCCATGTTTGTAACTTCATGCCATTTATTTATGCTTTGAAATTCCAACATAAACATAAGTTTAAGATCCACTAAAAGCTGCCTGTTCTGGCAACAGCAGATTTTCTAATCTGTTTACCTAGATATACGTACTGAATAAAAATAAAACTTTCACTTGTGTTTCTCTACCCCATTTCAGTCACAGTTCCCATTTGGCCATTCACAGCAGAAACACTGGGCTTTGGCTGTGCATATTCTCATACAGCTTCCCTTATATTTCACAGCCCCACTAGTGTGTTACTGCAGCCAGTGACTCCAGGGCTGTTTTTTGAACTCAGCCTCCCCACATAAATGCCTCTTTTAGAAGCTCTAGCCTGGCACCAGTTTCATGCTGATGCATGTGATAGAGGCCAAAGTCTCAAAGCTATAAAACCCGGCAAGTTCAATCACCCACGGGAGCATGAGGCACAGCATTCTGCCCACACACTGCTGTAAAAAAAAGCATACCCAGACGTCCTGATCCGATTAGCAATTCTGGCACCAAATCCTTACCCAGACAAAATACGTGTGACTGATACTTGCCTAGGACCAGCTCAAGGTTTCTCAACAGCGTAGGCAAAACTGAATCTGGTGGCATTACCACATTCGTAAGTGGGAAGCTGAGAACAGCCCCAAAACGTTGTTTCCCACTCCCTGCAGCATGACCTCCTCCATCCATCCACCTCATACCCACTCCCACTGCAGCGCACCCATCCTCTATCTTCTCAAACTCAGACTCAACTAACCAGATCCATCCAAGCCTCATTCCTTCTACAAAAGCTATTAATCCTCCACTTTGTTGTGCTGCAATCCTTAATCATGGTCAGGCAAATTTCAGGCTGCTGCAAAAGGGAAGAAAGCAGGTAGGGGGTTTCTTTGCCTTGGGGAAAGGAGGCAGTGGAATGGAGGAAAAGGACACAGGCTGAGAGCCAGGCTTTCTTCTTTCACCGCAGTCCTACAAGGCTAGACTGATGACTGATGCTGCTGAAGGGGCTTCCCTCCCACAAAAATGTGACTGCTCCTCCCAGCGCAGCAGAGAGCTGTGTGAAGGGGGAGTAAAATAAGCTATCTGGGCATCAATCCTCGCAGCTTCTGGTGCAAGCACACACCATAACATTCCCCAACACCCTCAACATGACGTGTACAAGGGCTGGAGCTCAAGGATGCAGGGAGGTGTCTTCGCCCCAGCTCTGCAGAAACCATGCTTAGAAAGTCTGTTCCCCATAGGTGTAAAGAAAAAGCCACTAGATGCCAAGCAGAACGCCTTTCTGGGAGCAGCTATTTTGTAATAGAGGGAACTGTAAGAAGGAAGAATAAACCATTTTAAAATCTAAAAGACAAAAGGGATGGGACCCTTTGTTGTACAAACCAATGGAGAACAAGAAAAACTGTGTGTGCAGGTAATGCACTTAAAAAAAGCATTGTTTCCATCTCTCAGAAACAAAAAAAGCTCAAAACCACACCTAAATACTTCCAACAGTGCAACAGCTTAAAACTTTGCTGCCTTCTCTGATTTTCCATGGTTATTACCCTGGGACACAGGGGCTTCTTGGCCAGATACTTAGTGGTAGGTTCACAAAGGCAGCAATGACTCAAAGAAATGAGATGACCAGAGACCCAAAGGCAGTAAGAATCACACCATGGTTTCTGACATGCTATGGAATGGGTTTTCTCTGCACTGTGAGCTTACTATCATCTTTTAAATGAAATAACATGCTTCCTAGAAAGACCCCTGCTATTAAATATTTGGGATAACTACCACAAATAGACTCTAGCAGAATACTTCTCACAGAAGTTTCTTAGTGTCTATGTATGTAGAGCAAATTTAGAAGTCGTCCAATTATAAGTACTTGCTCTTCAAGGAAAAACTCATATTTTTCTCAGAAATTTAGAATATATCCAGCTGGAGTTTTTCAACAAAAATTCTCCTTGTGGAGCAAATGATGAGGGAGGCACACATACTTGAGCTTAAACCAAATCCAGCTTGATAAATTGATGGAAAAATGGGGTTAGTAGGATTTAATTCATTCTTAGCCTTAAACCAGTCTTTGATAATAAGTGTGAAGCTAATAACACTAAATAACTGTAGTAGAAAGATGCTTGGCATGTGTAGAGTTAATCACCTGCACATTCCTGGTTTATGATTACAAAGATGCTCATTATCCAGCATTGTGCATCTAAGGGGACATGCAACCACTGTTTCTTTACTAACCGGGATGTAAGTACCTAGAATTTAGTCCTACAACTCCCACTTTTATTTCATCACTTTTTCTCCCATGTGCAGCTGCATCTTTTCTATTTCATGAGTAATTATTTGCCTGAGTCTTTTTAAGTTTAAAGGAAAGCATGAAGCAGAAAACTCTCTCAGCTGGAGACCTGCCTTGCCTAGAAAAAGGCTTGTGTTAACTAAAACCTAATGCAGTGCTACCACCGGACCAAGTAACAACAGCAGAGAAAATACATAGTACTTTGACAACACAAAAATCTCACTTTAAAAAGGTACCTTGTAACTCCCAAGGAACAGCTACTTATACCTTTTTGTTCATAGACATACAAAAGTAATTTCTACTTTAAATTATCAGGCAGCTCTTCCTACTTACACAGTCACATGGCCCCAGTACAATCCTATCTCTAAACCTGCTACCCATCTCTCCACAGGAGCTCCAGGGCCATTCACATGTTAAGCCTGCTCTGGGAGAAGCTCTCCGGTTCTGTAAACACAGTCAAAGTCTGTTCAAAACCTGTGCCTTCCAGTTTTCCTTTGAACACAAGTTCAGGCCAGATTGAAAACAAAAACAAAACAAAAACTATTCATTAAAGGAACATGGTCCATATGATAAATAAGGGGTTCATAATATAAATTTACCCTTAGACTTACATTGTCTATTGTCTTTTAACTTCTATTTTTTGCACAACATCTTTACCTACTGTTACTTTTCATATTAGGTATGTCTGTATTTTAGCCCAGAATCTTGTATTTCCTCTGCATGTTGGAAGAGCTGTACAGACCCATGAGAGCTGACAAGCCTACAGAAAACCAGGTACAATTTTGAATCCTTGAATGATTTAAGGAGAACTACAATGGTTGAATAATTTAGTTTTTTCTAAATGCAAATATGCAAAGATTTATGAAGATGCAGCTTAACATATAGACAGCAAGTTCTGAAGCCTAGCCTAATTTACTTATTAACAAAACTGCATGTTCACCATCAGGTTTTTTTCCCAGAAGGTCTATGCCTTCAGCCATCATACATTCTCTGCACACCCTGAAGCTTCAGCACAGCTGGTGAAATTCCTGGGCTCCTACAATGAACTGCTTGTAAGCCTGATTTTGCCATTTCCAAGGAGCCTGAAGCCATGAGGCTCTCTCTACTAAGTTTTAAACCATGTGCTTTCTTATATCCTGATTATGACAACACATTAAGTAACACACACTCCCTAAAGGTGATCTAAAAACAAAACCCCAAGCAAAATTTGCTATGCAAACAGTTTTTAGAAACAGTTTTTGCGATCCCTTGCTCAAATCACTCTGCACAGCCAAGTCAGCAACCTGCATTGGGGTAAAAAAACCAATTATTCCGACTCTTATCAAGTATCAGATTTTGAAAAGATGCAATATTGCAAGAGAGAAATGTCACAACACTGGTGTACTTTCTGAGCAACCAGGGAGAGAAGAGATAAAACAATAAAATATGTGTTGAATAGAGGAGCAGTCTTCAAGAAGACAATGATGAGTAGTCCCCTGAGCAAGAAGAGGTGGGTATATGTATCTAAAGGGCAGTTCAAGAGTGGATCATGCTAACTTCTTTGGGAGTATGAATGGCAAAAAGCTAGCTCTTATATGTATAGGAAGAGTCATGGAATCTTGACTTAGTATTTGTACTTAAATATGTACTCAGTATTTGGCAACAAAAAGATTACATATATATATATTATACAAAAGATTAACAGCAAACCTCAGCATAAACTTAACTCTGAGGTTAACTTCTCCATCTTCCTCATAAAAAAGCAATTCAAGTCTTATGCACCCTACAGAAAATCAAGATCTTCAGCCATTCTGCCTGCAGTTTGATTCTTGCGAGTAACTTCTGCATGTGTTAAATGTGATGGGGCACATCTGAATCACACTCCATTTGTCACCCTCTGACAAAAATCAAGTCAACACGAGCGTCTATCAGCTGCATAGCTGATAGATAAGAGCTATGCATCTCAGGGAACATTTATCCAGATTTCAGATTAAACCACATCACCAGCACAAAACAACCTACATAATCACCCGTGACCTACACTCTCAGGAGCACGAGACCTCTGCTGCTGGATGAAAGAGCAATGAAATACTGTCAGAGCCCCTGTGTGTGGAAGGAGCTGCAGCACTCACCTGCAAGCAGGACTGGTCCCTCTCACTGAGTAAGCCAGCCTTTCTCCCAGTGTGGGGAGATGAGGCCATCTGAACACCAGTGCCCAGAGAGCAGGGCATTGAGAGAGCAGGCCCAGAGAGCCTATGCTCTTATTCTTGAAGACTGTCAAAGCAGACATGATTTTCTGACCCAGCTTCCTGCTTCTCTGATTTACTCTGTACATCTGTGGGTTTGAGCAGACTAGGGACATCCAGCCATTGGCTGCTTCCTGTGTTGCTTATCAAAGAGCAAGAGACCATTGTGCTTAAATAGCTACATGGGAGGAGTCTTAGCTCATCCACTAAAGAGGATCTCAGTATTCCCTTCCCAGTCATCTTTCAACACCTAGCTATCCTACATGGCTCTGAATTTCACAGATGCCCTCATTTATCAGTAAATGCAATAAAGAGGCTCTTACTGAAAAAGTGAAGTACAAGATGATGTTACACATCATAGTAAAAGAAGCACAGTAGGGGTTGGCTTGGCCAATCAAACACCCAAATTCTGGTTGTTTTTATTCCCAGGCCATACACAAGCATCAAAGATGATGGGATAGATGCTTTTACAAATGCAAAGAATGAAAGCCAGGGCTTACCATCCAAAAATGAACTCAAGCATTTCTCAGGCTATGCACAAGTGCAAGGTTAAAGCCACACAACTGATGGCAAAATACAGTTACCTCTAAGGTGCGATGAAAGCAGCGACTTTGCTTCAACACCACAAGATTGTTTACAAGAAGGGAAGTGAAGCTCAACTTCTCCAGGTGAAGCTGTAGAGGAATTCAAGGCAGCCAGAAAGTAATTATTCAGCTGGAGTTTGGCCAGGACACTGGAGTTAGCACTGCTTCACTAAAAGACTGTGTCGGGGGACTATGCAGTGACCACCAGCACCGTCTATTGTCATCAATGCTGCTTCCCACAGAACCCAGGTTCTCCTTGGAAAGCTCCCATTTCTGGATTGAACGAGCCCAGCCCTTGTCAGTTTGGGAACAACATAGGACAAGGAGGAAGGGTGAGAAGTATAACTATTAGTGTCACTTTCAAGAGCAGTAAATTTTACATGGATTAAAGGGATGAAATCTTTATATATAGCAAAAAGGATAATTATAATGAAGGCATCTGACTAGCTGGCACCACCTACAGCAAGACCTGCAAGCAGTAATTGTACAATAACAACGTGATGTTTAGTGTGAGGTTTAGGACATTCTGCCAGAAAACCTAAAGTATCCAGGTTGTAAAACAGTGTAATAAGTAGGTAATCCCCATCCTGGCGTCCAAGTTACTGCCCTAACCTGTTCCTTATGATTATAAAATGTCTCGGTGTCAGCAGGTTCACTGTGAGTCAGAGCTGAAATAATAAATGGCTTATTCTCCATCCTGATGGAGGAAATACATCATGGCTCATTGTGGCTCACTAACTGAGGCTTTTTTTTTCAAACAGGAAAATGTAAAAATAACCAACTCATTCTGCTTATTGCACTTATTTTTGATTAACAAGGCCCTTATTACAATCAAATTAGAAAAGAAAAAACAGCATGTTTTCAATATGGCCTGCAAAAACAATACCTTAGGAAAAAATACTGATGAAAAATACTGCACAAACAGCTGAAGAACACAAAATTTGTGACAAATAGTCTCTTTGCCAAAGTGATTCCAACACTTGGCTCCTGCAAACAACAGGTTGCCTGAACTGAGGTGAAGGTCCAGGCCGTAACCTTGAGGCACTTCTGCTCCCAAAAATCTGTCTTCAGTCAGGCCCCTGTGTTCACAACATGATGACAACTCAAGTTGTGTGTTTGCACACTCAGGACCTCTAGCTGTGAACTCCAAAAGAAAGGTGCCATCTCTTGCTTTGCACATTGCTGGCAAGCAAACAGTGCCCTACTTCTGTCACGTCTGCCCCAACACTACACATAAACCACACAAAATGTTCCCCTTGAAAGCTCTTAAGAGACCCATAAAACCCCAGCAACTCAAAAAAACTCATCCTTTACTTAGCACAGATATATATAACAGAAGGAGCATTGTAAGCAAGGCGCAGTCAATCCTCCACACTTTTTGCAAACTGAAAGAACAGTAACAAGTGGAAGAAAATAAGCATCATTATTTTATGGACTTAGACAAAAAGTACAGATATTATTTCAAGCTCAAATTTGGAGCACATGTATTTTTATATACACACAGAGTGGCTTAAATACGTAGAATGCTTAAAATAACAGAATAATATATAAAACCTAGAACAATAAAGAAAAATGTATAAGCAAATGTTTCAATATTTAATAACATCCATTCTCAAAAAAAAAGAAATGAAAGTACCTAAAACAGTAGAAAATACAAATAGGGAGCATTTTTAGAAATTAAGGAAAAAAAAAAGTGAGTGAATATCACAAAGACAGCCCCAATTGTTTTCAGAGAAATTTCTGTCCAAAAGGACTGCAAGTTCTGACTCCATATATTTGAAAGACACAATAATTGACATTAGACTTACAAAAAAAAACAAAATTCTTTGAATTAAAATAACATGCACTAAGAAAATAAAATTTCTCCAATATTTCATTGCAGGAAAAAAAAATCTTCACATTTTTCTGCATTATATGTAGAATAACAAATTATAAATTAATAATAAATTAATAAATGTTAATTCCCAGAGTACTACTGCTAGTAAACTAGTAATCAATAACTAAGTTATTTATGACCAATACTGTACAAAAATATAAAGTACAAAATTATGTTAGATTGGTGGCCCTTGACTGGAAGTGTTTTTTTAATATACAGTTTAAATTTACAAATTAACTATTACCATTTCTTGCGTATTATTTCTGCAGCTTCTTGTGCACACTTTGGTAATTCAGTTTTATTATGACCTTTAAAACATGGACATCCTGTGGGTAGTAGCAGTGGCCAGGACTCAGGGCTACATCTGCAGCAGGGCAGGCATTTTCACCCTGTGCACGTTCTGCCATGCTAGAGCCTGTGAGACACTGCAGTGCTGGGTTCCACCCCACGCTGTTTTCTAGCTGAAAACCCCGCATAATTTGAGTTCTGTTCTGGTGCTATCCATCAGCCCTAATTCTTGGCAGCTACTTAAAAGGGCTAATGATCTTGCAATGGAGTCATGGGACTTTGAGTCATGGTCCCAGCTCCAGGTTCCACCACCAGTCCCCACACGGCTCCAGGCCCGTGCTCCTCCTCAGCCGCCCCACCATGCCAGAACCCCTCTCTTTTCCTGGGCCTGTCTCTAGGTTTCGAAAGATTTTGTGACAACTTCTGATACATTCAAGGTTGTGCCCCTTGCACCCTCTCCTCTCCACTGCCCTCAAGAGAAATGCATGCCAAAATAAGTGAAAATATTGGCGTGTGAAAGGTGGATGCACTGAAGCTATGCAAGCACAACAAACCGTGTCATGCTTTCCTGCAGATTAACCCGCACCACCACCTCCCCTACCACATATCCCACAGCTTCCCATGGGCATAACCTTAATCCCACAATCTGCACCCCCTCTACAACTTCGCTACTTTCACTCCTTTATCTTTAGCAGCCCCCAAATACCACAAGCCCTGAGTGAAAGGCTTCCAAACTCCACAGCATCCTTCAGCTCCCCCTAAACAACCCTCCCTGGAGCATTCACAGCTTGGGTAGCAAGCTGCTACCCACCAGGAAGAAAACGGCAATCCCAAGCATGGTTACTTAACTCTTGAACTGAACCTTTTTTTAAATGATATTTTACGACATCCATAATAATGAATATTCCAGTGATGAGCACAGAAGCTGGACTCATTACTGCCTTGTGACTCATTAAGGGTTTTTTTCTAAACTGAACAGTTTCCATATTTTTTGGGCCACATCTCACAGCATAGCTACACTACAAGGAAGTGTTACAAATCAAAACAACTTTGATGACAACACTAAAAAGAAGAACAAAACACTCAGCATTTGGAATGGCAAGAAATTGGGATTTTTATATATCCCCCAGATACATTTACAATTTTTAATCCCTTTCACCCTTTGGACTTCAATCCTTTAAAAAGCAGGAAGAATGGTTCATTTTAAGCTTCTGGACTTTTTTCTTTTAATTTCATTTCCGTCTTGGCTTGTGATGTGAACAGATCTGTTCAGTGACATTATACAGCACTGCTTCAGAAAGCAAAATCTGCTCTTTTCTCTCCTACATCAGTAAGAGAGGAAAAATCTCCTCCTTCTGACGCAAAGATCACAGAAAAGAATATATTTGTCTAGAGACAACATTTGCAGACAATTGTCATACCTTGTACAGAACAACAATGTTGGACAAAGTACACAAGGTTGGTATTACAAGAGCTCTTCCTTGGACTGTTTTTATTAACTTTTTGAATGGTTATATCTATTTCCTAACATACAACTCATAGCACGTTATCTTCCTTATTAATTGCAGCTTCTTTCTGACATTCATTTCATTATCTATCTTTTTCTTTTATTCTCATCTGCATTTAAAATGTTAATGAAGAGTTCGTGCTTCCAGGTAAAGATTGTTTTTTTGAACTGATAGGAAACCCTATAAGGTCTTACAGTTGCAGTTTTTCTCCATAACAAACCCTTCCATTACGTTGGAGATTACAAACCTTAAAGATATTCCTTTTCTTTGTGACACATATTGTCTTCTCTTTAGAAAGTAAAACTTTCCTAACTAAGCCTCAATGACAGAAAGCAGGATTTTACAGTGAAAAAAAAACAGAAAAACACAACAACTCATGGCACTCACGATTTAACTCACATTTCAAAGTCTTTCTCATTTCCTCTCTTGGCTTTTCTTAAAAACACCACAACCAAAACAATTTGTTTGCTTTGATTTTCAAAACTCTGTTTCCAAAGACAAGAAAATTTCTCCGCAACCCACTGAGGTTATTAGCATGTTACAGCTTTTGTTCCCACATGAAGACCATCGAGCCTTTGCAGACTTTCCAGAAAGCACAGAATAACTCACAGTTCAGATATGCCCTACACCTGTCCTGGGAGGGGGCAAGCCCAAGACTGATGGATGTCATGGCCATCTCTGGCTCAAAGAACGTACCTCATCATATGCAACCCCGACACATCACACTGCTGTGTACTCCTGGTCTTTTCCAAAAGGGAAAAGGGTGACAATCCTCTTGGACTGCATATGCATGGAAGTTATGCTATTTATCTGCAAAAATATACCTCTGCTGTATGTAAATTGTGTAGTTGTGCTCAGTATTTAGGAGACCAGAGTTAAGAGTTCCCAGAGCTGGCAAGCAGGGAGTTAGGTGTGGATTAAACCCCATGTGTGGCTGTCACCTTTCTATCTCCTTGGAGGAGCAGACTGTTACTATCACAGGTGAAACCTGAAATTTCTCTACAGACTAGAAAATACTTGCTTTTTTTACCCCTTCTTACAGAACCTTTTCTCCAGTCCTTTAGTGGCCATTGTGGTATGGGCAAGAAGATACTCATATGTTGGTTTCCAAATCAGTTTGCCAAACTATAGCCTATACAGAAAAAAACCCAGAGGTTCCTGAACTCTCAGTGTCTGGAAAACATGGCAAATTGGGCTAGTCCCCTGTGGAGTCAAAATGCAAAGTTCTTCACATGAGGTGGAAACAACATGGTCCAAGATTACCATCTCAGTTCCATGCACTTGGAGCTACAGGCCTGAATTTGACGAGGTTATTTTGTCAACAGTTGAAGCTGTCCCTTGGCCTCTTCCCTAAACTAATGGTGTCTCAAAATTTTAGTCTAAAAAGACCTCTATAGAAGGTCACAAGGGCTACCTTCTTTCTCAAGAATTACTATGCCTAATGAAGTTCCTCCTTGTGAACATTTTGTACAGTTACCTATTCCCCTCCATCAACTCCCAATCCCTCACAGACCAGCCTTCTAAGCTAAAAGCACACTACGTAACCCTCTTCACATCTATCTTCTTTCCCTTCTACAGCTACCCAAGGGCTTTCCCTGCAACACCAACAGGTACTTTGAATCATAGAAGTCAACAAACAGATAGGAGCTACCAGGCTTGAATAAAGGCTCCTCTGAGGTAGGAAGGAACCTGCAGGAAACCTCACACACTGTTCAGAGGACTGTGCTGTCCGTACCAGCTAATCAGCCAGGGAACATGAATAAAGGCTCCTCTGAGGTAGGAAGGAACCTGCAGGAAACCTCACACATTGTTCAGAAGAGGACTGTGCTGTCCATACCAGCTAATCAGGCAGGGAAGCTTTGCTGCTGCAGAGGAACTTCAGAACCCTACTGCACTCTCCCACAACTGGTTTGCATCAGCAGTTACACAACTGACCTTTAGGTTTCCAGTATGAGATGAAGTAAAACCTAAAACAGTAAGCAAGACTTATTTTTCTTACTGGTGTTTCCTACATGAACATTAACACATGATTTACATGGCAGAGGAAAACAGGTGTTAATGAGGAGAGGCAACATCCAGTAGATGTATTCTTGGCTACTCTATTTATATTCCTCATGAAGTAAAACTTAGTTAAGTGGTACTCAAGCAAATCAGCAGCAATAGCAATAAACCTGGTCAGAAGTTTCTGACTATAAAAGCATTCCAGCCTCTGGGGTTTTTCCTTAAATTTGGAAGGTTTAGTATTTCAGTATAATTCTGTCCATGTTAAAGACATTTCTAGGAAAAGGCACATATCCTACAGCAAAGCTCATTTAACAGTCACTTACCAGCAACAAACTTAAAGCCTTTATTGGTAATTTCAACTTCTGCTCTGCATGATTCATTTATCCCTGGGATAAGCCTGAACAAGGGATTCCCCCAGCGAAAGACAGACTAATCAAATTATTTCAAGTCAGTCAGGTATTCACTTTATGCCATCCAGCCCCAATGGCAAAATTGCTTGCAATAGCAGATCTCCCAACGTTACAATTAAAAATACTTTCACACTGGCTTAATCAGAGCCAAAAGACAAAGCTCCTACAATCAGAAACACATAAATGTTACCACTGTCTCCCTCTCACCCGTAACCTTTCACGCTGCACTGGGAAGTGGCTTCTACACAGATACAGGAAGGTCTTTTCCAGCCTGAACAATTCTGTGTTTCTATGACACACCCTCATTTCAGACACGCACTAGACAGAACATGAAATTACCCTCACACACAAGGCAGCGCTGCTACACTGCATCCCAGCAGCTGGCATAGAGAGGACAGATTTTTGCAAGATGCTGAAAGACCCCAGCACTGAGCAACAAACCTGAAAAGGCTTAAGGTTCTCCACCTCTCTTTTCTGAGGGAGTTGTACGCCATGCATCCATCAGATGCTGGTACTTTCATACATCATGCCTAGCTAAAGATGCCTAACCCCGTAAGCAATTTTTGGTGTCAGTTATTTCTCACCTGTCTCACCCTGGATGATAACTTGATAACAAGAGATTTGCTGCACATTCGTTCCAGCCTGGTTACTGAAGGACAGGCTGCAGCACCTGCATGGCACAGCATGGCAGCTAGCTGGCAATGCAAAGTCCAGGAAATACCAGCTCTTGTCCCAGGAGTAGACAGGAAATATGGGGAAAAGATAAGCAATTATTCCAGTAACTATGCAGGTTTTTCTTTTCCCCTGCTCCTACCAACCTCTCTAAACTCCGACAGCTTTCATCCCTCTCACTTAGGAGAGCCATTCAGGCTTCCACCTCCACTGCTGCCCCTGCTCTACACCTGCCAATGATGTTCTTGCTCTCATCATCTTTGAAAATGGAACTATTTCATCTCAACCACATAGTTTTTGATGTTGACAGCTTTTATTTCACACAGGAAGAACTTCCTGCACACTTGAAAGTTTGCCAGCCTTTTTCCCATGGCTCTAAAAAAAGGCACTGCCTCCTTTAAGAGCATCATCATGCCACCACCACCACTGCTATTCCCTATGTTCTCAAATCCAATGCAGAGGGCAGTCACATGCTCCTGTTTATACATCCCATAATACAAGGCTGCTATTTATCAATAAATGCCTTGAGGTGCAGAGCAAAGCCCAAGCTAATAAAAATCTGCTGGGATTATCTGCTGGTGTTTCACATCAGCAACACAGTGGCCAGGGAAAACTGAAGGGGAATTAAGATGTGGCAGAGAGCATACAAAGAGTAAAGAGCAAAAGAGAGGGGAAGCTGCAGGTATTTGAAGAACTGGGGATTAAAGATGGAAGAAAGGCAACAGAAGTAGAGGCCCAACTTTTTTTTCTTTTCCTTTTTTTATTTTAAACTTGAATCCAAGGCATTAAAGAATGTCTTAAATACACACAGGCAAACAGATATTCGCTGTGTTTTGCTCAATAAATAACTAACCATTGGAACCTATGCCTGCAGGATAACTGCTGGAAAAATGACTTGCAGTGATTAAAAAAGGATTAAATGGGTTTTATAAGCAACAGTATCTGTTGTTAAACATGCTAAAATAAAATTACAAGAGTTAATAATCTGTTTGCTCCAGGGCATAAACTAATCCTCATCTAAGGGTAGCAGAGATCTGCTTGCATGTCAGCTCGATATCTGGTGCAACAACTCCTCTCCATTGGCAAGCAGTCCTTGCTTTTGATTCCCGGCATTTAAAATTTGTCTTTCTTGCCTGAAAAAAGAGAGTATGTTATTGCTCAAGCCTTCAACTGACCTCACATAATTAAGTGGAGTTTACCAGACGTATCATTCCCTTGAGAAGCGGGGGTGAAATGCTTGAAAAGGGAAGAGAACAGTTTAATTGCTCCACATTTCAATATTCTGCTCTCAGTTTCTTTAAATACAGTTGTCAGGGCACTAATACTAAGCACATGAGTTGAAACTGTTGGAAAAAGTCTTCAGACATGAACAAAGCACGCAATCTATTAGTACTTTTCAGTGGAAAATGGTTCATCAGCCAAATCATTTTATGAGAAAGTAAGATCTTCGGGATGGCAAGCGAGGGAAGATTTTTAACATATTAGAAAAGAAGAATTTACTCTGCCTGGTAATAGTTAAAGCATTACCTAATATCACAGCCTGGTTCTCCAAGATGGAATAGGGTTGACAAACTCCTCAAGATTATGATCCCAGCCCTCTCCAAACCCAAACCCATGAACCTTACTAACAGACTGGCTAATCTCCCAAATAATTGCTTCTGGACAAACACAACACAGAACACAGTGACACATCCAATGTGGTTATGAACTTTTACTTTCAAGCACCAGTTTGCACATTCTCACAGGTAGGACAGCTGCATGCTGAGGACACTCCTCCCCTGGCTCGGGACAGCTCCTAGAGGAAGAAATCTTGAACATGAGCCACACAGAACTCATTCCACACGCAACCTTTCCTTCCAGACTCTCAGGGTAAACCCCCCGCCCCTCAGTTCTACTGCT
This sequence comes from Passer montanus, assembly GCF_014805655.1. Lineage (NCBI taxonomy): Eukaryota > Metazoa > Chordata > Aves > Passeriformes > Passeridae > Passer > Passer montanus. The sequence continues at coordinate 8,640,653 of NW_024368374.1, read as the reverse complement.
CTACAGATTTTGTATTATCTTTTATTTTTAGAGGGGTGCAAAGTCTAGCTGGTCCAGTTTGGCAATCCAAATGCTCAACATCTGAACTGTGTTTTCAGAAAAGGACTTTGCAATGGTCCACATTAACTCACTAGCAATTCAGATGATGTCCAGAGTGCTTCTGCAAAGTTTAGCAGTGACCACCCAACAGATCAGTATCAGTGCTGGAACTCTACGTTAAACTCATAGCCAAAGCAAGAAATATATAATGCCTGGTAGGAAAAAACCAAAACAAAACACAAATAAAAAAAAAATCCAAACAAATCATTTTTAATAAGAAGCAAAACAAGAAAAACTTCTGAAACTTAAATTAGTTTTACAGAGAATACAAACATACTGTTTCAAACCACTGTATGTATATATTCCCTCTCCTCCCCTACTGCTGAAACAGCAAAGCATGCATGGCAGATGGCATGATTCATCTGAAAATTACTCTAGCAGCACTCTATTAGCCTCTAAGGAGTAAACTAGGATAAAAATATTCTGAATGTTAACTAAAAGTAGGCAGTTGTCATGAGGAGTCGTCAGGTCAGTCTACTTGCTTAGCTTGCAGAATTTTCCTCTCAATCAGCAAGAAGCACTACACATGAAGATAACATCACTTACTTGTTCTACCTACAAGGAATTATTGCAGAAGGGAAGCAAGTGGGAGACAAAAAGGTTTATTTTCCCCACATCTAAGTAAAAATTTACCAGCCACAGTCAGGCCAAGAGCAACAGGACATCACATTAACAATGGCCTCAGCCATTTCGGGTGAGATGGGAGAGATTCATTTTCTTAGAGACTGCACATCTTAGCTAGGAGAAGAACTTTCTACGTGCTCAGTAGCCGAATGAAAATCTGCTCAGTGGAAAACATGGAAGAAGGGACCTCAGGAAATCTGTCCTTGCCCCAAGGTATCAGTAATTACACCCATCAGCCCACATGGCACACAGAGTAACTTGCCAGGGAAGTGACAAAATGAATGCCTGCATCACATTCAGGGTCAGGGCAGCCTTACCAAGCAGCCTAACTCAAAAATACAGTAAAAGCACCATGCCACGAATCCCCCTGCTTCACACAAAAGACAGGAGTCAGCAGTGCTGCATGCCTTCTTCCAGAGAAATTTAAAAGTATAGGAAGCAAGGAACTGGGTTGCCAGATGTAAGCAATGCTGAGCACTCGCTCAGTGACCTCTTGGACCAGCACAGGATGTCTCCAACTGAAACACCATCACTCATCTGAAAATAAGAAATGAAACACACTCTTAGGTGGTTCAGATTATGCTGACAGTAAAAATCTCACTAGAGTGCAGCCCACTGCCCTGGGACCAAATAGTCTAATTGCCTTGGGTTCTGAGCCCCAAGCTAAAAACTCCTTCCCAAATAAACAGACCACAAGAACTGATTTATTTTTCTGCTCCATCAACAATAATCCGCAGTCAACAGAAGCTGAGTATTTGGTGTGCATTATATATGCAGGTTAACCAGGTGAAACCAGTAATGGAGTTGTCCTCATCTTTGGGGAGAAGGTGGTGAAACTGTGCTTAATGTAATATCTTCAAAAAGGCATTTTCTACATATGTATACGCTACCACGTCAGCCTCGTTGCATAACCAGGTTGTGCAATCATTGCAAATTCATTTACATCTTCTGTTCCAGTGCTCCAGAAGTGGGAAGGAGGAATCACAGTCAAGGGAAAATGTTGATTTTGCAGGAGTGGTCCCCTTGGCCACAGGAGGATGGTCTGAAGGGAGGTCAAAGTCAGTGGGGAGAGCACCAGGACTCCATCCCTAATGCCTCTACTGCTCAACCACAGCAGAGATTTGGAACAGAGTTTTAGTTAGAAACCTCAAAGCAAAGAATGACTTCATAGCATCAGGAGATGACTAGCGTTGGCTTGGGCTGCAAGCAGAGAAGATTATGGTTTCTCCTTTTAATGCTTATGACTATGTCATTGCCACAGAACTGTAAAGAAGAAATAGGCAAGAGTGCAGTATCAGGTTTTCATAGACTGTACAAACTGGATTATTCAAGAGTGACTCAAGTTCCTAACAAGCATGGAGAAGACTGTATTAAGATAGCATCTCTTGATTTTTCCCAAAATCAATTGCAACAGGCTGCACTTTAAAATACTGCTTTAAACTCCCGTCCTTGTTTGTATTTCAAGGCAGCGTTTAGTGGATTTACTACATTTGTGCATAAGGAGGACACAAAACACAAACAGTACCGGGGACCAGACATTAGATCAGCATTAAAAACCCCACCAGCCAGAATATACACTCACACAATGTCAGGAGAGATGCTCAGCTCTTGCCACAAAGGTAAACCCTCAGCCATAAAAACCTGACACCACAGTTTTACTCAGAGGCCTCATATATTGATCAAGGAAAAAGGAGAACAAGGCAATAAAATTAATCCCCCAATTTAAGCCAAAAGAGAAAGTTTTCAAGCATTTAAAACAATTAACTGCCTTCCAGGTCTGCCTTAATACCATCCCAATGATGGCAGGGCCAAGATACCAAAAAAACTATGAAAAATTAAAGCTGCTCTAAGTTAAACATGCAGCCACACTCTGATCAAGGAAAAAGGAGAACAAGGCAATAAAATTAATCCCCCAGTTTAAGCCAAAAGAGAAAGTTCCTGGTTCAGCCCTCTCCATCCAGCTCTGAGGTTTCCAAGCATTTAAAACAATTAACTGCCTTCCAGGTCTGCCTTAATTCCATCCCAATGATGGCAGGGCCAAGATACCAAAAAAACTATGAAAAATTAAAGCTGCTCTAAGTTAAACATGCAGCCACACTCTGGGTTTTCATATTAAAAAAAAAAAAAGTTGGTTTTTTTTTTTGTTCTTTCTCCACTATAGATTTCTAGATATTCATCAAAATCTAAATCTATCTAGCTAGATAGAAGTGTGTAGAGCATTTTTATTTATGGTTAATTTATGTACTACAATTTGATCAGATCACACACGAGGCTGCATCCTCATCCTGAATTTCAAATAGCTTCTGGTTTGAGCTGCAGATCCATCAAAGAAGCAGGGGTGAAGCAGGACAAGCAGCAACTGCAAATATCTAAGCCTGACCTGATTCTGGTAACTTAACCTTCCTTAAAACCACATAATTTAAAATATCAGTACTGGTAATAATCAATCTAAAAAAATAGTAGTAATAATTTTAATCTAATCAATAAGTATCATTTACCTTGAAACAACATATCACAGATTCACAAAATGGTTTGCGTTGGAAGGGACCTTAAAAATAATCAAGTTCTAACCCCACCACCACAGGCAGGGACACTTTCCATCAGACCAGGTTGCTCAAAGTCCCTGGCCCTGAACACCTCCAGGGATAGGGCACTCACAACTTCTCTTGGCAAACCGTGCCAGTGCCTCACCATCCTCACAGTAAAAAATTTCTTCCCAGTATCTGATCTAAATGTATTCTCTTTCAGTCTAAATCTTCCAAGTTAGCACAAGCATTGCTTCCCTCACCTGAACCTCCAGAGACACTGAAAGATCTTAGCGAGGAGTGAAGGCAGCAGCAAGGTATGCTCTGGAGAGGCCAAGGGATGTACCTTAACTGATCTAAGTAGTGAGAAATTTACTCAGTGAATCACTACAAACTTCTCTGGTAACTGCAAAGAGGAAAGAGGATTACTTTCCCTGACCTCCTCTGCACACCTGAGCAGTAAGCAGCTGAGTACCCACAAAGGGGCCAGGCAGACAGAAGCATTTTGGCAGGACTGCGCCGGTGGGCTCTGCTCCTGCACCAGGCAGCTGCCAGGTCACGGCTGGAACACTCCCTGAGATCTGCACAGCAGCACCCTGCCAGCACTGGGGCAGAAGCCAGGCTCCAGGCTCCCCCAGCCAGCCTTGCACTCACACCTCCCCACACCGGTACCACGGCCAGGAGCATCCCTCAGCCCCACAGCGCTCGGATGCTGGAGCCTGGCAGGGCAGTCCTGCAGGGGAACGGTGCCAAGGGGCAAGGAAAGAGAGGGTCCAACCCAACAGGTATGAATTACACCTGCTTACTGCGCTTTCCCACGTGTAGACAACAACAGCACACAGAATCTCTCTTGCCCCAGAGCACCACCAGCATGCCTTCAGAGAGCCAGGTTTCCTGGGAGAAGGGGTTGGGGGCTGGCAAATAATTACATTTAATCTGAAGGTTCAGATTTGAGGAGCGTATTTTTGGAAAGAGAAATCAACACGTTTAACAGTGAGCAGGAGCACAGAGCACAAAATCCTTTCACATCCTGACAGGGTAGAACTGCGGAGGCCTGCTATGAAGCATGTCTGAATAACAGCATCTTCATTTTTTGAATATCTAATTAGGCGTTTCTATATATTGCAAAGCATTGCTATAAGATATAATTTAGTTGGCAAACACTAAAGATCTCAGTCTGTAAGTATGCTTTTGGCAATCAAAATTCAAATCTAGATATATATCCAAGATATGTATGGCACCGGTACCTTTTTTTTTTTTTTTTAATTCTAACAATTACAATCAAATTAGCAGATTAACTCATATCAGTTTTAAGCAAATTCAAGCTACAAGCAAATGAGCCTACACCACCACCACCACAGTAGTGTATTTTTGGATTGTTAGTATCCTTACTCCCATTAGCGACTTCACATATATTTAACACATATTAAAGGGCAGTAAAAGTCTAAGAAGGCTACGGATGCCAGAACTTAGCACCAACTTAGAACTCACATATGCCAAAAAAACATTTGCAACTGTGCTAATTCCCACTGTGGGAACTGAAAGGCAGATTCATATAACACAATGGGCAACAAATACATTCCTTTAATTTCAGTCGCCAAATTTTAATTAATTTCCGTCCAGGCAAACACCAAGCATTTCTGCTGATCTTGCAGGATGTAAGCTCATTTGCACAATAAATGCGGTTTAACAAGTCACCACATTTATAGCAAGTTGCTTCAGTCTTATCTAACTGCACAGTTTGAAAAGTCAGTGATGGGTAAGTGAAACCCCACCCACGTCACAGTTTCTGGAGCTAAGTGCAAGAAAACTGAAGAAGTTGCTACCTTGCCATTGCAAGTGAGACTGCCAACAGTATATTGACAGTTAGAGTCCACATTCTGAATTATGTCTATGCCCCTTATTCAAGAAGGGAAAAAAGCATGCACTTCACACATCTGAGTTTCTCCTACAAAAATTAATGGCCATACTCCAATGCTCCAGACCTCCCCCTCAAAAAAAAAAAAAAAAAAAGAAGAGTGCGAAGACCTTCTGTGCTGTATAAATTTGAACAGGTCACACATAAACAAATCCTGCGACCCACAAAGCACTGCAGCACTAAAGCAGCCTTATGCACTTTCAATTTTCTCCAGAACCACTGTTTCCATGCATGCATCACCCCTACACGTATGCACGCTGCTCATTTCATTAAAAAAAGGTTTTAATTTCCTGATTTCTGTGTGTGATGAAAATTTCATTCTGGTAGCAACTAAATTAAAGGAGGGGAACTTCTACATTTTCTAAGAGGGACACCAACATGCAAGAAGCAGAGCCCAGCCCATTTCATCATTTTACATCCTGGTACGGAAGCACCATGGAGACCTGGCACTAAGCGGTCCCTGAGAGAGAGACACCAAAAAAATTAAGATGTTAATAAAATAAAAATTCCCACATATGACAGAGCACAGCAAGAAGATATAATTTAGTCAGCAAATATTATGGTTAAGGGCACCTCTGCTTGCAAGCACTTTTCTGGTAATCAGTCCAAACTTAAATCTGAATATGTCCTATTTCAGAGACCATGTTCCCAGCACATTCTCTCAAGGCAATGTGCCAGGCCCCAGAAGCTACACCCCATGGACCTACAGAGCAATAGCCCTGACAAAGCTAAAAAGGAGTCCCATATGCTCACACTAATATGAGCCTACATAGCACACACCAGTAAAGCACTTGGAGAAACACTGGCCACGTGATCACAGCCATCCCTGGCATGCTCTCTCAAATCAGCAACAGAACTGAACACACTTCCAGCTGCATGTATTCTCAGAATTCCCAAAAACTACGTTTCTAAGACTAGAACAAGAGAAGACATGTACCTTTAAGTTTCATTAACTCTGGAATAAGACACATGTTCAAACAGAACTACTAGAACATCACTGATACTATGCAGTGATGCAAGATGCTTCAACAGCTCAGTAAGTTGTCTGAGCAAACTGAGTGCTGCCCTCCACTCTTCCTAATCTCTGTCTGATGCAGAAGCTGTCAAGAGTCCCAGGAGGTTTTGAGTGACTACATTTCTAAAGACAGATTCACTTCTGGTCCCATCTACCACAAACCAAAGCATTGCTAAGCCCTCACAATCCATTACAGAAGTGCTTCAAAACTTAACGAGTGCCTCTTTAGGCATCATTTTAAGCAATCTAGTAAAGACCAGTGTCCCCTATCGAAATCTAGAACAAGCATGAGGCTTAATGAAGATCTTAAAAGATAATAACCAGTCCTGTAAAAGCACCTTAATTCTTTTTATTCCTCCTCTGTTAGGAATGGAGACCTACCAAGAAATTTCATGATGCTGCACTGCTCACTTAGGACATCTGCATACAACAGTGCAGGAATGATGCACCTTTGTTTGATAAACACAAATGATTAATGTTTACTAATTATATTTAGAAATACTACTTAAATGTGAATAGCACTTATCTTTACAGATCAGTTCAACTCATGCTGAAGCTCTCTACAGAGCAGCAGAGACTGTGTTCTTCAAAATGTGACTCCTTCCAATGCACTTGATTTCTGAAGCACAACCTATCACCACCAAGAGCAGTGTTTCCCCAATATTTAAAACCCATTTCAGCAACCAGACTGACAAACAAAATGCTACAAAATTCATTAAAATATTAGTATGCACTGCCATATGTTTAACTATAACTATCTGCAGCCAGCATCAGTGAATTTGAAGTTCCTTTCTCACAAGAGTTGACAATGAAGTAAATATATCCATCTTTTATATATTTCTGAAAGAGGAAAACAATAAACTACATTTCAGGTTATCTTTACTATGGCTTCGTTTATTATTCATTACTCAAGGTTTTAAAGTCGTTTCTACCAGAAATCCTTGTTTCATATACGAACTTCTTCCCAAACAGAAGGGGCTGAGAGTTGAATTTTTGTAGCCACAGCCCTACATATTTCACAAATCTGTGGCTGCAAAATATATCTGCATTTTTATTCCAGAAGCCAAGCACTTATTTTACAAAATTATTCACCAGTTGAGTAAACAGAGACGCACATATTTAGGCAGCATCATGCTTTGGAAACTGAAAAGATATGAGCAGACGTCTCAGGACTACACAATTTCTGGTGCCTTACTGAAAAACCCAACCACCAAAAGTATTGCCTATTTTGTTAAAAAGAAATAAGGAAAAAGAGAAAGAGAAAACAACCTCACACACCTCACCTAAAAATCTTTATCTTCTTGCACCACACTGCTTCCCCTTTCCATCACAAGCAGCAAGGGCTCCAGTTCCCCAAACAAACAACTTCACCAACTACTTGTAAAACCATGTGATACAAAAATAATGATAATAAGGAAGCAGCTGAGCATGTCATAAAAAATACGGTGGCAGAGAGCTGTTACCTTGTCTTTGTATTTAAGTTCTTTAAAGGCACTTAAGGAAAATTTAGTTCATTATGTCACTATACAAAGCCACTCACACATTTCATTCTGGTGTTTAGTCTTACCTATAATCATACGAGTAACTGAACAGATACCACAGCAAACAGAAAACGGGCAAAGAAAATTAAGAGAAAATTAAAGCATTATTCAAAGCCCTGATGGGAAGCTCAAAAGCACTGACACAGCTCAGCCATGACTTATTCAGACACAGGTGAGGAGAGCACCTTGCACCTGCAAAAATTAGGTTGAACTTTCACACCTGAAACTAAGCAAAATGCAAGCTGGTGACTGACAGACAACATAGGCTGCTACAAGAGGCATTTTGGTGGCAGTGAGCAGGTATGCAAACACCAAATAGTTTTCTGTCCACAGGGTGGGCTGAGGCCAGGTGTCACAGCAGAGCAGACCCAACTGCAGCTGCCAGCTCTTGAGGCTATTTGCCACATGTATAGTAAAAGGTATGACCTTGACAGAATCCACAGACAGAAAGCCAAACACACACACCTCTACCTGCATATCCCTGTGTGTGCTGCATGAATGTGTAATACAACACATGATGCTGGGGGGGCACATATCACCTGGGGGAACATCTTAAGAGACAGAGGTAAATGCCCACAGGTATGTAACCAGTACTGAGGGAATACACAGGCTGAGTTAAAGGCAATCTTCAATGTGATTTTCCCACAAGAGAAAAAAAAAATCATAAGAAAAACCTCACAAAAATGATCTTTAAGGTCCCTTCCGATCCAAACTATTCCATGACTCTGATTCTATGTACTCATTTCAATTTAAATAAATCATCTGAATGTCCACAATTTAAACTGTTTGCTGATCTATGTTCAAAAGCCTTGAAAAAATTCAGTGAAAATTATTCTTGAATTTTCAGTCCTTCTAGTATTTTTTACTAGCTGTGATTTTCAAACCAAATACAACAGAATTAGAACCCAGAACTCATTTTGCATGGAAACCAATTCACTACGGAATAGTACTGACCATAGAGAGCTCGTGTGATAAGGCCACCCAAAGCACCTGTCCCAAACCTGTTTTGTCCTCAGGCTTTCAGGCTTACAACCATTCATCCCTCTGCAGTTAGAAATCTATTCTCATTCCTTCAAAAATGGCAGCAAATGAATTTAGCTGAACAAGCTCCCCTGGGAAGACAAGGAGGTGTATGTTCCCAGGGACCTTAACACTTGCCACCAAGAAAAATCAACAACACCTCTATCTCCAGATAAGTGACACTAAAATTCCATGTTTCCCATTCATAAACATGACAGGGTTTTATTTTAACTCATTTTCAAAAGCAGACTGAAAGGATGAGACCATTCAAGGAAGCTCAACTGTGACAGCACCTTTACAATAAATCTCAACACTCGCCATAAAGCAAAGACATCATGAAATATGCACATCACAGAGATGTTTTATATTTTATATATGATGATTAGCAAAAAGCTATCGTACTGTGAAAAAAAAAATAGTTATCTACAGCTGCAGTGGAGTTCTTGCCTCTTCTGTTTTAAGCCTTGCGTCTCCCACTATCACAGGTAAGGAAAAACGTTGCTTTTACTTAACTACTACAGTAGAGAAAAGTCTCCTTCTTCCATGTAACTTTCACAACAATTTCCTTCTTATCTCTGCAGCAGATCTTGTTCTTGCTTTGGCTTTCTCTGAGCAACACAGGTCACTATCGGCACTCATTCACAACCAACAATGCAGCAAGTCTGGCAGAGCACATCCCAAGTGCTTCATTCAAGGCAGCCACCCCATGGGGGTCATGGAGACTTTGCTCCCTTCGAGTTCAACAGGGGATTTGTTTAAAAAGCAGAGTTTGCAACGAGAAAATCTGGAACAAACTAATGTGTATGTATAACTGAGAACAATTTACCTACTTTAATAATTTTGTTACTGATAGTTTTATGTTAATACCTTTGGCTTATACCCCCTGATTTAAAAAGGCATTTTTATTTTAATGTTTTTATTCAGAAGAGCTTGGATGCTGTTTTGAGCTGCTACCAGACAAGGTTGACACCTCTGAAGTTTCTTCAGTGACAAATGAAAAAGAAGCTCAACATCATGTATTAAATCGGGGCAGTAGATATTCACAAGCACTAGAGCAGTCAGCCCTCAACTTCTGCCTGAGAAACACCGCCTTGCCACTACACAGAAAGTGCACATTCTTTTTCAGTTCTTGTGCGTTTCATGTGTTTTGTGAAGAATTTGAAAGCTGCCTTATTGCACTCGCAAACATGCAAACCCCAACAAGACAAAGCGTCTCGAAGTTTTACTTAAGGGGGAAAAAAAAAATACCCCCCTCCCCATTTCCCAGCCTGCGTCAGCAGCGCACAATGTACTCCCAGCCCTAAGTCAGTGCCAGGCTCTGAGGCGAACCCGCGCTCCCTCTGTCAGCAGAAAAGTCAGTCGCTAATCTGTGCTCATCTCTGGAGCGATGCTCCTCCTCTGCAGGGCCCTCGGCTGACTCAGGCTTCGCTCCCAGCCCTACGCCTACAGCAGGTCCCCAGACCACGGGCAAACCAACGGCTCCCAAACTGGAAAAAAAAAATAAAAGTAATCCTCACTCACACTGAGCCGTGGAGAATTGGTGATAAACAAGGCAAGCGAGCTGCACGCCTCAGCCGGGCCAGTGGCAGCGTTGACACCCAGTGGCTGCTGGTAACTCAACTTGAAAGTGTGCTTAAGAAACTCTGCACTTGCTTGGCGTGAGTGTAAAACCTGCAAGCGTGCAGCTTTCAGAGCAGCCTGGCAGTTATGCAGCCAGAGGGATGGGGGCAACACATGTCCGACGCATAATACTGTGACTATTTCATTACAGAAGGGGAGTCCATGTGTATTTCCCCACCAGCAGTGGCAGGATATGCACTCCACTCTACCAGAGGGTACTGCAGCCAAAAATCCTACCAGGAGCAGCTCTCCAGGTCACAGCAGAGGTATGTGGGCATAGGATGTGCTCAGTCTGTTAGAGGGAGGTGTGCGAGGCTTCTTCCTTGCTGAAGCACCACGGGACAAGCAGCAGTGAAATAGGAAGCACCGAGTAACTTACACAGCTATCAGCGCTTCTTATTTGCTCGCCTGAACTTGGGAGCTATTGGATTTTATTTTGGTTTGTTTGGCTTTTAGTTCTCTTCTACTCATTCTGAAAATGCACTTAAGGAGACAAAAATACCACTGGAAAAAAGCACCACTTTCAAGTGACAAGTTACCTTATTTAAAAGCTGTCAGCTATCAATCACTTCGCTCCTATTAAAGTTTTTCATGACAGATGTCTTCAGACAATTATCCTTTAAATTTTTTAGTCAAACACATCAATAGAAACTAACCAACTACTTTCAAAAGCCCTACAAACTTTCAGCTAAAAATGAGTTACTGCTTACCTCTAACAAAACAGAAATTTACAAAAAGCCGATGTAACAAACATTCCTAGCAGCGCAATTAGAAACAGATAAATGCAGGATTCGAGTTCACACTTTTTTCAAAGAAGAGATAGAGAATACAAATACTAGAAAGCGAAGCAGGGAGTTTGACTGGCCCTAACTGGAACTAAGTCCCGAACACACCAGAGTGCGCTGATGCTTTGCTAGGTGCTCGCACCTCCCGCATTTTCTGCCATCATTTAATCCCTCGCAGGGCGGAGGAGGCTCTGCCTGTACGCAGACGGCACCAGCTCCTTCTGACAATGCTCTCACGCCACAGTGTCACAAAACCCGGCGCTGCCTCCGCCGCGCACAGGGACACGGATGGGTGACACTTTCTCCACGGAGGCCTTGGAGAGAGGCGATTCACTGGCAGCAGCGCTGAGCCTTTATCACCCACGGGGATGCAAAGCTGGAGGGTACCATGCGCCTGGTGCTGCCACCGGGGCCGCACAGCCCCAAGCGCAGCCTGGCTGGCCCCGCAGCTGTCCGGGGACAGCCGGTGCCCGGGATTCCCCCCGGAGCTGGCGAGGGACATCCTCGGTCCCCTCGGACATCCCACCGCGGGGCTCCGGGCAGCACCGGCTGCGGCTCCGGCCGGCGAGGAGCTGAGCACAAATCCCGGCCGCCAACAGGTTGCTCCCACCGCTCCGCTCAGCCGGCAGAGACAGCGCTGCGGGAGAGAGGGAAGCAGGGAGCTCCGTCCCACCACGTAACACAAGAAAGGCGCTCCGCAACTCAAGTTTAACAAAGCCATCAGGTCAAATACTGCGGCTTACTCATTAAACACACGGTATTTCTGCAACCCTTGTTCTGCCTCCTCTCTTTCCCCATCCCTGTTTGCCTCTGTCCCCGCTCCACCGCCCGACGGCAAAGCCCTGCAGCGCCAGGGCGGACGGCGGCACGGACCGGCCGCGCTCCGGGGCCGGGCAGCGCCGGAGCTCCCGCGGCACCCCCGGCACTCGGGTGCTCACCCCGGGCCGCGCCGGCAGCCCCCGGGCAGCAGGAGGCGGCGCCGCTGCTGCCGGCTGTGCCCGGGGACGGCGCCGTGACACCGCGTGAACTTTTGCTTTCGGCGGGGCAGGGCTGGGGGAGGCGGAGAGCGGGGGGGCGGCCCCGGTCCCTCCAGCGCCCCGGCGGCGGGAGGGCTGGAACGCATTTCTCCCTTAAGAGTTCTCTCTTTGGAAAGGTGAAAAAAAGTAGAAACGTGAGGTCAAACTGAAAGCGCGGAGCCGGAGCGCTGCAAGCTGCGCAGCGGGGCAGCCGGGGAGGGCGGCGTGCCCGGCCGCCTGCAGCGCCGCGGCCGTGCCCGGGGGCGGCGGAGCCTCCCGGGACCCCCTCCCACGGGGCGTCCCCCACCACCCGCCGCTTACCTTCCAGCCGGCCGAGCTGTTGCTGTCGCCCTTATCCTTGAAGTAGGGGACGCTCTTGACCATCCACTCGTAGATCTGGGAGAGGGTGAGCCGCTTCTCGGGGGAGCTCTCGATGGCCTTGGTGATGAGGTCTGCGTAGGACAGGTTGCCCCACGCGTTGCGCCGCGACGAGCTGCTCTTGCGGGGCTGCCCGGGCACGGGGCCCGGTGACAGACCGGCCACGGGCGGCGGCACAGGCGGCACCGGCGGCGGTCCCGGCGGGTGGAGGCGGCAGCCGGCCTCGGGCGCCGGGAAGTCCCCGCAGCGGCAAGCGGCAGCCTCCGGCGGGGCGGCGGCGGGGGGCAGCGGCGCGAAGTCCTCGCTCTCCTCTAGCAGGCTGAGGTTGCTGATGAAGTCGGCGCTCAGCGCTCCCGAGGCGGCGGCCCCGGCCGCGGCTCCGGCCGCCCCATCGGGCTGCCCGCCGCACGACGGCGCCGGGCTGGAAGTGGCCGAGCTGGGAGGGTTAAACTCCGGCCGCGGCAGAGGCCAGGTGCAGGAGCGGGGCCGCGGCAGCGGCTCGAAGTCGGGGTCGATGTCCACCAGCTGCGGTGCTTCGGCCATGGCGGGGCCGGGGCGGGAGCGCGGCGGGAGCGGGGCGGCTTGGGCTCAGCGCCGCCGCCCCATGCAGGCTCCGGGCGCGGATCGGCGCGGCACCGACGGCGCGACCGCAGACTCTCCTGGCCCCGCCGCCCTAGACCTCCGGCCTGACCTCCCGGCCCCGCCGCCCTAAACCCTGCCCCTGCCCGGCTCCCGGATCCCTGCCCTCCGCGGCAACTGCAGCAGCAGCGACCCGGCCGCCCGGCGCGCACCGACTGGAGCGACCGCCCCGCGCGGGCCCGCCTCCAGCCTCCCTCCTCCTCCTCCTCCTCCCGGCGGGGAGGGCCGGCCCGCGCCGCGCCAATGGCAGCGCCGCGCCGCCGCCCGCCTCCCGCCGCGGGGCTGCTTCGGCAGGAGGGTGCCGGTGCCCCCCGTGCTGCTTCTGGGTGGTTTTTGTTTCCCGGCGGCGCAGCGGGGAGGGAAGGGGCGAGCGGGCAGGCGGCGGTGCCCCCCGCGGCCGGGGCTGCCCAAAGGCAGTAAGTGCTCGCACGGCTGAGCCGCGGGGGTGGCCACGGAAAATTCCCCCGCGAGTGTTTCTGCCTCAGTCGCTGCCGGCGGGGTCCTGCCTCCCGCATCGAGAGCCCCGGTGCCGCCGGGGAGGAGCGGGGACCTGCGAGCATCCCTCGGCTGGAGCGCGGGGGCGTCTCCCCGCTCCCACCGGCTCCGTGCGGAGCGCTGCTGCCGCCCGGCTGCCCGCCCCGCGGGGCCCTGGCAGCACCGCAGGCCGGACCGGGGGTGCGACAGCTGCCCTGCCTCCCTCCACCCCCCCGCTCCTTCCCTGGCCGGCTCCTCGCCAAAAAGTGTCTGCACCTCCCGAAGTGATAAATCTCCCCTTTGGCTGAGCATGTTTTCATTCCGTGAGTTGGTGTTTTATTCCGTGAGCAGGCAAGGAGCACGGGATAATTTCTTCCTAAGTCAGCTATTGAACAGACTTGATCTTTTTCCCGGCAAACTCCAGGGCTACTTAGTTCATTAAAGTTAGTATTGTTCCCTTTCAATTGAGACAGCAGTCACAGGACACATCGCCTCTGCCTCCCCTGCCCATCAACATACGAAGATATGTATAGATATATAGATATATACATGTTCAACTTAACACAGAAGTCTTATTCTGTTTAAACTTAAAAAGGAGACATTTGCCTAAGCCAGGGAAATGAATCCCGAGGATGAGACATGACTCAACACCTTGTTCAAACTGGCAAACCGTACATTTTAGAAAATCTGTTTTGTTTTCAGTAGGAGGAGTGCTTTTAAAAAACATACTTCAGACATGGCTTCGTAAGTCACAAAATTCACAACCAGCCATGGCATTTGACGTTGCATGTCAATGAACCACCAGAGCTGGGTAACTGTCAAAGCTGAGCCAGAAAACCTGTTACCCTTCCCTCCTCTCTGCATCAAGGCAGAAAGTGTTAATGTTATTTAAATGCAGTTCATTGTTCCTATAAAAATATTTTCTGAAAATGAGTAACAATACGAAGGGGAGAGAATTCAAGACTGGATTTAGGCCACGGTATGTAATTTAGTGGCAGATCATACACTAGATACTCCTGCTGTCTATTATGAAAACGCTTTTTAAGATATGCGGTGACACCTAACTATACAGTTTGTGCAAAATATACATAAGTGCATAGTAACTGATCACATTTTAAAGCACTGGTTTTGTCATGTTTATTTTACCAAATGCCAAAGGTGATTATATCTTATTATAGGTTGGCTGCTCATCAGATTTCGGAGTTGCTTTGCCTTTAAGTCATTTCTATGTTTTGTAAATCCTTCAAAGGATTCAACCCATAAATTTATATTATTTAGCCCACAGATTTTAGAAAACGCCTTTTTTTCAGGCTTTTTTTTTCAGTTTAAAAAAAAAAAAAAGAAAATCAAAGAAAGCAAAGTAGTCCCAGTTCAACCTAATAACTTGCATGCCACGTTTCAGCTTGGAACAGCTTTATGTGGCAGTGTTACACAACTCGGCTGCAGTAGTTGCCCTGCAATAAGGGAGAGCACCCTGCCTTGGAGAAGCAGAGGTTATATAATGGTGAGAAGCAGCCAGGGACGCGCAGCGAATGGATGTGTTTAAATGGGAGCCAAAACAAAAGAAGTGCTTGAGAACACAGAAACATTTTCTTTTTCTTTCCTTGGTGTCTGAAAAAAAATAAAAGGGGGGTCTAAGAGCCAGATTGGCACCCATCCTGCTAAAGGAAGTGGATTTATTACCCAGGCTTTCTTCTAAGGAGTTTTTTTTTTTGTTAATCTTGCAGTTCTTGCTCTTTTATTTTGTCCAAAGTAGGGATGCTATTCCCTGAACTCTATTGGTGTATGCAGATGTTTAAAAAAAAAATCTTCTCTTTGTCAGATGCTAACTGTGAAAACTGGGAGGAAGGCTACTGTTGGGGAATTTAGGAAGTCCTGGTGCATTTGTAATTCAGCCCAGGTCGTTCTGCAGGATAGAGGGTGCATTCCCCTTTCTTGGCCCTACACGTCATTTCTGTCGCTCCCACTCATCTTCTCGGCAGGGCTCTGCCACCTTTGTGCCCCATGTCACTGATGTTCTTGCAGCTCAAAAGTTAGCAGTGAATACAGGAGTGCAGACAGCAGTTTGCAATGAGATGTGAGGGACATGCAGGTGGAGAAGATAATACTAGAACCTTCCAAATGCTGCGTTTGCTCAGCAAGTGGGGCCCCGTGACTCACAACGCAACAGGCAGAGCTGAGCTGCAGAGATTTTGGCTATTGCATGCCAACAGCTGGGACCAGGTCTGCTGAGGGTTGGAGGAAGGATGAAGGCCAATGAGATGATGCTGTGCACTTTCCTGGGATGAGTAATCCTGGTAGTTTGCTCTGACTTTGGCAGAACGACCCAGGTGAGTGAGTTCTTCTGTAGGGCCCCAGTGCACACACTGTGATCTGCCACTTTTCTTTTTAGAATTTCTTCTCTCTGTCAAGAATTTGGGGATTGAATCAACAGATTTTAGAGTCAAAGCAACACACGCCATGCACAATAAAAGTGTCTAACCCTGAATGCACTGTTCTCCTAGTGCACTCCAACACTGCTGACCACCCTTAGGCAATGTCATGTGAACAAACCCACCCATTCAGCTGCTGAGGGGAGCTTCCTGCTCCTCAAGCAGCTCAGCACAGTGATGGCTCAGTACAAGAAATTTTACTGCATCTACAAATGACAGCATTAGGTTTATCTCATCTCCCACAATGCTGAAATGCTGATGGATGCACCACAATTCATTTTCTACTCCCACCCTCCTCCTCCTACACTCCACCTTTTCATTTCTCTACTCCTACTCCTGCTCCCATTTTCTACTCCTCTACAATACAATATCTCCTATCAACCTGAGCATCAGCTTGTATTTTTTTTTTCAAATTTAAGACCTGAAGATTGCCTTTTATCATCACTGAAATAAAGCAGAGCCTTCTATTCATATTCTGGGTTTGAAGCAGCCAAAATAAAGGATCTGTGCTGTCTTTTTACTACTGTCTGTATAATTCACGTTCTGAGGTTTTGATCAAATTCAGCAGGAGATTACATGAAGTTGAAAGCACTCGTACTCTATGTACAGCTGTTTTTTTTTCTGCACGTATGTGCATAGTGAGAGAGTACAAATGTTTTTACAGCATAAAAAGCAACAATGAAATACCCAGTTGTGTCTGGTATCATCAGAGCTGGGAGAAATCCTATTTTTTGTGGAAGTATGAAGAAGTTCAGCACCCCCAGTTTCCTCCTCTGAACCTCAGAGGGGACATGATTTGCAGTGCCTGTTTCTGAGCAGCCTAAGGTACCGAAATGCTGGCACAGCACCTCAGTCACCTCCCCTCCCAGCCCGGGGTAGCAGAGGGCTGCCCCACACAGAAGGGTTTGGACACGTCCTGGCTGAACAAGGCATTTACACTGCCATGCCAAGGGAGTTCAAAGGGTCTGGTGCTCTCCCAACCCATCTGAGGCTTCTTCCAGAGCCACTGGAGCAGGGCAGTCCCTCTTGCACAGCATTTCAGAGCAGGAGCTTTACTGCTGTGAGTTACTCCCTGGGGCTGCGCATCTTTCCCCACCGACCGCACAAACCACAGATGGAATTTAAAGATCTGCTGATCCCTCACCACAGCTTGGGGAGCCCATTCCCTTTACACCTGCCCTTTGCCTTCCACCTCAGACAGCAGCACCCACAGGCAGGTCAGGGTCTGTCTGGCCCAGGGAGAGGTGGGTGTCACATTTAGGGTCACTCCATGGTCAGTGGAGAGAAATACGTTCTTCCCATGGGTGATTCACCACCCCAGATGGTGGAGCCGATCAGACATTGAGATGCCAGGCTCTTACTCCAGGTGGTTCGCAGTCACTTTCAGCCAGCTGACTTTAGGCCAGCAAATCCCACTCATCCCACTTTATAGTGCATGGAAAATACACAATCTTTGACCTCTCTGCCATTGCATCAAGAGGGAGAAAAAGGCTATGAACACAAAGGCTTACAGGCTTACAAGGTGCTGCAGAGAGATGACAAAACAAAGGCAAAATGGCTTGTCCTGCTTTGCAGGGGGAAAGCTGCCCACTGGGAATTCACATGATGTGCAGAGGACCTCACAGAGGATGCGTAGGCAGGGACCGACTTTGGTCCAGGTCCTTAAAATAAAAAAATCACGTCACCACAGAGGTGTCAGGGTTCTTGCTGGTGAGGGGCTTGAAGTTATCTTGGTTAAGGTCCATCTCCTTCTACATATGGGGAAAAATCCTGAATGCACCCATAGAGGAAGCAAGGCCCTTCTGGATTTACATCCATGTCTGGAACTGGGGCCACCTGCTGACTGCACTGCTTGCCCACTTCACTGGACATATTTCAGAGTTGAGAACTGACAGATCTTCACACAATGTGGTGTAATTCCGGCCTCCAGAAAGCCTTCAGGCAGCCCACCCCTTCTTTTCAGAGGAGATGGGGAGCTGTGGCTGGTGATGGCAGAGCTGCCCAAACAGCCAAACACCTCGCTCTTCATCTCCCCACAGACTGCTGCGGGGAGCTGGGCTGCTGTGATCAGGGTTCACACAGCCATGGACATGTCCTCCTGCTCCTTCTTCTCCTTACCCTTTTTCTTCTCCTCCTCCTCTTCCTCTTCTTCACCAAGAGCAACTGACAGTGGCTCTTCAAACCAGACAGCTGCAAGACACAGACAACTCCTTCCTCCTCCCCCAATTTCTCTGTAGCAGCTTTGGTGGCAGAGGGTGGCCAGAGGGCTTGCCGGGCACTGCTGCCAGGAGGAGGGGTAAAAAGGACTTGTCAAGTGGGACAAAGGTGGGGTTGTGCTTCCCAGGCTAGGAGATGGAGCTGCTGGGTGTTGGGCTACCAAAATCTAAAGGCTGCTGACATTGGACCACCCTGGCTTAAAAGAAGTGCCGCAATAAATATTTACTGTGTGTTTTTGAACAGTTTCCTTTGTTGTTGTTCATACCTCATTTGTTCTCAATATTTGCAAAAATGTAAGCAATAAAGATTTGAGGGCAAGGTTTCATGGAACCATTTCTAAGTGGCAATTTCATAAGGAATCAGAATTTCATTTTAAATTCTCTCATGCCCGCGCTTATGCCAGAAGTACTTGCATGTTTTCCCAATCAAAGAAAAGAAATAATAAGACAACTTTACTGGTTGCTGCAATTAATGCAGCTCAGATTCCTTCTAGGCATGATTCTTAATATTTGGACAAAAGCGTATTCACTGAATGAGCTCAGATGAGGCATAAGTTACTGGGAACCAGAGTCTGCTGTCACAGTTTGTAAACAGAAGCTAAGCAGAAGAAAATATTTCACACAAGCTCTTCTCTCAACTCACAATCCAGGCGCAAGACCTCCCATTTAAACATATATCCTCTGGCACCCACATACACCCATAAGTGAAAGACTGAAGTGCAGCATGACCAAGGAACGATCCTTGCCAGGATCAATACAAAAAATACCAAAGGTAGTGTCTGCATAGCAGTATCTGTTCCCAATGTGTCATGTGCAATCACTGGCTGTGATGTAAAAACAGAAGGCAAGAGTTTATCAGGTTTCAGATTCAGCTGAATCACCCGGCCCACCCCTATGCAAAGGCCAATGTGCCTGGAAGTAAACACAGTTCAAGTGCTCTGTGTGTTTTCCAGGGTGTTGAGTTTCTGTTTTGTCGTAAATATGATCTATTACAATATTCTCCAGTGTTCTACTGTCAATGTTTCACCATTTTCAGGTGTGTTTCTCATTCCTTGTTTTCCTCTATATATTGCTGAAGGAAAGACCGACTGGCTGTGCATGATAGCTTTTGTATATTAAATAATTTTATTGTGTTTGAGCAACAAACTAAAAACAGGACACTTGACAGTTATGATATAATTCAGTGGTTTCTTTTCAGCCTGTAGGAAGGAAAATTCATGGCATGGTACAATGCAATGCTTGACAACTATTTCATCTTCTTTTCCTTTGTTTCCTTGGAAAACTGATAGCTACCTGTTATCAACAAGAAAAATAATTCACAGGCAGAATCAGCATGAAGGCACAATAAAGGCTGACTTTTAAAAGCAAATATTTTTTTCCATTGTTGAATTCATGCTTGAAAAGTGTATTTACTTATGGATAAAACTGTATTTCCATACAAAGAGGTGATTATGTATATGCTACACAAATACATATGCATGATAACTTTATATGCATTTTATGCTAGATTTATATAGATGCAAACTTGCCTAGACAATAATAGGAAGACAGTATTTTGACACTTATGCATATGTTCCTATGCTGCTGCTGATTAGCACACCACAGGAGGCAAATCTTGAGCAGGACACTCAGGGGATAAGGTTTGTAGTGAGCAAATCCTGTCCATAGGGTAAATGCTCACAGCCCATGGATGGCAACCCAAGCAGCTTCATGCTTCCAGCTCTCCATAAAATAAGTGTAAAAATGTGTACTCATTGCAACCCTGATGTTTAACTGTGTGAGTGCTTTGAGATCTGCTGCTGCAAACGCAACCCTTGCTTGTGCCTGGCCTGTGAGGGAGGAGAACATACTGATGAAACCGAAACCAGCATGGTCCCAGCAGCAGGTTCTGCCTAGAGGCAGAGGCACACCACGCACCAGGGCTGCAAACAGATAAGAGCAGCAGCCAGTAGTTTCAATTTTACAGGTACATCTGCCAGGCCCCAAAGAGTGAACCTCAACCACGACCAGATAAGTTCCTGCCACAAGATCAATAATGGGAAGGCACATGCTGGGCAGCAGTTTGGTGGCTTCTCTTTTATCCCTAAAGCAGACGGGGATCTCCAATGAGATTTAGGAGGGGGATTGAGACAGAGAAAGGCACGGGGTGCAAAGGAGAAAATGCTGGGGCTATTCAGATCCGTCCACCCACACACACCAGAAATGCTGCTCCAGCTGCACAGAACTCTGCAGTGGCTCCCTGAGAGCCACCCACTTTCATCTTCACTCCCATTGTGGCTGTGAACTTTGCTGGCTGATGAAGCCTCTTGCAACAAAAAATCCATCACAAAAAAAATGCATAAGCAAACAAAAAGAGAGTCTAAGACAGAAACTGGACTCTCAAGTATCACTTTCCTGCCATGGGGAGCTCTTCATTGATGCATTCACAGGTGATACACTTTCCTCTCCAAAGGGTACCAGTGCCACTGGAGAATGGGAAATATAATGAAGCAAAACAGTGAGAACAGAGAGAAAAGGGAAGAAGGAAAGGGTGGGGGAAGATAAGAAAATCACAAAAATAAGTCACAATGAGGGGAAAACTATCAAAAAAGAAAAGGAAAAAATAGAAAGGAGGAAAATGAGCATGGAATAAGGAGAGAAATATGCATTGTATGAAGAAAGAGGATGTGTATCAGAGCACCACAAATTGAAGCTTTTGCAAAACAAAAAACCCACAAAAATACTTAACAGACACCGAAGGGCTGTCATTCCAGAGCTCTAAGGGACAGCAGGCAACCTCCCCAGGTGTCCAGGGCAGGTCTGCATGGATGTCCCACAGAGGGCTCACCCAGGCCACATTCATGTCCCCACCACAGTGTACATTATGATTTAGTGGGCAAATGGAACCAGAGCCTCTGCCCTTGGTGTAGTCAGAAAAAATTTTGCTTTTCCAAAGTCTAGACTGCAGTGAAGTTCACGTGGTCAAGTGTGTGCTGGGAAGCTGGTCCTGCCTCGCTTTCTGCCATGCAAGAGCCAGTCAGCATTTCCTGTCCTTTTAGTCCTGGGGCATGGCTGCCATTGCCCTGCAGCACTCACAAGTCTGGAGTAAGCATCCCCAGGCTTGAACACCTGTGGTGTTCCTTGTGGTGTTCCAGCAAAGTCAAGCAATGCTGCAAGAGGCAAGATCTGGAGATGACAAAGGAGATGCCCAGAGAGGCTCCATCCTGGGCACAGGGCACAGCTCATCAGCCAGGGGGTTTCAGGGACTGACAGTTCTTGATGAAGTGTTGTATCATGAAGCCAGCTGCTACCTCCTTGACCCACCTGAATAAATGCCAAGGCACCCTCTACAATTCTTGCAATCCATCCACCCAGGACCCAGCAGAGATGGCCACTGAATGTGGATACGCACTTGAAGAACTCAAGAGTCAAAATATAAATAGACAAGGGATGAAAGTGAATTTTTAAGAATTCCTTAACATATATGGGTTTTTTAAAAACTTGAGCCTTTCATAGTTCTGTTGTAGAATGAATTTTTACATTACAGGAAATTGAGTGCAGAAAAGCAGGACTCCTTTTTTACTTCCCAGACCTGTCTGATGTGTTTTCCTTTCAGCTGATAAATTCCTACAATTTTTTTAAAGTGAAACCTTTTTCATTTTTTCTACTTGCACTCCTCATCTTACTCTCTGTAAAATGTCTGTGACGCAGTCACTTCGCAAACAAGCGAGAAGGACACTTTTCTCACAAGCCCCAAAACGCATTGTCCTCTCTACACATCAAATTTCCTGCAAAATCAGACTTTTATAGTGAAAACCGGGAAATACAATTCTAGATGCTGAAGGTGTTTAGGCTCTAATAGCGCCAGGCAGAGCTGCCTTCTCCACTGTTCCTGAGCAAGCCTTTCCAGCCACTCGTGATGTCAGGAGGCGCCATTCAGACAAATAACTGCAACCCACATCTCTGTGGATTTTCCTCAGCCTCTGTAAATAGACACTTTCTTTGCTGCTCCATCATGTGAATCTAATGAGTGGGGGTTTTTTGACATTGGAACTAAATCAGGAGTGCAAACACAGGCACCAGTCTGACTGTGTCTAGACCCTTCCTCCCCAAACCCCTGTTAGCAGAGGGGCACCCAGAGCACGAAGCAGATGTCCAGCCTCCTCCAGAGAAATGCCCAAAGTCCCACCCAGCAGTGCAAACCATTCAAAGTCAGTTCCCCAAACCAGCAAGACTCCAAGCCTCAGCCTGCTGGAAAGCACAGAGGAAAGGAAAGGACTTACCCTCTCCAGAGCCCCAAAGCTGTGCAGAAGGAAGCTGCAGAGGCAGAAGCCCAAGGCTGGTGACTTGGATTGTCACCAACAGCCTCCAGGTTTTTCATCCTGGAGACTGACCAATGGACAGTGTCTTACACCTCTTCTGTTATGGTACATCATCCAGAACCCTCCAGGGCATCAACTTCAACCAGTGAGCTGGTGGCTTGAAGAGTGGAGAAAGAGTGAAGAAGGTGGTTTTCTATCATCTTGTAGAAGTCTCTGTGAAGGGCACCAAGGACAAAAAAAGGAGAAGACAAGAAAGAGAGAGGACAATGGCAAAGAAGCCCAAAACAACATCATCATGTACTAAAATGTGGTAGCTGAGTGGGGAGACAGTATAACCCACAAATGAGTACACTGAATTTCTCTGCAGCTGACTGGTTATCAAGGGTTGTAGTTTGAAGACTGTGATGACCAAATATTTCTGACTCACCAGAACAGCTCTTAGTTTTATTTGCTTTTCTGACAGGTCTTCAGGAATGTGTCTTTGTTCTCCCTCACTTCTGCAGCATTACAGATTTGCATTATAACCTTTCATTCTGATTTTTTTTTCTCCAGGGACAAGACAGTATTCTGTGGTCCAACACAGCCCAGAAGAAATCCTGCAGAAGGAGTCACCCAGATCATTTTCATCCCCTCTTTGTCCTCAGCTTGCTCCAGCTGCAGGTGAGAAAGGAGACTCAGTGGTTGCTGGTGGTGTGAAATCAGCAGCCAGAGTAGCTCAGTGGCCAGAAGGTGGTTTGCAAAACAGGAGCTGGGGATCACCGGCACATCGGTTACCCAACTCCTCATCCCACACACCGCTGTTACACCATGGGTAGTACTCCTCCTCCACCACCATGGTTTTCTTACAGTGGTCAGAAAAAAAACATCTATTTGAGCAACATCTGTGAAGTCATGCAAACGGGTCTACAAAAACACCTACACCACTAGATCCTTTCTTTGATATTTTAATCCAATTCGTGTGCCAATGTCAGATGAAATCAGCGCATCTCTTCCTCAGCGGGGTTACGGCCCAGCTGACAGATTGCTGCGTGTGCAGCAGCGTCTGAGCCAGCCAACGAGATCTGCAGCTGAGCGAGGAAGTGGGTAAGTGCCATGGAGGTAAACACAAGGTCAAGAAAATGGCTAGAGACAGAGTGCAAAGTGCTAAGCAGAGCAGTGACAGGCATCCAGAAGGGGTTTTTCACAAGCGTGCTGGCACGTTGTGCTGCACAGCTTGCTCTGCTCCGTAGGTTTCAAGCAAAAGCAGACTGTGACAAATATTTTGAGAGTGCTTCGCGGGAATCGAAGCTGCGAGATGTTGAATCTGCACTGGCAGAGCCAAGCAAAAAGTGGCGAGTGAACTTTTTCCTACACAGATTGCACCACAGAATAAGTTCCCTGATTTGCTGAGACTTTTTTACACTTCTTGTCATAGGCAGCCCTGCTGTGAGAAAGTTTCTGGAAACCTCTTCTGCAGCACCATGGTAGCATATCTTGTTTGAATCAACTGGGGTGAAAAGCAGGTCAAAACCTTTGAATATGATTCCATATTACCGACCCACGAGAGCTGTTGGATGCTCACGTTGGGCATCGCCTTGCAGCAGACGAGGAGAGCAGCCTGGCAGCTGCTCCGCTCAGCACGGTAGCGGTGCCGTGTTGTTCCCTTACGGATGATTCACAAGGGCCTGGTGGGGGAAGCAGGCAATTCGTGACAGGAATTTCTTCTAATGCAGTGTGTTTAGCTAGAAACCAAAAGAGCAACCCAGGCCATTGGAAACAATTCAGATGTAAGATTTCCTTTTGAGAAGACAGCAGCTTTTGCTAGCCGTATCACTGCGGGCACAGCAAGAACGTGGGAGAAAAGCCCTGTTTCTCACTACAGCGCATGTGGCTTACACAAAACCTTTGCTCAGCTAAGGTGGGGGGAAAATGGAGTTAATTAACTTTTTATGGCATTAAAATGGGCCTCTGCTGCCTTCTAACAATATCTCCAGGCAAAGGGGAAAGTACCTGCAATCTTCCCAGTCCTAAGGTTCTTTTTCAAGTTCTTTTTCTGCTGTCCAAGGCTTCTGGGGAGATGGGCATTTAAGAAGCTGTGTGTGGCTTTATTTAGCAGTGGGTAAGGCTCACCTGCCATGACTCAAGCATCGAAAACTTACAGTTTTAGTCCTTGCCAATCACCTTTAACTCCATTTGTAGCTGAGGAAGAAAAACAGGCAGAGAAAATTCACTTATCCAAAGCCTGGCCTGGAAGACATGAGAGCTGAATAGTCCTCTGTTTTGACTTCACAGAATCATGGAATGGTATGGGTAGGTCAGGACATTAGATGTCATCTAGTTCCAACCCTCCTTCTGGGGGCAAGGACACCTTCCACTAGACCAGGTTGCTCTAAACCCCATCCAGGCTGGTCTTGAACACTTCCAGGGACGAGGCATTCACAGCTTCTCTGGACAACCTGTTTCAGTGCCTCACCACCTTCACAGTAAAAAATTTCTTCCTAATTTCCAATCCAAATCTACCCTCTTTAATTTTAAAACCATTAACTCTTCTCCTACCACTTCATGCCCCTGTTCAGTGTCCCTTTCCAGCTCTCCCTTCAGGTACTGGAAGGTGTTCTATAGTCTCCCTGAAGCCTTCTCTTCTCCAGGCTGAACAGCCCCCACTCTCAGCCTGTCTGCTTGGGAGAGGTGCTCCTGCTCTAATCACCTTCACGGCCCTCCTCGGGACTCACTCCAACACATCCACATTCTACTTGTGCTCAGGACCCCAGAGCTGGATGCAGCACTCCAGGGAGGGTCTCCTGAAAGTGAAGCAGAGGGGCAGAATCACCTCCCTTAACCTACAATAAAAGACTAAAAATAATATTTTAAATAATACCATCATTACTATTATTACACAGTACTATCAAACACACAAATTTACATTTAGCTGTGAGTTTACAGGATCCTTAAGGTCCTTTCAATCCGAACCATTCTGTGATTCTGTGATTTAAAACCATCTTTGTGCACTTTGATAAAAGATACATAAATTAGTAATCTGTTAATGTTGTTCAACCTCTGCTGCTGAATTTACTTGAAAATGCCACGCCAGTGTTGAAGTCTTAATAGCAACTTAAAAATTAGTATGTTGACCTGAAAATGGGTTGGGAAAGGGAGAGAAGGCTGACAATGATTTTGAAGTCCTCATGGATTATAGTCAGAATTACCAATGGCCTTTAGAACACCAGAATATTCTTGTTTGGAAGAGCTGCAGATGGAATCAGCTGGTACTGGCCCTACAAGGGGTAGGTTTCCCCTCTCAGACTGCTCCCTTCTCCTGCTAGTGTGTTATTTTAACAAAGACTTGTTTTTATCAGCCACTCTTCTGCAGGGCTCACTTTACCTACCAGCAGAGAATGCTGATTTCACATCAGAAGTGGAGGCAGGGCAAAGAGCAATGGTGAGGCATGGCAAGGGGTAGAGAGGGAACTCTGTGGCAGGAGCCAGGGATTCCAGGGTGTTGAAGCACCTTGGGAATGTGAGAGGATTTTTTGTCTTTTTGTGAAGGTAGGAAGAACCTATTTAAGGCAAGATGTGCAGAAATGGGATACTGAGAGTCCAGGGAGACACCAGCAAGAGGCACCAAGGATGAACTTACAGAAAACAGCATGGAAGTCTCTCAAAGGCATGGAAAGGCACACACACTATCAGGGTCTGACTCTCCAAAGACCTTTTCCACTTAAAAGAAACAAAACCTTTTCACAAGAGTCTTCAGACCAGGGCTTCCACTACTTACTGAGAAACAGAGCATGTACAACCTGCACAGTAAGAAAAAGAAATATTACACAGGAGCAGGAGAGACTTTTCAGGAGACAGTTCTGTCCAGTGCCACAAACACCACCTTGACTAGGAATGGGACTCTTCACCATTAGAGGTGAGACACTCACTTGGAAAGTGGTGCTTGGCCGAGAGGCAGCATGAAAGGACTTGAAGAACAGACCTACATTTGCTGAACACAGCATCTCGTGGTCAGCTGAGAGTTACAGGATCATTCCAGCAGTGAGCTGTTTGGTAGAAAAGCAGAACACAGCCTTGAACCTGCAAACTGTGGAAATGGTCACAGGAGCAGAGAAGCAGAGCTGGGGGCACATGCCAGGTTTCTCCCAGGGAAGGGATGTGCTGGGACAAAGCTTGTGAAGGTAAGAACAAACCTGAAGGCTCTCAGGCAGCCATCCAAGTAACCTGGGATGAAAGCCAGGGATGGGTATCCTCTGCAACTTAATAAGTGCCAGCTGAGGGTAAAAATGGGGAAATACTATGAAAAGAATGATGAAAAGAATTAAAGAGAGGAGGCTCTGTGATACTCCATGAGCTGTAACTCTGGCACATGCAGAACCTTGTACACATTTGTAGGGATGGACTGTAGGCTCCAGAAACATTAAGCACATGAAGTGCTTGTGGAGGCAGTCCTCAGTGATTTCAGGGAGTATTAATCCAAGCAGAACTACTAGGGAGACATCCCAAGGACTCACAATAGGAGGAAGATGAACAGCCTCCAAGGCCAGCTGACCCTTTTGCCTTGTTAAAATCTTCTGGCTTGAATCAAGCTGCAGCCCATACTGTCCTGTCAGCCCAAGTATCCTGATACCACGAGAAATCACCACAAAAAATAGGACAGAAATAAAGGGGGGTTTTTTCTCCCTTTGCTACTTCCTTCTCAAATGTTTGCTTAGCTACTGTTCTGCAGAAGGTACAATGATCAGTCCAGGTCACCACTGCCTCCTTCACCAACACCACCAGCAAGGAGTGATTTCAGGTGACTTTTGGCCAGAGCCAGAGGGGTGGTCTTGTAATGCCTGGAGCCACTGGCTGTGTGGAGGAACAGAGTGAACCCACGCAGAGTGCTGGCCCACAGCAGAGCAATCCTCCCACACAGGGATTCAGGATGAAGCCAAAGCCACTCTTCATTAAAGCACACCTCCCTAATTCCTGTCACAAAGGAGCAATTGCATCAAGAAGTGCTGCTTTGCTTTGCAGCAACACCCTTTGGGGAGATAGGGTGCACTGGATCTGGGTCACCTCCCCTAGCCTGTGAGGTACAGCTGTGCTGGGATACAGGAAAATCCTAAAGCAGCTATGGCACCTCTTCAGGGTCTCTTTCAGTGGCTGCAAACCCCACCCGAGCTGGTGGTGCTCTCAGTGCTGCACACACAGCGTGGATGCCGTTTATTGCAGCACAGGAGCTGGAGAAGATGATGACTTCAAAAGGGCTTTTGGGGGGCAGCTCCTGTGGTGCACGGCTTTCCTTACAATGGGCATCATCCTCACCATCACCTCTGCCACTTGGGGAGAGCTGCACAAAGCTGTCGTGCTGCCAGGGTGTTCAGGGCCGGGATAATCTCCCCTCCAAACAGGAAAGAGGCACACAAAGTGGGTGTAGGTGGGGGAGGATTCCAGAACACGACAAACAGGTATTCACCACTCAGCAATTACAGCACTGCTCTCCCAGGTGTCTGTGGGCACATCTTCTGCCTCCCACCCAGAGCAGGAGGGAGACATTCACATCTGTCTGCTGGGGGCATGGCAGTGGGTGATGGGTCATCTGGGACTTCATTCTCTCTCTTTTGGTGGGTCCTGATGAGGGTAAAACATAGGGACATTATAGAAGTCTTCTCTTGTGCAGGCCAAGGTCACACCAGTGCAGTGGGCATGGAAGACATCCTGTTCTGCCTTTGAAGTGCTCCATTTCCCTTATATCCCACCAACTACAGCAGACTTTCTGGGCTACTGGGGAGACAGATTAAGGATTACATTTTAGGGGCCTTCCTCAAATGCTGTCAGCATCATTTGTCATCAACATCCATCACCCTCTGCCCCCAGACAGTGATGGTGACAGTGGGCTTCTGGCACAGCACATCTTGTCACCCCCCCTCTGCAGTCCCAGGAGAGCCATCTCCACCCTGCAGGCAGGAAACATCTTCTGGGGTGTAATTCCTTGATTTTTCCCAACAAAGAGAGCAAATGACTTCTGGAAATTATGCATTTGAGTGCCACAGATTTATAATCAGCATGAAGCAAACATTGAGTTGAGGAATAAGTAAAATATTGTGGATTAGAAAAAAGAATTATCCTTTGTATTTTCAGAGGAGGTTATTGAAACACTGAACAAACATAGTCCAAGAGACTTCTTTAACTTCAAAATATTTCTGTAGTGTATGTAAAAAAAACATTAAGCTGGAGCTCCCTGTTCACATTTGGGGTGGGAAAGTATAGATTCTTATAGCTCTTAACCATAGCCCCATCAGTTAAGCACAGGAAGTGAAGAAGAATACCACAGACTTTTTTTTCTTGTGAAAAGTTAACTAGTCTGTATTTTACCTGAGTAAGGGTGTGACTAATCTGTAGTGGGTAAAATCTTTGTAGGGCGTAACAATCTACAGTGTTTCTTCTTTCTCTGAGATAAAGGTCTTCAGTACTCCTGTGAAAATATCATCCAGGGTGGAAAAGCCATTTATCGGGACACTGGTTCAAGGGAAAACCTTGCAACATGCTGGGTGAGAGGGGGATGAGAGGCACAGCGTTGGGCTGGCACTGGGAGCCGCAGTGCCACTTGCATGCAATTTCACATCCATCAACCCAACGTTGGGAGAGATTCCAGAGCTTTAATCACTCCAATTGATTGTGATTAGCAATGATTTGTTGCAGTGGTTTGCAGTGCATTTCCTTATAATCCAGTTTAAGTATAAATCTGCCTTGCAACTTTCTGGATAATTCAGATAGCCTGTAAGAATTGTTCCTGTGGGAGTAAAAGCCTGGATATTGTAACACCAATTTCCATCATAAGATGCTTTTTAAATAAATCAAAACAATTGTTTTCACTCAGGTCTTTGCACTGAACTGGCAAATATATCTTGCCCAGCTGCTGCAGACTCTGATTCCATTTTTCAGAAAGCCTACTGTGACAATAAAATTGATACATAAGCTTTAAAGGAATGAGTGCTGACCAGCTTGTCATGCCACAACATTCATAACACCTTCAGGGAGCAGAAAAAACAGTTAAAAGGAAAGTTAGCTGACTCATTTCGTGAGTAGCTGGTGTTACTCGTAGCAGCTTGGAAGTTAACAGATAAAAATGTTATCACAGCCAGCAGCAATATAGCCCTAACGACAACAGACAGACTGATGGATGAAATAAGTCCAATTAACTGTCTTAAACGTGGCTGCAACTTGGATTTGGCGTTAATATTCCAGTAGTAAGCTGGAGACCGATTGACTGCTGTACTATGCTTTGGGAGAAAAGTCTTGCATTTCCATATTTTCTGCTGGAGAATAATTTAATTTAAAGACATACAGAGACTTTAAAGTGCTGCTCCTTTCGGGTAACTAGGCCAAATTTTTTATTCAGTCACACCAGTATAACTTCAGTTTACAGTAACTCCATTGACTTCATCAGCACAATTAAGCCCTGCAACAATTATACTTAGTCATGCTGTGGACTCTCCATCACTGGAAACCATTAAGCCACAAATTTTTGGCTTGTTTACTTGTTTTTTTTCTGAAAGAAAGAAAAAGGAAAAAAAATTCTCTATTTGAAATTAATAAGCCACCCAGCTTGCACTGCACACAGATCAGATTAGAGAGTTATGTTGCCTCCCTTTGATGCATGAATCATGGGTCTTGCTCACCTGGGAGATTCAGGAGCTCGAGGGTGGCAGGGGATGGCACAGGCAGCCTTACTCCCCTGCAAGCATCTTGGTGCAACACAGCTAGCTCTGAGTGGGACCATTTGGATGGGAAGGGACACACATTCATCCCAGAGACAAACCCTTGTCAGGGACCTTTGAACTGACCTAGCCCTGGATGTCCTAGATTCAAATCTTTATCTCCATTCCCGTGAGAAGGCAGAGCATGCACCCTGACAGTCACAGCTCATTTGTCACGACCAAAACCCAGCATGCAAGTGTCTTCCTGTAAGTGTCTCAGCAATTAATTGCCTACGTCACCTGGATTATCAGAGACCACGAGTTATTTGTTGATTTGTTGGTTTTGGCTTCTGTGCAGTAAAATCATGTGTCACTGTCTGTGGAGGTGAGCAGGTCTAGCAAATGGTTCACAAAAGGGTAATGTCTTTCTACAGCCAAATTAACAATCAGGGACTGCTGCTAAAAAGGCTGTCTGAGGGGAGCCACAGAAACTACTCAGATTAGTGGCTGCTCTATCTGACCTAATTATAAGAGTCAAAGCGAGGAGAGGTGCGTTAACAGCTACATTTAATTTTTTTATTGCATTTACTTGACAGCCACCACAGTCATTTACTCCTGGGCAGGGTCATGCTGCCAGGACAGAGGAGTTTGTTCATCCCACATCACAGTTATACCAGACCACAGCAAAGTAAGGAGATTACACTCTAAATAGGGCAGGTTTTGAGCCCACAGCCTGAGGTGAACACTTGTGGAAGGCCCCAAGCCCTTCAACTTCTTCTTTCTAACCATAGAGAAAGCAAAAGAAGTAGGGGAAACTTGCCACAGGATTGTAATTTCTTCCCATTTTATGCCTGGTTTTGCATCCTTTCACAGCAGTAACCACTCCTCCCAGCTTGGGTACATGATGGTGACAAACCTCAGGCCACAGACAGGACACAGGTGTGGTGCTCTTTCAGTGCCCCTGACCATTCCCACACACTGCAGAGGCAAATCATGGCCATAACCCTGGAGCTGCTGCCACAAGTGACCCTCTCTAGGACCAGCATGTCCTGTTTGCTGCCCAGACTCATCCCATCTGTAAGCAAGGGCTGATTTTCCTTCTCCAAAAGGCTCCAGGCATCACAC
Organism: Passer montanus; assembly: GCF_014805655.1. Classification (NCBI taxonomy): domain Eukaryota; kingdom Metazoa; phylum Chordata; class Aves; order Passeriformes; family Passeridae; genus Passer; species Passer montanus. The sequence goes on along the minus strand of NW_024368374.1, from coordinate 8,609,264 downwards.
AAAAACAGGCAGGGGCTGTATTCCCTCTGCCAGGTTCTCCCTTGCTCAGCTGCCTGCCCCCTCTGCCCACCATCCTGGCTCATGTCCCTGGTGCTTTTTGCCAAGAAATTGGTTTAATGTTTGGGTTTTTATTTGCCAAGCATTAACACAGGCTCACCTCCATTTTTCTGTGCTGCTCCACCCTTTGTTTTTTTAAATGCCAAGCTCAACTCTTGATTGTGTGAGGTATGTAGGAGTGCTCCCAAAAGTGAGAACAGCAAAACCATGAAAAAAAATAAAACAAAAAATAAACCATAAGAACTTGGCTCTTTTTTACCACTTTAACACCATCTTCTTTCCTGAGCAATGGCTGGAGCGACCTTCTCTTCCTGGGAAGAACTGGGACAAGTTAAAAAAATAATAATTAAATGTTATAAATAACACCCAACAACACCCCTGACACAACCAGAGGTGGGACAGATTTTTCTCTGGGTCGCCTTCCCAGTTTGCCCTGTACTGTTACTGCGTGAGTCAGGAAGAACTTTGTCTGCAGGCAGGGTGCCACACTGCAGACTGCCCACCCAGAGTGCCCATTTCAGGATTCAGCAGACTTCAGAGGGGTCACTGAGGGGAATCTCCATGCCCCAAGCCTCTCCTTTCTCCCTTTCCACGCTCACTTTTTTCCTCCCCCTTTCAGCTGCAAGGCAGTGGAAAGTAAAGACAGCTTCTCTTTCCCGTTGTGTCCAGGAGAGGAGGAATTAAGGTTCTTCCTTCCCCATTTCCAGCTGGTGAGAGGAGGGACAAGATCTGATTTACAGGTGTCAGTCCTTTTCCCAGGGCTGGGTGAGAGGGAAAACTGCAGCATTCACCCCTCAGCTCTGGATGGTGGCCAGAGATGGTGGCTGGGTCTCAAGGCACTGTGAGCAGGGATGTGCCTCTTAACCTCCTGACCAGGTAATAGCTCCAGCTTTGGCCTCCTTGGCCATGCCCAAGTCTGCTCCTGTTACCAACACAGTGCTTTGGCAACTGAAGGAGATGTGGGGATGGTTCCAGGAGGGACAAAGAATCCCCCCCCCTGCACTGCAGTATGGTGGAAATACTTCAGTGGTGGTGATTAAAGAGGTGAAAGCTGTCTGCTCCCTACCTTGGATTCTGATTAAACACCCATTTGGAGGATGTGCTGCAGAAAAAGAGACAAAGAGCAAGTTATTGCTAATGTCCATGGAGGATTGGGAATGAGCCTTGTATGGCCTCATTCAAACTCCAAATAATACTACTGCCAAGACTGAAATCCAAGTTTATTTTAAAATTTTGGGAAATTGGGAGCACAAGGAGCTGCAGGAACTTCAGCCCTGAGCCTGTGGCAATGAAGCTGGGCACGCCATGGATCAGGGATGAGGGGGTGTGGGCTGAGCATCAGCCAGCCAAGCCCACCTCCCTGTATCTGATGCCAAACTGAAACAAGCCCCCTCAAAAGCACAGGGCCTGCTTCCTCCCTTCCTATCCATCACTTTTCCGTGATGAAAATTATTCACTGTGCAACACAGCACAGGCTTTGGAAAGCCAGCCATCCCCAGCCCCTTGGTTCACAGAGGCAAAACATCCCAGCTGGTGTTTGAGCTACGGTTTTGGTCAGTCCTATTATCACCATGTTGCAGAAAAACTGCCTGGGCTGTCGGTTGGGTTCACAGCAAAGCCACAGATTCCACGGTACACATGTACCCGGGCACCCAGCACAGCCTGGGAGAAGGCATATCCCCTCCAACACCTCTCCTTGTCAGATGCACTGCCACAGAGTCTCCTCCAGTAGGGATCTGCCTGCAGGGGAGGCCCAGCATGGCTTTCCAAACAAGGGTACTGCCTTGTCTTCCATGGGAGTTGGTGCTGGAACCAGTAACATTAAGAGCAAAGCTCCTGTGGCAGCCAGTACACAGGGTCAGGCCTCCGTGGCTTCCGTCAGGGAGGGATAACCAGCAGCACTGTGCTCTGGGCAAGCAGAAGAGGCACAGCAGGAGCCTAGAGGATCAGCCAATCTTGTTTCACCAAGTTTTAAAAAAAAAAAATTATTAGGCAGGAGAAGCAGCCTTAGCTTCATTTTTCACATTTGCAAACACCCATGATATTAGAATCCTTTCTCTGTGGAGGGGGAGAACAGAAGCTGGGAAATATAACAGCAGCTTTTAAAGCACCTGCAGAAGGCACTTAGCAGGAGCAGGAGCTGTTGCAGGTCTGGAAGACAGAAGCAGACAGCTGGCACTGCAGAGCACCGGGAAGTCCCTCTTGTCCCCGCTGTATCCCAGCAGGAGCCAAGGCAGCCCCACCAGCCACGGGGCGCCTTGAGTGGCTTTGGGCACCTCCATCCCTCCCGGCCACTCCCTGAGTCCCACGGCTCGCAGTGACAGAGGAACCAGGTCGGCTGCAGCCCCGAATTCAGGCAAGCAACCTTTCCTGTGCCTGGCAGCTGCTCCTGATCCTGAAGCAATCGGAAACTCGGATTTACACCCCCATGACACCGGCACAATCCGTGTCTGGATATCGCCGCTCCGTATCGCTGCCAATCTGTCAGAGCACTGCCACACTGAGGCCTGGATAGCTTGTGACTGTCCCAAAACAACCTTCCTCAAAAAAAAGTAATATTAAGTTGTTTTCAGGAGAGAAAGAAAGAAAAAGTAACTTCAAGCAATTTCATTAGAACAATGTTTCCCAGGGTATTAATGTCTATGATAACAGGGCCTTTTGAGCAGATCACACTGATAGCAGCATTGGAGAAGTGTTCATTTTCAACTTAAAATTAGGCTAAATTTGAAAAAATCCTTATATTTTATTTTCCACAATTTCCTTTCATTTTCTCACTTTTCTTCTTATAATTTGTTGGTTTCTAAATCCAGCTTTATAAAATAATTTTGCACCTGCTGCTACCATATGTAATATATATACAATGGATTGAGCCCTGGTCTAAGAGACTGGGAGGTTTTTAGGAACAGCTGTTGGTGTGTGTCTCCAGTTCCATTCTTCCCACTGGAAAGCACTAAGCAAACATCTCCTCACCAGATAGGCTTAGGGTGAGTTCAGGGTAAAGCCTTGTCAGGTTTAAAATAGCAATTTGCTTGAGCAATCCCATTGATTTCAGGGGGTAATCACCAGCCTGAGGAACAAGATCCCAGCTTTGCCCTTAAATCTCAGTGGCTATTTTGTTCGCACCTTTTCCCTTAGCCAATGTGGCTGCTGTGGTGCTGAGCAACAGGATCCATTCTATTTTAAGAATTATCTCAAAAGATAAGATTATACCATCTTTGAAAACTGCCCAGCTTTGCAGAGCATCCTGGGCAGCCCTGGAGCCCTTGCCTGCCAGGAATAAGCAGCAGGCAGAGTCCAGCCCTCGAACTGGCAAAATTCCTAAGCCATCAGCAAAATAAGAATAATTCTCCAGTGAGGCCAAGGGTCAAGTGGAGCCCCACAGGTGCTGTAGCATAGAGGGCAAGAAATCACGAGTGCCTCCTCAGGAGTCCCCTGACCCCAGAAAGTCATCTCAGCCATGCCCAGGGTGAGCTGAGAGGACACACCAAGGAAAGATGGAGTTTGCATCCCCATCCCTACCTGATCTGCGCAATGCAAATGCTAGGAGTGGCTGGCGTCCCCTCAAATTTGGGTGGGCGAATGCTCGCCCGCATGGAAGATGGAGCGCTGCTTTCACCACCACCCGGTTCCGAGGCGCTCTGGGGCCGGGGCTGAGCGCCGCAGTGGTCTCCCTCCCTGCTCCCCACTTCCCCAATGAAATCCGAAACGTGGCTATTTCTGCCACCGCTGACAAACACCGTCACCTTTCGCTCCCTCCCTCTCTCGCGGGTGACAGGGTGCAGCCCGGGACCGCAGTGAATCATCGCCGGCGGCTCCCGGGCCCTCCGGTGACAGCGGGGCCACCCACGCCAGCCCCAGCTGCAGGAGAGGGGGGGAGCTGCACTGCATTCGCCTTTTATTGGGAAAATGGGAATAAAATACCAGGCACTGCAAGGCAGGCTCGCTCTCAAACACCCCTATGCCATGCCTGGGACAGCTGCGCAAAGAGGTAAAAGGTCAATTCCCTTCGGCTGGATGCTGTGTCCCAGTCTCTTTGCAGGATCACAGCTATCTGGACGTTGCAAATCCACTTTTTTATGGAAAGAAACCAAGTAATCTTTGGATACAACCCAGCCAGAAGTTACACTTCTCCGGTACACAATTTGATCCAACCATCCTCACATCCTTCCTGCCACCCTGGATGGCCCTTCTAGTTTTTCTTCAGGCTTGCTGGGTCTTCAGACTTCTTTGGGTAAAATATAGAGTACTTTATTGCACAAGTGCATCTGCAGCTTGTCCCCCAGGGAATAAGGGCACGCTGATGTGAGCAAAGCATTGCCGGTTTCAGCCAAGAGCTTTGTTCCCATTTCAGGGTGACACTCACCCTCCTCCCTCGACGCCAGCGCTGGCCACTTCAATCTTCCACAGGCAACACGTTCCAGAGCACAATCAAACCTATTGTGCAGCTTTAGAACAGTTTTTGCTTTAATCTGTTGGAGGGAACAGCACAAGGATTTTTATATCTAATCCAATAAATCTACACTGACATCTTGTGGAGAGCCTGAGACCAAAATGCCACAGCCACTGGGCAGGGTGGGATTTACACCCTCGCCATGTTCTGCTGGACATGGACAACTGGAGGCAGCTGGACTTTCCAATGCAGCTGCAGCTCTCCCTGCAGTGAAAACCAGATCCTGCAGCCTCAGAAGTCATTGTTCTCAGTCCACAAAAATAATTTTAAGTGATCCTCTCAAGCCAAACTAAACCAAGACTATTTACTCTTAAATCCCCACTGAAAGCAATACTGTGGCCATTCTTACACAACTGCCGCTTCAGGATTCTCAAAGAACAAGCTCCTGATGAAGACTTATTTTCATGCCAAAATGTTATTATCTCTGTAAGTGCTGAAAAAAAATGGACCTAAATAGCACTCAAGGACTCCTTTGATGCTCCCTCCTCTTCATCTAAAAATACATGCATGGATTCAGAAAAAACTGCCTGCAGTTTGGGAACCTGTGCAAGATTTTCCTCCATATTCACCCATTTAAGCCCCTCTTGCCAAGTCCAAAGGGTTTAATTAAGCCACTGCCTCCTTTCTTCCAGTGCTCAGGTAAGTGTTCAAAGAGTACACGCCTCCTGTTAGGCACAGGACCCAGTAATGCTGCAGTGAAATTCCTTAGCGGGGTTAACACCAAGAGCTGGAATCCTAGCACAGATAATCTCACAATCATCCCAAGAAAAGCCCAAATGACTCCAGAGTGGGAATCACTAGCTGCAACACTGGCTCCACTCTGAACAGCAGACAGCTTTTATCCTTTGGGATTCAAAAGAAATGGGGAATTTTCACGCTTGAAAGTGACTAATTTGTAAGCAATGCTTGAAAAGGTAGCAAAGCCTATTACCAAGCAGTGTACACCCCAAAAATCCCCACACATAAAAGTCCTGCCACTTGGGCTCCCATAATTTGCCTTGAGCAGTCCCAGAAACCTCCATACATATGGGCAGCTAGGTCTGATTATTCAAATCCTGTTGCCTAGAATTAACTCTCAAATCTATATTTAAGCACCTAAGTAGGAATTACTACAGCTTTCTGAAGATCCTAAGCATCAAGAGTTCTTGTTAAGAGCTTACCCAAGTACTGACCTCCTCATGAATCTGTTTAAACTATAACACTCACCTCGTTCCCGGTGCAGTGAAATTCAGTACGTTCAGGCACTCCTGAACCTCTTCCAGCAAGAGCCGAGCTTGTGAGCGTCCTGTCTTTCTTATCAAAACACAGACTACAGGCAAATACACAAGACGAGCTATTTCTAAAATCCTGCACTGACTTCAAAGTCACTGTACCTTGTTTTAGAAAAGGCTTGAAAACAGCAGGACACAGGCTGTGCGCTACAGTTTGGTACAAATTTGGGAACAGTATTTTTTTTTAACAAAATATATCTGGGCATTGAACCAAAAATTAAAATTATTATAGTATCATAGTACCAAATGGAGATATTTTGATATGATTCTCACTCTCTCCATTCCAAAGCCAGGAAGCCTCTAAAAATTTCTGCAAAACTTGAATCTTGCTTTTCTTAAAGTCAGAAAGTCAAAAAGTTGCTTTTCCTTTTCCACAGCCTGAGCCTTTCCCTTTGCCAGAAGGGCAAACTCACATCCTGGAGATGAGCAGAACACAGCAGAATACTCATAGGAAAAGGCCAAGTCTTCATTTTTCATTCTCTTTTATGTAACTCTCATTTTAAAAATCAATTTGCATACAAAGCTGGTGTTCTACCTTCAATCTATAAAAATTCTGTATTAATCCTCCTTCCTGCTGGAGCTACAAGGAAATGTGAGAAACAGACAGGAGTGTATTTATAGGGCCAATAGTTGCTACTGTGACTGGAGAGAACAAGGAAGAACAATATGCAGGGCTGGAAATGCTCAGTAAATTTAAGCAGCAAGATGATCACTCAGAATCCTGAATTATGAGTGAGTAGTTCTGGATGAAAATTTAGCAAAAGATATCTGAAGTAAAATACTTTGCAATAGTTCAATAGATACGAAGGAGCATACACATTTAATTGGAGTAAAGGATTATCTAGAAAACATGAAGCTGCTTCAGCAGCATCACAGGACTAAACAGAAAATAGCAGTGGCATCATGTAATCTGTAGGCAACAACTCTCCTTGTCAGGAATTCCAAGTCCTCTTTCTAGTCCTGCAGATGCAGAAGACAAGGTCTCAGCTCCAAGCCAAGCCATCAAAAAACTGCTTGCTCTAGTGAAACAGCACTTTATGGATTACTTGACATTCAGACTCTTTTTTAAACAATACTGATGGGAAGTTAGTTAAAAGTTCAGAATGGATGTATGGATGGCAGGACAATAACTTCAGAATCACAGAATGGTTTGGGTTGGAGGGGACCTTAGAAATTATCTAGGTCCAACTCCTCTTCCATTGGAAGGGACATTTTTTACCAGACCAGGCTGCTCCAAACCCCATCCTATCTAGGCCTTGAACACTTTCAGGGATAGGGCATTCACAGCCTCTCTGGGAAACCTGTGCCAGTGCCCTACCACTCTCAAGGCAAAGAATTTCTCCCTAGCATCTAATGTCAACCATACCTCTTACAGCTTAAAGCCATGGTTGGTGGCACGAGTCCCAACAGCAAACCCTGAGGAACATCACTCCTTGTTATCTTCTGTAACTCACCAGTGTTATGCTGTGCACACATTTCAGGAATACAACAGCCCTTCACTGAGCACATCAACCAGAAAGCATACCATTCAAATCACTCTGTGATTTACAAAAACTTACCAAAAACTTCAAAATGAACCAATAAATATAGTTAGTGAAAGGGGGGAGAAAGGATTAGTACCATCCAAACACCAGTGTGGTTCATAAATTAGCAAAATGAAAGCATTTCAAGTTTTCCAAAATGGGAAAGATGATCCAACCTTTCAAGATACAGTCCAGCTGAGAAGCGTGTAGGAAGTGGAATTAGACCTAGGATTCTGTATTGCTGAAAGACTACTTTCAAACTTAGAAGATAACAGTTCAAATAAACTAAATTTTGAATGCACATTCTACAAAAGCCATACTTTTCAGTTCCTTCTTGTGCTGTCAAAAGTATCTACACACACACACGGACACGCACGTAACAAAAGATGACCGTTGAGTTTATTGTTTAAAATACAACTTTCAGGCCACATGATCACTATGCACTGACACTTAATGATTCTTAATTTCAAGGGTAAGCACTTTCCCAAATCTCAAATCTCTTGAAGAAGTTCCTTCTTTTCCTCAAAATACTTCTGAAACCACTCAATATGTTCAACCTTCTGCTTAACACTGAGGTATGGGTTTTTTGAAAGCCCACAGATGACTAGTTCCATGAAGTGGCGGATAGGTCCTTCCTTGGGAAAGCCTTCGAGGTGTTTCTCCAGAAAGATATGTTCATGAAATTCAGCATCATCCTCCATCCCTAATGGAAGACAAAGCAAAAAAGACAAAGTTGTTATCATACTATAATAGCAAGTTTAACAAAGTAAAAAATAATATAGTTTGAGAATAATCTTAAATTAGCAAAATTAATGGTTCTGCTCACATTTCTAAGAATATGTAATATTTAAATCAAATTTCTGGCTTAAAATCTTGAAAAAAGCCTGATGCTGGGGTGGAAGTAGGAGGAATAATTATAACCATAAATCAATCTTCTTGCTAAAATCCGGTTTATTCAATTCTTCAAAATTTTGATTCATCATTGGTACCACCTTTTAGATTGCAAGCACTTTCTTCATAAATTTTTAAAGAGAACACCAATTGCCTAAATTCTGCAGAGGATTAAAGAATACAAACTAGTCTTGAAGAAATAAGGCATCAAATACTGAACAGCTAACAAACACATGTCCATTGCAAATCATGCTTTTAACATTCTATTGCTATCAAATGGGCACAGAAATCTGTTTTCTGACATCTTTTGAATGTGTGAATGCATGATGATGTAGAAGTGTTGTGTATCTCACCAGCTACTTTTAAGTCACAGCCATCACCAAAGATGATGCATTCAAAAGCATCCACAGGACACGGGACAAGGAATTATTGGAGATAGGTAAACTTTTGTTCCTCACCCTGTGGATTTTTTTGTTGTTCATACTGTGATGGTAGAGACTCAGAACATAAATTCCTACATACAGAAAAAAGGCTGCTTTTACTGTTTCTAATTTTAAGGAGAAAAAACCAAAAAGCAATCTGGGATTTGTAATGAAAGATTTTCCTTCAGTTAGATATACATGAAATTTTTTATTTGATACCAATTGACTTGCACCCTTAAATAAAAATCTGTTATTAGAGAAAAATATTGCACTACTTCAAGATAACAAAAATGAGAAGCCTATACCACACACATGAGTATGGTGCACATGTTTTTCTAAGCTAGCTAGTTATGTTTTTCTATATTATCTGATAAAATTAATTCAGGAGTATTAAAATTGAGGTAATTAAGCCACATAAGTTCTAGGCTTCCTTCTTTGGTAGAGCTTCTGCAGTTTCAGAAGAAATTATGCACATCTCTGCGATGGAGAAGTCACTCAAATGGTATTTGTTAATTTGCATTACTTTTTTCCTGCTTTAAACTTAAGGTATTGCAATATCTGAAGGAGTTGAGAAATACCTGTATTTTACTTAGAATTATCTATATTACCTAGAAATGTGTGAGTGCATCAATACCACAGTTGCACACCACATTTATCTCCATGGTTCTTGAAAAAAGAAAGTGCGTTTCCTTCTTCAGAAGCTCTGTCCTTGTTCCTTTGTGTTGAAAGTTAAAATAACAAAAACCAGGTAATGTCAGTTTCAGAAAGTGTGTTTCTGCTGTGGTTGGAAAACTATGTCCACGGACAGAAGCAGTGATGATCCTTCCATTATCCACCCATGCTGGCTTTCCCCCACCAAGGGGAGGTGGAATCTTACTGTACCTGGATGCTACCGGTTGCTTTTCCAAACTAACAACCTTTCCAGACTTCCTTACCTTTGCTGGTCTCAAAAATCCAAGAGAACTAAACCAAACAAAGTCACTGCTGAAAGAATCAGAATAATGCCTCCTGAATGCTCTTCTTCTGGGGACAGATACACAGTATCAAAAAAGATTTTGTCTAATAAATAATTTTACCAATTTTCATCTTTAACCCAAAATAAGCAATTTAGAATCTCAAAAAAATGCAGGTCAGAAATAAATATTACATTATGTATTCTGTTCTCCCGTTTGTCAAAGACTGTACATGGTTTGGGGATGAAGTGTTAAGTCCAAATATTTCAGTTAGACCACGTATTTCAGTCCTCAAAAAAGTAAAGTGTGCATCACAGAAAAGGAGATCACAACTGTCCAAAGTCTCAGAGGCTGAAGCCTCTGGTGGGAACAGATTAGATGAGATAATGACTGCCCTCACCCTTAGCAAGCCCTGACTCCTGCTGCAAGCCTGTCCCTCAGCCTCTCTTGCACTGTCCTCAGAAATGTAATTTGAAACAATACGCATGGCAGAAGTCTAAATTAGAGAATTTTCTTTTTCGACATCAAAACAAGAAGACACCTACTCTCAATATCCTACTTCCAACCCCCTACATGCTAGGAAACAGAAAGTCTGGGGAATTCCTCTAGCTAAAACACTAATCCCTCCAAGACATGACCAACCTCTTCTTAAAGATGTCAATGCAAACACAGATGTTTATCCCTTATAGCAAGTACTGATGACATGTTATAAAGATGACTGAGTATTCAAATGTAATGAAATAATGTCCCTGTCCATGGCAGAGGGCTCGGACTAAATGATCTTTAAAGGTCCTTTCAACACAAAGTATTCTATCCTTTTAGGATTTTTAGAATGACATCAATCAAGCTCCTCAGCAGGTCCCTAGAACAGAGATAGTAAAGAAACCCCAACACAGTGGTTGTGTAACTCTGCCAACACTCTTGGCAAGATGACCCAATATTTCTCTGCTGGGAACAGCTAACCAGCAACTAGAACAGGACTTGGTGAACTTTTGCCCTGCAGAAGCCATCAGAGGCAACTGAGGAAATAATTTTCTGAGACCTTCCCATCACTTGTGCAGTAACAATCTCTGGCCCACCAAAAGCATTTGCTCCTCATAATGAGGTGCTAAGGCAAATTCACACCTATAATCTGCTCTGTCCTTTCCAGCCTTTTGAGTCATTATGGCATAAATGCACAGAAATAATAAATGAGGCACAAATAAACGTATTTCCCAACTTTTTGCCATGGCAATCATGGAGCAGCATTAAAGCTACTTAGAAGCAGGAGAGACAAGCAGAAAGAAGGAGTGAGAACAATGTTACGCGAGCTATAGTAATGGTTTGCTAAACTGGTAAAAATTAATCAGAGGCTGGAGAGGAAAAAAATAAAGGTAATTTCACTCCCTAACAGTGACTTCAACTGCACTGGACAAGGGCAAGGGCATGCAGGTAAAGACAAACAACAGGGCAGTAAGGTGTCGGGGGGAAGACTGCTGCTGGCCACTGTAGCAAGCCAGTATGTCTAGCCACATCTTCAGATGTTCACACCAAAATTATTTTAAAAACCATGACCCCGTCCCGGTGCCACACAGCACAGTGCCTTGGTGAAGCACTCTAATGAGAACACCAGAGATGCTCTGGAGCCAAGGAAAAGAGTTATAAGAGGTTGTCTTTTTTTACATTTGGTTTAAAACTTTAAAAGCTTTCATAATGCTGAAAGTTGAATATACGTGCTTCCTCAACAGAAAATTCAATTGCACTTATATTTTTAAAGCCATATGTTTTTGGCAGAGAAGAATAATCAAACATTTCTGGATACAGAACAAGCTGAAGTAATTTCCTCCTATTGAGGGAAATGGCTGTTACAAAACTGGAAAATTAACAGCAGAAAGGGGCATCTTTCTTTTGCAGAGAAACTGAAACTACAGCATGTTGATATACTCAGAGCAAAGTTCTCAGGCTTTTAACTGTGCTTTGACACACCTGAGGTGATTAACAGCCCGTGGCTGGCAGTCTGATAGGAGGGATCTTACTGACTTGGTATTTCTACCTGAGAGGTGGCAGGTTTTGGAAGGCTCCATGGGAATTTTCCACATGACTAGTCTTTGTGGACAAACCAACCAAGACTCTTGTTTTAACTCTATGTAAAGACTCTCTGTCCGTCGGCCGCCCCATCCCAGACAGCGCGGTTCCAGCCGCACGGCTGCAATGGGGAAGCCACTGCCCGCCAAAGACACTTTGTCAACTGAGGGCCCCAGACAGCAGGGTTCCAGCCACATTACAACAACACAAAAACCATTGGCCACAGTGGTTTTAAGCTTGCAAAAACATGACCAGAGTATACTTGGATTTCTACATGATGGAACATGATGGAACAGATCAATCCTGGGAGCAGTGATTAAATTCTGTGAAGAAACTGCCAAACAGGATGAGAATAAACATTAAGAAACAATGAAGCACATTATTCAATTTGCAACTCAGTATAGGACAGATTTTCAAAGACTCCCAGCTTCAGATACTAACCTGTTTTGCTCTCAGTGACTGAATCATTACAAAGCAGCTCTGTTTGATGTCTTTAGTCTTTAAAAAAACCCCAAAACCCACAGTCAAGCTCTCCCTGAAGTTATGAAGTCCCCTTTCCTATACTGCACACTTTGTGTAGTTGTTCCTCACTTCCTCAACATTCACTCTCTCTGCTGGCATAACTTCACACAGAGCTTTTTCTTTTTTTTATGGTAATAAAAGAAAATACTGTGCACAAAGATGCCTAATTAACATAGATGCCCAGGGTGAGTGAATATTGTGACTGCTTATTCTTATGAAACAGACAGAACAAAGGGAGCAAACAACTGTTTAACACTTGGCCTGCCCAGATATAGAACTGGCAGATAGCTGGTTGGGATCTGGCAAGACACTTGGTCCAAGAGCCACACCAAAGAACAGAATCAGCATTATAAAACACGCACAGCAGTTTTAAGATTCCCCAACTTCTGCTAGGAGCTTAATTTAGACAAGATGCAGAGTAAAAGGTGTTATGTAAGAGACTTGAACAGCCTTTTGGTGTTAAACACATCGGGGGAGGGGGGGGAGGGAAGGAGTCATCCCCTTTTGGCAGCAGCCAGTCCTCAGATCAGACAAACCACCTGCAAGACTTCACCTGAAGAGTGCCAGAATGAGTTCATCTGAAGCATCTCTGATCTGGGACAGTCGGGGAGTTAGGTTTGTTTACTATCAAAAGCATGACTCACAGCTGAAACATTGTGTTAAAACAGTCAAAGGTCAAACATGCTCTAATTTTCAGAGAAGATAAACTGAGACAGATAATAAAAGCTCACAGTGCACATACCAGCTTCATTGTCAATTGGGAACTCCCACAGTATTCCTTCTTTTGTCCACTGGATCATCTCCTCAAAACCGTTTCGGGGAGGCTGTGCAGTTACTGCTGCAACCTCCTTCGCAAACTCCAGATCCCAAATTGTTGGTGAAGATACTAAAAAATAAATTTTGTTAAGATCTGTCAGCAACCAAAGACTTCTCACTAGCTAAGACAAAGTCCTTTAAAATCAATCTTTACAGAGACTAGTATCTTCAGCTGTGCAAATTTTTCTACCTTAGATACTGCATCACCTTTCTCAAATGAGAATTCTCTGTTGACATGAAAGTTCATTAAGTTCTCAAATGTCTGATGAAAATCTATTCTGAACACCTAGGGGAGTATTTATTTTTATGTCTTTCACATAAAGCAATAATTTATTTTTTTAATTAATTTAATTTTTATAAATTAAATTTTTAATTTAAGAATCATTCTTTGGTTTTGTCTTTCAAAAAATGTGGATACAGTAAATTCTGAACTTGACTGGTGCACTGTGCTGAAGGACCCTTACCTCTACAAGAGTTTTCAGGTTCTTCAAAACTACATTCTCATCCAGGGAAGCAATTCAAATCTACAAGGGATGGCAATTCCTTCCCCAATGCTCCTAAGTGTGCCAGTTTTTGTCTCCGAAGCTGAGAAACCATGATTTCTTATTCTTTTCACAAAACTAAACAGTTCCTTTAGGGATGCAACTTTCCTTATGCCTTTTTTATTTTTTTTTAATCAAAGTGCACTCATATTGCAGCAGTTACTCTTCTTAAGGAGTTCCTGTCCCTCCACCCAGGAGAGCTGGTCACGAGCCCAGACTGAACCGCTTCGCTGAGCTGAAGGGAACAAGCTGTTACCACAGGACAGGGAGGGACCTCTGGGAGTGCCCTGGGCTGCTGTCGAGTGAGCTGGCCTAAGCTGCATTCCCCTTTGTTTTCCTGCCTCCCTCTGTTATCAATTCATCCTAGGATCCTTGGAACACAGATCTTCATGTGAATTCGAATGTTACAGTCCACTTGGAGTGGATCATAGCCAATAATCTATTATTTTACTACTCCTGAGTGTAAGTACTTGAGGCAAAGATATAATTTCATCTTCAACTCAGTGGCTTAAAACTCAACTGAATTTAAAAAAACAAAATCCCCCCCATTAAGAGAAAACACAATTAAAGGGCTAACAGTATTTTTACATACAAAAAAGTGTTTTCAGAGGGTTTTTTTTGTGTTAAATCAGAATATAATTATTCAAATTATTCCTTAAGAGGGAAATTTCCAGAACTATATTACCAGGCTGAGTACTTTGATTTGAGTGCTGGAGGCAGGAATAAAACACAGCTACAAGACAACGTGAGAAACCATACCAGAATGGAATTTTTGTCCACATCATAAAGAAACTAATAAATCCTCTAACAGAGGAAAGCAGAACCTCACTTTTCAAGCTTGCAGTAGAGGTGATAAAGATTATAATTTCACCCCATGAAACAGAAAATAATACTGGCATTTTATATTAACAGTTATGAAGAATATTTTCAAGATGACAATTTCCAGTTACCATTCAAGTTTTCAAAGTCAATACTCAATACTTAAAACAAAACTTTCTTTTCTGTTATGTATTAAAAAATTAACCAATTATCTTCTGTAATATGAACCAAGGCAGTGAAAACAAATGAATCAAGGTATCAAGTACCACACTGGTATTTCCCGAGATTAATGCCCAAAAAATGTTTGTCATCAGGCTTAGTCAGTAAGCCAAGTAATCAGCTTCCTGGTCTAGAATATACTGTAGAGTTCCTCAAAGCTACCTGGAATCAAACAAGGAAACACCAAACAAACAACTGAAAGAAGTTTACTAATTAGCATCTAATTACAAATACAATAAATTCCACTTGCTCTCTGATACAACTGGTACACATTCCAATTTTATGTTTAAACACAAAAAGTGCATCTCAGCTTTTACCTGGGATGACTCCTATGAGCCATTGTGTCTGCATTCTGTTCATGCAAAAAAGAAATCTTGTATTCTCACCATTTTAGCTGAGTAAATTTGGTTCAACTCAAAATCCATTTTTTTCAACATCACTTTTGTTAAGACAGCCAAAAACAAACACTACATCATTCATTATGGTTTTTACATGTAAAATAGACCAATTTTAATGATATCAGCAGTCTTAAAACACAGCGAACTGAATCCCATTCTAATAAACAGCTTTCATAGAGGTGACTGTACTCTGAAAGTTCACAGCTGCTTGAAAATATGCAAATGGCACTATTTGACATTTCACTAAAAAATTAAGCAATCAAATTAATATTTCCCTGTAGCTTCAAGTGTAAAAAAAAGATAAAAACCTACTCAGCTAGAATCTGGCAAAAACTTAGAGTTCTATTGTTGATACAGAAACAAATACTCATAGTTTTGTAGGATTTTAGACAGGAGTACTATTTCTTCTGCTGCTGCTAACTTTACATAAAGGTCTAAGTCACTACACTGGAATAAAGTCTGTTTTTTAAAAGGGCCTCAGAATAGCTGAGGAAAAACAGCATTTTAAAGATCAATACTAAAAATGCAGTCTCACTGTTCACAAAGAAAAGTGAGGGGCAAAGTTCTTTACACGACTTGCCCATATTCACACACTCTTGGCCACCCCAGCCTGTAGTAAAGCCAAGTCTTCATGAGTGAAAGCTATTCCTGTCAGGCAGCATGAAGACTGTTCCCACACAGCTGTGCCATTCAGTGAATATGAAGGTGTGTCACCCCTGTTTTGAATTTATTTTGGTATCTTTTATCTCACATGAGTTTTGGCATGTCTATATAGTGGATAAGGGAGTGGTTGGCTGGTCACAACCAGATGGTCCAGGGTTCACGGACCATTCCAGGGCTCTATCCAGACAATGCATCAGTGGTCAAAAGCTCAACGTGTGGATGGAGATCAGTGACAAAGTGGTGTTGCTCAGGAATCCACACTGAGACCAGTATTGTTCAGTGTCTTCCTCAACACCACTGACAGTGGGATTGAGTGCACCCTCAGCACATCTGCAGGTGACACCAAGCTGAGTGGTGCAATTGACACACGTGAAGGACAGGATGCCATCCAGAGGGACTCAAGGGCAAACTCAAGGAAGTGGCCTCATGGAAACCCCATGAGGTTCAACAAGGCCAAGTGCAAGGTGCTGCACCTGCCTTGGGGCAACCTCCAGCATCTACACAGGCTCATGAATGGACAGAGAGCAGTCCTGCTGAGATGGACATGGGGATACTGGTGGATTAAAAAAACTGGACAAGAGCCAGCAATGTGCATTCACAGCCCAGAAAGCCAAGTAGAATCCTGTAACGAAGCATGGCCAACAGGCTGAGAGAAGAGATTCTTCCCCCCTGCTCTCATGGGACCCCCACCTAGAACGCTGCAACCAGCTCCAGGGTCCTCATCACAGGAGGTACATGGACCTCTTGGAGCAGGTCCAGAGGAGGGCCATGAAGATGATTAGAGGGATGGAATATCCCTCCTGAGAGAGCTGGGGTTGCTCCTCATGGAGAACAGAAGGCTCCAGGCAGACTTTATTCAATCTTTTCAATACTTAAGGGGAGCTTGTAAGAAAGATGAAGACAGAATTTTTTGTAGGGCCCGTTGCAACAAGGAGTAGGGGTTTTAAACCAGAAGAGGGCAGATTCAGACTAGACAAAAGGAAGACATTTTTTCAAATGAGGGTGGTGGAACAGGTTGTCCAGAAGGGTGGTAGATGCCCCATCTCTGGAAACATTCAAAGTCAGGTTGGGTGGGGCTCTGAGCAACGTGATGTAGCGGAAGAGGTACCTGCCCATTGCAGGGAACTTGGAAGCAGATAACCTCTAAAGATCCCTTCCAACCCAAACTTTCTATGATTCTAAACATATATAAAGATCTTTCAATAGGTGAAGCAAGGTGTCATTTGTCAGCTGCCATTGGGATCTTTCCAACTCCATCTGGAACACTAAACAAAAGAAGGCCACACAGCAATCCAATGTAGCCTTGGGTTGCTACTACCCTTCTTATACTTAGTCACCTGCAGGGCATGCTTGTTTCCTTGGGATCACAGCCTCACATTTCCTTGCAACTTGACCAAATAAACTGGAGGCAATATACCCATCCTCCAGGCTGGCTTTACACTCACAGAATGAGGACTGACCTTTGTGACAAAAAGCCAGTTATACCCTTCACATTCACTAATGGAGTGCCCTGATCAGCACAGAAACCACTGCATTATACCACATGGAAGTTTCACTCTGTAAAAATCTGAGCTACATCAAAGTAGTAATTTCTTTTATCAGGCTGAAAGCAGAAAGTGAGCAGGTCATGTCTCCTCATAAAAACAAATTTCTTGATATTCTAAAAATGCAGAACTTATCCTTACTGCATTTTTCATTACTGAATTTCCACTAACCTGTTTTCAGTGCATGCTCTGGTTCTGTAGAAGCCTTAGTGAATATATTAAGTCTCTTTCCTACTTTTAGACTTCTATAAACAAAAAAAGAAAACCGATATTTAGTATTTCACAACACCTTACAACATTGCCAGATAGCAAATTAAAAAGCACAAAATATTTTCATGAACTAACAGATCTCTGGAGACAAAAAAAAACCAAAACATAGTGATTCTCACTAAATCTTCAGGCTTTTAATCAGAGCGTGTTTATGGCTTTACTATTTGTCTTAAACCAAGCTTCTCAAAACATTTTCATGTGAAAGAAGGAGCCTAAATCAAGCACTATATTTGCAGTCAATTTTAACTGGAATATTTAGGAGTCTGAACAAAGGTAAATAGCATCAAACCACAGTACTTAAGTGATTTTACAAAGTTGCGAATATCTGAAGACTTGGGTTTTTTCCCTGTAAAAAAAATATTGCACAATTCAGGAACAGAAAAGGCAACAGCTAAATCAAATAATTCCTGCTTTATGACATAAATAGCCCTTTTGGAAGACCACACAGCCACTTCTCTGCCATACAGCAAACAGTCAGAGAAATCATATATCCATATGATACATTTTCAATAGCATCACTCTGGTGTTCACTCTTCTGAATATACAAATATTTCACTCTGACCATCTATTTTCAATCACATTTATCATTACCACATACACTAAAAATAAAAAATAAAAAATACAAGAGTTCAACAAGTAATCAAATTCTTATAGATGAAGACAAAAAGCCCCACCATCTTTAGCATCAACTATGTTTTTAATCGTATTATCTTCCAGATTTCCACTGAAATTCTAGCAGTTCTTTCATTTTGTTATTACATATCCAATGTTACCCTGGCAAGATTTATCCTTTCTGACCTTCAAATTCTACCCTTCTGGATTTACTGGAGATTTCTAATGGCCTCAACTACTTCTGCAAACCTGCTCTTGTTGTATTACTTTTTAGTGATGAAACTACCCTGGAGCTATTTCAGCACACAATAATCTAGTTACAGAGCCTTGAAAGAATTTTGATTCAGGACTGTATTTTCCTATCTGTGTAACTCCCAATGACACTGGCCAAAGATGCATTGCATGTGTTGGAAGAAAGTTTATTTTAAAATTACAAGTTTAAGTTACTATAAAGCAACATCCCTCATTTCATTGCAATATACTAACTTGACTAAAATTTAAGTATCCTTCCTAACCCATTCTTTTCCTACTATGAGTTGATAAGCAAATCCATTAGATATTGAGGTATGCAGGAGGGAACTTAGGCCTGAAACTGGAGACAGTTTATTCACTACAGGGATTTTAAAAATTAAGGTGCTGTTTCTGAAGTTATATACCAAGCACAGTTCCACCACACACAGAATACTGCACATCTACTCACCTATGAACTCATGCTTTTCTTTTCCTTTGTTACTCAAATTCTGTGTTCACCATGATCTATCTAAACACAAATGACTCTCCCAATTTGCAGGCCTTAATCCCAAAAAATGGGGATTATTTGCAAAGTAAATCAAATACAAGAGTAGTTAATCTTACTAAAAAAACTGCTAGAGAAAGAATACATGGAGAAGGAATGCAATGATGAGCTATCATGGGAAAATCTAAAGACTACAGGCAAAAAAAGCACAGCTTATAGGAATAAACCAAAAATGTAAGAGCATTCCTTAAGTCACGAGAGTGGCTACATAATACAGCAGCAAAATAAACTTAAGGAGTACCCTGAAATCACATGTAAATCACGAAGTTAATTTCATAGATAATTATAATAATGTTATTGTTCTTTATCAACAACAGTTGATAAAGAAATCAATTACACAATGTAGTGGTAATAAATAAATAAATAAACAGACCAACTTTAATATAACTTTAACATCCCAAGAGAATGGATGAAACTTTTCTAAGCACAGAACATTATCAAGTTTTGTAGAGGAGGAAAACAAGCTTTCAAAACCTCTGTTTCCCAAGAAGTTAAGAAAGTGACATGATATTGTATTATGCATAAGTCAAAATAATTTAAACTAGTTAAAACAAGAAAAATTACATTTCAGCACCAAGTATGCTTAATTATCTAAAATGCAATATTAAGAAAATGCATATTACTTCATTAGCTGGTTGCCATTAACTATCTTGTTCCCACAATTTATTTCAATGCTACCAGTACTTACCTTGAAAAATACTTAAGTTATTTCTTTAAGCTCTGAAATACTGCAACATTAATATGTACAAGTAAATTTAAAGCATTATCCATTAGTAACTGCATGCTCCTGCTATTGGAGGTGAACACCACAAAAATACCTTCTGGAGTCCATAGACTGAGCTGATGACCTTTCAGGCCTTATTCTTCGATCATCCTCATCCAACTGCATGGAAATGCGACCGGACAGCCTCGCACCCCACTGCTCTGGGGACTGCCTTTTAACTGACATTTCTGAAATAACGTTACTGAAATGAAAAACATGAAATGTAAAAACTCAACAGATTGACAAAGCAAGGAAGTTTGTCATATATGTTAACTAGAAACTCTATTCTCAACTGGTTTCATAAGCTTCTGTGAGACAGAATTTTACATTCCTCACAGAATACACCCATCTTTAATCCATCAAACATTCAAAGCTGTTGTTGTTTTAAACCATTTGTTACATTCTATGTATAAAAGTTCTACTTTAGCCTATTAAATCTACAGTGAATGCTTTCTTTTAAATTATTTCAACTAAAAAAGAAAATCATACATCTGTATACCAATATTCAGAGTATACTAGGCATGTTTTGCTTAAGCAAATGGGGAATTTCTCTGGATACAAAAAATAGGTTGAAATAGGGAGATAAAAATCACCATTTTTTTGGACAGGAACCAACACTGCCCAGGGACAGAGCTGTGCTGCTGCAGACCAAAAGGAAGCTTGCCTTCACACATCAGCTGACATGGGCCAATCATGCCACCCTAATAAGTAGGTCACCTTTCCTGATCCACTGCAATCTGTTGCATTGCATAATCATATTACAGCATTAACAGACCACATCTTCCTTCGTCACTCTGGAGTGAAAATCATACGTGAAGAGCAAAGGCTCTGATCTCCTCCAGCACCATACACAGCTCACAAAGGGCAAATCACAGCCCCTTTCTGCCCTGCCTGTGAGCTCCCTTCACTGGCAACTCCACTGGCCAGTAAAGGCCAAGCTGGTAATGCTTCCTCACAGCCTCCTCCCCACCCAACCACTTCCAGTCACACACAGTTATGCCAAATTGCAGCACTTAAGTTTCAAGACATAAATATGGTCTCAAAAAATAAAAATAGGCCAAGTCAAAAATACTGCATTACCCGTTTTATGAAAATCCGAATGAAATTCAAACTATGCTTTTGGCAGCTGAAGTCAACAGAAATTTTACTGACAAGAAAGAAATACTTCTGGAAAATTGTAAAAGCTAATTGCCACAGAAACACAGCATGATTTCTCTTCAGTCTTAGATGTGGTTTCAAACGGCAGAACAAGAATAGCATAGCTCTTCCAGTACCTACTCTGAAATAGAGGCATCTAAAACAAGTTTGAAATAATTTCATTTTAAATAAAAAGCAATCTCAGATTAGTTGCATATCTCACATTAGAAATTACTCTGTCAAGTGGCTACTGGCATTAGTGAGCTGGTGTTGGGCCAGAGGCTTGACACACTTACAAGGGTCAAAGGGACATAATTCCTAAGGTCAGCCACACACAGCCCAGCCCAACAGCTTGACTCAGCTGTGACCTAAAAGGCTGGTGTTTTCCCGTGCTTCAGGGAAGTCAGGATTGCACAGAGCTGCTCTCTTTCCTGAACTGCTTGCAGTTTTGCCCTGTAAATGTGGAAAGATCACACTACTGAGCTATCAGTAGTGTACACTACTGAACACACGGTATCATGTTCCTCCCTAGGAAATCCTAATGTCACCCTACCATCGGCATATGAACATTTCTGGCAGCAACATTCATCACTCCATCGTGAAAAGTGCACCTGTACTAACAAAAGTAGAACCACAAAGATTTTTAATGCCTTTTGAAACAAAAAATATTGGTTTAAAAAGTCACACTCCAGCCCAGTGTATCCATAGCAGTTAGATATTATATATTCCCTCGTTTCAACACAACATTGAAAAGTGAAGTTCCTACATACACCTGCCTTCCAGAGATGGGAAGTGGTAGGACTTTTGTAACAACCACACACTCCCTCTCTTTCCTGATTATCAGCCAATAATTATAATACTTAAAATGGAGACCCAAGGAGCTTTGGATATATTCTAGCCAAAGCTCTGAATTACTTTTCTTGTTCATCCAAAACAGAAGCTGAAATTGTAGGGCTGCAGATTTTATTTTGGTGCAGTGCTGTTGTGATTTCCATTGAGTGAAACTTCAGCCCACACTGAGGAAAATAAATTCCTGTATCGTTAATATTTTTCCCTCCTAGGGCATGCCCTGTCCCCGTGCTTTCTACAAGGCAATGAGATGACTGCATACAACAGTGACCTCTGGAGGTCTTGCCACAATCCTGGTAAAAAAAAAATTGTACAAAAGATCTGGACAGCATACAGCAAATTTCATATTATAAATCACAATAGCAGTATTCAGTTTTTTGCAGTTCAGCACTATGTAGCTCTACTGCTTGTGAAAGTATCTTGCTTTTAAATATTGTAAATAACTGAGGAATATATATTGGCTTTTCAAATATGTAAGTATATTGAATGCAAAACCTTTACAGAAAAAAAGGGGAAAGTTAAATTGCATGTACTCTCTTAATGTCAAATAAAACTCAACACAAAATAATCATGCATGAACAAAAGTGAATGCTTTCTAATATATTAAAAACATCTTCACGCATTGTGTGGATTGAGGTATCATGGAGCATAAATCACACCAAATCAAGTCTGAGGCTGCTGGGCTTTGTAAAATCAACATTTTTAAACACTAGTCAGAAACCTGAGAGTACTGTATTTATCTCAAAGAACTAAGAGGTCCATACTAACTCTAAAAGATTACTATAACCAAGTTTTTTGTCATGAAAATCAGCACAAATCGCTGCTCTTTCTTGAAAACTCACCCACTGATAAAGAATTTCTGCTACCTAACTCTTAAGTAAGAAAACTAAAACTTTTCAGCAAATGGCGGCAACAGGAGGAGTGTATTTGCTGGGAGAAACAAGCTAGGTCACAAAGCTGCCTCAGGGAATAGAACTTGCCAACTCAGAGCACAGCAAGCCAGCCATGACATTCCAAAAAGTCTGGTTCTGGTTGAGGAAAATGCATTTTTCTAATGATAGTGCTTCATCCACAAGCACGTCATAAAATACTGTAATATCACATCTTAACTAACTAATCAAAAATATAGAGGTTGCTTTTAAATATTGTAAATAACTGAGGAATATATATTGGCTTTTCAAATATGTAAGTATATTGAATGCAAAACCTTTACAGAAAAAAAGGGGAAAGTTAAATTGCATGTACTCTCTTAATGTCAAATAAAACTCAACACAAAATAATCATGCATGAACAAAAGTGAATGCTTTCTAATATATTAAAAACATCTTCACGCATTGTGTGGATTGAGGTATCATGGAGCATAAATCACACCAAATCAAGTCTGAGGCTGCTGGGCTTTGTAAAATCAACATTTTTAAACACTAGTCAGAAACCTGAGAGTACTGTATTTATCTCAAAGAACTAAGAGGTCCATACTAACTCTAAAAGATTACTATAACCAAGTTTTTTGTCATGAAAATCAGCACAAATCGCTGCTCTTTCTTGAAAACTCACCCACTCATAAAGAATTTCTGCTACCTAACTCTTAAGTAAGAAAACTAAAACTTTTCAGCAAATGGCGGCAACAGGAGGAGTGTATTTGCTGGGAGAAACAAGCTAGGTCACAAAGCTGCCTCAGGGAATAGAACTTGCCAACTCAGAGCACAGCAAACCAGCCATGACATTCCAAAAAGTCTGGTTCTGGTTGAGGAAAATGCATTTTTCTAATGATAGTGCTTCAACCACAAGCATATCATAAAATATTGTAATATCACATCTTAACTAACCAATCAAAAATACAGATGCACTGTATAGCTGCAGATTTTAAATTTCTGAAGAATTTAAACTCTCTTTCAAGAGAAAAAAACATTTTTGCTTTGACTATGACTTTCTTAGTCACTGTTTTTCTTCCACTGCAGCCAGAGCTGGGTCAGTGCTTCAGGAAAAGTGCCGTAGGTGATGAGAGAAAGAGCCTGTGATGCCAGCAGGCAGAGCAACCACACCTGGACAAGAGCATATGCACCCTAAGGAAGGGAGACTGGCACACTCCAGGCTGGGCACTGCATGTGTTAGCTCACTCAGTATTTCTGTGGGCCTCCAGCATCTTGGGTACTCAAGAAGGTTTGAACTCATTTAAGTTGGTCACCCACAGCCCATGACACTGATAAGATATTTGTGTACTCTGCCCTTCTAAAGAACTCTGTGACAGAGAGTAACAAACGCCCTGGTAACTGACAATTTAATGAACATATGCTCTATATAAACAGTCCTTATATGTGAAGAACAGATATTTTGCTTAACAAAGTTATTCACTGATCATTGTAGACCCTAGTCTGTGCAATCATCAAACTCAATCTGTTTGCAAGCATCTGTCTCTTACTTCCTTAATTTCCACTCAGGCAGGCATCAGCCACAGACACCATTAGCTCTTTTTGCAGAACACTGACAATCATTCCAGCAAATCAAGTAGAAATGCATGTAACCTACAGATGATAATAGATGGGTCAAGTTTAGATTCTTGGTTGGGGCAAATTCATTTCCACAGAATAAAACTAAGAGAGGCAGCTTGCAGTTCGCACTGCAAACAAACATAAAGAAAGGTTTCACACTCATATTTTGGTAAAGATCCAGTTTCCTGTTGTTCAGCATTTCACCTGGATTTAATGCCTTATTTTCTGAGCAGGTATTTGAATACTAGCTGACAAAAAAAATAGAAAAAAAATTGCCTTTAACCATCATCCAAAAGAGCTGTATGCACAACTGTTTGAGTTTCCAAACAAATGTTTCTCATCTGTTTGAAAGCCACACTGGAAACAGAGTTAAGCCAAGAGATGAGTTTCATGCGTTGACTGGAAACTTTTGAAAGGAAGGGTGGGGCTATAAACAGAGCTGCTCTAGTTCAGTTCTGCAGAGCTGTCATGAAAATTCACCAGTCCAGACAGAACGTCTGAAACATCTACAAATCCATCCATTGTGTGAGAATTCTGGAAGCTTGTGGCAAAAAAAAAAAAAAAAAAGAAACAACTCACAGAAAGAGTTGTTATTTTGCTAGCCTGTCCAAGAAAGCAATGATCCTGGGCATAAAAGCAATTCTGTTTCTGCAAAACCACTTTAGAAAGATGATGGCAAAATTTAGAGAGTTTGGTAAAACCAGATCAATAATGTTACCAATATCCATTAATCCTAAGGATACACTGTCCAAAGGTATCTTTCAGGGGCATGTTCCCAACACAGAAGGCAGTCACTTTCAGGATGACATTGCAAAATAGGAATTTCTGACGTAATTGAGAGAAACAATCAATACACAGACCGTATGTTAATAGTTCCCCCCTTCTTCTGTTTATCTGTGGTTTCTTCATGTCTTCTCAGTTGTGCAAGGAGTTCTGATTCTGTCTCTTTCTTGTTGCGTGGAAGGGAAGATGCAACTGCAGAAGCAGCCTTCACCAGTTCTGGATTTAACGGCTTGCCTCTGTAAACAGAGACACAACAGATACAGAAACAAACAAACAAAAAAAAAACAGAACAAAGCCTTTAATATATTTAAATTGACATTTCTGTACTGCCATTTTATATCTTAATAACTCAAAAGCTAATCAGATATTTTCCCAAATGGGGGTGGCTAGTGGAACTGGCAGGTTTGCCCTATCCTGCCCTAATTATCACATGCTGAAGGACTCTGACAAGCTCCTGTTCCCCAGCCTGGGGAAATGGCAGCCCTGTGCCACCACACAGCCTGGAGCAGCACAGACCTGTGGGATGATAAATATGACGTAACACATTGTGGACAGGAGCAGCTCCAAAGACTCAACAATCATTATGCAATTCTTAATTTTTTTTTTCTTTTTCCTCAGTTTTGCTGTATTTTATCTGAACAGTATTTCCCTTCTCCCATTAAAATAACTTTCCACAGGCAGGTGCTAGTGCTACCTTTCCACAATCTCACTGTAGAAAAAGGCAGCATAAGGTTGACAGCATACAGCACCTTTTGCTCAGATTCTCCTCTGTGATTTACTCCAGTCCACAACTCTGCACCACACTCCCTTACAAGATTACTTTCTACTGTTGGAAATGGTTTATTTTGTCCTAAATAACAAAAACACAAAGTTGAAATAAGGACAAAACAGGCTAAGAAAAGTTTGTTATACTTTACCGTTGGGTGTCTTCTGTAATTCCCTGAGGCATAGAACCTTCACTGTCCAGGCCTTCCACCTTTTTCATGGCTTGCTTCTCACTGGCTTTTAATTGTTGGAGTTTTTTCCTGTAGCTCACTTCCACCTTCATATTACCAATAATGTCTAACAGCTGCTGCTTTGGTGTTTCTGCTCCATCCACCTGCCTCTTTGCTGCCCCTTCAGGTGTGCTGTCTTTGGAAGCAGCAGATTCATCTTTGTCTTTAGAAAGCACGCTGCTTGTGCTGAAGAGTTCCTGTTTGCTACAGGATACACAAAGTTAGGAAGCAGAAGTTAAAAACAGGGTCCAAGGCTGAATTTTGTAAACCTACCAAAAACCCCAAAACAACAGTTACAACTGTCTAGGGCCAGCTGCAACCTGAGTATGTTAGGTACATGTCAAACAGGTACCTTTTGACTTTTGTGAAGGGCTGGGACACCATTTCAAACTCTTGATTACTTATGATTTCCTCATCACAAACACAAAGTAAATAACTTTACACACCATTTATTTGTGGAGGAAATAATACAAGAACTTAGAACTTTTAAAGTATTTCTGAATTAGGTAGCAGAGAGAGCTTGAATTTACTGGTACCTGATACTTAAATTCATTGGTATTACAGAAAACTCACTGAAACTCTTATATGAGTCAATAAAGAGATCACTCCCTGAAAAAACACTGTACACACACACGTAACTTCACACGTTTTCACATTTGTGGCACTACTACAGATCACATTCCCCTACTCTGCAACACTGATCTGCTGCAAGTTAACCCAGAAACAAACAGGAAAGTTATTTGGGCTATAGCTCCTCTACTTAGTTAAGCACATCACTGCAAAGAAGCTAAAACTGACACAGTGCAGCCCAGGATGTGAAGCCAGGGACAGCAAAGAGCTGCTCAGGAGATTCTGCAACACAGACACAGCTGCATCCTTTAGAAAATCTATCATAAAATTCAAAGAGCTGTTCTCTATAACATTCTAAAATGCAGTGTTTAAACCTTTACATTCACACCTACTTACTTTGTTCAAAAATCACCCTCAAGTTACAGAAATAAACAAATTAATATTTACTCTGATTCAAAATAAAAAACTTCAATAGATCTTAAAACACTTCCACAAATCGGAAGGAATTGTGGCGTACCTCTCCTCCTCACACACATCTCTCTCTGGCTAAAAGGAAAATCTGCCAGTCTCAGCAGGCATTGCATCACACTTCGGTCACTCTGCACTTGATACACTGTCAGCATTAAAACCTAAATTCCAATGTTGAAAAGCAACAGGAAAATTTAAGGAAAGCTTCAGAACCTCATTACTGAGAAGATGGTATGAGCCCTGCTGTTTTACACTGCACTGTTCCGCACAGGTCCTTGACAAAGTCCTTTTTTGTTAATTCAGGCGGCATGCTCCTTAAAACTATGCAACCATTCAGAAATCACAGAATGCTGAAGGGTTGGAAAGGACCTTAAAGATCACCCAGCCCTAACATTCCCTGCCACAGGCAAGGCCACCTCCCACTAGACTGGGTCACTCAAGGCCCTGAACACTGCCAGGGCTGGGACATCCACAACCTCCCTGGGCAACCTGGTCCAGCATCTCACAACCCTCAAGCACAAGCATTTCTTTGCAATACTGAACTTAAATTTCCCCTCTTTCCATTTGAACCCATTACTCCTGACGCAATTTGTACTCATATTCCTGAAGAAAAGTCTCTCTCCAGCTTCCCTGCAGGCCTCCTTCAGACAGGTTGCTATGAGGTCTCCACGCAACCTTCCCTTCTCCAGGCCAAACAGCTCCAACCTTCTCAGCCTTATCTTAGCCTACAGCAGCAGCAAGGCTGAAAGCCTCAGGCACTTAAAGCCAGCAGCACACTGCACTCTGCATCCCTGTATTTCACCTGCCATCCAGTCTGCCTGCTGCTGGGGAGCCTGGCCTGGGGAAGCAAACACAGCTACCAAAGAACCCGAGCTGCTCTGCACATGAGGCCATCACAGCACCGGTGCTTGCTCAAAAATATCGAGGAGTTATGAAATTAAAAAAAAATAAATTAAAAAAAATGAACGCACAACTGAGCTGTCTGACATTAAAAGCAGCTTAAAATATTTTAGTAAAAACGAAGAAGAACTCCCAAATACTGCCCTGAGCCCGTACTTTGTGCAGAAACAACAACGCCCGGCAGGCAGCGCCGCTCTGCTGATACAGGGGGCAGAACTGCGGTCAGGTCACACACGCGGATCGTTCAAGGACAGCAGCACGAGAAACACGGCCCACGCACTCCCCTCCACCCGCCTCCATTCCCCGCCGCCTTCTGCCCACCCCACCACCCAGCCCCGCCGCACAGCGAGCTCCGTCCCGCTGAAGGCCGCGCCCCGGGACACTGCCCGGCCTCACGGCACTGCCCGTCCGGCAGGTGAGGGGCAGGGGAGGCGGTACCTGCGGGCCCTGCCGTGCGGCCGCGCCGCCGCCCCGAGCAGCCGCGCCGCCAGGCCGCCACCACGGCCCCACATGGCGGCACCGCCGCCGCCGCGCTCCCCGGCACAACAGCGGCCGCGCACGGGCGTTCCGCGCAGCGGCGTTCCGCCCGGCTCCGCCCCGCAGCCGCTCCCGGGCAGGGCCGGCCCGGCCGCACCTCCGGGACAGGACGGGCCCTGGGAGCCTGGCTGCTCGCCGCCAGGAGCTCAGGTGTTAGCAGAGCACTGCCAGCAGGTCGAGGGAAGTGATCCTGCTCTGGAGAGCCCTGCTAAGGCCACATCCGGAGTGCTGTGCCCGGCTCTAGGCTCCTCTGTGCAAGAGGGATATTAGGTTAAGGCTCACATCTTTCTGAAACATGCTTCAAAAGTGTCCCCAGGCCTTCACGTCATTAGTGCAATCCACCCTGGCAAGGCCAGCACGGTCTCTTGCAGCTGGCGGTAGTACCTCAGTGCACACACCGCTGTCGCCTGCGGGAGGCCTGAGCTGCAGAAGCCATCCCGCTTTTCCTCCATGTGGAGCTGCCCTGCCTGACCCACCTCTCCAAACAGTGCGAACAACACCCACTGCAAGGTGCTGGGCGAGTTCTGATGTTCCTGCAGCTCTGTTCTGGGGCAATACTTGCCATGAACTGCCATTCATCCTCCTGGACAATGAGGATTTCCATATGAATTAGGAAGTGCCAACTGGCTTACAGGGGACGTATGGTTTGCCTCTGGTTGGCTGGAGATGGCGTAGGGCCCAAGAGATAGCTTTGCACTGCAGAATGGACAGAAACACAGCCTGCAAAGAACCCTTTCCTCTCCCACATCAGATAAGTTTCCATGGCATCTCCCTTCAGCTTCCCAGAGGTCACCCATCCCTCCATGCCAAAATACTCTGTGTAAGAGGAGTTGTGCTGCCCTGTCACACAGTGGACTGTCACATCCCAAAGCCAATCACACATACCCCAAGCTAGACCCCTTGAGTGCCAGAAAGCGCTTCCACATTCCTGCAAAGCTCTTACGAGTTAAGGTCCCTGCTCACATATCCCATTTCTGTGGTGCCTAAATCCTTTGAGAGGAAGCTTGAGGTTAAACTCCAAACAAATTGATACCTCATCTTAGGGGAGTCTCTCGGGAGTCACGGCAGTTCTTCCATGGTCTCCCTAGACACACCAAGTGGTGTTACTTCAGGGTACGCAATTCCTACATACATTTTTCCTTACAACAAAACAAGTGCTCCACAACAGCACAAAAAGCAGGGTTTGGCTGAGCAGCCGCGGGTGCAAGCAGCAGAAAAAGCCACGTGGTGGCGATGTGCTCGTGGAAGTGCCGCATTCCAGGGCTACAGAAGCTCCCAGGCAACATTTCAAGCGCTGTCGCTGTCTCCACATTTTCTACAGGGACCAGACAAGAGCAGATCAGGCCTGGGGGTGTGCCCGAGGAACGGGGCTATGAAGGAGCACCCCGAGATGCTCCAGGCCTGATGCTCCAGCTGGCAAACAGCTATGGCAGGCAGCACAGGGTTTAATGGCACCTAAATCGCAAGCTTCCCTGCACTAGGGGTTCAGGGGCCTTTCACCAGCTGCATCTTCCAACAGTCCTGCTGAAAACCAGCATACAGGTCAAAAGTCTTTGCAATGAAACAGTAATCTCTTAGTATTGTGGATTGTTTGCGATGCACAATTAACTCCAAATCACTAATTACAACAGACTCCGCATTTTTTTTATCTTTTTTTTTTTTTTTTTTTTTTACATTAGAGAAATTACAATACAATTTCTAAAACCATTTATAACCTAGGCTGTTCTTTCTTAACAATTGCCACACGTGCAGTACTGCATCCAGCTCTGGGGTCATGAGCACAGGAAGGACATTGACCTGTTGGAGCAAGTCCAAAGGAGGAACACTCTTAACAATTGCCACACGTGCAGTACTGCATCCAGCTCTGGGGTCATGAGCACAGGAAGGACATTGACCTGTTGGAGCAAGTCCAGAGGAGGAACACCAAGTTGATTAAAGGGCTGGAGCATCTCCCTGACAAGGAAAGGAGGAGAGAATGGGGATTGTTCAGCCTGGAAATGAGAAGGCTTCAAGGTGACCAAAATGCAGCCTGCTAGTACCTGAAGGGAGCCAACAAGAGAGCTGGAGAGTGGCTTCAAAGTGAGAGTAGGTTTAGATTAGTTGTTAGAAAGAAATTTGTCACTGTGAGGGTGGTGAGGCACTGAAACAGGTTGCCCAGAGAAGCTGTGGATGCCCCATGCCTGGAAATGTTCAAGGGCAAGTTGGATGAAACTGAGCAACTCAGTCTAGTGAAAGGTGTCCCTGTCCATGGCAGGGGGTTCAGAACTAGATTATCTTTAAGCTCCCTTCCAACCAACATGTTACATAAATATATAAGAAAGTAAAATCTGAACAGTGCAATTTATTAAAAGTGATGAAAAAAAAAGAGATTAATTAAAGTTTATAGTTTTTTTAATGCTGTTTTTTCCTGTGTTTGAGCTGTGAAAGTAGGAGCCATCAGTTTTATTTGGTGGAAAACACATGGATCTAAGATGAAATATGTAGGTCTGCGTGTCTCAACCCATGCAAACACATGTGCAGCTCAACAGGGATTACAGTGCTTCCCAGAAACACTGCCTGGTCTGGCAGAGCATCTCAAATATGACTGATCACTGATACACAGTATGGCTGCTGTTCATTTACCTTGCCACAAAGGACCTTGTGCAGCGTCCTACTGCTTTCAACCAGACATTGTTCCTGATAAGCCTTATTGCAAGCACTTCAGGTAACTGCAAATCAAAAGGAAAAAGAAAAGTGTTGGGTAGTTTCAGCTGAGAAAAGGAGTATTAGCCCTTGCCATAGTGGCTTAGGTCATTGTATGCCACCTCAGAGTCCTGAAAAGCCAGGATCACGAAAGTGACAGCTTAGGAGAGTGTCTCGGGACTCACGGCAGTTCCTCTGTATACACAAACTGTTGCTGTTTCAGGGTACACAATTCCTAAACAATGCCTTTAAAACAAAACAAAATAAAAAACCCCAAACCCAACAAGAAAATCACCCAACTAGAAGAAAACTAAACATACATCTAAAAAAAAATAAAATAAAATTTAAAAAAAATATTTTTAATTCATAGAATCGGTGGCATCCTGCTCAGTAAGCTGAAACAGAGCCCAGCCCCAGCTCAAGCAGAGCCCAGCCCCGCCGCCCCCCCGCCGCCTGCCCGGCCCTCGCCTTCCCTGGGGCCGCGGCGGGGCCGCGCCGCCTCCATCGCCGCCTATTTCGGGGCAGAGGCG